>NC_090825.1:64345000-64970000 GCF_028021215.1 Eschrichtius robustus
GTTTACCATAAAGCTATCATATTGCTGCTTCTTTGTTATCAATGCATGAATTGTTATACCTGTAAATAAATAGGAATTTTTTCACATTATCTTTTCATTTTCGATGTCCTGTGTTAGAAATATATGTAATATCTACAGTGTTTTGTATAATTTAAGACAACATTGATGAAGATACTGACAGATGATTCATCTTATAAACAGATGATACAAACTTATGGTATCGAAAAATATAGTGCAGTACTGTAAATGTATTTTCTTATGATTTCCATAATAACATTTTCTTTTCTCTAGCTTACCTTATTGTAAGAATACAGTATATAATACATACAATATATAAAACATGTGTTAATTGACTACGTATGTTATCAGTAAGGCTTCCAGTTAACAGTAGGCTATTAGTTAAGTTTTAGGGAGTCAAAAGTTATACATGGATTTTCGACTATGCAGTGGTTTGGTGCCCCTAACTCCCATGTTATTCAAGGGTCAACTGTATATTATTACATGTTGGCAGAAACTCCTTGGTCTAAGTCACATTTACCTGAGAATCAAATTATATATATTTCTTCTGGGAATTCAATTATTCCAATAGATAATTACTATCCCTCTTCACTACATTGGTCTTAAGCTGAAAAAAGCTTAAGACCAATGGGTGTTAGATTCTTAATTCTCTGACTCCTTTGGGTACACAACAAAATACTTAACATTTTTAAAGCAGATACATGAAACAAGCTCCTAAAACTGTCACTTATAAAGACTGTTCTTGGAAAGAATAAAGAAAGTAAATCAATTCATTCTTTTAACCAATGTTATGATACACTAACCTCTGACCTTTGAGGAAGAAATTTAAAATTCTGAATTCTGGATTAGTTTCTTTGAAATATAACATTACAAAATTAGTTTCTACCCCATGCAGTTTTCCCAAGAGAGACAGAGGGATGTTATAGCTAAAATAAGTGATATCCTGGAGCAGCATACTTAAAAATGTCATCAATAGCTGAATAGGTTCAATCTTGGTGTGTACTTCTGGGAAATTGTGATACGGAAGTAGGCTAACATCTAATGTATACTGATAGTATTATGCGTGTTCAGTAAGACCCATTTTAATGTTTATTTCTAAATGGTTCTCTATTGCTTTCATATTCTGTAAAGAAATATGGTAGTATATAACAGTCAATAGCATTCTTTAAAAGATTTAGAAATATATTTTATGCTGCTTATTCTATTTAATTCAGTCAACTAGGTTTTATTTAACTTACCTTAGTTATCTTTTATAATAATTACTATAATTTTTCTTATTTCCTCAATATAACAAAAGGGTAATAGTTATTTTTAATAATAATTACTATAATGTATTTCTACACAATGTTTTTTCTCCAATGTACCAAAAGCATATGTGTAGCACCTGTTAAAATATGGTTTGTTGTTACATCAATTTGGACATGTCATAGATATGTCCTCAAGAGACTAACAACCATGTTATTAAGCCTTTAATGTACATACTAGAAGCCAGCAAATAATATAGTTTGTTTGTATAAGATGAAGGCAAAAAACTCAGCCTTTAGCTTCCTGCACTGATTATTTATTTACCTGTGGTCCTAAGGGCACCATTCCTCTTGGAGGTGTCATTCTCTGCATTGGCCCACCCATATTTGGATGTCCTAAAAGGAAGAAAAGTATGACGATATTAGCAATGTAATGAGCATGAGTGCTAAACCGGAGGCTATAGCCTCCTCTCTGCCTGGTGTCACATCTTATTTACTAAGGACTGTGTTATTGACATCACCTCATCTTGGCTTCCATGGCCAGTTTTCTACCTCTTATCACTACCTACCCACACTCTCCATTAATGTCTTGAAATTGAAATGTTCTTCCTATTCTGTGTTGAATTACATCTCTCACACCATTTGCTCCTTTTTTTTTCTCTTGGAATAGTATAATAGAGCCATACGTATTTGTGGTACCTAAACAGCTCTGATTATTGGGTTTGTTAAACTACCAAGTAAGTTACTTATTGCATAGCATCCTCTTTCCTCCTGCTTATCTTTCTGGTGGACTAACCTCTCTATCTGAAAAAGGCAGAGAAAATCACAAGGGATATAATCACTTTGAGTCTCACTTGTTTGAAATTATATAAGAGGTTTTAGAAGTTACTAGTTAAAATACAGATTCTAGATATTTAATTATTCTGTTCCTTATGTTATCACTGCCCTCAGTATCACACATAATTAAGAGTTAGCTAAAAAGATAATTACTTGGCCATGTTACCTGTAAAAATGCAACTGATATAATTATGGAATATCTGTACAAATAAAACCTTCCTTAAAAAATACAGGATTTCTTTTGAGATTTTGCACATCAATTTCACTTTTACTTTAAAGTAGTCACCTTGTTGTCGAGTTGGGTCCATTCCACTGGGAAGTAATGGCTGACTTCCTGGGACACCTCCAAGAGCCTAGCATATTTAGTAAAACAAAATAAAAAGCAATATTGTAACTATTTATAAAATAAGTGCTGTAACAATTACAGAGTGCATCTGAGTATTTCACAAGATTTTTTTTCAAGATGTATTTTTTTTTCTATTGGAATATCTTTGATTTACAATGTTGTGTTAGTTTCAGGTGTGCAGCAAAGTGATTTAGTTATAAGTATACATGTATGTATTCCTTTTCAAATTCTTTTCCCATATAGGTGGTTACAGAATATTGAGTAGAGTTCCCTGTACTATACAGTAGGTCCTTGCTGATTATCATTTTATATATAGTAGTGTGTATATGTTAACCCCAACCTACTAATTTATCCCTCCCCCACAGCTTTCCCCTTTGGTAACCGTAAGTTTGTTTTCTAAGTCCGTGAGTCTGTTCCCGTTTATAAATAAGTTAATTTGTATCATTTTTTAAGATACACCATATAAGTGATATCATATTATATTTGTCTTTCTCTGACTTACTTCACTTAGAATGAGAATCTCTAGGTCTATCCATGTTGCTGCAAATGGCATTATTTCATTCTTTTTTTATGGCTGAGTATGAGTCCACTGTATATATGTACCACATTTTAATTATCCATTCATCTGTTGATGGATGTTTAGGTTGCTTCCATGTCTTGGCTACTGTAAATAGTGCTGCAATAAACACTGGGGTGCATGTATCTTTTCTAAGTATGTTTTTCTCCAGATATATGCTCAGGAGTGGGATTGCAGGATCATATGGTAGCTCTATTTTTAGTTTTTTGAGGAACTTCCACAGTGTTCTCCATAGTGGCTGTACCAATTTACATTCCCACCAATAGTGTAGGAGGGTTCCCTTTTCTCCACACCCTCTCCAGCATTTATTGTTTGTAGACTTTTTGATGATGGCCATTCTGCCTGATGTGAGGTGATACCTCATTGTAGTTTTGATTTGCATTTCTCTAATAATTAGCAATGTTTAGCATGTTTTCATGTGCCTCTTGGCCATCCATATGTCTTCTTTGGAGAAATGTCTATTTAGATCTGTCCATTTTTTGATTGGTTGTTTGTTTGTTTTGATATTGAGCTGCATGAGCTGTTTCTATATTTTGGAGATTAATCCCTTGCTGGTCACATCATTTGCAAATATTTTCTCCCTTTCTGTGGGTTGTCTTTTTGTTTTGTTTATGGTTTCCTTTGCTGTGCAAAAGCTTTTTTTTTTTTTTTTTTAAAGATGGGTCACCATAACGGTTTTTTAAATTAATTAATTAATTTATTTTTGGCCGTGTTGGGTATTCGTTTCTGTGTGAGGGCTTTCTCTAGTTGCGGCAAGCAGGGGCCACTCTTCATTGCGGTGCACAGGCCTCTCACTATCGCGGCCTCTCTTGTTGCGGAGCACAGGCTCCAGACACACAGGCTCAATAGTTGTAGCTCATGGGCCTAGTTGCTCCATGGCATGTGGGATCTTCCCAGACCAGGGCTTGAACCCGTGTCCCCTGCATTGGCAGGCAGATTCTCAACCACTGCGCCACCAGGGAAGCCCACTGCGCCACCAGGGAAGCCCTGCAAAAGCTTTTAAGTTTAACTAGGTCCCATTTGTTTCTTTTTGTTTTTATTTTCATTACTCTAGGAGTTGGATGCAAAAAGATTTTGCTGCAATTTATGTCAAAGAGTGTTCTGCTTATGTTTTCCTTTAAGAATTTTATAGTATCCCATCTTACATCTAGGTCTTTAATCCATTTTGAGTTTATTTTTGTGCATGGTGTTAGAGAATATTCTAATTTTATTCTTTTACATGTAGCTGTCCAGTTTTCCCAGCACCTCTTATTGAAGAGACTGTGTTTTCTATCCTGTTCCATTGATCTATTTTTCTGTCTTTGTGTCAGTACCATACTGTCTTGATTACTGTAGCTTTGTAGTATAGTCTGAAGTCAGGGAACCTGATTCCTCCAGCTCTACTTTTCTTTCTCAAGGTTGCTTTGGCTATTCAGGGTCTTTTGGGTTTCCATACAAATTTTAAGATTTTTTGTTCTAAATCTGCAAAAAATGCAATTGGTAATTTGATAGGAATTGCACCAAATCAGTAAGTTGCCTTGGGTAGTGCAGTCATTTTGACAACATTGATTCTTCCAATCCAAGAACATGGCATATATACCTTTCCATCTGTTTGTTCCATCTTATAGTTTTCACAGTACAGGTGTTTTGCCTCCTTAGGTAGGTTTATTCCTAGGTATTTTATTCTTTTTGATTTAATGGTAAATGGGATTATTTCCTTAATTTCTCTTTATGATCTTTTGTTTTTAGTGTATAGAAATGCAACAGATTTCTGTGTATTAATTTTATATCCTGCAACTTTAGTGAATTCATTGATGAGCTCTAGTAGTTTTCTGGTAGCATCTTTAGGATTTTCTATGTATAGTATCATGTCATCTACAAACAGTGACAGTTTTACTTCTTTTCCAACTTGGATTCCTTTTGTTTATTCTTCTTCTCTGATTGCAGTGGCTAGGACTTCCAAAACTATGTTGAATAAAAGTGTCGAGAGTGGACATCCTTGTCTTGTTCCTGATCTCAGAGGAAATACTTTCAGCTTTTCACTACTGAGTATGATGTTAGCTGTGGGTTTGTCATATATGGCCTTTACTATGTTGTGGTATATTTTCTCTATGTCCACTTTCTGGAGAGTTTTTATCATAAACTGGTGTTGAATTTTGTCAAAAGCTTTTTCTGCATCAATTGAGATGATCATATGTTTCTTTTTTTAATTAATTAATTATTTTTGGCTGCATTGGGTCTTCACTGCTGCACGTGGGCTTTTCTCTAGTTGTGGTGAGTGGGGGCTACTCTTCGTTGCGGTGCGCAGGCTTCTCATTGCAGTGGCTTCTCTTGTTGCAGAGCATGGTCTCTAGGCACGTGGGCTTCAGTAGTTGTGGCACATGGGCTCAGTAGTTGTGGCTTGTGGGCTCTAGAGCGCAGGCTCCGTAGTTGTGGTGCATGGGCTTAGTTGCTCCGTGGCATGTGGGATCTTCCCAGACCAGGGCTTGAACCCGTGTTCCCTGCATTGGCAGGCGGATTCTTAACCACTGCGCCACTAGGGAAGTCCGACCATGTGGTTTTTATTCTTCAATTTGTTGATGTGGTCATCACACTGATTGATTTGCAGATATTGAAAAATCCTTGCATCCCTGGGATAAACCCCATTTGATCATGGTGTATGTATTTTTTCATGTATTGTTGGATTCAGTTTGCTAGTATTCTGTTGAGGACTTTTTGCACCTATGGTCATCAGTGATATTGGCCTGTCATTTTCTTTTTTTGTGGTATCTTAGTCTGGTTTTAGTATCAGGGTGATGGTGGCCTCACTGAATGAGTTTGGAAGTGTTCCTTCCTCTGCAATTTTTTGCAATAGTTTCAGAAGGATAGGTGTTAACTCTTCTTTAAATGTTTGATAGGATTTGCCTGTGAAGCCTTCTGGTCCTGGACTTTTGTTTGTTGGGAATTTTTAAATCACAGTTTCAATTTCAGTGCTTGTGATTGGTCTGTTCATATTTTCTGTTTCTTCCTGGTTCAGTTTTGGGAGATTGTACCTTTCTAAGAATTCGTCCAAATCTTCTAGGCACTTTAGTGTCATATAGTTGCTTGCAGTAGTCTCTTATGATCCTTTGTATTTCTGTGGTGTCTGCGGTAACGTCTCCTTTTTCATTTCTTATTTTATTGATTTGAGCCCTCTCCCTTTTTTTCTTGATGAGTCTGGCTAAAGGTGTATCAATTTTGTTTATCTTTTCAAAGAAACAGCTTTTAGTTTCATTGATCTTTTCTATTGTTTTCTTTGTCTCTATTTCATTTTTTTCTGCTCTGATCTTTTTTTTCAATTAATTTTATTTATTTTTGGCTGTGTTGGGTCTTCGTTGTTGTGCACGGGCTTTCTCTAGTTGTGGTGAGCAGGGGCTACTGTTTGTTGCGGTGCATGGGCTTCTCATTGTGGTGGCTTCTCTTGTTGCAGAGCATGGGCTGTAGGCGCGCGGGCTTCAGTAGTTGTGGCATGCGGGCTCAGTAGTTGTGGCTCACGGGCTCTAGAGCACAGGCTCAGTAGTTGTGGTGCACAGTCTTAGTTGCTCTGTGGCATGTGGGATCTTCCCGGGCCAGGGATCAAACCTGTGTCCCCTGCATTGGCAGGCGGATTCCTAACCACTGCACCACCAGGGAAGTCCCTCTGATCTTTATGTTTCTTTCCTTCTAGGAACTTTGGATTTTGTTTGTAAGCTTAGGTTGTTTATTTGAGGTTTTTCTTGTTTCCTGAGGTTAAGACTGTATTGCTATAAACTTCCCTTTTAGAATTGCTTTTGCTGTGTCGCATAGGTTTTGGATCATTGTATTGTTTTCACTTGTCTCTTGGAACTTCTAAATTTCCTCTTTGATTTCTTCTGTGATCCATTGGTTGTCTGACAGCACATTGTTTAGCCTCCACGTGTTTTGTTTTTTTACAGTTTTTTTCTTGCTGCTGACTCCTAATATCATAGCATTGTGGTTGGAAAAGATGCTTGATATGAGTTCAATTTTCTTAAATTTACCAAGGCTTGCTTTATGGACCAGCATGTGATCCTGGAGAATATTTCATGTGCACTTGAGAAGAATGTATATTCTGCTGCTTTCAGATGGAATGCATAAATATCAATTAAGTCCATCTGGTCTAATGTGTCATTTAAAGCCTGGATTTCCTTACTGATTTTCTGTCTGGATGATCTGTCCATTGATGAAAGTGGGGTGTTAAAGTCCCCCACTATTATTGTTACTGTCAATTTCTCCTTTTATGGCTGTTAGTGTTTGCCTTATATATTAAGGTGCTCCTATGTTGGGTGTATGTATATTTACAATTGTTACATCTTCTTCTTGGATTGATCCCTTGATCATTACTAGTGTCCTTCTTTGTCTCTTGTAATAGTCTTTATTTTAAAGTCTGTTTTGTCTGATATTAGTATTGCTACTCCAGCTTTCTTTTGATTTCCATTTGCATGGAATACCTTTTCCATCCCCTCACTTTCATTCTGTATGTGTCCCTAGATCTGAAGTGGGTGTCCTGTAGACAGCATATATACAGCTCTTGTTTCTGTATCCATTCAGCTAGTCAATGTGTTTTGGTTGGAGCATTAATCCATTTATATTTAAGGTAATTACTGATATGTATGTTCTTACTGCCATTTTGTTAATTGTTTTGGATTTGTTTTTGTAGGTCTTTTTATTCCCTTCCACTTTTGTTCTCTTGTGATCTGATGACTATCTTTAATGTTGTGTTTGGATTCCTTTTTCTTTTTTGTGTGTATATCTGTTGCAGATTTTTGGTTTGAGGTTACCATGAGGTTTTGATATAGCAGTCTATACATATACAAGATTGTTTTAAGTTCACGATCTCTTAATTTCAAATGCATTTCCAATATCCTGCATTTGTACTCTTCTCGTGATTGCTGGTTTTGATATCATATTTGTGTGTGGATGATTTCCTACCTTTACTGTATGTTTGCCTTTACTGATAAACTTTCCCATTCATAATTTTCTTGTTTCTAGTTGTGGGCTTTTCTTTTTCACCTAGAGAATTTCCTTTAGTATTTGTACAGCTGGTTTGGTGGTGCTGAATTCTCTTACCTTTTGCTTGTCTGTAAAGCTTTTGAGTTCTCTGTCAAATGTGAAGGAGAGCCTTGCAGGGTAGAGTATTCTCGGTTTTAGGTTTTTCCCTTTCATCACTTTAAATATATTGTGCTATTCCCTTCTGGCCTGCAGAGTTTCTGCTGAAAAATCAGATGACAACCTTATGGGGATTCCTTGCATGTTATTTGTTGCTTTTCCCTTGTTGCTTTTAATATTTTCTCTGTCTTTAATTTTTGCCAATTTGATTAATATGTGTCTCAGCATGTTCCTCCTTGGGTTTACCCTCTATGGGACTCTGCACTTCCTGGAGTTGGGTGACTATTTCCTTTCCCATGTTAGGGAAATTTTCAGCTATTATCTCTTCAAATATCTCCTCAGGCCCTTTCTCTCTCTCTTCTCCTTCTGGGACTCCTATAATGTGAATGTTGGTGTGTTCAATGTTGTCCTAGCTGTCTCTTAGACTGTCATTTTTTTTTTTTTTTATTTATGGCAAGGCATTTTATTTTAAATACAGCAGTGTGTCAATCCCAAACTCCCAATCGATCCCTCCCCGCCTTCATTTCTTTTCATTCTTTTTTCTTTATTCTGTTCTGCAGCAGTGATTTCCACCATTCTGTCTTCCAGCTCACTCATATGTTCCTCTGCCTCATTCTGCTATTAATTCCTTCTAGTGTATTTTTCATTTCACTTATTGTATTGTTCATCTCTGTTTGTTCTTTATATTTTCTAGCTCTTTGTTAACATTTCTTGTATCTTCTTGATCTGTGCTTCCATTCTTTTTCTGAGATTTTGGATCACCTTTATCATCATTACTCTGAATTCATTTTGGGGTAGATTTCCTATATCCACTCCACTTAGTTGTTCTGTAGTTTCATCTTGTTCCTTCATCAGGGACATATTCCTCTGCCATCTCATTTTGTCTAACTTTCTGTGTTTGCAATCCCACAGGCTGCAGGATTATAGTTCCTCTTCCCTCTGGTGTCTGTCCCCTGGTGGACGAGGCTGGTCTAAGAGGCTTCCTGGTGGGAGAGACTGTTGCCTGCCCACTGGTGGGTGCAGCTGGGTCTTGTCCTTCTGGTGGGCAGGGTCATGTCAAGGGGTGTGTTTAGAGGTGGCTGTTGGCTCAAGACGACTTTAGGCAGTCTGTGTGCTGATGGGTGGGGCTGTGTTCCTGCCCTGTTGGTTGTTTGGCGTGAGGCGTCCCAGCACTGGAGCCTTCAGGCTGTTGGGTCAGGCCCAGTTTTGGCATCAAAATGGCGGCCTCCAGGACAGTTCATGTCAATGAGTACCTAGTACCTCTGCCACCAGTGTCCACACAAGATTTCTTATATTTCACACTCATTTATGAATTTTATAAGCCTGTACACCCAGTATAATTTCTTAGTTTTAAAATGATCCTACTTTGCCCAGTTTTCAGGCAAAGAAAATTGGTATTGTTGGAAACAAAATCTAGGCAAAAATTGTCCTATTTCTTCCTGAGAAGTATATATAATGCCTTTCCCCGAAATTAATTTACTAAGGGTAAATTAATTTTGCTTCTTAAACGTAAGCGATTTCTATAGATTATTTTACTCATTGGGCATTATAATAGGAGCAGAACTAAAATGCCAAGGGGCCAATGAATATTGTTTTGGGTAGTCATATTTTCCCTAAGAAACTATTTAGAAAAATAATACTCCAATTAGTTCAAACAATTTGGCTGAATGGAAAAAGAGAACTAGAACTGAAAAAAGGTGCCGATTAACAGATAGGGTATATTTTATGCAGGGGTGCAATAGTGGATACATACTGAATTGTAAGTTTCTAGTAGTCATCTGAGAAGCACTTAGAGCTGGACCAAGCTATAAATGATTTAAACATACTGATCCTATGAAGCATGTATGTATACATATATACACATAATCCTGACAACTGGCAAGAATTTCTATAAAGGTTCACTAATTTAACTTAAAAGCAGGAATATCTTATTTAATTAGTTTAAAATTTCAAATATTTCAAAGGAAATTTGATATTAAATAATTTATTTATCCAGACCAGAACTGTTTCGGTAATTGTTATCATTGGGATGCAGTAGAGAGCTGCCATTTTTCAAGCCTTTTTTGTAATCCCTTGATTTGTTTGTTTGTTTACAAGCACACTCAATGCCAATTTATTGATCTCCTACTAAATGACATATTTCCTGCTACCTTTCCAGCCTAATTTCTTGCTACTGCCAAGCTGACATTCCAACTTCCAGTTATACCAAACTCCTTTCAGTTTTTTCAATTCATGTACTCAGTCAACAATATCTAAATGCCAACCATTAAAAGCAAAATAAAACAAAACTAAACAAAAACTAAACTTTCTTGCCTCTCTAGGAGGTCACAGACCCCTAAGTGCTTATTCTGACATATTTTAGATCTCGGTTTAGGGATCATTTCCTAACAAAATTCTTCCATATAATCCCAGTTTGGCATAAATTCTCCTTCTATATGCTTTAAAATACATTTTTAAAAATTTCAAACTTACAGAAAAATTGCACAGACAGTACAAAGGATTCCCATATACCCTGACACTGACTGCCCAACAGTTAACAGTTCACCATATCTGCCGCTTGAGAGCAAGTTGCAGATATTATGCCTCTTCACTTCTAAGTACCACAGAGTTTAGTTCCCTAAGCAAGGATATTCTCCTACATAACCACAACACAACTTTTCAAGTCAGGAAATCCACTGATACAACACTACCATCCAAAACACACAGACGTCATTTAAATTTTGCCACCTGTCTCAACAATGTTTCTTTTTACTTTCTGGGACCAGGATCTCAGGGAACACATGTTGCATTTAGTTGTCAGGTCTCTTCATGCTCTTCCAGGTCTTTCCTTAGGCTTTCTCTATCACAGCCTGAAATGTTTTGGAGAATGAGTAGTCTTAAATTCTACAGGATGATCCTCTGATGTCTCTTCATGACCCAGACTCAGGTTTTATTTTCTTAGGAATACTGCAGAACT
The DNA here is from genome assembly GCF_028021215.1 of Eschrichtius robustus. Lineage (NCBI taxonomy): Eukaryota > Metazoa > Chordata > Mammalia > Artiodactyla > Eschrichtiidae > Eschrichtius > Eschrichtius robustus. The sequence continues at coordinate 64,356,082 of NC_090825.1, forward strand.
GATGCTATACTCTTCTCAATGTATCACATAGAGGGTACATGATGTTGACTCATCCCACTACTGTCGATGTTAACCTTATCATCTCATTCTATTGGTGTCTGCCAGGTCCTACAACACTAGATCATTATTTTTCCCGTTTGTAATTGGTTACATTCAGTATTAGAGCTATTCCAAGACTGTCAATATCCCATTCCTCATCAATCCTTTATCAGCCTTAGCATCCACTGACAACTCCTAAACACTATGACAGTTGCCAAATGGGAACACTGCATGTGTATCATTCTTTCTAGGCTTATTAGTTGGCATTCCCTTGTAAGGAACAGCTTTCCCTTCTTACTGATTGATACATTGACACTTACGGATTCCTATTCTAATCAAAAAGTTATAAACTATTTACTGTCATCATTCATTTTAATATTTAAGTTATGCAAGATCTGGCCAGTGGGAGGCTCTTCAAGCTGGCTCTATTGTCCTTTTGAAACATTTCCATCATATTTTGAGCATTTCCTTACTGGTATGAGATGTTCCAGGTTCGTTTCATACTTTTCCTGGCCTAGCTCTGGAATCAGACCTTTCTCCAAAGGGCCCCGATTCCTTCTAGTGGAGGACAGCATTTAGGCACCAAGATCTGGGTTCTCAAAGTGCTCCTTCTTAGGTGAGTACATTGCCTTTTGGCTCTCTCATTAAATGCTGCACTTGAAAATCTATGTGTATATGTGCACACATAAATTTATGACTAATTTTATATCTATCTGTGTGTGTGTGTGTCTGTGTATGGTACATACACATACCATAAATCCATACTCTCTAACACCAATTGAACACATCCAATTCCAATCCAAAACCTCAGGATTATTTTCAGTCTTCTTCCTTCTTCTGTTTGTAAGTATTTTCTCCAACAGTGAGAAACCTGGCTTTCATTATCTTTAATGAAATTATCTTTATCTTTAATTATCTTTAATACCGTTATGTGGCACTACCGTATGACTCCACCCTGCCTCCCTGAATATCTTGGCATGCAGGGGAGGTAAGGGCTTCTTATGTGCTTTTAGAGATTTTTTTTTTTTAAACATCTTTATTGGAGTATAATTGCTTTACAATGGTGTGTTAGTTTCTGCTTTATAACAAAGTGAATCAGTTATACATATACATATGTTCCCATATCTCTTCCCTCTTGCGTCTCCCTCCCTCCCACCCTCCCTTCCCCACCCCTCTAGGTGGTCACAAAGCACCAAGCTGATCTCCCTCTACCATGCGGCTGCTTCCCACTAGCTATCTATTTTACGTTTGGTAGTGTATGTATGTCCATGCCACTCTCTCACTTTGTCCCAGCTTACGCTTCCCCCTCCCCATACCCTCAATTCCATTCTCTAATAGGTCTGTGTCTTTATTGCCATCTTGCCTCTAGGTTCTTCATGACCTTTTTTTTTTTTTTTTTTTTTGGCTTAGATTCCATATATATGTGTTAGCATATGGTATTTGTTTTTCTCTTTCTGACTTACTTCACTCTGTATGACAGACTCTAGGTCCATCCACCTCCCTACAAATAACTCAATTTCGTTTCTTTTCATGGCCGAGTAATATTCCATAGTAAATATGTGCCCCATCTTTATCCATTCATCTGTTGATGGACACTTAGGTAGCTTCCATGTCCTGGCTATTGTAAATAGAGCTGCAGTGAACATTGTGGTACATGACTTTTTGAATTATGGTTTTCTCAGGGTATATGCCCAGTAGTGGGATTGCTGGGTCGTATGGTAGTTCTATTTTTAGTTTTTTAAGGAACCTCCATACTGTTCTCCATAGTGGCTGTATCAATTTACATTCCCACCAACAGTGCAAGAGGGTTCCCTTTTCTCCACACCCTCTCCAGCATTTATTGTTTCTAGATTTTTTGATGATGGCCATTCTGACTGGGGTGAGATGATATCTCATTGTAGTTTTGATGTGCATTTCTCTAATGGTTAATGATGTTGAGCATTCTTTTATGTGTTTGTAGGCAATCTGTATATCTTCTTTGGAGAAATGTCTATTTAGGTCTTCTGCCCATTTTTGGATTGGGTTGTTTGTTTTTTTGTTATTGAGCTGCATGAGCTGCTTGTAAATCTTGGAGATTAATCCTTTGTCAGTTGCTTCATTTGCAAATATTTTCTCCCATTCTGAGGGTTGTCTTTTCGTCTTGTTTATGGTTTCCTTTGCTGTGCAAAAGCTTTTAAGTTTCATTAGGTCCCATTTGTTTATTTTTGTTTTTATTTCCATTTCTCTAGAAGGTGGGTCAAAAAGGATCTTGCTGTGATTTATGTCATAGAGTGTTCTGCCTATGTTTTCCTCTAAGAGTTTTATAGTGTCTGGCCTTCCATTTAGGTCTTTAATCCATTTTGAGTTTATTTTTGGGTATGGTGTTAGGGAGCGTTCTAATTTCATTCTTTTACATGTAGCTGTCCAGTTTTCCCAGCACCACTTATTGAAGAGGCTGTCTTTTCCCCACTGTATATTCTTGCCTCCTTTATCAAAGAAAAGGTGACCGTATGTGCATGGGTTTATCTCTGGGCTTGCTATCCTGTTCCATTGATCTATATTTCTGTTTTTGTGCCAGTACCACACTGTATTGATTACTGTAGCTTTGTAGTATAGTCTGAAGTCAGGGAGCCTGATTCCTCCAGCTCCGTTTTTCTTTCTCAAGATTGCTTTGGCTATTCGGGGTCTTTTGTGTTTCCACACAAATTGTGAAATTTTTTGTTCTAGGTCTGTGAAAAATGCCAGTGGTAGTTTGATAGGGATTGCATTGAATCTGTAGTGTGCTTTGGGTAGTACAGTCACTTTCACAATGTTGATTCTACCAATCCAAGAACATGTTATATCCCTCCATCTATTTGTATCATCTTTAATTTCTTTCATCAGTGTCTTATAATTTTCTCCATACAGGGCTTTTGTCTCCTTAGGTAGGTTTATTCCTAGATATTTTATTCTTTTTGTTGCAATGGTAAATGGGACTGTTTTCTTAATTTCACTGTGAGATTTTTCATTATTAGTGGATAGGAATGCAAGAGATTTCTGTGCATTTTGTATCCTGCTACTTTACCAAATTCATTGATTTGCTCTAGGAGTTTTCTGGTAGCATCCTTAGGATTCTCTATGTATAATATCATGCCATCTGCAAACAGTGTCAGCTTTACTTCTTCTTTTCTGATTTGGATTCCTTTAATTTCTTTTTCTTCTCTTACTGCTGTGGCTAAAACTTCCAAAACTATGTTGAATAACAGTGGTGAGAGTGGGCAACCTTGTCTTGTTCCTGATCTTAGTGGAAATGGTTTCAGTTTTTCACCACTGAGGATGATGTTGGCTGTGGGTTTGTCACATATGGCCTTTATTATGTTGAGGAAAGTTCCCTCTATGCCTACTTTTTGGAGGGTTTTTATCATAAATGGGTGTTGAATTTTGTCAAAAGCTTTCTCTGCATCTATTGAGATGATCATATGGTTTTTCTCCTTCAATTTGTTAATATGGTGTATCACATTGATTGATTTGCGTATATTGAAGAAGCCTTGCATTCTTGGGATAAACCCCACTTAATCATGGTGTATGATCCTTTTAATGTGCTGTTGGAATCTGTTTGCTAGTATTTTGTTGAGGATTTTTGCATCTATGTTCATCAGTGATATTGGCCTGTAGTTTTCTTTGTGACATCTTTATCTGGGTTTGGTATCAGGGTGATGGTGGCCTCGTAGAATGAGTTGGGGAGTGTTCCTCCCTCTGCTGTATTTTGGAAGAGTTTGAGAAGGATAGGTGTTAGCTCTTCTCTAAACGTTTGATAGAATTTGCCTGTGAAGCCATCTGGTCCTGGGCTTTTGTTTGTTGGAAGATTTTTAATCACAGTTTCAATTTCAGTGCTTGTGATTGGTCTGTTCATAGTTTCTATTTCTTCCTGGTTCAGTCTCAGAAGGTTGTGCATTTCTAAGAATTTGCCCATTTCTTCCAGGTTGTCCATTTTATTGGCATATAGTTGCTTGTAGTAATCTCTCATGATCCTTTGTATTTCTGCTGTGTCAGTTGTTACTTCTCCTTTTTCATTTCTAATTCTATTGATCTGAGTCGTCTCCCTTTTTTTCCTGATGAGTCTGGCTAATGGTTTATCAATTTTGTTTATCTTCTCAAAGAACCATCTTTTAGTTTTATTAATCTTTGCTATCGTTTCCTTCATTTCTTTTTCATTTATTTCTGATCTGATCTTTATGATTTGTTTCCTTTTGCTAACTTTGGGGTTTTTTGTTCTTCTTTCTCTGATTGCTTTAGGTGTAAATTTAGGTTGTTTATTTGAGATGTTTCTTGTTTCTTAAGGTAGGGTTGTATTGCTATAAACTTCCCTCTTAGAACTGCTTTTGCTGCATCCCATAGGTTTTGGGTCGTCGTGTTCTCATTGTCATTTGTTTCTAGGTATTTTTTGATTTCCTCTTTGATTTCTTCACTGATCTCTTGGTTATTAAGTAGTGTATTGTTTAGTCTCCATGTGTTTGTATTTTTCACAGATTTGATATCCAGTCTCATAGCACTGTGGTCGGAAAAGATACTTGATACGATTTCAATTTTCTGAAATTTACCAAGGCTTGATTTGTGACCCAAGATATGATCTATCCTGGAGAATGTTCCATGAACACTTGAGAAGAATGTATATTCTGTTGTTTTTGGATGGAATGTCCTATAAATTTATATCAATTAAGTCCATCTTGTTTAATGTATCATTTAAAGCTTGTGTTTCCTTATTTATTTTCATTTTGGATGATCTGTCCATTCGTGAAAGTGGGGTGTTAAAGTCCCCTACTATGATTGTGTTACTGTCGATTTCCCCTTTTATGGCTGTTAGCATTTGCCTTATGTATTGAGGTGCTCCTATGTTGGGTGCATAAATATTTACGATTGTTATATCTTCTTCTTGGATCGATCCCTTGATGATTACGTAGTGTCCTTCTTTGTCTCCTGTAATAGTCTTTGTTTTAAAGTCTATTTTGTCTGATATGAGAATTGCTATTCCAGCTTTCTTTTGATTTCCATGTGCATGGAATATCTTTTTCCATCCCCTCACTTTCAGTCTGTATGTGTCCCTAGGTCTGAAGTGGGTCTCTTGTAGACAGCATATATACGGGTCTTGTTTTTGTATCCATTCAGCAAGTCTATGTCTTTTGGTTGGAGCATTTAATCCATTTACATTCAAGGTAATTATCGATATGTATGTTCCTATTACCATTTTCTTAATTGTTTTGGGGTTGTTATTGTAGGTCTTTTCCTTCTCTTGTGTTTCCTGCCTAGAGAAGTTCTTTTAGCATTTGTTGTAAAGTGGGTTTGGTGGTGCTGAATTCTCTTAGCTTTTGCTTGTCTGTAAAGGTTTTAATTTCTCCATCAAATCTGAATGAGATCCTTGCTGGGTAGAGTAATCTTGGTTGTAGGTTTTTCTCCTTCATCACTTTAAATATGTCCTGCCATTCCCTTCTGGCTTGCAGAGTTTCTGCTGAAAGATCAACTGTTAACCTTATGGGGATTCCCTTGTGTGTTATTTGTTGTTTTTCCCTTGCTGCTTTTAATATTTTTTCATTGTATTTAATTTATGATAGTTTGATTAATATGTGTCTTGGCGTGTTTCTCCTTGGATTTATCCTGTATGGGACTCTCTGTACTTCCTGGACTTGATTAACTATTTCCTTACCCATATTAAGAAAGTTTTCAACTATTATCTCTTCAAATATTTTCTCAGTCCCTTTCTTTTTGTCTTCTTCTGGGACCCGTATAATTCGAATGTTGGTGCTAGATTCTTATACCTCACTTTTATAGAACTTATATACGATCATGGCTTGCTTTCTTCTCTGTATCCCCAACAGACTGTAAGTTCAGACAGTGAAACCTATCTGTGCCTTTTTGGCTCAGAGTAACAAATATTTATCGATGGAATAAAACAAAGAGTTTTCACTGGACAATTTTAGGAATCATCAGTGATAAAATCTTAAGAATGGACTAGATTTCAAGAAGTGAGAGAAAAAAGGTCAAAGAATCAAAGATACAATTTTCTTAAAATACCAAAAAGAGGTAGGAAAGGAAACAAACTGAACAGGTATGATATTAGCCAGGGGACCATGACCAACATTTCAGAATGCATGAGGGGGAGTTTCCAGAAGAAAGAAATGGTCAACAGTGTCAAAAGTTATAAAGAAGTGAATTAGGAGGAGGAGTGAAAATGTATGACTAAACATTATCTTCAATTGTGAGTTTGAAGTTCTTCCTCTTTTTAAAGTCTCTAAGTGGTTCAAGTTTTATACTCTGATTGTGAATTTCTAAATCTCATTGGTGACACCATGTTTTATCACTGGAAACCATTTTCTTCGAAATTTTACTTTTTCTTGTTTATCCTGGAACATCAGAACAATTGACAAATCTTCCTGCTATTATCACTTAAAAATATAGCATAATCCTATAGAAATCTTGATCAATGTCAAGTTGTCTTTCAAAATGAGTGTCTTTACCCAAATTTAACTCTTTAGTCGCCAGTGTTTGTCTTTTGGTAAGTCAAATCTCTAACTTTTAAAACGTTTTGATCAGTCCCGGGATGACCGGATGATGGTTTTGTGCATCAAAAGAGCACAATCAATAGATTCTTTAAACCTTTAATATCAGGAAAAATAAACAGATTTATACATCTTGTGGGTCAATATATATTCTCATATTTGTCAACAAGTTAAATGTATTCCATTGATAATTGTTTAACTAGTCACAAATTTTGGCACACATTTTTTGTCTATAAAAGATCTTCATTCTGACAGGGAAATTGACACTAATGATGAGAATGCTTAATAATAACAAACATAATATCAACAAAAATATATACTTGTGAGTCAGTACATCTGTGCCAGGAATTGTGCTAAGCATTTTATATTTATTTCCCTCAATGCTTACAACAATCCTACGAGGTTGTTATTATAAATCCTTTCTGATGATGAGAAACTGAGATTTAATACAGAAGTAAGTTTGTTAATTTGTCCATGGTTATACTATCTGTAAGTAGTAGAGCCAGGACTTCAAATCAGATCAACATATTCCGAAAGTTCTAAAAGATAAGCCTTAAATCCTAGGATTTAAAATAAATGAAATAACATAAAATATTATTAAGTATTTTAAACTAATTAATAATTCAACGAAGGAGTTTCTTGCTGCAGAAAAAATCATTTAGTTTACAGAAGATTCATCATATGATTCCAATGGTGAGCCCCTCTAGGATCTTAAGATTCTGGTATGTATTTCCTTGAATACCATTATATGTATATAATCTACTCACAGAGACTAAACACTCAATGATGATTAAAAAATAGTGAATTTATCTATGCCTTTATGATATAATTCAGTTAACAATTTTGACCTACCAATTTTTTTTAATGGGCCCCCTCAATTACATGAAATGAAGTAGAACGAAATAATTATGAAATTTTGGAACTAGAAGGGATTTTAGAAATACAGGAGTCCTCTCTCATTTTACCTGTAAGAAAAGCAAGGCCCAGGAAGGTTAAGTGACTTGCTCAAAGTCATACATTGCTGGGCTTTGCTGGCATTTGGATCTAAGATGCTTGACACATTGAGGTCCTGCTAACAATACCACTGTCATTTTTTTTTCCTGTAAAAAGGCAATATCAGTAGAAAAGATATTAAAATTCAGAAATGTGACATTCAGTGTGGAAAGATATTTGTCTCCAAATTACAACTCACCATTTGACATATATATTTACTTATTTATTTTTCTTTTTTCTGTTATCTCAACCACTGTAACTGCACTGTCCAATATAGTAGCCCTTTGCCACATGTGGTTATTTAAATTAAAATGAATAAAGTTAAAAATTCGATTCCTCAGTCACACTAGCCACATTTCAAGTGCTCAAAGGTGCTCAAAGTACCAGAGCTACTGCATATGACAGTGCAGATATGGAACGTTTCTCTCTTCCCAGAAAGTTGTTGGGCGCTGCTGCATTAGAACGCCAGTTCCATGAGAGAGGGATTCTCTTAGTTTGTTTTCTGATGTATCCCACATGGAGAATGGTGCCTCGCACATAGTAAACCTCAACAAATTTTTGTTGAATGACTATTTCTGAGAGTGATTTTTGTACAGCCCTATGAACTTTCCAATCATATATATGGCAACGCATTTTTTTGGTATTGGCTTATGTCCAAAAAGGGAATATCTGTGACAAAATGGCTGTAAAATAATGAGATGCAGTTTGGCAAAAGAAGTAAACATTGTACCAAAAAGCCCGATATACTGCTAACTTAAATTGAGTAAGATAGCACAGTGTTCACTATGTAAACTTTTCTTGGTTTGGGAAGGAGAATGAATTTCTTCTTTGCCAGAGATTTTGAATTTGTTAATTTCCTTTGTCCTACAAAGGTAGAAAATAATTGGAAAAGACATATATCCCAGGACATGGTCATAATTCAAAGTCAAAAGAAAATAATATATTTTTCATTGTGTTTCACTGAATTTCAAATAATAATTTAAATACTTTAACAGTGTAATTAACACAATAGAGATTTACTACAGTCTTCTTCTTTACGATTTCAGCTACAAGACTCCTATCATTTACTCAATGTAGAATTTAATTCTCTTTATGCAGCTGAAGTCCTTCTCTTATGTTTTCACATTGATATCATTAAATAAATTCAAATTCTACTTATGAAATACTTTACAAAGACAAAATTACTGGGAAAGGACATGTTAAATAGCATTTATTCTGAAAAACAGAACATGTAAGGAAGAGTAAGTGTAGTATGTTTAAAATATAGGTACCTTGGTTATACGGGGGGATACAGTACATTTATTTTCAGTATATGAGTAAATGTCCCAACAACCTGTTTGTTTTTTTTTTTTCTGCTCAAATGCTTGCTGATTTTTCCCTATCTGAAAAGTGAAGGATAGTCTTCTCAAGATTTGCCTATCCTTAACATCCATTATGTTTTTCATTTTATCATGTATAGTAAGAACTATACATTCAGTATTAACAAAGAATAATCTCATATACTGAATAACCAGAAGAATAAAATATCTGTACTTTCATTTACATATATAATTAACTAATAATATCTTTATCTGGTCACAAATAAAATTCCTGTTCAATGCAAACTTTAAACATACAGAAATAAAAAAAGAAATCACTCATAATCCTATCATCCAGAAATAAAGGATAAGTCCCTTACAGTCTTTTTGGGGTGTGTGTGTGTGTGCGTGTGCGTGCATGTTGGGGGGGGTGTGGAGTGGAGGAGCTGAGTTTGTACAGTGATATATGGTAAAGGTGACATACCACACAGGTTTGTGCCTTTTTTACATTTGGTAATAGATCGTAAACATTCTGTCATATCAATAAATTTAATCCTATAACATACCTTTTAATAGTTGCATACTATTTCACCATTTGGATATACTATAATTTATTTAACCACTCATTCATCTATTATTGGACAAATATCTTTGAGACTTTCAGTAGAATGGTCAGATGCAGTGTGCTTTTAGAATGTCAAAATCAGCTTTAGAATATAAAATGGTCAACAGCATTCACTATGTTACCTGAATTCACACACCTGTTTATAGAGTTTCAGGAATGGTGAGAAATTCCAATTCTATAGGGTCAACAAATCAATAGTTTATTCTTGGTGTCACTCATTAACAGTGTCTATATTTCCGGCTGTCTTGGTTTTCTTAGCATAGTGTTGAATGAACACTGTGAATTTTTCAGATTAAACATTTTATCTATGAGAAGGATAAAGACCTCCAGGTTATGGATACTTCAACACCACCAACCTATTCTGACAGTTGAACCAATTCCGGTGTAATTTCTATGTTTCATGTGTTCTCTCATAGATATTTATTCTTTGCAACATTGCAGATTTTTGTAATTTTACTTTGCTTTCATAATTTTAGATACTATTACCTTTTCTTGCATTTTTTGGGCATAGTGATTTGATACCATGTTCCAAATACCCAGTCCATAAATATATAAACAGTATAAGTAAGCCATTGTGGATTTAGTTCAGACCCATGAAAACCATCTCAGAAGTACTTAAAAATTACAGTCTAATCATTAGTAATTATAAATTCTAGAGAAGCTGTTTATTAAAAGATTGTCTTTTACATATTCAAAATGACTAGTCAACACCACTGAAGAAGTTAATAGCGTACTTTTTATTTTCTTAGATACAATATACCAATAAAAGAAAATTTTTATTAGTTTATGATCATTTTAAATAGACTAAATAAAAAATTTAACATTTGTTTTTATATACATCATTCCAATTAATCACAAAAATAGCTTTGCCAATTCTACTTTAATGACTACATAATGAAATTGAAGAAATGTTTTGTTGTTTGAAAAGGTCATGCTACTAAATAGTTAATAGTGTAAACATTGTTTTAGGAAATGTTTAACAGTTTGCTCAAAATTCTTTAAAAAATAGTATAAATGTAAATTATTATAAATTTGAAAGACAGATGTTTGGATTAATGAAGCTTAACTATATATGGGGAGGGGGGCAAAAAAGGGCCACTCATAGAAGAGTACAATTGTTTTAAAATATACTTAGGTAAAGACTGTTTAAAAGTCTTGAGGAAAAAGAACTTGTATCATAACTCTTTATTACCTTTAACTTTTTAATTGCCTCTTTTAAAAATCCAAAGGTTGTTGTTCTTAAAAAAAATTTCAAACAACCTAGATTTACAACTCCACATTTCTACCACTAACCCATTCTTCCTAAAAGTGTCTTTCATTTTGTCAGTTTCTTTAGGTGTGGAACTCAGTATCTTATACATAGCAGGTATTTCAACAATGTCAAATGGATGCAATTCCAATAACTCCATGAGATTTTCATTATTCATATGCAATAAATGGAATCAGAAAAATTCTCACATGCTTGTACAAGAAATTCACATTTCCCTAATGGAGATTTTCACACACCTCTTATATCTACGAAATACATAAAGCTATGAATGGGATGTCTGAAACACCATGAAGACTGCAATGAAAGATACAACTTTCTGTCCTTAGAAAAGGAAATTTAAAAGACTCAGGCACCTATAAGTAGATCTGACTGTCAATACATATAGGTTCACCCACAGAGAAAATAAAACTCCCATATGTTGAAACACTTGGCATCCGTGCACTTCTTTTTCCTATTTCATGCCATGTTTCCCTGGCCCTATGTACTGAATGCATTTTCAGTGTGAAGGAGAACACTCCTCCAGCTGCTAATGTGAGGACTTCTAGCCCTGTAACCATGAGATGACCCAGCACTGCTGCCTGCTTAGAGTTCTCCCCTGGGGGTGAATGTGGGTGCTGGCACTCTTTGCTGTGCATTAGAAGCAGAGAACACCAGCAACTGGGACACTTCAAGGACACTGCATAATTTCAGTAAGAGTTAGGAGAGGAGAAGGAAAACTCCATTTCTATCAAATGTGCTATCAAAGTAAGCACAGCTTTCTTGTTCCATTTTTTGGTCAGGAAGGAAGTGGAAATTTTTGAAAAATGAAAAAGATTTTATTGTGATAAAAATAATAATAAACCAGGGTTTACTTTAAATCTGGGAAAATGATGTATACAAAAACAAAGAAAGTGACAAAACAATCATCTTGACATTAATATTCCATATGGTTAAGCATTTAATTTCTTCTTGTGTTACATATATATATATATATATATATATATACATACACACACACACACATGCATGTTGTCTCTATTCTAAACCTAAACTATAAGCTACCTGCAAGTAAAAACTGTGCTTTATTCTCTTTAGCAAATAAATATTTATGTTATTGATAAACTATCTGAGGATGAAAGTCTATGAAATCGCAGAGCTCTTGTAGGTAAAGATAGTTGGATGATCTATTGTTAACTATTAATAGATCTAACCCTTCTAGAAGCAGCTAATTATATGCTTGATATGCCAGTATAATTGGGCAAAATTGCTAAGTTACAGCCATGTTATTGTAACTATATAAAAATAAGCTTAAGTATGTTCGTAGAAAATTTTATTGCCATCCTTTGCAGTATAATCTGCATTTACCAAAATTATATATATTTTGAAAGGTAGGTTCAAAGTATATGGCAGACTCCAAGGGTCAGCAAACTTTTTTCTGTTAAGATCTAGACAGTAAATATTTTAGGGTTGCAGGCCACCTATGGTCTCCATCATGATCACTCAGATCTGCTACTGCAGTGTAAAAGAAGCCATAGACAATACATAAATGAATGAATGTGGCAGTGTTCCAATAAAATTTTATTCACAAAAAGTCAGCCAAACTATGGGCTATAGTTTGCCAACCCTTAATGTAGGTTATACATCACTAGAAGTAGCATAAAATGGGATGAAGAATAATTTAATATTTTTATAGGAAAGAAATATATGTGACATTTTCAAGATCTTTATTGACTCTTAAAAAAAAACACAACAAAAAACCACCAAACTTAAATAGCACACACAAATCTTACCTGGTTAGGTATCCTCAGTGGGGGCCTTGGACCTCCAGGGTACCGAGGTGACATAAAAGGCTATTGAAGTAAAACAAACAAATAAACAAAACAAAAAAACAATGTAAAATACAGATCTGAAAATAAACTGCTTTAAAAAATTTTCGAATTATACAAAACATAAATCAAATTTACTTATGTGGCTGATTTCAGTAAAATAAAAGCTTTTAAGAAAAATTACCATCCTATTTTTTATTTTGTAGAATATCTGGAAAAATTTCCAAAGAAATCATTAAAAAATCGAAGATGACTAAAGTAACTGTAGCAAAAAAAATTTTTTAATGCTATCTAATTGGCAAAAAGTAAGACTAAGAAATTTAGGCAATTGAATCTTAGTCAAGACTTCAGGAAGAGGATCACTGGCTACATTTTTATACAAACTGGATTCTGAATTACTCAATTCAGTTATCATTTTCCTCTAATAATTTTGACTGAATTACCCAATTCGGTTATAATTTTCCTCTAATAATTTTAAAGTTGCCAAATTTCTTCATCTTTTCTTTTGTAGCTCCATTTAAAATGGTAAAGAAATTTCTTTTCCAAGGGACATTTGTGGTTAGGAGAGCTTTGGCTTTCTTTCATTAAGGGTTTTTTATAATTCAAAATCGATTATAAATTTTAAAATTGAAATTGCTTTGCATATTTTGAGCCTAGCAGACTATGAGGTGTGTACTTTTTTTAATAACCATTTTTTTATTGAAGTATAGTTAATTAACAATGTTGCATTAGTTTTAGGTGTACAGCAAAGTGATTCCATTATATATATACATATACACACACAGACAAATATATACATATAAATATAGACACATATATATATTCTTTTTCATATTATTTTCCATGATAGGTTATTACAAGATATTAAATATAGTTCCCTGTGCTATACAGCAAGTCCTGGTTGTTTATCTATTTTATATGTAGTAGTATGTATATGTTATGAGGTGTGTACTTTTAACAGAAGAAAAAAATGGCCTTATATTAAAACTCAAGTCAATTTATCTTGTTAGATGAATCAGAGGCTGCTAAGATGTACTGATTCTGTCAGTCCCGAAACTGTCTGAAAAATATGCTAAAAGTATCATTTCAGTGATTGTCCAATGATGAGTGGAAGGAGAATATTTTTGATCACTCAGATTTGGGCACAGTTTTTTTTTTTAAGTTTATTCCTAAAATTATTCAAAATTCCATTTTTATAGAAAAATATAATTTTATTTAATTATAATACATAATTACATGTAATATAAGCAAATTATCAACTCTAAAGGGTTGAATATTAAGTAAAATATTAAGAATGAATTAATATAAATTAAGAATCAATTTACCAAAGGATTGGGCAAGCCAAATCTACAGTACTTTACATAATTAAATTCCACATTTATAATGAATTTTCTAAAAATATTTTTAGAAATTAGGCCTGCAGTTCTAGGGCTATTTTAAAAGCAGCAGCTGAAAAATAAAATTCTAGCAAATTTATGTGGTATAGACTTTTCTATAATATCTTTTGGAGGGTCTGACAAACCAACAAGAAGAACTTTAGAATTAAGCAGTTTGAGTTTTTACTTACTGTGTTGTTATATGTTAACATATTCCTAGGAGATCATTTTAAATGGACAGAAACAGTAGATTATTCAGGTAATAGTGTCACCTCCAGCTGATAAAACTTAAGTGGATTTTCCAGTTTAAACATTTAAAAAATGTTTAGTTTTCACATATTTGATTAAAGTTGACTCTCATCATTTCTGAAGCTCTACTCTAAATTGGATTAATTAGTTAACTATACTGTCAACTGGAAGCTCATCCCAATATTCACACTCCCTCTGCTACTTTTCTAACCACCTAATTTCATTTATGAAACTGTCTTATAAATTCTGGACTCACTTAAAAAATTTAATAATTAAATATCGTGTCATTGATTTTGGAATGGTTGCCTTTGTTTCACAAAGTGATGTTTTATGACATAGTCACTAAGCCCAAGTACAATATCAATTTAAGGTTTGAGACATGGAGAAATAAAAATAGGTTACTAATAGTTCCTGTCTATAATAAAATCACTTCAAAATGGAATACAAGGTAGAAATTGTTAAAACACTACTAAATACTGATAACCTTGAAATGTACCTTATTTGAAACAGAGCATTTGAGATTTGTACGTTCCTCTGAATGTAAAATAATGTTATAGTATTAATATAAATGGACTATTTGAAAAGAGAAAATTTTTCTCTGATCAATGGCATTGTGAATAAATGTATTTTAACAGGACTGTTGTACTCTCCTATCTGACCATGAGGCCCCATCAAGGGATTACTGAGGGAGAGGCAGTGCATGTGGTAGTTGTGAACCTGTAGTCCCCTATGGAATAAGATTGCGAGAGCGAAAAGAGTCTCTTTTTAATTTATTTCCTCTTGTATGCCCTCCTCCAGAAGTTCAAATTTTTTTTAGCCAAAAAAAAAAAACGAAAGAAAACCACTTCCATTTTTCAATCTATAGCTATACAATTAAAGCAAAAAACAACAAAAATCTAGTTAGTTTAGATAAAAAACCACTACTTTCCCCTAAAATATAAACATTATTATGGTTAAAGCATTTTAATATCAAATTAGTGCTGTTATAAGCTCTTAATATTCAGATTGATTCTTAAGATATCTGGTTAACCACCTAGGTCCTCAACTGCCTACTTGTTGAGGTACAGACACAGCAACAGAACCCAAAAGAGTTTTCATGTCAGCAACTGAGAATATTCTACTAATATTCTGTATTTCACTATTCAGAAGTCAATTTGCTTTCAAATATAATTTAAGGTATTAAAACAAGTTTAAATTCTTTTATGGTAAAAATGCTAATCTAAGAGATTACCTACTGATATTATAAAGTATACCTACTGATATTATAAAGTACATCTATCGACAGACCTTCAGTACTCTCTGCGTTGATAACCTGGGAAGAACAGGTTCCTCAAAAGAGCCCTTAGCTATGAAAGTATGCTTACTCTTAATATTTGGGGAAAATTTTTTAATAGTTTGGGCATCAAAATATGTGCTTGAGGGTGTCAGAATGATGAATCAATATTTTAAATGGAAAAAGCCTTCCCCTTGAAAAATGGGCTAAAAAGTTATTTATAATGTGTATGGAAAACCTTTGACTGGGAGTCAAAGGCCTGGATTCTAGTTTTTGCACCACCACTAATTAGCAGAGGGACCCTAAATTAAAAACCGTTCAGGGCTTTAGTTTTCCCAACCTTAAAATGAGAGAGTTGGACAAGATGATCTCAGAAGTCTCTTGGGAAATAATAATTTAAAATCCCCATGATACTGAATGTTAATATTATGACATAGTATGAGTGTGTTTCGTGTTTGGTAATTGCAATCATTGTCGCTTTTGTTGTGGTCATCCATTTACAATGCTTGGTGTCAGTTTATTTATCTCTTGCAAAAATAAAATACACTGTGTGTGTGAGTGAAAAAAAAAAAAAATTAATGCTAGTAGAATAGGTAGTTTAACTCTTCAAATCAAGATATACAATTTCCAGTTACTTGGAATATTTTTACTTCTTAATTTTTAATATTTCATAAAAGGCCTTTTAAAATATAGTTTATACTAATTTGTATTATTTCCTAATTTTGAATCTGCATCCACATAGTGGTCAGTTAGTATAATAAAGAATAATACTTGATTCTTTAAAAAAAAAAAATAAAACTCCCATGATTCCATGTTAATTATTTCCAGCAAGTATAAAGATTAGCATACTGTAAATAGCTATAAATATTTGAAGTGTGTGTGGGTGATATCAGTCTATGCTCCTAAGGCACAAGCTATCTTTATCAAGGAGCTAGAGAAGCTTATTCCCATGCTTTCCAGAGAAAAAGAAAAACCTAGGTAAAGAAAAAAAATACTCCAACAAACAATGATGCCCTTTGTTCAGATCAAAGGCCAATAGAGAGAATAAAAAAGCTGCACTTATTGATTAAAAGGTATGCTAGAGATTTGTTCATTCAACAAATATTTATTAAACACACACAAAGGCACTGTTCTAGATGGTGGGACATATCAGTGAACAAAGCAGATGAAGATCACTGCCCTCTGCTTAGGATTTTTCAAGGTTCACAGTCTTGTAATTAATAGGAGAAAAAATGTTCTGGAAAAACTATTTTCTACAGTCCACTAATCTGGAAGAAATAAAACGTTCTCTTCACCAAATGGCAAATATCAATGAAAACCCAAAGAAAATAATATTTCAATCTGGTGGCTTCCCTCAGAAGTCATATTACATCATCCCTACTTGACAGAACATGTAGTGTTATGAATGACTAAAAATCAAGGCTAGGCTTTTAAAAAAGTTCTCCAAATCAGGCAAAACTCGTGGACAAAGGTTCTTTATAATACACAAGATAAACTGAGTAGCACAGTTAGTACCCTGACATATGGAAATACATTTATAGGCATAAATTCTCATTTCTACATGTTTCAGTTATCTACTTAGAATGAATGGGATAAACCAAAGTGCAAGCAATAAAAATGTATACAAAGCCAGAAAATCAATAAATATTTGATGACTAAATGAAAGGAAAAAAACTCTAATAGAAATATAAACTAAATGTCCAGCCCATTTCCTCCAAGTAGTCTTTTAGAGAAAAAATCACACCCATTTAGAATCATAATTTATTTCAGAATGAACATCATTCAGTCTTAAAGGATTATTATTTTCCATTATATCAAGAATTATTCATGAAATATTAAACTTCTGCTTTCCTAAAAGAGATTTTCCTTTATTCTTTGCCATTTCTGCTAGTGGAAAGTAGTAGTCTGCCTCTTCTTATTTCATCTTCATAAACTGTTAGTGCTTTATCTCAATTCTCTAAGATTTAGAAGGAACAAGTTCTTTCTCATCTCTCCTTCTCCAAAGATCCCAGACCCCACCAAAGGAATTATTTTATAAATAATTTACCCATTCTGAAATTACAGGTGATAAGAACCATTTAAAGCCCTAACTTCTTTTCACATATATATATGATCAAACTGTACATCTTAAATGACACATTGCTCAAATGTTAACTTTACTAATATTTTCTAACATTTTAATTAGTTTCCAGAAAGCATAAATATGATTTATCAATACCACAGTTTTTCTTGAGATAACTCAGTATTCTCCTTTCTATGCCAAGTAAACATCTACTAATCCTCCAGGGGCTGGAATGTCACTTCCTCTTTAAGGAATCTCTATAGGCTCCTTTCCCTCCATTTCCTAAGCACTTTGTTCACACTATTCTCATAGAGGATTCAGCACACTGCAGTGTAATGTGTGCCTTGATATGAAGGGAACCCACTTCAGAGGAAAGGACATGAAACCAGATCAGAGCAAGTACCTTAATGCCACGGTAATCAATCCATAAAATAAAACTGATATTTCTAAGAATCCTTAAAATTGATGGTAGCAGTGTATAAATCACCCTATATCTTATTTTAAATATTTCAACATGGCTTTAGAAACTCTTTAAATCTTGGTCTTTAAGAGCAGGTTGATAATAAAGAAAATTTAAAATCACTAAAAAGTAAAATCTTCTTTAAAATGCCAATTTTATACTTAAGCATTTTCTATATACTACATTTTATTTTATGAGCACAATTTAGAACAAATCAATGATGAAAAGAATAATACTAAGTTCTTTAGAATGAACAAATGTAACATTTAGGACAGTTTACAATTCTGAAAATTTAGAAGTCTGAGATATGTTCTACAATTTAAAGTAACTGAACTTTTTCGAGTACAAAACTATTCATGTGAAATTTGCTTCTATTTTTGAAAAAATAGTAGTTTTTAAATGACATAGAAATACACAATTACCAAGTTTGAGAAAACATGAACTTACAATCTAAAAAATAAATACACACTTAAAAAAATGACTTCACAAAACTACTCAAGTAAAGTTTTACAAGTTCTGTATTATACAATTATAATAAAATCTGACTTATAGAATTTTATTCCAATATACCTTTTTGACACATTTTACAGCAAAAAGTTTTTAGAGTTAACTAGGTCAACCTCCTAATTTTATGTAAAAGAAAACCAAAGACCAAATTCCTTAACTGCCACTTTAGTTTTCTTAGAGCTATGTAACATCCGACTATAGTAATAACTTTAAAGAATAAAGGCAGGTACACATACTTCATTCTTATGACTAACTGACCATAAATAAATTGCCTGACTTGGCATTTCCTCCTAGGCACCCCCAGCAACCTTGCAACCATTCACTTAATGTAGAATTCTTTACCTTTGTTACCACTCAACCATGAAAAGCTGAAAAGACAGTGGTATTTCAGGTAATCAAGTTAATTTGCACATAAAGCACTAATTAGCATGTGCTCTTATTCACCAGATGAAAAGAAATTCAACAACTGAAATGTAAAATCAATTTAGTAAGCTCTATCTCTCTCTTCTTGAATATTTTTGGTAGAGTTTTGATAATATATGTTGTCTTTAGTTCATTTATTTTTGTTTTTAAGTCAAATACTGGAAGGGAATAGAAGATGGGTTAGGAATGGTGCTACATGGATGTGGTATTATTAGAAGAGTATTATCATTGTAATCAAGCTGCTCATGATAATGTGACAACTTGTAATGAGGTTCAGGAGGAAGGGAAGGAAGCAGTTAGCACATTCTAAGAGAGAATGTACAGAGTCGCATTCAATAAATACTTGGCTGTTTCCATAGCTGGGTCATTGATTGAGTGAGTGAACAACATTGATGGAAGACTCTAAAAACCATCAGAAGGTGTAATAAAGTTTGGTTCTCTTGTATAAAATCTCACCTGGCCAATTTATGTGTCTTGTTAAAAATAGGTAGTATCTATTGATATTGCAAAGGGTAAGGCACAGTACTGGCATAGTGTATCTGGTTGTCTAATGAGAAAATGCTTATATGTATAGAGGGGAAAATTCAGCTTGCTTATATAGGATAAATTATGTCTTCTAGAGCAGCGGTCTCCAACCTTTTTGGCACCAGGGACCAGTTTCGTGGAAGACAATTTTTCCACAGACTGGGGGGTGGGGGGAGTTGGAGGGGTAGAGGGATGGTTTCGGGATGATTCAAGTGCATTACATTTACTGTGCACTTTATTTCTATTATTATTACATTGTAATATATAATGAAATAATTATACAACTCACCATAATGCAGAATCAGTGGGAGCCCTGAGCTTGTTTTCACTTGCCACTCACTGATGGGGTTTTGATATGAGTCTGCAAGCAATTGATTTATTATGGTCTCTGTGCAGTCAAACCTCTCTGCTTATGATAATCTGTATTTGCAGCCACTCCCCTGCACTAGCATCACCACCTCAGCTCCACCTCAGATCATCAGGCATTAGATTCTCATAAGGAGCATGCAACCTAGATCCCTCGCATGTGCAGTTCACAGTAGGGTTCACACTCCTATGAGAATCTAATGCCACTGCTGATCTGACAGGGGGCGGAGCTCAGGTGGTAATGAGAGCGATGGGGAGCGGCTGTAAATACAGATGAAGCTTCGCTCGCTCACCCGCTGCTCACCTCCTGCTGTGCGGCCCAGTTCCCTGGGGGTTGGGGACCCCTGTTCTAGAGGACCTAATAAAAGTAGGTAAAGAACAAAGTGTTGGAGATCCCAAGATGATACTGAGTTATAATTACAATATCTACATCAAGAACATATAAGAGAATTTATGATTTAGATGACTAAGAAGGTCTTGTACTCTCTCCTACTGCTTTCAGGTTTCTCTATTTCTGGGCATCCGGGTTGAAAATAGTGATTCTTAGGCAGTTTTACAAAGTAACAGTATTTAATAACCACTTTTTGGTATAGAAGTATGTCAGGTTAATTTATGTATGATTTGGAGGAAAAAAAAGTATGATAACTTCCTCATTTTTTTCTAAAGCAGAGGCCAGCCATGAGAGCTGCCACTAATTCCATATAGCAGGGCATTTCAACTGTTTGTCTAATATAGTGCCAGGTGTACACATGAGACCCTGGTCTTCTTAGATTTAAATACATTCAAAGAGCTATAACCCTCAGGTCTCCGAAACATGTTTTGGCTTACATATTTTCTTTCCATTAAGAAGAGGCTCAGCATTTGAGTAATATCATACTGTCTTTACCATATAACCATCTTTAGTCTAAAAATCTGTAAGAAAAAATGGTTATTTGCTAAAAAGTAATTTGCTTCCATCAACATTTAGGCAAAAACACAAGACACAAAGTGATAAACAGCTAGGAAAAATATGGGTTATCTTTAGTAATTATATTAATTACATAAAGATCAAATATCTACCTTTCTTGATCCTGTGCAGATATGACTTTAGACAGATATAATCTTTCTTCTGATATTTTTCACATACTGTTTTAGGCACACACAGGGAATAATACACAATTCTGTGTCATAAAAATTATTACAGAATCTTTCAAGGGAAAAACTTCTCTTGAACATAATTTTTTTAAAATGATAAATATGGAAGATTATAATTATTTATAGTCCTGTAAAGGTAATAAAAATATGTTCACTATGAGATTTTACCCCAAGCATAAACATTCTTTTAAAAATTAAACATTACTTTTAATTCATTCTGGGTCCATTTTTTTAGTTAGTCCAATTCTCTTTACATGATTCTCCTATATAGATTTCTATTCTCTATTTTGCTATTCAAAATCTCACTTAGAAGTAAATCTTTTTTTCCTTAATTGTGATAAGAGTTGAAGTCATATGGCTGTCAATTATAAATAATATTGAGAATATTATTTTGAAAAAAGCATCACAAAAAGTGTTGTGACTTGTACATTCATTTCTGCCATCGTTCATATAGTAAGACTGTTCACATTTTTTTATTTTTATGATTCCATGAGATGCTTCATAAGTTTTCTGTAGAAAAGTAATGAAGCATAAATTATACATCAAATGAATTTCATTAAAGTTACTTTACAATTCATATATCTTAATTTGTTCAGTTTCTTTTCTGTTTTTCAGGAAAATCTCCATCAGACATTACTGACACCCCAGTGGATAAGACACTCTTGATTAACACATTTTAATTCCAACTAGTATTAAACTAATTTAGCTCACAAAATGACATACTTGTGCTGGCAATTCTGCTGATAAGCATAAATATGTAGTTTAACTTCCATACATCTTAGATATTCTATCATCAACAACACTTAATTAAAATAACGCATATCAAATACCTGTAAAGTATGAACAGATCAGGTTTCCTAGATGTTGTTTTGGCAAGGCTAATCCAATTCAGCACAGAGTTATAAGCAGGTTGATTCTTCTGATATGGATTTAGTCTAAGCATTAAAATTGCTCATTTCTATTATGGGCCTTTGCAAAAAGATGAGACTATTTCTCAAGTCTTCATTACCATATATCAGATACTGGCTTGTGGCAATGGACTTGTGGATTGTGAAGGGGAACTATGCTGCCTTCTGGTCTAATCAACTACAGAAGTTTGAATAACATTCTATGAAAAACTTTAATGATTTGTTTTAGATCAATTTATATTCACAAATACACACAGACCCTTTTATTTTTTTGTGGTGTCTGTGGGACACGTAGCTGGAGTCCTGCGTAAGTTGAATCTCGCTCTGTGCTGCCTCCCATCCCTGACTAAAGTCACAAGGACAGATCAACCCACATTACAAGTAACCCACTATGGGTATGAAAATCAATATGTGAGGTTTATAACTGAGGAAAAGTATTGGGCTAACTCAATAAAAAAAGAAGCAAAAACAGTAATTTTTAAAAACGACTCAGTTTTTCATTGAAGAATGCAAAAACATTCCCCTCTTCCCCAACCTTTTCCCTATTTTATATTCTTGCTTCCACATAAACTTGTTCTAGATGAGAGGGTGGGAGACAAGCACTTTAATTTACCTAAATGTACCATTAGGTTAAAAAAAAAAAAAAAGCTACTTTGTTCTGGTACCCTTCTGGTATCTTGATATGCTAGGTAAGTTTCTACTGATAAAGCAGTAGTCTTTTCAAATTCACAAGCAGCGATAACATTTGTTAAAGAAACCTGCCTATGGGCTCGGTCTCTGATACAAGTGGCAGATTATATATATTTTTACTTTCTTTAAAATGAAATGTTACACTTCATATTCACTTGGTTACTCACCTGCAAAAATGAAGTCTAAAGTTACTCAATTCATGTCTGAACTGTATAGAGTAATCTTTTCTACTGAACAGATTTTAACAGAAATTATTAATGCCCCAGAAAGTCTGTTTTGAAACTAGAGCTTACTAATTTGACTAATGCTAAAAAGTATAAAAATAAGCAAGATGAGAGAATTCAAATTGCACAAAGTGAAGTTATTTCTCCATCTCCAATTAAGATGCATTTTGAACCACGTGTCTTAAATAGGTACAGAATAAATGTACAGAATAAAACTAAGACAAATTTGAGTGGAGAAAATATTACTGATGTCAAAGGTATTTGTAATGTCAGATTATTTATAGAATATAAAAATGACAGAAAACAGGTAGTAGTCACATTTGCAGGCATCCTTAGTAAGTAACTCTATTTTACCCTTTCTTGATAAGCATCCTACTGTGTACAAAGAATATCCGATTACTCTATTCCTTGGCATTATGTCTTAAACTCAAGATTATACCTGATTGTTGGGTATAATAGATGGCACCTGGCAATTGCCTATACTCTCTGTCCACAGGTGCCAGCAGAGCAGTTTTCTTTGTCCCTCGGCAGGAATGAACAGTTTATAATAGCCAACACTTCACTCCCAGCAGCATTTCTTTGACCTCCCCAGCTTCTCTCTCCAGCTACTGCCTCATCTTCACTTTCCCTTTACAGCAAAACTCTTTGAAACTCTTTGAAAGAGTTGGACACACTCGTCTGCAATTTCTCTCTTCCTACTTTATCTTGAATTTACTTTTATGCGGCTGTCACCCCCATCACTCCATGGAAACGGGCCTTATCAAAGTCACCAGTGACCACCTCGTTGGGTCCAATGGTCAGTTGTCAGTCCTCAACTAATTTGAACTATCAGCAGCATTTGACACAGCTATCATTCCTCACTTCCCTGAATTTTTCTTCTTGGCTTCCAGGTTCCCACATTGCCTGGTTTTCTTCCTAACTCATGTGCTCCTCCTTCCCATTCTTCTTGCTGGTTCCTCCTCATCTTCCTGCCTTCTTAAAAACAGAACCCTGGGATCCTTGAGCTTCTCGTCTCTCTCTCTACTCATTACCTGGGTGATGTCATCCAGGCTCACAGCTTTCAATATTAGCCATATGCTAATAACTCCCAAATGCCTCTAGCCCAAGCCTCAAGCATAAAACTCCAGATCTGATACCGTGCTCCCTACTCGACATCTCTTGAATATCTAATAGCCATCTTAATCTTAACAAGTTTAAACTTAAGCTTCTGATTGTCCCCTCATACCTCCTCTTGCAGTTTTACCTATATAACACAGGTAAATGTCAGCTCCGTTCTTTCAGCTGAACAGACCAAAAGACTTGCAGTCACCCTTGATTTGTCTTTTCCTCTCACAACACATATCCAAACCATCGCCAGAATCTGTTGGCTCTAACTTCAAAATATATCTAGAATCCAGTCACTTCTCACCACTGTTACCAGCCTTGTTTGAGCCATAATATTCTCTTGTAAAGTTTTGCAGTGACATCCAAATTGGTCTCCCTGCTTCCACCTTTCCCTCCTATAGATGAATCTCAACATAAGAGCCAGAAAGACCCTGCTAAAACCCTCCACTCAGAACAAAACCCCAAATCCCTACAGTGACCTACAAAATTCTACTTGATGTGGCTTTCTACTGCCTACGACTTCATATCTAATTGCTCTCCCCAGCCGACACTCCACTATAGTTACTCAGGCATTCCCTTTGTCCCTGGAAAAAGCTGGTCATGCACTGAACTCAAGGGCTTTATACTTGCTTGTCCCTCAGCCTAGAACACTTCCTTCAGACACGAGATGCTTGTTCCCTCACTTCCTTCAAGTCTTTACTTAAATGGCATCTTCTTGATGAGTCCTTCTGTGGCCACCCCATCCAGAACTTCCTCAACACTGCCTATTTTCCTTTTCTGCTTCATTTTTCTCTCTAGTCCTTATCACAATCTAACATATCATATATTTAAAAATAATTATTTATTTTGTTTACTGACTGTCTCCCATAGTGGATTCTACGTTGGATGTGGGTAAGGATTTCTGTTTAGCTTGTTTACTCCAGTAACTCTAGCACGGGGTGGTGGGAGGGGGCCATAAATATTTGTTGCTGAATGTCATCAGCAATCTGAGCCAGTGGTTCTCAAATTTTAGCTTGTAAGACTCATCTGTTAAAAATAAAAAACAAACAACAAAAACCAAAGGATTTCCAGTGCCATTGCCCCACCACCAAGAATCCTGATATACTAGGAGGCAGGTGACCCCAGGACTCTTGACGATAGTACAAGAATACACTTGGAGAAACACTGTTCTTGGTCTTTACCCTTTGGATTTCTTACAGGCCATCTAGTGGTGACCATATTCATAAAGAATAGGAGTGGGTAAATTATGGCTCATGGCTAAATGTGGTCCACCACTTGTTTTTGTAAATAATGTTTTACTGGAATAGCCATGCTCTTTAGTGTACACAGTGTCTATGGCTGTCTTTATACTACAACAGAGTTGAGTAGCGTGACCTCAAAGCCTTCAAATCCTAAAATATTTACTATCTGGCTTTTTACAGAAAAAGTTTGTTGACCTCTGATATAGATAGAAGATAAATTATTCCAGACCACCACCTAGTGATAAGCTATTTTTTATTTTATATATATATATATATATTTTTTTTTTTTAATGGTGTTTTCTTTCCTTTTTTGGCTGCACGGCGTGGCATGTTCATCTCCTACCAGGGATTGAACCCGTGCTTAACCACTGGACCACCAAGGAAGTCTGATAAGCTATTTTTCAAAAAGCTGAAGGTATCCTTATGTATACTTAAGACAAATCTATCCGACCTATACAGGGAATTTGCAATATATTTAATATTTGATTTATATTTAATAATCCATTCCTTACCTTTAATTCGCCAAAGAATGGTGCTCATTTTTGTTTCTGTAACCAACGTTAAACAAAAAACTAAGATTGTGTTATAAACTGCCTTTGGATATTTGCTATACATTTTTTTGTTTCCCAAGGACCTATAATAAAAATAGAGGCGTTCTGGGAAGACTTTTCAAAAATAAGATATTGGTCTAGGATGGCCAAGTTAACTTTTTCATAAATACCCATTTTGATAAATAAACATTGAAAGTAAGGTTTCTAACAGGAAACTATTTCATTCCATTCTAACTGAAAAACCCAAGTAAAGAGTCTAAACCCCTGACACCCCCTTCCTTGTTTGTTGTCCATCTAGTCACCGCTATAGGGTCTTCTGTTGTTTGAAACTGCGATTTAAAAAAAAAAAACTTACTCAAGCTGAGCAGTTTTAATTTGTTCTAATAGTTGAGGCCAGAAAAACTATTACCACAACTGCAGGAAAGCATTATCAAAGCCAGCAGCTGTCAGGCACCTTGATTTTTTTAGGCTGCTTTTATCTTTATACTAGAGAAAGACTTGTTCTGTTCTCAATATTCAGAATCTTTGTTCTTTAAAGATTCAAAATTACATTTTTAAGAAAATTAAACTTCAGTTTTATTTCTTGAACTTTGACAAATAAGCAACCTTCCCCACCTCTACTCTCCAAATCCTGGTGTATTTAATTCTGAGAAATACTATTTTTAATGTGTGAATTTTAAACTATATATATTGATAATGTCAAATGTTATAGTTCAGTAAGTCAATTCAACTTGAGATATTCAGTATTCCACTTATTCAAATTAAGAAATGATGTACTTACTAATCTTTTGGTTTGTTATCTGAGGTCAAAGATGATATCTACAACTTCTGGGGAGAAGGAAAAGGAGTTTCTCCTGGTTTAGAGTATTTCCTAAAACTAACTTCTGAAACAGCCATGATCAGGAGGGATAAGAGGAAAGGCAAACCATTGGGAGAGAAGACAATTTAAAGATTAATAACAGAAGGAAACTGAGAAGGAGTAGAGACTATTTAACTACTATATGTATAAATAATAGGGTAAAACAGGTGCTACTGATAATAAAAGGTGGTTTTGTGAAAGTCTGAATAGGAAGAAGAGTATGCTTAGTTATGAAGGTATCTTCAAAATGTAGGACTTATGTCCAAAAATAAATCAAATAAATATCTACCTCCAGAAACATTTAACCAGGGCTTGTAAAAACATTTCTTCTTGTCTTTTTCCTTTTCAGTTTCAAGTGTTAGATTAAATAATTGTTTTTCTCCTTTTTGATTCTCTTTCTTTTAAAATATCAAGAATATTATATTACCCTGAGCTTTGTTTTTGTCTTTGGTGCTTTATGAATGTCATTTATATTGAGTTTTTCTAGTCAATAAGTGTCCCATGGAGAAAAGGGGAGACTTCTTTGTATTTTTGTTGTTGTTGTTCTTATTACATTATTACTATGTCAAAGCATTAGGTCAGCTTGCTACAGCGCAGTCTTGCTAAAAATAGAACCTTTGGAAAATATACCCAAACAAGTAGAGACATCGGCAAACCACCACTAGATGGCAAAGCCGCTTTACCATTGCTAACATTCTGCGTGTAGAAAGAATGTGACTTAGGAACCTGCTGCAACGTATTTTCCACCATATCAGAGTTTTGATCAATTCGGATTTTAAAATATGGATGGCCACTGTAGTCTGAAACTGAATTACTTGGTATACTTTATCTGCAACAAGTATTTATAATCTTATTCATGTCAAAGCCTTACATTTACAATCCATCATCAATGTATTATTAGTTTTCAACAGTTCTCAGTAAAGAAGACAGATCCAGTGACTAAGAATACAGCAAATGTATTAAGATAAAAATCAAAACACAATACATGGTAAAAATGAACAAAAGGCTATACAGAATTCAAAATTAAATATTTACAAGTATATCCCACATTAGTTATATACGCAAAGATATCTACATTAGACCTATTAAAAAGATTACATTGTGTTTCTATATGTTATAGATGTGCTTGATTAGAGTGATAAAAACAAGATATGGTTTTCTTAAAAGTTTTCTTGTGGTAAAGAGCAGAAAGAAGGAAAAAATAAAGTATTTTTTTCACTCCCCTCAGATTTTTTTTGGTTGAAATAAGAAATGCCCATTTCTTTAATGTAGTTTAAGTTATATTAAATTCACAAGAGAAGATTTCTTACTACTCAAATCTAGACAATTATAAAGCAACAGAGTTAATAGTCTATTTTTTAAAAAAACACAAATGAATGAGAACTTTGTTTTGTAAGTGCATTTTACTAAACTATTTTCATTATCATACATAAGTGTGAAGAAAATCTAACTGGTTCAAGGATTAATGCTGCCTATTCGATAAAACTACAGGAATCAAATTTTGCCTGACTTTTAGTAAGAATGCTATGAGAATGAGTATACAGCAGGTTGATGCTTTTAATGCATAATTCGAATTTCTTAGCATACAATGAAACTTTTGAATAATACTCTAGCATAGGGACAGGAGAGTCAGAGTACAGACTTAGTTCTGAGGACCTATTAGGTGTATTCACACCACACCACAGTACTGTATTTTCTTCCACCAAAACTTCCAAACTCTAGTTAGATCAAAGGCCACTTCTACTATCTTCCCACTGACCCCAGTAGCAACACTCCTCAATTTAAGAAAGTTGCTCTAAAGTCGTTCACCAGTTCCATGGTAGGTCAGTTTGAGAATTTAGAGGGTTTCTTATACAAATTACTCCTTTGATAAAAGTAAATAAATGTGCCTTACTTCAAATGGCTTTATTTTACTAAACTGACACCTCCTTTTGCATGTCCAACTACTCCCCTTGATTTTACTTAATTTGATCTCCTACTCAACAATAGAAGCACTCCCATTTCAATTAAAAAAGGTCAAGGTTTAAGTCTGAACCATGTTGATATCTGTCACAAATAGATGTGACAGATATCAACATGGTTGATAGATGCTAATCTAGAGACCGTCTTCCAGGATGGACTTATTAAATGTATGGGGTATTAATCGTAACTATTTATTTTGGAGTTTGAGTTAATTGCTGTTATTCAAATGCAGTTGTTATGAATTCACAAATTTAGAGTTTGTAATAATTCCACTTGGTAATACATTTAAGTCTATACTTATAATGGAAAAGAGGGGGCTTGTTCTGCAGTGTAAACAGGGATAAAACGAGAATGTCTATTTAGGAGAATGTTTTCAATGTACTTCTTACGGTAGGATCACACAGTGAGTAGAGCTCAGAACTGTTGAAGCTGGTGAAGCTTTATGTGTTAATTAAAATTCTTCTTGCTTTACTTTCCTTTATTCATTAAATTCTAATAGGCTCAATCTTTTCCTGGTCTAGTCCCATCCAGCCATCCCCAAATAAGCTTTGCATTTCCTCACTAAGAATGGGGATTCAAAACTATTTTCATACTCTGGATAATTCTTGGACATCACTATCTCTATGGAACTGGATTAGAAACTGGTGTTTGGACTTGAATTATGATTGTCATGGTGCTATTTCTACTTATAGAAGGTAGCTGCTCTTCATTAACAACAAGCATTGTGGTCAGAATCATGCTGAAGGATAGGAAACCGATAGTGATATTTAGGAAACATTCGAGTACCCTGATCCCATCATGATAGGTACCAAAGGTAATATACTATTTCTTTTTTAAAAGTTTGATGACTTGAGCTTTCCAATATTTCAGAGAGGCATTTCTAGGGAGACTGGCCATACGTAAGCCTACTGAATAGGGGAAACGAGTATTTAAAAGATTAGCTGGAATGGTCTCCCTGGATAAAAAGGAATGACATTTATCATGCTCAAACATATCTAAAACTTTTTCTACCCGCTATCTTTCCTAACTTAGATTAAGACATGAAAATTTTCCAGGGGCCTTAAGTAGGAACCTCAGAGTCATCCTTGATTCCTCCAACTCTTTCCCTTCTACCCCTAACTTGGTTAATCAACTAAGGCCTATCAAACATACTATGCATAGCTTCTTCCTCCCCAGTCCTGCTGCCACTGTTCTTAAGTAGGTCCACAGAGTCTCTTTCTTGAGCTACTGTCACAGCCAACCAGCTGACAGTCTGCACCAGTCTCTTTAATGGGTTCTGTTGTTTTTGCTCTTCTTTCAAGGGTCAGTGTTTTTGGAGTCCAGGTGTATACCCCTTTACTCTCTCATTCTGTACTTTCTCCCTGGACAATCGTTCTACGCCTGTGGATTCAGGTCCTTGATATGATGACAATCCTGCAAATTTTTATCTCTAGCCTAGATCACTGTCTTAGGCTTCAAACCTGTATGTTCATCAGCCTAAGGGATACCTCTAATTGGAGGTCCCACAGGAATCTCTTCATCTGTCCTACCTCAAACCTACTCCTCATTTTGTGGTCCCTATCATCAAATCTCACCTGGATTACTGTAATAGCCTCCTAAATAGCCTCCCTACTTTCAAACCTGTCCCTCTGCAATCCACGCTACACCCTATAACTGGAGTGATTTTTCTATAAATGCAAATATGAACATGCCTCTTTCCTGCTTAAAGTCCTTCAATAGCTTATTACTGCCCTTAAGATCAAGTTCAAACTCAACTAACCTACAAGGCTCCTCAAGGTTACCCTGGAGCCTCATCACCAGCCATTCTCCCTTTAGCTAATTAAGCTCTGTTTTTTTTGGAATTATTTGGTCTCTCTCCTTTCTTGTCTGGGTCTTCATAAATTTTTTTCCCTCTTCCTGGAATATTCTTTCCATATCTCTCTGCTTCCTTTGCCTAATTCATCTTTAGATGCCAATTTGGATTTTATTTACTGTTTTTTTTCCCCCCAACTTTCTGGTTATTAGCATAGTCTCAATTGGAATTCATGCCTGTTATTTTCTCTTTTTATTTTTTTAAAAATTTATTTTATTTATTTATTTTTGGCTGCATTGGATCTTCGCTGCTGTGCACGGGCTTTCTCTATTTGCAGCGAGCCAGGGCTACTCTTCCTTGCATTGCGCGGGATTCTCATTGCGGTGGCTTCTCTTGTTGAGGAGCACAGGCTCTAGGTGTGCAGGCTCAGCAGTTGTGGCACGTGGGCTCAGTAGTTGTGGCTCGTGGGCTCTGGAGCACAGGCTCAGTAGTTGTGGTGCACGGGCTTCGTTGCTCCATGGCACGTGGGTTCTTCCCAGACCAGGGATTGAACCCGTGTCCCCTGCATTGGCAGGCAGATTCTTAACCACTGCGCCACCAGGGAAGCCCTATTTACTGTTTTGACAATATTTTTCTGAGAATGACTCTCCCAAGATTGGGTTTGGTGGCCTTCTGATGTGCTCTAAAAACACACACTACTCATTTAATATAGCCATTTTCTTTCTAAATTCTAATTGCCTTCTCTCTCTCTCTCATTCACCACAGTGTAAGTTTTTTAACGGCAGGGATTCTGTATACAACTATATCATAGGTGCCTAACAAAGCCTAAATCTACTCTATAGCTTGAATTCAGGTCACTGCCCTTCTTAAAGATGTCTGACAGTTCCTACATGCTTACTGAATAAAGACTCAAGTTCTTAACATGGCATATAAGGCCCTTCTCAAGATGCTACAGCTTATCTTCCAATTTCATTTCTAGGAATTCCTGCCTGCCCTCCCCTCTACTTTCCATTCATATTACCCTGAACACCTCTGCACAGGTCATTCTGATGCTTCCACACTTTTGCTTATACTTTTCCCACTTTCTGGAATATCATTCCTCTGCTTGATTTCTTGGAAAACTTTTTCCAAACCACTCTTAGCTCCAGTTCAGGCAGACTTAATAGCTCTCTCTTCTAGGTCAACACAGAACTTTACTCTGTTACAGCACAAATCTTGCTGTATTACAGTTATTTATTTTTAATAATGACTCGCTGGCTAGACAGTGAGCTTCAGGAAGGTACATATTATACACACTCATTTTTAGATGCCTACCACAGTGCCTGGCATCTAGTAGTAGTCAAGTGTTTATCTAATTGGATTAAAACAGAAGTTAATTCTGTTTCAACTACTCTTACCAAGACTCAGGCAGAAGGCAGGTAAGGGGAGAATGGTTCATTCTACAAAATGTAAAAATGAAAATGTATAGGTTTATACGTCTTTGCTTAACCCTAGGAAGAATTTGGCTTCCTTCCCAGCCCACTGCCTCTTTTTTAAAGTGCCACTTAGAGAGCTTCTGCTAGCTCTTGTAAGTAGATAAACTCTTCTGATTTACTCCCTAACTCCAATCTATCCTTAGTAAGAGAAATAAGAGCATGAGGAAAAAATATAAAATGAGCTAGAAATATTTTATGAGTAACGATCAACTATGAACTTTAAAAGGTAAAGTCAATGGCAGAAGTTCAGAAAACCTTGCCTTGAATCCCAGTCCTGTGACTTTCTGACTTTGTGCAAACTGCTTATCATGCTTTGGTTTTTTCATCTGTGCAATGGTAATGATGATAATACTTACTTTACCCCTAGGTTATTGTGAGGATTAAGAGTTTATACACATGAAATATTTAGAACAAAGCATGGCATACAGTAAGCAGTTACTAAGTGTTAGCTATTATTATTATTATCTTAAACAGTGATTGTTTAATTAATAACCAAGAGTTATAATATGTTCCTAGATTTTAAGAAAGGGGCCTCAAGACAGAATGTGAGCTCTAAGACTTTTGAATATTAATATAGAGTAGCCTGACAAATAGCATATCCTAAAGGACTTTACATTTCAGACTTAGTACTGGGTTCTAATTATGACTTTTTTATTCAATTGCTGTACTGTGGAAAATTACTTATAATTTTATTTCTCCATTTTCACATTTATAAAGTACATTGATCTACACTGAAATGATGGTATGCATTAATTAACAAATGATTATCAAGGACTTTGAAAATATAAAACACTAAAGTGACAAATTAGTTTATAAGTACCTGATGTAATTCATTAACAATATGGCATATAACATTAATTCCTGTAGTGCCTTCCAACTGCAGTTCTTAACTCCTAAATTCTTCCTAATTTTCTCAAAGGGTGTTATAAAATTAACTATGGAGTTAAAAAAAAGTAAACTTCAGAATCTATGTAGCTTTGGGTTAAAAAACTGTCAGATTTAAATGTGGATGCCATAAAATTGAAAAGTGATGTAATTCTAAAATCATTATCATCTTTTGCTAAAATAAATGCGCTTGTTGCAAATTTAAAATACTAACATATGTATTTTAAAATCTGATTTTATAAATGTTATATAATGATATTGATAAAAATTCCAGTTTAAAAGCCACAAAGATGATTCTCAAAATATTTTGTTATAGCCTATAATTTTGATAAATGAATAGGTTATAACTTAGCCATAATGTGAAAGTACAGCCAAATCTTGATTATCTTTAGTCTGTGGAGATATGGATGGCTTGGATAGTTAAAATCCATATATCATTCCAAAACCTCATCCATTAGCCTTTTCTCCCACCAAATCTTCACCACAGTTAGCTTAGCTAATTGCATTTCAGCTACCTTTCTTTCTTACTTGCACAGTGAAATGGTAAAATGTACGAATAAAAATTTGACAATAAAGAAAATATTGGAAGGAAGGGCTAATCTACATACAAGATACCCGGTCTCGGAATAATCAAGAGTTGGCTGCACAGCATTATGTTTACCTTAAGGATTAAAATAGCCTCATTCTCCTTCATATATTTCAATAAAATCGAACAGGAGTTCCTATGCCTTAACATTCCTAGTCAGAGTTTCTCTGAGTACCTGAAAGAACCCTGGTGGTACAGGACCTACTGGCATGCCATCTCCTGGGGGAATGTTTCCTAGCACTGGACTGGGAGCTGCTGCAGCACTCTGCAAAGAATAAAGGAGAAACAAACCTATATCATTACAGAGCAGGCATAGAACAGAAGACTGATGATAACAGACTGTAGGGAGGGAAGCTTTTCATTCCTGGGAACAAATACTGGTAATTTCCCCCACTCCAGAGGTAAACTAAGATGTAGCAGTTAGTTTAGGATATGACTAAGTTATTTGGTTTAAACAGGTCTCTTTAAACTTTCTGAAATCACAGAACTTTAATAAGATAGTATATCTGAGTAAAATATAAAAGGCAAATAAAATGATAAAGTGATAGAAGTTTTAAGTAAATGCTTCATTTTAAGGCACAGGCTTCTGAAATGGCAACATCAACAACAAATAGATAAATATTTAAGTAACAAGTTTGAAAATGGTGGTTGTAGGAGCTGGAAAAAAGAACTCTGTTTAGATTATGCTTTTCTCTGTCATAAATAAATATAATTACTTCTCTGTCTATAGGTGGCAACACGCACATTATTCACTTTCTGATATACTATAATTGGTAGCCAAAATATAATTGATAGCAAAAAACAGGGTGGTGAGGATGAAAAAGTAATTAGGAGATTGAATAAGAGAAAGGAATTAGATTTGGAGAGATTAGTCTCAGATAAACAGATGATGAAAAAATCAGATTGAAAAATTCAAAGTCTACTTTACTTGCAAATTATTTCATGAAATCCTACAGCTTCATGAAATAGGAATATGAAAAACTTTGGGATAGGCTCTTTGTAATCAAGTCAAGGTTTTAGATTTAACTCTTACATAGAGCAGTAATACATACAACTATTCTACAACCATGGATTTCATCCCTCAATCTCATTAGACACATTACAAATACTACGAACAGCCAAGAAGGGAGCAGAAATATGCTGAAGACAGATCAGTATGAATTCAACAGTTCTGTTATGAAAAGAACTCAAAACAAATCCTGGATCTAGTGTATTTGTTGTACTTTTCTCACTTGTAGATCAGTTTATTCATTCATGAATTAATATTCCATTAGAAGATGTAATATCTCAGTATATTTGTAGCATATATTTCCCAACATATAAATTGATAAAAATACTAAAACATGTTTATTCTATAGTACTGGAAGTTATTATCACTGAAAGCCAATGATTTTAGTATTTCCTGAGGAAACCTAGATTTAAATGTGGTTATCTAAAATGTTGGTTACCTATGAATGCCAACATTCTAAACTTCTGATAAAGCATAGAAGTATAAAAGGAGAAATAATATTTCTTAGATATTAAGATGAAACATCAATCTATCATCCCATTTTAAGCAAAAACATGCAATTTCATTCAGTGTACATTAATTGAATACCTACCATTTGTCAGATAGCTCTATTTTGCGTTATAATATCAACACTGACGTTTTTAAAAAATGAAAGGCAAATTGTTTTTCATTTTAATTAAACTTGCATAAAATTTTAATACACAATGTTAGAGTAAGAGAAAAACTTACCACCAAACATTTATCTTCTTTTAGTTTAAATATATATGGTTACAGGCAGATCCAAGAAGAAAGATTTGATCTACATCCTTTGACAGTCAATTATTTTAATGGGGAAGTTGCTCTTAGTACTGAAAGCTAGACATAGGATGTCACTATTGTTCTAATTAATTGCAGAATAGAAACTTGTTTTTGCAATTAAAAAGACTTACGTAAAAAGAGACAAGTTTGTAAAACACACTCACCTATGCTTTTATAGAAATGTATACTACAATGTTGAGCAGGTTTACAAAAACAAAACAGAATTCAGTGAATTGCTGCACCTCCTTAGTGTTGTTCAAAGATGCTATTTCTCCTGCAATTCTTGTTGCCTGGCAAGTATATTAAAAAAGCTTTTGCCTACCTAAAGGGAAAAAAATGTTTGTTTGCATCTAAACTAAAGTTTAACAAGTAAAGGTGTTGGGTCATCATTGGCTCCTTTATTTTTTCTCTTTTCGGGGGGACTACATTGTTTAAAGGTGTATAATACACTAGCTTTTTTCTTCTAAGTTCTTCATTGTATATGTTTCCTAAGGATTTTTTTTCAGCTGTTATTTAAAAGTGAAACAAAATAAATGATACAGATGAAGATTTAAGCAAGTTAAATCTTTGAGATGCCTTCTGAATTTTCATTTTATGACTTCAAAATTATTTAATAAATTCAATATATCAAAATCAAAATATATCTTGCCAAGGATTCTTTTACAAGCTCTACAACACAGCAGTTAACACAACAGACAAAAAAAATCCTTGCCCTTTTGAAGTTAGCGTTCTAGTGAAGGGGGGAAAGAAAGCCCAATAAGTGCTATGGAGAAAAAGAAAGAGCAGGAAATAGAGTTCCCAGTAAAGTGGGTAGGAATTATAATTTTAAATAGAATAGTCAGGAAGGAATGAATCAACCAAACAAATGAATGGATCAAGTTATGGTGACTGATTTAAATATGCCTCTTACTCTGTTGTTGAGATTGCCTTCTACATTTTAAAGATGTCTCACATTTTTATAGTTTGCACCTATTCCCTCACAGTGGCACAAAAATTTTATAGAAATTTTTTCTTGCATAATAATCATACTTTGGCCATAACAATACAGGTGTCTTGAAAATAAAGAGTTTTATAGCTACATAATTTCTAGTATAGAGCACGATGCTTTAGTTTTCTGGTGTAATAGCAATTTCTAGGCTTGGCCTAAGGACACAAATTGAAGTGAACAGAATACTAGTAATTATCCAATTTATTTACCCAATACAAAGCACTGGTATAGAGCACTGCAGTCCAAACTTCACTTTGTGGATCACATTTTTGAGCTAAAGTATCCATCCATTCTTCTGCGATTTATTGACAAGGGATAATTCCCTCCTTTATTGTACTGTGTGGACTGAAGCTTAGAGTACCATTTGGTACACGATGTTGATCAGTAACAAATACTAGTCTGATAATAAACACTGAAGAGCTACACTAAATGGTACTCTAAGTTTTGTAAAAGAGTATATTTCTCAAACTGCCTAACTTGCTCATTTATATACGGTAGCAATAATAAATAATACATGCTTTGAAATTGTAAGCTAAATAAGAATCAAGTTTTGGGGATTAGAGCTTAATGTAGATGGGAGAAGTACCACATTTCTTGGGTTTCATTGCTGGAATTTCTGAGACTTGTCTCAAGTTTACTTCCAACTCATGAGACAAATTTATCTCATGACTTGAGGATCCACAGAAAGTTGTTGTTGTCTCAAACTCATAAAGTATGTATAATATTATTCTGGGGGTTTGTGACTGAATTAAAAAAGGAGAGCAAATAATTTAATTATACTAAGAACTACTACAAAGCATTAGTTTCGCTGGATTTGTGTGAATTCCCATTAGAATACCATGGAAAATCCTTTATATATAATATATCCACAGTTATTTAGGGTTGACTTTTTATATTCTCTCTCTTGTAAAAAAGAAAGACATATAAGTAATATGGCTTTAAAATACTTCTTCTAACTAAACTGAATACATAAGACTTTGGAGCAATGTAAAAATATTAATTATCATTAAAAGTATTTTTCCTTTTTACTAGTTTACTTTGTATGCTTTTAACATATACTTTCACATATGTATTTTCTAACTGCTCTTAAATCATTTACTTTGTCATGTGACTTGAATTTCAAGGTTTTTTGGAAGTGAAAATTTTAATTTTTAAAATATTTTCCCAAATCACTAATATAATTTTTACCTGCTTTTTATAAATACAATATATTAAATTTGGTGTTTTCAAATGAACTAAATTATGGAACAATTATTTGCTTTTCCAGGGATATATTAAAATGAACTTTAAAGAGTCACCACGAAATCTTTCTTCATGTTGCTATATATTTATCTTTGTTTAAGTCTACTCTCTTGGACTTGCTGTTTTTATATCTTTCTACCTATAAGAAGGCACAAGTCAATCTGTGCCCCTTCCTCTCTGTGTTATTTGTTTTCCCTTGCATATATGTCCAGCACCATTTCCCATTTTGCCCCTTCTCTTAAATGCTATTATATAATTGAATTTTAATAATAATTTTTATTCTCTAATTCCCTATTTCTGAATTTAAAGAACAGGGATGTATACTGTTATTTTATATTTTCCCTTCTTAAATAAAAATATGAAATAAAAGCTAGAAGAGTTCTTATTTTGACCTTAGTTATTATCACTAGTGGCCTCTGGTAGAAAAAAAAAGTTGTATATACTTCTGTAAGGAGGTTTCAAAACAATAGGCATAAAATAAAATTTTGCTTAAAAATAAAATTAAGATGCAATTGATTATAACATAATTAGCATTTATCAAGATTCTACACATTAAATAACTAACAGTTTTAGTTACTAAGGATGGTACAGAACCAGCTGCCTAACTATACACTGGGGAATCAAGATATAAAGTCTACATTTGGTGGAAAAGGAAAAAATACTTTAAGCATATGTAAAATTGTGAAGGTAATAACAGAGGAACTAAAATAGTGATATACTTATTAGAAATTGGAAGGAGGATTAAAGGTAAGAGTAGGTAGGAAGAGACCAGGCAGAGAATTATTTGTCTTTACTATTAACACACTTATACTATTTTTAAGTCAGATATAAGTATTGTTTGAGAAACATTTAAAATGGTCATACAGTAGACTCCCTTATCTGTGGAGATAGATTCCAAGACCTCTAATGGATGCCTGAACTGTGATAGTACTGAACTCTATATATATTATGTTTCTTCCTATACATACATAACTATGATAAAGTTTAATTTATAAATTAGGCACAGTAAGAGATTAACAACAATAACTAATAATAAAATAGAATGATTATAACAATATACTGTGATAAAAGTTATGTGAATGTGGTCTCTCTCCTTAATCAACTTCCTTACCTCTGCCAGAAATGCGGCAGCAGCTTCTTCAGCAGCCTTTCTAGTAATTTTTATATTTTCTGATCTACACCTATTCCTGCATCTGTGTAGCCATCCCTTACTAGCAGTAAATGGCTTGGTGTCACTTGTTTCAGAGGATCTCTTGTTGAAGTCTTTGTAGAGGCTCGATATGCTTTCTGGCCCAACACAATGCTGTCAATCAGAACACGTTTTCTGTTCATGTCTCCCGCCCACAAATTTTATGCCTTTCCTACCTTAACTAGTGCTTATCATGCACTGTGGGCATGACTTTTGCAGTCTGAGGTGTGAAAACTAGCACAGATTTCTTTTTCCTTTGTCACAATTTCATGGATAGAAGACTCCTTCTTACCATAGATCTTAGCAACCTCAGCATACAATTGCTTTTATTTCCTTATTAAGTTGAGAACTTTCACCTTTTCACTTAAAGGAAGCCCTTTTCAGCTTCTCTTTGCCATATCTGAATTGCCTGCATCACTACTGTTGCACTTTGGGGCCACTGTTAAGTAAAAGAAGGGTGACTTGAACACAAGCACTGTGATACCACTACACTGTATCTGATAACCCAGACGGCTGCTAAGTGACTAATGGGTGGGTCAAGCTGGACAAAGGGATGATTCACGTCCCAGGCAGGATGTAGCAGGACATGGTGAGACTTCATCTTGCTACTCAGAACGGTCCGCATTTTAAAACTTATGAATTGTTTATTTCTGGAATCTTCCATTTAATTTTTTTCAGAACTTGGTTGACTGTAACTAAAACTGCAGAAATCAAAACCGTGGTTAATCAGGGCCCTGTAGTAGGTTTCCTGTCTTCACAATTTTAATGCAGAGCACAGTTAAATATTTTAGCTGTTGGTTGAAGGCATGTTCTTTATCATATTAAGAAATATTTCTATGCCTAGTATTTTAAAAACAATTTTCAAAGATCAGGAATAATATGAGACTTTGCCTTTTCATATTTGATGGGTATCATCTGGTTTTTCTTTTGGGCTATAAGTAATTATATATTGATAGTTTTCTTAAACTATCATTGTATTTATGAGATATGTCATGCTTGATCATCATGGATGATCCTTTTAATAGTCTAATGAATTATATTAGCTAATATTTTATTTAGGATCTTTACATCTATATTCTAAATGAGACAGGTTTAGAAAATTCCTTGCTGGATTATATTCAAATTTAAGCATTAGGATTATTCTACCTTCTCAAAATGGACTGGGTTGCAAACTCTTTTATAATGCTCTCAAGAAATTTACATAATATGGTGTTTATCTACTTTGTAAAGTTAAAAAATATGCAGCGGGTAAAACTGCCTGAATACAAAGGCAATTTTGGAAGTAATTATGGCCATTATTCTTTTTATATTTTCTACTTCTATTTACTTCAATTCTG
The DNA here is from genome assembly GCF_028021215.1 of Eschrichtius robustus. Lineage (NCBI taxonomy): Eukaryota > Metazoa > Chordata > Mammalia > Artiodactyla > Eschrichtiidae > Eschrichtius > Eschrichtius robustus. The sequence continues at coordinate 64,395,839 of NC_090825.1, forward strand.
TTCAATTACATTTTTCCCAGAAAACTTCATTTCATTGAGATTTTTAGTATTATTCATATACACACCACTTCACATGCTTAAAAAGGTCCTCTGTAGCAGCTGTGAGAGACTGCCAGTAGACCACAAACATCTGTTTCCCTGTTCTTCTATGGTAATAGAACTGTAGCCAGGGACCTGGCAGCCCAGCTACACTACATTGCTCAGTCTCCCTTGCTCTCACCAAGAATTAGGCTCTTACTAATGTGAACAGAAGAGGTATGCACCACTTCTAGACTGCCTCCTACTTTTTAATTGGAGATCTAATTTCTGTCATGCCTACAAAACCAATGTCCTGAACAATGGCAGAGCACCCACTAGCCTTAGTCTCTGGATGACTTTGTGGAGCACAGCCTGCCCACCTGCCCTGGACTGCCTTACTGAACTGCTGGCACTAGACAGATGATGACTTGTTTTCTCTCTCCTAAATTGAATTAGTGTTCTCATCATTATCTTTGCCAGGAATTGTTCTATTAGTTCACTTTCTTTTTCTGTTTAATTAATATGTTTTCTTCTTTAAAAAATTATCTCTATTTTCCTTTTTTGTAAAAAAGGTTTCGTTTATTTTAAAAATTCTTAATAGATTAGTAACTATTTTCTTTTTTTAAAATATAAAGAATATAAAACTGTAAATTTCGCTCTGAATTTACCTTTGATTGCATTTGCAAGGTTTGATGGTGGTGTTCATGATTTTTTTCCTAAATCATCCAATAAGTATAATTTTGATTTCCCAAAGAGTTACTGGATATAACTGGAAACCAAAATTATACTGATTAGATGATTTAGAAAAAAACGAGAACACCAATATCAAACCTGGTAGATTTAACCAAAGATATACTTTAATCTACAAATGGTTGGAGGTTTTATTTTCCTTTTTAATTTCTAGCTTTCCCAATTGTGTCCAGGTAAGATATACTATACAACTTCTGTATTTAGGAATTTGTTGAATAATTTTTTGTGGTCTAATCAATGACCAATTTTCATAATTTCCCAGGGATATTTAATAAGATATCCATGTTTCTGCTCTACATTTTATCCATTTGCCTAATATCTTTATATTGTCTCTAATTTTTGTCCCCTTGCTCTTTCAAATATGTATAATACCCTATTATTGTTGTTTGTCCATTTCTCCTTTCTTTTTCATGTTTAATGATCACTGCCTTGAATCTATTTTGCCCAAAATTGACATTGCAAACTCAGCTTTTTTGTGTGTTCATATATCAAATCATCTCCTGTCCATTTATTTTTAAACTTTATGCTGTATTTTATCTACCTGTTTCACTTGTTAGCCGAAAAGCACTCTAATATGCATCTAATGAGATGTGCTTTAAAATTAGAAAAAAGAAACTTTTCTTTATCTTAAGCTTTAAAGGTACCAACGTTAAGACAAACAATATCGTTTATGTTTCTTTATGAAAAATGAAGTTAGCTTTCTCTTCCTATTCTACATCTCCCTCTTCCATTTCCTAACCCTTATTATAAACATCTGGAGTTTTAGGCATAAACTTTTTGTTTTCATCATCTCTGCTTTCAGTAATAATTTTTGACCTCTACATTCAGTTTTATAATTATACTTTCAGTATCAAATACAACTCCAATTTTGTCTAGTTTTTTTTCCCTATCAGTTTAAAACAAAAACATAACTGTGCTACTCATGAGTTTTAATTTTTATATATTTCTTAGTTGGCTAGATGATGTATGAATATCATTTTCCAAATCCTTATATGTGCAAATGTCTTTTTTTGACTCTCATCAAAACTATAGACACCACCACTGTCTGGTATTTAGTGTTGCAGAGAAGTCTGATGCCATCCTGATTTTTGTTCCTTGGGGTGTAATCTGTTTTTCTCTTCTAAAGATTTGAAGAATGTTTTCTTGATATTTATAATTCCCAAATGTTTCCATTCCATTTCTAGGTACTGATCTCTAAATTTCTTGCCTACAGTGAGGTGAACCTTTTCAATGATCATACATAGGTTACTTTTTTCTAATGCTAGAAAACTGGGGGGAAATCTTCTCAGTTAATAGATGTAAAGGAAAGATCTGGCAAACCTTAAAGGGTAATTCTTTGCAAATGTTTTTAGCAACTAAGTAAATAGTTATGATATTATTGATAACTTGGGAAATATGCTTAGGAATCTTGATAGGACAGGATTTTAATAGGTTATTAGTGGCATGGGAACCTGGTTGGTACACCGTAGAAAGCACATTTCATGTACATATCATGTGCTTTAAAAAAATTAATAAATTTTAACTAAGTAATCCTTCTATTCAGACACTATCCAAATATAAATTCTGAACTATGAGAAAAACAGTATGCATAAAATATGTTCACTGTCATATATTTATAGTAAGAAATATTCGAGGTAACCCCCAAATTCAGCAATAATATAATATTTCTATAAATTGTAGCACATATAAGACATATATGTGTCTAAATATGATAGAACATGTTTCAACTATTAAAAATCGTAGTTACAAGTGGAATTATTTGGGAAACATAGGAGTTTATTTATGATATAGTGCTATGTAAAACATGCCAAATATAGAATTGGGTGTATGATTATAATTACGGAAATGGTAAAAAATAGTCTATCAAAGATGGTGGGTGGATACATAAAATTAACTGTTAGAATGATATAACTGATTGATTTTTTAATAAAACATTCACACACTTCCTGAAGTTTCATATTTCTAATATAAATAAAAATTATTATAGATTAAGAATACACACTGCCAGTTTTGTCAATAGCTATAAAACAAGACCAAATGCTAACTTAAAACAAACCTAATCCCTAAAATTTAAGGTTAAATAAAATTCAAGTATTTCTAACTTAAAAAAAGAACTCTTATTTCAATAAGACATGAAACATTTTAATTTTCAGACCATGAAGAACCAGTTTTTCTGTTTTGGAAAGTTAGATCGTAGAAGTAATCTAAAAATCACTTTCATTATTCCTGGGCACTTGTTAGCATTGTCTTCACAAGTTCATTTTTAGTGCCACATGCTTCTACCCTAGCCCACTCCACTCAGTCACCCTCTTAGAGTCCAGAGAACCAGCATCACTGACTACTGTGTACTTTTTAGGCTTGTTTTAGAAATATTTTATATGTGCTTTCACAAAAACAATTATCCAGAGTATAGTATTCAACCCTTTAGGCTTCCAAAAGAGGGACAAACCCAGAAAGAGCATTAAAAACAAAATTAAAAGTAGCCCCTGAGCGCCTAGAAACATAAAGTGTAAAAGAGTTGAACTAAATATTACAGCTTGATGCTTGCCATGCCCTCTCTAGTATCCTAACGATGACCATTTGCACATACCTCTGCCTGTTACCTACTATCAGTCTCTAAGATCTCCAAGGCACATCTACTAACCTGTCTTGACTTCCTCTCAATGGTCTGCTGTACGCCCTCTCTCAATTGTTTCCTCTGTCATCTTACAATGGCTTTGTCTTAGAATCCAAGTCACGCTTATTCTGATTGCATGACCAAAGGAACTCTATTTAAGAAGTTCTTTTTTAAAACTTTGTTATAGAACAAATTACAGTCATGGAAGTATAGCTCTGTATCAATAGCAAGAATCATTGTAATTTTTGTTTGTGTATTTAATTTTTCCAGGGAGAAGATAACCATTATATACTCATCTTTTTAAAAGTCACATCCCTTATGAGTCAGTTAAAAAGTTTACGCAAAAAGGCACACCTTCTCTGAAATATCTTTTTCTCTTTTGTAATTTACAGCTTCTATAGGAAGAAATTTAAAGTCAGTAATTCTGAGTTTTTTCCTTTAACAGCATTATTAGCATGGACCTGAAACAATATATACCTAATACAACAAATTTCTAAATGTTCTTAAATTTTACCTAGAATGAATAGTTCAAATACGCTTAAGGAGAAATTTTAATAGGTGTAAAAAAAGGAAATTTAAATGATTTCACTACATCACAATATTTTAGAATGATTTCCATACAAAGATTAATTTGTAAAGCTTCAACATTTATCTCATATCCTCAAAAGTTGTTACTATGAATGAAAAGAGAACTTGAAAGTAACTTGAACAGAAATATTGTTTAGTTTTAAAAGGTGTTAGTTACTGTTTTCTTGAAAGTGGCATAACAGGTGGATTATAAAAGTCACAAAATAAAAATAATAATAAGATAATAAATGAAAATATTTGTTTATATTGCCTCCAAACTAGAAACATGGGCTAAGCCACTGAACCAGTTTTCTAAATCTTTATTAATATAAAGTATAACTTGGCTTAATTCTGCCACTGGGTTTGGAGGTATTTGAGGTCACAGGCAAAACAAAACAAAACATTATTGTATGTTAGCACATATAAACATAAGATTAAGGGATACCTGCAAAGGGTGCTTTTATATCTGTGTAATGTTTTGGTAGGGAGATAATCTAAAAAATGCCTATCAAAGATTCTAAAAATAGTACCTACAAAGATACAGTTAATTAGACTAAAAAATGAGAAATTCAGCAAATAACTGGTACTCTCTACTAAAACAGGGAAACAAAGGTAAAGAAAATCATGCTAAAGATTTGCTTTAATTTAAAAAGTAAATCTCATGGGACAGTGGTTAAGATACATTTGGCCAAACTTGATCTACCATTTTTTTCTAACCTTCAACGGCAATGCTCTACAGTAATCACTGATGTTCACTGATATAAAATATGTAAGATATTTAGTTATCAGAAAAGGATGATTAAGTACAGTTTCAACATAAAGAGCTAGTGTGACTTCTTTTTAAAATAAATATACAAAATCTTACATTACAAAGTGGTAGTAGGCTCTAGAGTATGCCAACACTCCTCAAAACATCTGGAATTCCTTTTAGGGGACTATCTGCCTTCAGACACTGTACCACATTCTTTTGGATATTCTCAAGATAAGAAATTTTTATCCTTAGACAAAATAAAATTTGCTTTTTGGAAGCAGGCAAAATTCATTTGGTATAGTGTTTTGTAAATAGTGCTTAATAAGGATAAAAAAAATTTTGAATTAAAAATTTTTAATAAGACAGCCTTTCCACATAAAATGGCTTTGAATTCAACTGCAAAAATTTGAAGTGTTTAAAGTGATGACATGATTGAGACGTTTTAGGTTTATTTATATTTTTTAAATCAATTTTTTGACCTCATAATTTTCACTCATTAGTGCATTTTTAATCCAACAAATATTTGTGCCCAGTACATGTCTGATACTACACCAAGTAGACCTTATTCTTGTTCCTAGGAGCTTATGATCTTAGAGGGGGAAACAGACAATTACACACATATTTATTTACCAGAGTGATAAATGCTAGAAAAAGAAAGGAGGAGATGTACTTTAGAGGATTATAGAACATTTCCTAGAAGTAAAATTTAAGCAGAGAGCTGAAGAAAGTGTTGGTGATCAAGGAGCAAAAAAGAGAACGAAGTGAGAGAGTGGCATGGACTTATATATACTACCAAATGTAAAATAGATAGCTAGTGGGAAGCAGCCGCATAGCACAGGGAGATCAGCTCGGTGCTTTCTGACCACCTAGAGGGGTGGGATAGGGAGGGTGGGAGAGAGATGCAAGAGGGAGGGGATATGGGGATATATGTCTATGTATAGCTGATTCACTTTGTTATAAAGCAGAAACTAACACACCATTGTAAAGCAATTATACTCCAATAAAGATGTTAAAAAAAAAAAGTGAGGCAGCAGAATTAAATTATTAAAAACTAAAAGAATTAAAAAGTAAAGACCTTAGGGTGGGCAGGATAGTGACAGAGTATAAGAAATATTAAGGAAGGTCAGTGTGGCTGAATCAGTGATTCCAATGTGTGGTATGAGAGAAGAATTTAACTTTATCATAGGACCAATACAAAGTCAACAAAGTGTTTTGAGAAAGAAGCACATGATCATCAGATCTATTGTTTTAAATAGGTAATTCTGATAGCTCCCTTGAGAAAATGAAATAGAGGGGGCAAGAGAAGATTCCTTCTGAAGTAGCATAGTGATATGTTAAGGTGTTTGGGCAGCAGTAGAGGAGAAATGTGAATGGATTCAAAATATGTTTTAAAGTAAAAAACTGCCAGGATTGATGAAGGCCAACAAAACGGGAGTAAGGAAGAAGGACATGTCATGGATGACCCAGATTTCTGGCATAAGCATTGCTAGGATGCAATGAGATAGGTAGCATTGGATGTGCATCAGGTTTGGAGGGAAGAGTGCAAGAAGGGGAGGGGAGAAGCATCAGTTCAATTTAGAACGTGTAAGACATTCAGCAAGAACATTTATTTACTAACAACTGGGCCCTTAGGGAGTACTTCCAAAAAGGAAATTCCACACCCCCTAACTACTTTAACAATCTTATTGACCTTGAATTTTAAACCCACTTCTTTTCATTTAAGTCCTTCTTTTCCATTTTTCTTACATCACAGAGAAAACAACTGACCACTACCTTAGGCATGTACTTATAGCAATATATACCTTCATTAGCAAATGATGAATAAGAATTTATGGTTTCTGTAACTCTTGCATAAATTCTCTTGTAGTACCAACAATATTACATTGAGATTTTCTCTGTTCAGTCTGAAAATACTTAGCCCTAAAGGGTCAGACCTGTTTTCCTCTTTTGTATACTCAGCGCCGAGCTGTGCCTGGAGTGTGGTCAGTAAAAAAAAATGGCTGAACTGAATCCATGCTATTATGATGACATGCTTTGTTCTGGCTAAAGTAAGTGTTATGTCATTTACAGAATTAATAAATATCTTAAATCTAAACTAGCCCATGTTCTTTTATGTCAAGCAAGCATATCAAGTTCCTGGAAGACAAGTTGACAGAAGTCAATGTAGCTGGTACTTGCTTTGCTATTTTCTAAATAGGCTTGGACAGTTTTAAAGGACACTGAAGTGAAATAAATTATACAATCTTCATGTTAGCATTCACTGTAGGTGATGAACATGAATCAGTGGTGCTATTACATGGGAAATGTCAACTTATTTTTAGCATCATTTCATCTGAATAGTAATTTGACTACTGTAAGATGACCACATAATTCATTTTCAAGATCAAGTTCTAATATATGGTTGCCAATCACATATCACCATTAAGTTAACTTCATTTTAAACACCATTTTGAAAATGGATCCATAAAATAACCATTTATTTCATTGTGAAATCACTATTGGCGATTACTCAACTAGATAAGACTAGATGTTTTGTCTAAAAATAAAAAGCATCAGTAGATAAAAAGAGGGTCTTAAGAATAAAAGGAATGATTTACAAGCAAGTTATAATGATACTTAATGCATCTAGCAGCATATTTTTAAAATACATATAGCAAAACAGACAGGATTACAAAACTACAAATCCATCATCACAGTGAGAGATTAAGAGACTTCTCAGAAACTGATATATTTAAACAAACTAAAACTTAGATTTGACCATAATTAACAAGCTTGATTTAATGGACACTTATAAGACTGAGCACCCACAGATAGAAAATAGATATATTTTTCCAAACACTCTTAGAATATTCATAAAAAATTGATCATAAACTAGGCCACAAAGAGGCATAAAAAAGCCAAGAATGTATATGATATGGATTATATTCTTTGAACACAATGCAATAAAATTTGAAATAAAACTTATTATTCAAAACTGTATACTTTTAGAAACTGAAAATACATACTTCTAAATATATAAAATCACAATGGAAAATTGTTTAGATTTGAACTACAAAAGCCCTCCATATCAAAACTTGTAAGGTATAGTTAAAGCAGTACTTAGAGAAAGTTCATAGCTTAAATATATATATTAGGTGATGGGAAAGGGTATAGAAACATTAGATGTTTTAGATTTATCACTGCACAGTAATAAATATAGGGAACTTATTTTTGCTCCATTTGAAATTTACAAACATATTTATTATGTTTCTATTTTAGACTTGGTACTTGAAAGATGTAGTTGAGTAAAGTGGAATGTAAGATTCTATTCTTAAGCTTATTGTAGAAAAGAAAAAGTAAGAAACAATTATTTAATAGTGTAAGGTAATGCATATAAGCAAGTATAATATGTAATGGTAAAAACATAGCTATGGGGTAAAACCAACTATACTGTGTGCATTCTAACCCCCGAAATTGCATTGAAGTGGAAAGTAAAGAGAGATATAAGGAAACAAACACCATTCAGGTTGGGGAAGAAGTTTTCATAAACTGTATTGTATTTCATTGCCTTGGCAAAAATATTACATATTCTTTATATGTTTGTGAGAAACATGGGTATTCATGCCTAAGTTGAGGCACCACCACCTATCCCCCACACACTAACTCCCTGATGCAGCTCCGATAAGGTGATCCCCAGAGAAGTCTCAGTCCTTTTTGCAATATCCAGGAGACCAGTGCCTTACCAAAGGCACAGGTAATTCAGAACACAGCTTATTATAAGTGCTATAGGAACTCACATTAAGAGGAAAACAACAAACCATTGGGATTAACTTCACGGAAGATAATCATGGTTAAGCTGAATCTTGAAGGAAAGTTAATTGATAGAAAGGAAGAAAAGTAAATAAATAAAAATTCAGCCCAGAATAAGAACATGGAAAAATGCACAAAGGAAGCAATGAACTACAGAGAAACTATAGAAGATAGGAAATTAGTCCCTCCCTGGTAATCAGGGGAAAAAGGAGTTGTATATATGAGCTAGGACCAGTTGCTGGGAATTCTGGGAAATATATCAAGAATGCTGGGAAATACATCAAGATATATTTGGTTTAATGAGTAACAGAAAGTTATTATATGTCTCAAAGATATGAAGCAACTCAGTAACATGATGATAGTGATATTTCTTTGGTAGTAAAAAGAGGAAAGAAGAACAAGTTAAAACTGAAAGCAGAGACACCAGTATTTAAAATAATCCAGGTTTTGGGACTTCCCTGGTGGTGCAGTGATTAAGAATCTGCCTGCTAATGCAGGGGACATGGTTTTGAGCCCTGGTCTGGGAAGATGCCACATGCTGCGGAGCAACTAAGCCCATGTGCCACAACTACTGAGCCTGTGCTCTAGAACCCGTGAGCCACAACTACTGAAGCCCGAGCACCTAGAGCCCATGCTCCACAACAAGAGAAGCCCCCGCTCGCCGCAACTAGAGAAAGCCTGAGCGCAGCAACGAAGACCCAACACAGCCAAAAAATAAATAAATAAATTTATAAAATAAATAAATAAATAAATAAAATTATCCACGTTTTCAGTTGGAAAAGTGGATGGCAGAAATGGTGATACAAAGGAATGAACACAGTTAGAAGAGAAGGCAGGAGAGAAACAATCAATTCAGGTTTCAGACAATATAGTACTGTGGTTAAAAAAACAAAACAGAAGAACATGGATCCTGTGTGACACTGGTCAGTTACTGAAACTCTCAGAGCAATGGTTCCTACTTCAGAAAATGTGCATAATAATAGTACCTATCATATAGAGTTGTTGGAGGAATAATGAGTTAATTCATATAAAGCAGTTAAAATGATACCTGGCACAAAGTAAGGGATCAGTAAATATTAGCTATTGTTTCTCTCATTATTTATTTCTAGTTTGAGTTGATATACAAGTAGAGGTGTTTGAGAGTCCAGTGGGAAAACACACACTGAAACATGGATGAAAGAACAAAGCTGGATAAATATCTTTGGTATTTTTCCCATCCTCATTCCGTTGCCATTGTCAAAATTAAGTCTTCCCTCATCTTTTCTAAAAGACTGTTACAATAGCCCCGTTTCTCTCCTGTTCCTTTCCCTCAGGTCCACATTTAAGGCTGCCAATAATTACCTTTTTATAAGCACAGATGTGCTCCTATCAATTCTTCATATGAAAACCTTAAAAAAAAAAAAGGTACCTCATGTCCTATAGGAGAAAGCCGATTACTTGGCATAGTGTAATGTATAAGTTACTATAATCATTTGAGTGTTTCTCTCATTTGAGTCAATAAAGTTCTCAGTTAAAGGAGCTTTGCCTTATCAATCACTAAATCTCCTGTGCCTAGGTGCACAGAAAGTGTTAAAGATATGTTCACTAAAAGCTACATAAATATATATAATGGTAATTTTATGGTGCTAAGCAAATATTGGCAAATATAGGCTCTCAAAAAAGAATTTTGAGGGAATAAACCAGAAAGGTTTAGAAGGCAAGAGAGGAGACAATTTCAAGTGGAATATTAAAAATGTTGAATGACACATTGACCAAAAGTTTTAGGAAAGGAAAAGATACTGACTTTCACTTCAATTAAGACAACTAATTATGAACTTATATATCAAACACTGCAAATATAACTAAGACATGATTACAGCTCTAAAGGAATAAATATAGTGTAAAGTGGGGAACTAGACACACTAATAAGAAAGAGAAATTCACAAAGAGTCCATCTGGGGAGTTTAGAGAAGTCTTCTTGGTAATTATTATTCTGGAGCTTAGTGTTGAAGTAAGTAAGAATTAACAAGGCAAAGAAATATAATTACAGTGAGGTTGTACTATGAAAGCTATAGTACAAGGTGTGAAGAAGGAAGGACGTTGCTAGGAAATACAGGTAGTAGCTACAGACTACTCATTTAAAAATCTTAGCTAAGAAAGATAGTTCAGAAATCATAAGGTAGTTAAAAGGAACAAGACAGTGAACTGGAGGTTTTATTTAGATGGGGAAAGTGTGCAAGAAAATGATAAATCAGGAGAGAAGAACCTCTAAGAGACAAAGAAATGAAATTCAGAGCATAGTTTAGAAAGGGAAGAAGGAACTCTCTTCTGAGACAGCAAGGAAGGACAAGATTATCATCATCTACTGGTAAAGAAAGTAGAAATTAGTTGAGGTGAAAGCAGTATATCATGACGTTCATTCCAGATGGTCTTGGTCCATCTTGGTCTTCTCTGTCAAAAGGGATATGAAGTTATGGGCTATTATTGAGAGGAGCTGAAATTGAGCACATTTGGAAAGGAGCTATTTGAAACAGTTGCTATAAAAAGTAAGCTGTCAACTAATGAGTGAAGAGTAGTATTCCCAGGAGTATACAGGGCCAAGATTATGTTGGGAATGTACACCTGAAAGGACGAAGTCTGTTTGATAAAAAGAATGTTCCTGGGCTTCCCTGGTGGCGCAGTGGTTGAGAGTCTGCCTGCCAATGCAGGGGACACGGGTTCGAGCCCTGGTCTGGGAAGATCCCACATGCCGTGGAGCAACTAGGCCCATGAGCCACAATTACTGAGCCTGCACGTCTGGAGCCTGTGCTCCGCAACTAGAGAGGCCACACATCACGATGAAGAGTGGCCCTCACTAGCCGCAACTAGAGAAAGCCCTCACACAGAAACGAAGACCCAACACAGCCATAAATAAATAAATAAATAAATAAATAATAAAGAACGAGGATTAAAAAAAAATTTAAAAAAAAAGAAAAAAAAAACCCCACAAGACTAACCTGTCAATTTCTCTAATACACTAAATTCTCTTTAAAAAAAAAAAAAAAAAAGAATGTTCCTTAATACGAGGGAAGAAGTGATAATACAAAGACAAATCTGAAAAATTAATAGGGAACTCTATAAAGTAGTACTCATTAATTTTTGCTTTAAAATGACCATCTTCAAACTACAACCTTCTTAGTTCAAAATTCTGATAATTGATTAATCAATGATGTGCACAGTCCAAATCAGCAATAATTTTCTAAGTTTGAGCTTTTTTTTCCTTACGGAAAAGTATATTTCAGATATTGTAACCTCTAGAGCATCACTAAAAAATTAAAATAAAGAAGTATACCTAACAGCAGAGGTAAAATGGAATATCAAAAACTAAATACTAAAAAATCAGAAAAAAAGTCAAATATAAAGGAAAAGAAGGACAAAGATTAGATGGGACAAATAGAAAACAAGATAGTAGACAACCCCAAAATACAGATCATTACACTAAATTTAAGTGGTCTAAACACTGCAATGAAAAGACTTAGATTTCAGAGTGGGTAATAAAACAAGATACAGAACATGCTATTCCAAGAAACACACTTTATATATAAAGATACGTATAAGTTAAAAGTAAAGGCATAGAAAAGGACTTACCTTCAAATATTGTAAGAAAGCTGGAGTATCTATATAAATATCAGATAGATTAGACTTCAGCACAAGAAATATCAGAGATAAAGAGGAACAGTTTTATAATAATAAGAGTAAATGGACCAAAAAGACAAAACAATCCTAAATGTACAAGCACCTAGTTAATGAGCTTCAAAATGCAAGAAACAAAGATTGTCAGAACTGAAAAGAGAAATAGACAAGTTCACAGTTATAGGTAGAAATTTTAACATTTCTCAATGTTTGATAGAATAGGTACAGAGAAAATCAGCAGGGATATAAAGGAATAGAATAAATCTGTAAGTCTACTAAATTTAATTGAATATAAAATACTACACTCAACAATAGTAGAATACACATTCTTTTCAATGTGTACTCTTGAAGCATTCACCAAAATAGACCATATGCTGGGCCATAAAACAAGTCTCAATAAATTTTAAAAGATAACATACAACATATGTTGTCTGACAACACTGAAATTGAATTAGTAATTACAAACAAAAAGATATTTTTTAAAAACTCCATACATTTAGAAATTAATATTCTTCTAAATAATATAAGGGTAAAAGAAGAAATTACATGAGAGATTAGAAAATACTTTATACTGATTGATAATAAAAATAGAATATATCCAAATTTGTGGATGTAGCTAAAGCAGTGCTACAGAGTTAATGTATTCATTAAATATTAAATAGGAAAAGAAGATTTAAAATCAATGACCAAAACTTCCATGCTAAAAAGCTAGAAAAATAAGGGCAAATTAATGCCAAAGTATGCAGAAGGAGGGAAACAGTGAAGATAAAAGCAGAAATCAATAAAGTAGAATATTTTTAAAAAGAAAATATAACCAAAAGCAGGTTCTTTGAAAATTCAATAAAATTGATAAACCAGACTCAAAAAAGTAGAGAAGACATAAGTCACCCTTACCAAAGTATAGCAATAGTTATCTTACTGACATGAAAAGGGAATATTATGAATAACTGTATGCCAATAAATTTGATAACATAGAAGAAATGAACAAATACCTTGAGAGAAAAAAATGACTACAACTGACCTTAAAAAAAAACAGAAAACCTAAATATCTCTACATCTAATACATAAGTTGAATTCTTAATATAAACATTTCAACCAACAAAATTCTAGACCTGCATAAAAATTTGCAGGTCATTCCATGAGGCCAGAATTACTCTGACACCAAAACCAGACAAAGAAAATACCAGGAAAGAAAACAAAGACCAATAGCACTCATAAATGTACACACAAATATCTCTAACAAAATATTGGGAAAATTAGGACACAACAACATATAAAAGGTTAATACATCATGACCAAGTGAGATTGTATTTTTTTTCAGAAATGCAAAGTTGGTTTAATATTTAAAAATGAATATTAAGAGAATAAAGGTATAAGACCACATGATCAATTCAATATGTATAGAAAAAGCATTTGCATTTGACAAAATTCAAGACCTATCCATGATTTTTAAAAAATTGCAGCAAAATAAAAACCGAAACTTCCTAAATCTGAGAAACCTATAGCTAGAGTCACATTTAATGATGACAGACCAAATGCTTTCCCCTTAACATCAGGAACAAAGCAAAGATGTCCACCATCATCATTTCTATTTGACATTTTATTGGAGGGAAAATAAACTAGCCAGTGAAATAAGGCAAGAAAAAGAAATAAAAGGCATAGAAATCAGAAGAAGTAAAACTGTCTTTATTCACAAACAACAAGATCAAGTACATAGGAGGCTTCCAAAAAGTACCTAGAAATAATAAATAAATTTAGTATGATAAAAGGATACAAGGTCAATATACAAAAGCTTATTAAATTTCAATATGCTATGAACTGATAATTACAAAATAAAATTTAAAAAACATCAACAATCACATCAAAAAAATAAGTACTTAGGATAAACTGAACAAAATAGGTTTAAGATCTGTACAGTGAAAACTACAAAATATTGCTCAGAGAAACTGAAGACTTAAAGAGATATGACATGTTCGTGGAATAGAAGACTCTATATTTTCAAGATATCAATTTACCCCAAATTGAGCTATAGATGCAATCCCAAATCAAAACCACAGCAAGTTTTTTATGTAAAATTGATGGGTTAATTCTAAAGTTTATATGGAAATGTAAAAAAATCAGAATAGTCAAAGAAATTGGGGGTGGGTGGGAGAACAAAGTTGGAAGACTCACACTAAGTGATTTCAAGACTCCCTATATAGCTACAGTAATCAAGATGATGTGGTATTGCGAAAGAACAGGTATTTAGATCAACTGGACAAAACAGAGGCCAGAAATAGCTTCAAAGTTGAATGCTAATTTGATTTCTGACAAAGATGCCAAAGTAACGCAATAGGGGAAGGACAGTCTTCAACAAGTTTTGAGTAATTAATCTTAAACTCTCTTTGCCTCAGTTTCTTCATTTAAAAAGTAGGAATAGGGCTTCCCTGGCGGTGCAGTGGTTGAGAATCTGCCTGCCAATGCAGGGCACATGGGTTCGAGCCCTGGTCTGGGAGGATCCCACATGCCGTGGAGCAACTAGGCCCGTGAGCCACAACTACTGAGCCTGCGCGTCTGGAGCCTGTGCTCCGCGACAGTGAGAGGCCCGCGCACTGCGATGAAGAGTGGCCCCCGCTTGCCGCAACTGGAGAAAGCCCTCGCGCAGAAACGAAGACCCAACACAGCCATAAATAAATAAATAAATAAATATTTTAAAAAGGTAGGAATAACTAAGAGTATCTATCTCAATTATGCTAGTTTTAATGAAAATTAAATGATTTACTACATGAAAAGTGCTTGGACTATTGGGCCTGGCACATATTAAATGTTCATCTATTCAATAAATTTGTCTCTTTAAGTGGAAAGTAGGTGGGAAAACTACAAAAATTGCCTAGAAAAATGATTCTAGGATGACACTTTTACATGAAATAAAAATTAAGGCAAACATGAAATTTTGTTTCTTTGTAAGATTTACAAAATTGTCTTAATTTTTGTGTGTGTGTTGTTGGGGTTCTTTGCCACTGTTATTTTTTTATTGAAGTATAATTAATTTACAGTATTATGTTATTTTCAGATGTACAGTACAGTGATTCAGCATTTTTGCAGATTATAGTCATTATTAGTTATAGTTATTAATAATAATATACTGCATTAATTAATATACTCCATTATTAGTTATTACAATATAATGGCTATAATTCCCTGTGCTATACAATATATCCTTGTTGCTTATCTATTTTATACATAGGTTTATTTCTTAATCCCATTTCACTTATTTGTCCCTTCTCCCTTCCCTCTCCCCTTTGCTAACTACAAGTTTGTTTTGTATATCTGTGAGTCTCTTTCTGTTCTGCATATATATATTCATTTTTATTGTTTTTTAGATTCCCCATATAAGTGCTATCATATGTATTTGTCTTTCTCTGTCTGACTTATTTCACTAACCATAATATTCTCTAGGTCCATCCACATTGCTGCAAATGGCAGAATTTCATTCATTTTTATGACTAAGTAAGAACTGTCTTAATTTTTAAAGCTTTACCTATGTGTTTAATTCTAACACAGGACAGGAAAAACTATCTTATTTTCAAAAATTGTGGTATTATTTTAGCACTGATATCTGTTCTAGAAAAGATTAGATTCATTTTCTGAAAGGAATTTTTAAAAATTGAAAATTTTCAATTGTCAACTTTCTCTAAAGAAAATGATGGGTTGAAATTAATATCTTGAACATGTTCCAGTCTCACTGGGTTTTTCTGACTTTATTTGTTAATAAATAAACCAAAGTTGTATTATGAAATTTTTAAGATCAACACCTACAAGTTATTTACCTAAAAATATTCGTAACTATCAATGTATTTATTTCTCTTTTCACTGAAGGTTGGATAAAGGACAATGCTGATGAGATCTACGTTTTCTGAAACTAGGCTATAAATGACATCATTAACTCTAGGCAGATATTCTGAAATGTCAGTGACCACCATGAGAATCAGGAGGCAGCCTATTTAGGGATTAAAATTTAGGGATAAATTAGGAGTTTGGGATTAACAGATAGACACTACTATATATAAAACAGTTAAACAACAAGGACCTACTGTATAGCACGGGGAACTATATTCGGGATATTGTAATAACCTATAATGGAAAAGAATTTGAAAAGGAATATATACATATATATATTATATATGTTATATGTATAACTGAATCACTTTGCTGTATACCTGAAACTAACAGAACATTGTATATCAACTATACTTCAGTAATAAAAAATCATCATCACTACTTATATGACTCAAAAAACAGGGCACTGAGTGTGAGTCCTTTCAATATCAAGGGTTATATGTGTTTGTTCTCTTCAATGATACACGCTTTATTCTAAAAATAGTAGGCTTTCAATAACTATTCGGTGGATGGAAGAATAAATGAACATATTTTGTGGCCTATCATATGATCTATCCTTGAGAACAGATGATGTGTACCTCAGAAGAATGTATTTTTTCCTTTTGTTGGTTGGAATGTCCTATATATACACCTCAGGTTCGTCTGGCCTAAAGTATGGTTAACGTAAACATTTCCTTATTTTTCAACTGCATCTATCTGTTGCTGGAAGTGGAATACTGAAATCCTCTACTATTAGTATTTGATATATTTAGGTGCTCCAATATTGGGTGTGCATATATTTATGATTGTTATGTCTTCTTGATGAGTTGAGCCTTTTGTGAGTATATAATGACCTCCTTTATCTCTTGTTACATTTTTGGTTTAAAGTCTATTTTCTCTGATATAAGTAGAGCTACCCCTGTACTCTTTTGGTTTCCACTTACATGGATTATCTTTTTCCATCCCTTCACTTTGAGCTTGTGTGTGTTCTTGAAGCTGAAGTGAGTCTCTTGTAGGCAGCATATAGTTGGGTCTTGTTTTTTTTTATCCATCCAGCCGCCCTGCCTTTTGATTAGAGAATTCATCCATTTACATTTAGAGTAATTATTGATATGTAAAGACTTACTACTGCCATCATATTAATTCTTTTCTGGCTGTTTTGTAGTTTCCTTGTTCCTTTTTGACTCTCTTGCTGTACTCTTTTGTGAGTTGGTGATTTTCCATGGTGGTATGCTCTGATTCCCTTGTCTTTATTTTTTGTGAGTCTACTATAGTTTTTTGCTTTGTGGTTACAACTGACTTATATGAAACATCTTATACATATAACAATCTATTTATGCTGATTCAAAACTCTACCCTTTTATTCCCCCCTTTTCTGTTTTTAATGTCACAATTTGCTTCTTTGTATACTGTGTATTCATTAACAAATTATAGTAGCTATGATTATTTTTATACTCTTGTACTTCAACATTTATACCAGAGTCAAATGCTTAACTTATCAATTACAGTATTAGAATTTTCTGAATTTGCCTCTCTATATCTATATCCCTTTATCAGTCTGTTGTCTATTTTCATACTTATTATGTTACATTTTTTTTTTAATTGAAGTATAGTTGATTTACAATATCATGTTATTCTCAGGGGTACAGAACAGCGATTCAGATATATTATATATATATTATATATATATGTAATATATATATTCTTCTTCAGATTCTCTTCCCTTATAGGTTATTATAAAATATTGAGTATAGTACCCCCACCCCCAGCCCTCTTTCCCCTTTGGTAACCATAAGTTTGTTTTCTATGTCTGTGAGTCTATTTCTGTTTTGGAAATAAGTTCATTTGTATTTTTTGTTTTTTTCAGATTCCACATATAAGCGATACATATGATATTTACCTTTCTCTAGGTCCATTCATGTTGCTGCAAATGACATTATTTCATTCTTTTTTATGGCTGAGTAATATTTCATCATATATATAAAGCACATCTTCTCTATCCATTCATCTGTCGATGGACATTTAGGTTGCTTCCGTGTCTTGGCTATTGTAAGTAGTGCTACAATGAACACTGAGGTGCACGTATCTTTTCAAAGTATGGTTTCCTATGGATATATGCCCAGGAGTGGGATTACAGAATCATATGATAGCTCTATTTTTAGTTTTTAAGGAACCTCCATACTGTTCTCCATAGTGGCTGTACCAATTTACATTCCCACCAATAGTGTAGGAAGGTTCCTTTTTCTCCACACCCTCTCCAGCACTTATTGTTGGTAGACTTTTTGATGACAGCCATTCTGACTGGTGTGAGGTAATATCTCATTGTAGTTTTGATTTGCATTTCTCTATTAATTAGTGATGCTGAGCATCTTTTCATGATGTGCTTTTTGGCCATCTGTATGTCTTCTTTGGAGAAATGTCTATTTAGATCTTCTGCCCATTTTATTTTTAAATTGGGTTGTTTGTTTTGATATAGAGCTGCATGACCTATTTGTATACTCTGGAGATTAATCCCTGTTGGTTGCTTCATTCACAGATATTTTCTCCCATTCTGTGGGTTGTCTTTTTGTTTTGTTTATGGTTTCCTTTGCTCTGCAAAAGCTTTTAAGTTTAATTAGGCCCCACTTGATTATTTTTGTTTTTATTTTCATTACTCTAGGAGGTGGATCCAAAGAGATATTGCTGTGATTTATGTCAAACAGTGTCCTGCCTATGTTTTCCTCTAGGAGTTTTATAGTATCTGGTCTTACATTTAGGTCTTTAATCCATTTTGAGTTTATTTTTGGGTATGGTGTTAGAGAATGTTCTAATTTTATTCTTTTATGTGTAGCTTTCCAGTTTTCCCAGCACCACTTACTGAAGAGACTGTTTTTCTCCATTGTATATTGTCTATTTTGTCATAGATTAATTAGCCATAGGTGTGTGGGTTTATTTCTCAGCTTTCTATCCTGTTCCATTGATCTATAGTTCTGTTTTTGTGCCAGTACCATACTGTTTTAATTACTGTAGCTTTGTAGTATAGTCTGATGTCAGGGAGCCTGATTCCTCCAGCTCTGTTTTTCTTTCTCAAGATTGCTTTGACTATTTGGGGTGTTTTGTATTTTCATACAAATTTTTTGTTCTAGTTCTGCGAAAAATGCCATTGGTAATTTGATTGGGATCTCACTGAATCTGTAGATTGCCTTGGGCAGTATAGTCATTTTGATGATATTGATTCTTCCAATCCCAAAACACGGTATATCTTTCCTCATGTTACATATTTTCAAATGACAGCATCCTGTCATTTCAGGTTGAAAAATTCCTTTCAGCATTTCTTGTAAGGTCCAGTGGGAATGAATTCCCTCAGCTTTTATTTGTCTGGGAAAGTTTTTGTTTCTCCCTCATTACTTAGGGATAACTTTACTGGATATTCTTGGTTGGCAATATTTTCTTTCAGCACTTTTAATATATCATTCCACTCTCTCCTGGCCTTTA
Organism: Eschrichtius robustus; assembly: GCF_028021215.1. NCBI lineage: Eukaryota > Metazoa > Chordata > Mammalia > Artiodactyla > Eschrichtiidae > Eschrichtius > Eschrichtius robustus. Next base: position 64,415,314 of record NC_090825.1, read on the forward strand.
AGGTTTCTACTGAGACATCTGCTGATAACCTAATGGGGGTTCTTTTGTAGGTCATAATATCCTTCTTGTTATCTTTAGTATTCTTTTTGTCTTTGATTTTAGACAGTTTTATTATGTCTTGGAGAATGCTGGTTTGGAATGAAATAATGGGGCAATCTATAAGCTTCATGACCTTGGATGTCTAAAACTTTCCCCATGTTTGGGAAGTTCTCAGCCATTACTTCTTTAGATAAGCTATCTGCCCCCTTCTCCCTCTCTTCTCCTTCTGGAACTCCAATGTTTTGGACATTAGTTTTTTTTGATGGTGTCCCATAGACTATCTAGGCTTTCTTCATACTTTTTTATTCTTTTTTTCTTTTCAGACTGGGTTATTTCGAAGTTCCTATCCTCTATCTCACTAATTCTTTCTTATATTTGGTCTATTTTGATATGCTCTATACTGCATTTTTTTCATTTCATTCACTGAATTCTGCAGCTCCACAATTTCTATTTGTTTCTTTTTTATGATTTCTATCTCTTTGTTACATTTCTCATTTTGATCTCATATTGTTTTCCCGATTTTGCTGAATTGTCTGTGTCTTCTTATAGCTCACTGAGTTTCCATGAAACAGCTATTTTGAATTCTTTATCAGGTGAATTGTAGATCTCCATGTCTTTGGATTTGATTACTAGAAGATTATTGTGATCTTTTGGTGATGTTACAATTTTGTTTTTTCACATTCCTTGAAGTTTTGCATTGTTGTTTTTGCATTTAAAGTAGCAGTCAACTGCTCCAATTTCTATTAACTCCCTTTTGGGTAAAAATACCCCAAAATACCTTATGTCAGTAAAATACCTTATGTCAGTCCTGATATAGATTCTGAGGTGTAAAAATACCTTATGTCAGCCCTGATATAGATTCTGAGGTGTTCTTTGACCTTGTATGGACACAACTGCTCCACGCTCCTTCCTCCCTCTTGTGGCTGAATTCTTAAGCTTGTCTTCTCTTGATCCTACCATGTAGCAGGCCAGCTGCTAACAGCTTGTCTTTTATTTTTCTGAAGGTGGCACTACAGCTCAAGTTTATGGTTTCACTCTTGCCCATAGACCCTGGCCTGCTTTCTGAGTGAGTTCCTTGCCTACCAGAGCTTGCTCTCACAGCAGCCCTCGGAGCCACCCAGGGAGCCAGCTACAGAGTAGGGGGAGGTGTGGGTTTGGCATGGCACTGCAGGTGCCCATGGGACAGTTGGAGGGATCCATGGGTGAAGTTTTCTCTTTGGCTGGTGGGTGAGCTTCCTAATGGAGTCCAGAACACAGTCAGCAGGAACCTTATTCTTGTAATGCCCTTTGGGAGCCCTATATGCTGCTCTCCCAATCTGTTTCCTCCCCTAATCATGAAGCTCTCTCTTTAATGCTCTGGATGCTGTGAGACAGTAATGAGTCTCTCTGGCAGTGTTTCACACAGCTGGGGAAGCCAGGCCCTGCCTTCCCTACCCAGAAGAAATCACCAGCCATCTAACTTAGTCTTAAACTGTGCTGCCTTGGAGGAGGGATGATGCTGGCAAAGAGGAGCTATTACTCTTACCAACTACAATGCAGCCAAACTCGTTTTTTTTGTTTGTTTTGTTTTGTTTTTTTCCTTCTCTAATAGAGTTTTGGAACTTCTCTGGAAACCTGGACTTTCACAAAGGCTCTCTCGTCTCTGTTCTGCAGGTGCTCCCAGACTGCAGCCAACAGGGTCCAGAATTGATTCACAGACTCCTGTAGGTTCGACAGCTGGTACTTAAATCTGTCTATTACCTATTACCCCATGCACTGGTTGGTGAGGCTGCTGGATCCCACAACTCCCACAAAGGTATTTCTGTTAATGGATGGATGCCAAATTTTTGTTTTTGAAGTTGGCGGGGGCAAAAATGAGGGTTGTCTTACGCTACCGTTATGCTAATGTCACTCCCCAGGGCATCCTGTATTTTATCTTACAATCCTACCCACACGAGACCATCCTAAGCAAGAAACAAACCTTTATTGCATTAAGGCACTGAGATTTATAATTGTTTCATAACCATTTGCCTACCTTGACTAATATAAGACATAAAAATATTTTAAAGGAATATAATAGAAATAATTTGTAGTAATAATACCAATAATAGTCATAAAAAGAATTAGGTTTCTGAATGAAGTCTGAAAACATCACTGCATAGTTTATTGTGGTTAAGGTGATAAAGAACCAAGTACCTCTAACTCTCAGGCACAGTATATGAGATAACTGAGATTCAGGGAATTCATTTATAATACTTGTTGAGTATGTATTCGTTATGATGTACTCTGGGATATATAACAATAAATAAGACACATTTTGTGCCTTCAGGAGCACAGCAGGGCAGCTGATACAAATGTTAAAATAACCCTTGTATAACGCAAAAAGCAGTGCCCACCAAATTAGGAGGGAAAATGGTGTTAATGCAAAATCTTTAATTCTGACACCACAAAAGGTATTGCAGAAGAGGCAGGAAGAGAAAAACTGATTTGTAAGAGGGCAGAGAGAGTATTTTATTTTTAATTTCTTTGTCATGAATCTATGCTCCTGGAATCTAAAGGCCATTCCATTCTCGGTGGACAAATGAAATTCACTTACTTTCCTTTTGCCTTTAATAGTTTTTAAAGGGAAAGTTTAAGTATAAACCTAGTTGATCTTATTAAAAACAAGCACGATGGCTACCATGGCTACCATTTATTGAGTACCTACTGGGTGTTAGGCCTTGTATGTACCAAGTGTTTTATATGATCTCATTTAATCATATGATCTCATTTAATCATTATAGTAGCTATGAACAGCATTATCTTTCCCACTTTACAGATAAGGAAGCTATGGCACAAATATGCTATCCAGCTTATCCAAATCACATGTTACTATGTATTAAAATCACAATTTTAAATTCAGTTCTGATTTCAAAGGTTGTATTCTTCATCACTAAGCTACCCTGTATAATGATGTTTTTCAGACTGGTTATTCTATACCTCAATCCAATCAAGTCTTTAGTCCATGTTATACAGTTTGAGTTATTATACTGATATAGAAGTCAATTTTCAGGTGAAATTTGAAAATGTCTTTTTCTCCATATAAGCACTAACTGGAAAAAGAAACCTTATTCTACTACCACAAGATGTATGAACACTTTCTCAGTGTCTTGAACCTTAACTTTCTAGAGCTTTAGTCCTTTTTAGGCTTACGTTACATTTATAGTAACAGGTCTTTGAAGTCTAAGGGATAAAATTTTTTATTAGCAGAATTCTTCATACACGTTCAAAGATAAAACTGCTGGTCTTTGTTAAAAAGGCCTTAATTTTCTCAGAACAAGTATCATTTCCATTTCTCCTCTTCACTGAATTTAGTAAAATATTATGAATCTATGGTAACTATTGGGCAGGCTACTGAAGAGTAGAAAAATCAGCAGATGTACTGATCAACTATTTTTTACCAAAAATGACTTTTCAAAAGAAATTTGCCTTCTAACACCATGCCAATCTTATAAACATAAAATTTTAAATGTCACAATACACTCTATAGAGTCTGAATATATACATATTCTCAAAAATCATTCAGAAAGAATTATCTTAGAATTTATTGGAATAATGATTAGTCTAGCTGAAAACTCCTACCAATCATCACTCATACTTTGGGCTTTTAGTAAGGGGAAAATCTTGACCAAAAAATAGAAATGAAGCCTATCAAGAAATACATGTTCAGATAGCACTATATCAGGCTTACAGTTCTTAGAAGATGTTTTAACTGTGGATCTAATGTACATTACTTCTGCCCAAATAGTGCTCTTCATGACATCTGTAGGAATTAAAGGGAAATGAGTGAAAAATGTCCTTCCTTTCTCTTCCTCCACTGGATTTGCTAATGCAAGCTGTGAAATGTTTTAAAATGTATAATATTAGGAAGGTAGTTTTGTCGTTTATAAACTGAAATTTTATACACACTTAATTAGCATTATATTAATTCATTTTTATCTGAGAAAGAGTGGCCTAGATGCTTAATAAGCAAGACATATCATATTTTTTTAAATTATCAAAGTAAACTTCTAACTGCTGAGCTACTATCTGGCTTCAAGATCTAAAGATTTATCTGGCTTTAAAGATTTTAAATTTCCAAACTTTCCAAAATCATCTTTCTCCTTTTAATCTATAATTTTGTTTGGTCATTACTATACCTTAACTGAACCACTGAAATAAAATAGCATTTGATCTATCTTTCTGTCTTTATCTCTCTTCATCAATCAATCCCTCATTTGCTCTGACAATGTCAGATCACACTGCCAAATATCAAATATCTCTGCTCTAACCATGTCATTGACATATCCAAGTATCTTCCACGAGTCCCATTTATCTAAATTAATTCTGTATTTTTTAAGCTATAATATGGCCCTCCATGTTCTGAATCTGAAGTGGGTTTCCAGGCCTATTTCTACTACCTTCCTACATATATCCCACACCCTGTTATTGTTTTGTATATGCATCTGCTCCACCAAGCTAAAACTGTAAGCCCCTTGGAAAGAAGAACAGTGCCTACCTCAATATCCTCCATAAAAATGGGGATCACAGTATCTATTGAAAGAATAAGTAAATGATCTGTACAAAAATTATTTCAATTAAAGTGTTGTTATTATGATAGTGATTTTACTGAATATTTATTGATTGACTACCTGTTAATAGGGCATTCTGATTTTTTGAAGTACTATAAGAAGTCATAATCTTAAGGTCAATAGGTTCTGGTATATTCATCCTCTTCTTAAAGTGCCCTCTTTTCCTAGACAGCAATCTTCTCTTGAGAGGATACCATATCCCCTTCTTTTTTATGTTATACTTCCCCATACCCTTCCTCCCAATCCCCCATCTTAGAGACACATATCCAGATTCACAGCTCAAAGAAATAAAAGAATATCTATGATATAATTACTCCTGCTTGCTGATGCACTGACTAAATTTCTGTGTAAATGAATTTTAGCCTATGTTGCTATACTTGAACATTAATTGGTACTTACCTATATTTTATACTCCAAATCTACTTTCTAACATTTGGAAAGCATAACTATGATTCTGATACTATTTTAATCTCTGAAGTTGTCTAACATTAAATTTTTTTTGCTTAACTTTTCATGTGTTTGGGTCTTGACTCTATCTATTGAATATACTGCAAATTCCTTGGAGACCACAATAATGTCTTACACTCTCTTATTACCTAATGAAACCTCATTCAGCACCTTAGACTTAATAGCAAGGTGTTCAAAAAACAGTGTTATTAAAACATCATATTAAGTTACCCCAATTTGTTTTACTAAAGTAATTTTATTAATGAGAAAATGGAAAACAACAGTTTAAAGATTTTAAAAAGGGGATAAAAAAAATCACCCTGATCCATTAATTAAACTTTATTTTGAATTTGCACACATGGTTTAACCCTTAGTTGATTTTAACTGAGCTGAATGGGGCAATTTGATTTTTACATATGTCTAACATAATCAACAAATCTTTACTTGACTTAAACATGTAGATATAATTTCAGGATTTGGCTTCTTATTTATATTCCATGGGATCATGGACAAGAACTTATTAATAAGCTAGTTCTGAGCTCCCAAAACACAGGCATCATATTTTACTGTAAGTATAGTAATCACAGAAAAAAGAAAGCTCATGTTATTATTATGATTAACTAGGAATCAATTTCTTTTTACTATAAAAACAGCTAATTAAATAGCCTCTAAGATTTTTCTGTTCTGTGTTATCTCATTACATTATAAAATACATTTGGTTTCAGGAATTAGAAAAACAAGACCTTATTTTTCTTAAGTATATGTATCTGCTTCATTACAATAAATTTGATTCTATATTCAGGAGATATTTAACACATGCATAAGCACCAGGTTTTCTAATGAATGGTATTTCAAGTGAAGCATCTTACGTATCCATTTTTGGAGTTTTACTATGCTTATAATTTTAAAACTTTTAGAAATGCAAATGCAAGTTTTATACAGAGTGAACCTATAAAGTTCTGGAAGTCCAGAATCAGTCTCAGCGGGAAAGCCCGAACAACAAATGACTCTCTAAGGACAATTTTCTACTTATTCTCTACTATTTATTAAAAGTATCCTTTTTCATAAAGGAATGTAACAGAATTTCTTCCAGTAAAGCTCTCAACTTAAATCTTGCTTGAATTTTTTGACAGTCACCTGTTAATTAAAGGATTCAGTAATTATATTTCAGTACTGAAAACAGTATAAAATTAAGTTTTCTAGAATTTAAAAATGTATACTTTATCAAATTTAGAATAATTAGAATTTATGCTTGTTTTTATGTCATTGTCCTTTTTATGTCACATGTACTTTAAAAAAATACCTGTAAAACTATTCTTTTAAAATGTTGAGAAATATTTCTAAAGTAATTATGCTTTACATTGTAGTTATAAGTTTCAGGAAATTTCAAAGAACTTAGAGCAGGCTATTTTAAGAAAACAAGTAACTGAATATGAAAAGGTATGTATGTCAACTCATATTTCACTAACCACCTACCATAAATATTTTTTTGAAACAAATATAAACCATAAATATTTGTGATCCCTCACATTCCTTTTCCAGTTACACTCATTTGGGATTAGAAAAACATTGTTTACAGATTTATTTTGTTTTATAGCATGAAGCTAATAACATTAACTGGGTAAGTCCTTGAATGTGTGAACATTTGTGTTAATTCTTGTACTGAGTGATACATAAGCAAACAGTCTATAAAGTATGCTTAGCACTAGTCACATTCATATGACTAAGTTGGTTTCACACAGTATATATTTAAAATAATATCCATATTTAAGAAGCAGTGTAAACCACATATTTAATTATAATCAGAAATGATATGAAAAAACCAAAAATTTACACAGTCAAAACAAGTAAAACAAGATTTATAGAAAATAATGTAAAGGTGTGCCTGTGGGGGAGGAGGTGGTAGAACAAATTACAATTTGGAAGAGTTTGATTTTTTAGTTAACTTATGACTTGAATGGTGATAGACTTTTAGTAATTATAAACAGCATGAATATGCAAAGTAGACTCAGAATTTATAAATTTTTCTCCATCCATTTTTCACAGCAATGTATGAAACACAGCATGCAATACTATCTCTTCCCTTGAAAAGGCAGCATTAAAAATAGGTCACAGGATACAAACTGCCAGGATGGGGGCTACAAGCACAGCAGGAGTTCAAGCGATGATCGTAATAATGAGACCGCATTACTGCTGATTCTCAGTTCTGCTGAGAAAGTTTGAATTCTCACTCTAGCCCTATCGTCATCCAGCCCTATCACCATTTTCTATATGGTCTTGGGTGAGTCGCTTAAACTCTCAGTGATTTGATTAACAGCAATTCTGAGTTGACTTTCCTCACAAACGTATTATAAGGTCCAATAGAGCCATGATGAAATGAACATGTAATACATATTCCTTTACTCATGGCCCTCGTCTTCCTAAATACCTTTTACGTTGTATTTTCTCTAAGACAACTTCCAGATTTACATATGTCACAAAAGCTGAGAGATTAATTCTAAAAATATGAGAATCTTTCAGGAAGAGGATTTATTTTAGAAGGGAAAGAAAGCCCTCCAAAATATTGGTTTTACATTTTCCTCACTTCATGTGGAACAAAACTTGAAAGCAAAGTCGTGAAAATGAACTAGACGCTTGATCTTTGACAAATGAAGAGTGCCATGCAACCTAATATTTGTAGCATTATACTAGTTTGGAAAGACTACTCAAATAGTTACCATTCCAAAACTCTAAGAATGATTTAGAAAGTGTCACTTTAATACCTCAGAACAGGGTTCGCCAGCCTTTTCACTCCACCGTTTGTATATACCTATCAGCTAAAACTTAGTTAAATTTTACCTTCTATAGCTTTTAATATAAAAATAGTTATATTAAATATGTATTTTCAGCTGCCTAAACTCTCCTTCCCAAACAAGATTTTTATGCACTGCCCTGAACTTTTCCATTTACTACCCTACTAGCCAAATCCCAGATTTGGGCAGGATAAATTTTTTACTCATAACATTAATACATATCATTACTGAAGTAAACTTAGAAAGCTATATGAGATGGCCAGCTATTTTCCAGTAGTAATATAAATTTTTTTTTAAAAAAGTATGACCAGAACAACTCTCCTTTATGTTTCAATTACTTAGAAATTCAGTAACAACAACATCACCAAAAATATACATACTGTTTCGTTTATTTATATATGAATAAAATGATATCATCAGGGCAGCAGGGAGTAGAAATGAGACAATCACAGGATCTTGTTCTGGAAGAACATTTTACAATTTCTTATTTATTTTTATACAAATGAACTACATGTATAGTTAACTTTCTTGTTTTCCTTTTTTGTTTTTTCTTCTTTTCTTGCTATTCCTTCCTCCTTTCATCCTTCCCTCCCTCTCTCTCATCCCTCTTTCCTTATTCCTTCCTTCCATCCATTGTTGGTTTTTGGCTGAGACCACAATTTCGACAAGAAATAAAAACTGCATTACTCAAGAAGGAAGCTAATAAGTTTCCCCTCCCCAAATGCTATTAGAGACTTCCTGAATAAATGAGAAGTACATTAATTTTTAAAAAAAAAAAAAAAAGGAGGGTGCTTGCAAAAGCAACGAAAACAGATTCTGGTCTACATTATGATTAAAATCAACTTGAATAATAAATGTCAGATATGGATAAGATCTATTAGGACACCTTGCACATCTATGGCCAATGAAGTTTGCTCCCAACAATTGTGTGGATTTCTTCAGTGCATTGTTAAATAACAAACAGTTATTTTGTTATTGGGACTTCTACCATTTCCTTTTAAGATAATCCTATAACATAATGGATTGCAGTAACAGCAAATTTCTTTTAAATATAATTATTACTGAAATTCTTCATTCAAAATCCTTCCCATTATTCACTGTCATAATAGTCAGTAGAATAGATGGATACAATTTATACACATAAACACATATACATACATATGTATATACATATGTGTATGTGTGTTTAATTATAAATATATAATATTGAATTTACTTAATTTTATGTAATTATTTACATATTTAATTGACACATGGGCTCTAATTTTGCATTTTACATAAAAATGCCATTTGTATCCACATATATTCTTGTTCTGAGGCTCTCTATTCTTTTTTTTTTAACAAGGTTACATAAAAATTCCTCTTACAAGTTATATTTTAATTATAGGTAATGAATCATCAGCCTATTTGACTAATATTTAAAGGACAAAGAGAACAAGGGTTTTGGGGGTTATTTTTTGCTTTGGTTTTCTGTTTGTTTTGCATGACAATTTATCCACAAGTCGGTAGTTTGTAGCCCAAGCTTCAATCTTGAGATTGCTCTCAACAAATGATTTGGTCATTACAGAGATAATAAATACCATTCATAGAGATAATTTAAATAAAAATATATGACTTAAGAGATGAGATTTGGTAAAAATTGGTTTCTCTTCTATTTCGATGACTCCTAACATAGTACAGCCACTGAAGTCAACTTAATGTTTACCAAGATCCATTGAACTTTATAGTGAGCATCTGGGTAGTGCTACAGTGCAGATGTTGAATAGAATACCACAATAAAATTACTTCAAGTATCACCTGGTTAATAACAGTACTTCATTGAAAACATTACTTTCTGTAATTTGACTTAGTTTTGCCCAAATAAAAGCTGTTCACCTTTTTCTTTTAAGGCACAATTGTGACTTCTTACAAAACAAAGCCCTCAACTTCTATAATAAAGTATAGGTTTTATTCATAGCTAAATAACTGAATTTAGTTTTTCAAATTAAATATAAATCACTAATATAAAGCATTATCTACAAGTCACAAAAATTAAAAACATCTCCATAAACCAAACTGAAAAATCTGAATCTTTGGAAATGAGAGACAAAGCCTAAATGTAATTTATAACTTATATACCTCTATTTTCTCTTTTTTTGAGGGAAACTATACTCTTGGGCAGTGCTCATATCAGATGCTGGTTAAATATAAGGAACTGAAGGACTTGAAAGTGTTTATTAGTGGGATCATCAAAAAATTTCTCCAACTTTTTTGGTAACCAACAAGAAGCATTTTCTTTATGCATCTTCCAGGAGTCTCATCTTTGCCTAACCCTGACAAACTATTCTTTCCAATCTAATTCATTTTGGCTTCTATGTCTCATCCTATTCTACTACTAGATGATTTTATTAATAATACAGTAACACATGTTCATTGTAGAAAAATCAGAAAACATATGAGAACCAGTAAGAAAATAAAAATCAACTGTAATCTTACCATTCAGAATCTACAATTAACATTTTAATATAAATTTTTAAAAATAAAAATGAGATTAAGGTATAATCTGCATAGGTTTGTAAAGTGATATTTCCAATTAGCAATACATCCTAAATAGCTTCTACTTTTCTAATTCCCTTCACATTTTTAGTATCTCAATTTCTCTTTTTCACAAAAGAATTTTCTGAGTCCTTACTGCATTATTATTCTAGACAAGAGGTCAGCAAACTTGTTCTGAAAAGGGCTAAACAGTAAACATTTTAGGCTTTGTAGGCCATATAGTCTCTGCTACAACCATTTAACCCTGGTGTGGTAGTGCAAAAGCAATCACAGACACACATCAAGAATGGATATCTCAATAAAGTTCCCAATAAAACTCTATTTTAAAAAGCAGGCAGAGGGCTGTAGTTTGCTGACCCCATATTCTAGACAACTGCTTAAAAAGAAATATTGCATATCATGATCACTATCACCTACAGCTGAATATTTTACAGATTATCTTTATACTCGACCTCTTCTATCAATACAGATTTACCCCAGCACACATCACCAAGGAGTATGTTCATTTCCTGTGGTAATTGCAAATGTGATTCTTCAAAAGTGGTTGAAAATCATCCATGCCGGAACGGTACCAGAAAGACTTCCCCAGCTCAGTCTGTGTCTTAGAAACCTGTATTTCAATAGCAAAGTAGAAGGATGCTCTTCCCTCTCCCCTTTAGCCAACAGAAGTCCAAGTTAAATGGGTAGTAACTTGCTGACACAGAGAATTTTCATCCCTGTTTCAAATCTATGAAAGAGAGAGAAATTGAGATTGAAGGAGTTGGAATAGCAGGAAACCTACAAGTTTACATGCATCCAAATCCATGCTTTCCTCCTTCCCCGCTGTGACAATAAAAGAGGGCTTTCTCCTCCTAACGTCCCTCTATTTATTTATATTTGCTATGGATCCTATTCCCTACTGCTTTGTCATCATGGTCCAAAAACTCTCTTTTTATTCTGTCTCTCTCTCTCCCCCTTCCTTCCTTCTCTCGTCTCTCTAACCCCTCCCTCTCTTTATGTGTGTTCTCTCATCAGCATTTAAACTTATCTAATATTTGCTTATCTTAGAAGGCCCTTCCTCAGTCTCAAATAGTACTCGCCTATGCCCCTGTTCTCCCTTTTCACACTCTAGTTTCAAGACCGAACTGTCTGCACTTTCCTTTTCTCATTTTTCTCATATATTCCTCAATCTCCTGCAATCAGGTTTTTGCTGCCATTTGATCCACAAAAACTGACTAAAGTTATCAGTGAAACCCTTGTTGTTAAATCTGTCTGTCACTCTGATCACTTATCTTGCTGGTCAAAAGTACAAATTACATAGTTGAATAATCTGAGTTCAAATCTTGATTGCTTATTAGCCAAGCATTTTCTTGGGCAAGTCACTTAGCCGCTCTGTACCTCACTTACCTCATCTGGAAAACTGGGATATGTTAATACCTAGCTCAAAGAATTGTGATGAAAATTAAATAATGAAACATGCAAAACTGTTTACAAGAGTGCTTAGTCCACAGTAACCTCTATTTAAATGTTAGTTATTACTGACCTCTCAGCAGCATTTGACACTATGAACCTCTCTCTCCTTTCTGAAAACATCTCTTTCCCTAACACATTCTCTAGGTTTTTTTCTTACCTCTTTGATTCATCCTTCCTAATCTCACTTTCATGTTCCTCTTCTTTATAAGCTGGTTTCTCTCCTAAGGTCACCTTTCTACTCACATGACATCTTCTTCCTAGGCAATCTCTTTCATTTCCATGGCTTCAATTACCATTCAGTGTCTTCCAGTCTATTATCGCCCATCAAAACTTTTCTTCTTATCCAGACACCTGTATAGACTGGCTCTAGTACATCATCACTTGGCTATCTCAAAAGCATCCCAAGCTCCACATGTTTAAAACTCACTCCATCTTCCTAACTCCTACCCTATCTTCCACATTCAGTAAAGGTCCTGTCAATTCCATCTCTTAATAGGTATCAAATCTGTTCACATCTCTCCTTCCCTACTGCAGACTAGGCAACTATCAACTTTCATCTCTATTATTTCTATAGACTTTTACCTGAAGTCTCTGCCTTGAGTCTTAAGGCCCTCTTCAATATATGTTACACAATGCAATCGAAACATACTCTCTAATTGCAAATCTGATCAATGCAAAAAAAAGTTTAGTGGTTATGCATTGCCCTTATGAAACTCTGGCACTCCTTAATGTAGATTTTAAAAGCATTCATGGCTTATTTACCTCTTGAGCTTTGCGTCATATCCCCCTTTCCCCACCACAGGTTTTCTGCATGGATGATCATGTCATCTGCAAATAAAGACAATTTTACCTCTTCCTTTCTGTTTGCCCTTTTTTCCTTTTTCTTGCCTAAGTGCCCTGGCTAGAACCTCCAGTATGGTGTTGAATGTAAGTAGTAAAAGTGGACACCTTGCTTTATCTGTCCACTTTTTCCGCCTACCATCTTGTTGATGGTAGGGGGAAAACATTCAATATTTTACCATGAAACAGTATGTTAGTGGTAGGATTTTATCAAGTTGAGGAAGTTCCTTTTTTATTCCCAGTTTGCTGTGGGTTATAAAAGATGAACGTTGGATTTTGTCAAATGCTTTTTCTGTATTTACTAGATGACACGTTGCCTTGACTGATTTTCAAACGTTAAACCAACCTTATATTCCTGGGACAAACCCTACTTGCTCACAGTATATACATCCTCTTTATATATTGTTGGATTCTGTTTGCTTAACTTTTGTCAAGAATTTTTTTGCATCTATATTCATGTGGGATACCAGTCCTTAGTTATCTTTATTGGAATGTCTTTGTCTCATTTTGGTGGCAGGATAAAGCTGGCCTCACAGAATGAGTTGGGAAGTATTCTCTCTTCTTCAATTTTCTGGAAGAGTTCATGTAGAATTGGTATTATTTCTTCCTGAAAATGTTTGATAGATTTCAGAGTAAATCTATTAGGGTGTGGATTTTGTTTTGTGGGAATGTATTTACATACAAATTCAATTTCTTTAACTAATAGCTATTCAGATTGTCAATTTCTTCTTGAGTGGGCTTTGGTAATTTGCGCCTTTCAAGGAATTTGTCCATTTCATCTAAATTGCAGAATTTATTGGTACAAAGTTATTATCTTTTTAATATATATAGAATATGTAGTGATGCCATCTCTCTTATCTCTCATCTCACTGGATTTTGTGTCTTTTTTTTTCTGACCAGTTAGCTATAAATTCACTGATCTTCTCAAGAAATCAACTTTTGGTTTTATTGGTTTTCTCTATAGTTTTTTGTTTTTTATTTCATTAATTTCCACTCTGATCTTTATTATTTCTATTTTCTTTCTGTCTTTGGTTTTATTTGCCTTTTTTTCCCTACTTGCTTGAGGTTGAAGCCAAGGTCACTAATTCGAGACCTTTCTTTCTTTCTAATACAGGTGATTTTCCTTTAAGTATTGGTTTAGTAGCAATCCACAAATTTTTATGTGTCACTTTTCATTTTCATATAGTTAAAAACTTCTAAGTATTTGGGAATTTTCCAAATATTTTTCTGTTATTGGTTTCTAAATTAATTCCATTTGGTTAGAAAGCATAGTTTGTATGACTAGAATCCTTTTAAATTTATTGAGATTTAAGTTTTATGGCCAAGAATACTGCTTAACTTGGTAAATATTTAACATGCATTTGAAAAGAATGTATAATCTGCTGTTATGGGTAGAGTGTTCTATAAATATCCATTAGGCCAAGTTAGTTAACAGTGTTGTTCCTATATTCTATATCCTTACTGATTTTCTATCTACTTTTTTTTTATCAATTATTGATAGAAGGGTATCTCCAAAAACAGTTGTGGATTTCTCTATTTCTTTTTTTTAATTCAATTTTAAATTTTTGTTTTATATTGGAGTATAGTTGATTTACAATGTTGTGTTAGCTTCAAGTGTACAGCAAAGTGATTTACTTATACATATACATATATCTGTTCTTTTTCAGATTCTTTTCCCATAGAGGTTATTACAGAGTATTGAGCAGAGTTCCCCATGCTATACAGTAGGTCCTTGTTGATTATCTGTTTTACATATAGTAATGTGTATATGTTAATCCCAAACTCCTAATTTATCCCTCCCCCTCCCCTCTTTCTCCTTAGGTAACTATAAGTTTGTTTTCTAAGTCTGTGAGTCTGTTTCTATTTTGTAAATAAGTTCATTTGTATCATTTTTTAAGAATCCACATATAAGTGATATCATATGATATTTGTCTTTCTCTGTGTGACTTACTTCACTTAGTATGATAATCTCCAGGCTCATCCATGTTGCTGCAAATGGCATTATTTCATTCCTTTTTTAAGGCTGAGTAATATTCCATTGTATATACGTACCACATTTTCTTTAGCCATTCATCTGTCAATGGACGTTTAGGTTGCTTCCATGTCTTGGCTATTGTAAAAAGTGCTGCAATGAACATTGGGGTGCATACATCTTTTCTAAGTATGGTTTTCTCTGGATATATGCCCAGGAGTGGGACTGCAGGATCATATGGTAGCTCCATTTTTAGTTTTTTAAGGAACCTCCATACTGTTCTTCATAGTGGCTGTACAATTTACATTCCCACCAACAGTGTAGGAGGGTTCCCTTTTCTCCACACCCTCTCCAGCATTTATTGTTTGTAGACTTTTTGATGATCGCCATTCTGACTGGTATGAGGATTTCACTATTTATTTTTATAGTTCTATTAGTTTTTATTTCCTGAATTTTGAAGCTCTGTTAATAGGCACATAAATGTTTGATTACTATATCCTCTTGATGAGTCAACCCCTTTATTATTTAAAAAGTTTTAAAAAATAAGAATTGTATATATTTTTATATATACAACATGATGATTTGATCTACATACACATGGTGAAATAATTACTACAATCAAGCTAATTAACATATCATCTCTTCACACAGTTACCTTTCTGTGCATGTGTGATGAGAGTAGCTAAAGTCTACTCTCTTAGCAAATTTCCAGTATTCAATATGTCATTATCAGCTATGGTCATCATGCTGTACATTAGATCTCCAGACTTATTCACCTTACATAACTGCAAATCTGTACCCCTGACCACCATCTTCCCACCTCTAGTAACCACTGTTCTACCATTTTTTTTTTTCATTTATTTGACTTTTTTAGATTCCACATGTAATTGAATCATGCAGTTTTTTTTTCTTTCTGTGTCTGGATTACTTCAGTTACCATAATGTTTGTTCTCCAGGTTCATCCATGTTGTTGCAAATGGTGGATCTCCTTTTCAAAGGATGGTTAATGTTCCATTGTGTAGGAGTATATCACACAATTTCTTTGACCCCTTTATTACATGAAATGACCTTCTATATCCCTGGTTATCTTTCTTTGTTCTGAAATCTTCTTCTAACAATAATATAGCCACTTCAGCTTTGCTTTTGATTAGTATTCAACGTATCTGTTTCTTTATACTTAATGTGGGTTTCTTGTAGGCAGCATATAGTTGGATCTTGCTTTTTCATCCAATCTCACAATGTCTGCTTTTAAAATGGGATGTTTTGATTATTTATACTTAATGTGATTCTTGATATGGTTAAGTTTAAATCTACCATCTTGCTATCTGTCTTCTATTTATCACATCCATTCTTTACTCCCTTTTTCCTCTTTTCTACCCTCTTTTCAATTAATTGAATATTTTTTAATGATTCCTTTTTTATCTCTTTTGATGAGTTATTACCTATAACTCTTTTTCTTATTTTTAAGGTTGCCCCAGGGTTTATAATATCCATATTTATGTAGCATACATACTTATAATATATGCTACCACTTCATGTATAGCATAAAGAACCTTGTAACACTATACTTCATCTCTCTCCTCCCATCCTTTGTGTCATTGTTGTACATTGTACATGTGTATATGCTATGCACCACATGGTACATTTTTTTGTTTGAAGTCATTTATCTTTAAGTGAGATGTGAATTATAATAAAAACATCTTACATATTTATTCACATATTTACAATTTCTGATTTTCTTCATTCCTTTGTGTAGCTCCATATTCCTTTCGGTGTCATTTTCCTTCTGCCTCAGGACTTCCATTAACATTTCTTTTAGACAATTCTGTAAGTGATGAATTCTTTCAGCTTTTGTATGTCTCAAAAAGCCTCTATTTTGTCTTTGCTTTTGAAGGATATTTTCACTGAATATAGAATTCTACATTGATTCCCCTCAATACATTAAAGATGTTCCACGGTCTTCTCACTTGCACTGCTTTTGACAAGAAAATTTCCAGAATCCTTAAGATTTTCTCTTTGTTACTGGTTTTGAACAATTTAATTATCAGGTGCATTGGTGCATTTTTCTTCGTGTGTGCGTGCTTGGGTTCTTTGAAACTCTTGAAATTCTAAGTTTATAGTTTTCATAAATTTGGATAACCTTTGTTGATGATTTCTGTAAAGATTTTTTCTGTCTTTCCTCTCCTTTGGTCTATCTCTTCTGTCTATCTCTCTCCTCTCCTTTGGTGACTCCAGTTCCAAGCATATTAGATCACTTGAGGTTGGCCCATAGCTCACTGCTGCTCCACTTAACTTTTTTTTTTCATTTTTTTCCTCTCTCTGTGTTTCATTTTGAATAATTTCTATTGCTATGTCTTCAAGTTTATTAATCTTTGCTTCTGCAATGTCTAATCTGCCATTAATTGCATCCAGTGTATTTGGCACCTTTAGAATTTTGGTTGTTTTTACATATTCCATGTTTTTACCTAATATGTTCAAGCTTCCCTCTAACTTTTTGAAGATACTGAAAATTATAACAACTGTTTTAATGTCCTTGTCTGCCAATTCTAACATCCATGTCAGTTCTGGATTAGTTTTGATTGCTTTTCCTTATTATGGGTCAGATTTTCCCACTTCTTTGCATTGCCTAGTCATATTTGATCGAAAGCAGACATTATACTTGGTTGGATGCTGGATATTTCTACATCCCTATAAATATTCTTGAGTTTTGTTTTGAGATACAGTTACTTGGACACAGTTTGATCCTTTTGGTTCTTGTTTTTAAGATATCATAGGTGGGACTGGAGTAGCCTATAGTCTAGGAATAATTATTCTCCACTACTGTAGCAAGGGTCTTCTGAGTAGGATACCCAATGGCCTGTGAATTATGAGGTTTTGCACTCTTTCTGCCATATATTTCTATAGCACCCTGTACTTTCCCTATATAAAGCACCTCTTATACTTCATTGAAATTGCTATTGTGGTTGTCTTCTCATTATGTAGTTCTTTCTCCATACTGTTGCTATATTAAGTTCATACTTAAGCAATGCATATTTTGTATTCCTAACACCTGGCACAGTCCTGGCACAGCAGATACTAGCTGAATAAATAAGAACATTCATAGGTGTATGGTGACAAAATACAAAATTTTACATGTTTAAACGAAATTTTTATAAACCCATGGTTTAAGACTGAACTTTTTCTAACTTGCATGATTTTTTAAACATACTGGTATACTTTTATTCTTAGGGAAATCATAACCACCTACATATTTGAATATGAAACCTTGGCTCAACTTGTATTTTTTTTAATATAAATTTATTTATTTATTTATTTTTATTTATTTATTTTTGGCTGCATTGGGTCTTCATTGCTGTGCGTGGGCTTTCTCTAGTTGTGGTGAGTGGGGGCTACTGTTGTGGTGCGAGGGCTTCTCATTGCAGTGGCTTCTCTTGTTGTAGAACATGGGCTCTAGGCATGCAGGCTTCTGTAGTTGTGGCACGTGGGTTCAGTAGTTGTGGCTCACGGGCTCTAGAGCGCAGGCTCAGTAGTTGTGGCGCATGGGCTTAGTTGCTCCGTGGCATGTGGGATCTTCCTGGACCAGGGCTCGAATGCGTGTCCCCTGCACTGGCAGGCGGATTCTTAACCACTGTGCCACCAGGGAAGTCAACTTGTATTTTACTTTCCATCTCTTTCAAGATAACTTATTTCCCTTTCTATCTCTTTCACATTAGGCTCCAGACTAAACTAATAGTCAAAGCAGAAGATTTATTCTGCAATGTAGCAGTATTATCTATATTTTCTGTGACTTGTCAGAACTGGACATTTGGTCTGTTAAGCAGTGTAGTGATACTTAGAATTATCAGAGCAACATCTAAGAAACTCAGCCTGCTTAGAAAGATGTTTTAAAACACATTTATAATGTTATAAAAATTGGAAATTAACTGCAAACTAGTAATGATTTCTGCATTAAAATCTGAGTTATTAAACCTTATAATTTCTCTTTTTATCAAAATATCACTTAACTATATTTCTAAAATGGACCCTTTATTTTAATATATATCACTTTAGTAATAATTAAACCTTTTGTATATCCAAGTCTGTATATCAATAAAAATGTCTTTATATAAAGCAACTGTCAAAATCTTAAGGTTTCCTTAAAAGACTGTAAAAACACTTGTCTTCACAAAAAAATAAACAATTTATTCTGATAGAGTACTGTAGAAGGTATCAGAAGTCTAGTTTCATTTGTCCTTAACTGATTGAAAATTCATTAAATAAGCTTTTGATTTGCTTATTAAACAAAACAAAATTATCTTGAATATATATTCGATTTCTTTCGATTATTCTGTGGTTTCCAGATATACAATTCCCACAATTAGTGACTGAAAAAAGACTGCTTCTCCTAAAAAATAAAACTGTAATAAACTATATTAAATAACAGAATACAATGGTATATCAAGTGAGCCTTTTACTATGTGCCATGGTTAATTGTATAATACTTCCTATTTAGTTAGAAAAAAAGAGTAATGCTCCTACTAGATTATGTCATTTCCAATTTTTTTAAAAAGGTTGTGTTTAAATTTTAAGAATATGAGTAATTTTCTTGGGATTTAAAATATCAAGCCCCTAGATCAACAGCCAGAGACCCTTTATATTTCACTGTCCTGCTCTCTGTTTAGATAGGAACATAGATGTGACTATACACTCTTTACTGTTAAAGGGTTGCAGAAAATTTAAAAACATAGCCAGAACTTAAGCTTATCCTACCAAAACAAAGGAAATTAATCCTTTGGAAGAACTTCAGAATCGACTTGTAAGGAAAGCAGGCATTATGGCATAATAGCATAAGTATTATTCTAGCGAGATATGAATAGAAAGCTACCACAGTACTTATTTTTTCACCCCTGGCCTCCCCTACTCCTTACTCTTTTCAAACTCCATCAGGAGAGAAGCAGCATTCTTAGATTTTATAGAGATACATTTTAACATAATGACTATAAAATTATGTTTTATAAATAAGTTCTGTTTTCATTAAGTATTAAAATGGGAAACACTCTTTAGAGTAGAAGAATGTGTTTAAGAAATTATAGAATTTTTAAGAACCATTACAAATTGCTGTAGGATTAAAAAAAAAAAAAAAGACTGTTGTCCCACTCCCCAGACTTCACCACTGTCTTTTGATCAAAAGAATTTCTCCTTTCCCAGAAATCTTTTCTACAATTAATGTTTCAGAAATTAGTTTTCTCACTTACTTTAGTAAATGTCTAAACGTGCTAGAGTAAAATATCACACCAAATAAGTATAATCCCCTGATAAATCTTTCCCCAAGAATGTTTCTTTTCTGCTTTATTATGGGAACATCTTATGACACTGGAAAATAAAAGTTGAAGAAACTGAGAATAGAAAAAGGAAGCAAAGTATTGCTAATAGTCTCTTAAAACCTAGAAAACAATGAGTATTATCTCTAAAACGTGGCTGTAAGTATCTTTAAAAATCTTGTCTTCTTATTCATAGCAGTAAATGATGGCAATGCAGTATCTGAAAAAAAAATAGTCAGTGCTTTTCCACTTGTTAATACTGAAAAAAAAAATTCTACTTAATAACTTCTAGTCCAAACCAGTAGCCTTAGGAAATAAGTCCAGAAACTAACATTGTCAAATAAATAAATAAATAAATAGGCAAGCCAAATTATTAGATAAAACTCTTCTATTAAATACTAAATGTAAGAAAATTTTTAGATTGAGGGGAGAAAAACTATCTAAAATCAACTGCATTTTGTTTTCAATGACCTTATATTACTGAGAAGAAATCCTGAGTTGTAGCAGTACAGAAGGAAAGAAATCAATAAAGCACTACAGAGTAGAATTGCATCTAGATAGCAATTGTACACTGTAAATGCCTCTCATTCATCATAATCTGCTCAAATTAAAGATTCATTTTTAAGGTCTTGCGAACTCACTAAAGCAGTGTCACAACTTTTTTTAAAATCACATGAAATATGAAGGCAGTCTTGAACATGATTAAAATGCTTAGACCTTTTTTACTTATATAACAATGATGACTAAACAGTACAAAAAGAAGTACAATTCTAGCAAGAAGGTATTTTCCATTTTTGTTATTTATCTTAGTTGTCTATAGCAAGTAATATACACATTCTTTCAAATCCCATTAATAGAGAGGACTATAAGAAACATTCACTTTCCTACATGTCATTTTTCATGTAAACGTATATCATAACTATACAAGAATATGGCATTTTATAAGAGATAATTGATTAAATTGGTTCCCTGTACTAAATAATTGACACTAAAAACAACCAAGGTGAAAAAAGAAAAACATACCATTAAAATCATCTAATCATATGGCATGTATGTAAGAACAACCATCCCATGTCCTAAGGATCTCATGAATTAAACAAAACAAAATACACCTTTTTTGGAAATCCTAAATAGATATCATTGCTTATATACAAACTCCAAAAGAAACCATAAAACAGGTACTAAAACTAAAATTTAGTATCTTAACAAGGTAGAAAATCAATACAATATATATAGGATATGAACATTTAGATACTGAAATTTTAAAAGTGCCATTTATTATACCACAAAAATCATAAAAATATTCTGCTATAAATCCAAAAATATGTGTGCTGAAAGCTACAAATCACTAATAAAAGAAATTAAAGAAGACTTAAATGGGGAAATGTGTAGTGTTCAAGAATGGGAAGACTCAATATTGTTACCATTTCAGGTATCCTCAAACTATCTATAAACTCAACACAGTTCCAATCAATATCCCAACAGGATTGCTTTGTAGAAATCAAAAGCTGATTCCAAAATTTATATAAAAATGAAAAAGAATTAGGATAGCCAAAACAATTTTGAAAATGAAGAACAAAACTGCAAGTCTCACACTACCTGATTTCAAGACGTAGATAAAGCACAGCAAAGAAGATAACAAGGCCATGGAGAAAGAATAGAGGATCCACGCATACTGTGATTTTAACCAAGATGCAAATGCAGTTCAATGGAGAAAGACGAGTCCATCTGTGCAATCTTGGTCTAAACAAAGATTCCTTAATATATCACCAAAAGTAAAAATTAATAAATTGGACTTCATCAAAAGTAAGAACTTCTGCTCTTGGAAGGATACTATTAAGAACAAGCCACAGCAGGGAGAAAATATATGCAAATCACATTTCTGATAAAATTTTTGTATCCTGAATATAAAGAACTCTCAAAACTTAAGAAAACAACCCAGTTTTAAAAATCAGTAAAAGATCTTAATAGACACCTCACCAAAGATATAGGGATGACAAATAAGCACGTGAAAAGGTATTCAGCATCGTTATTCAAAAGTAAAATGCTAACAAAACCACAATCAGGAAACAGTACATACTTATTAGAATGGCTAAAAACAGAAACAAAAATCCCCACAAAACCTGGCAATAACAAGTGCTGGTGAAAACACAGAGCAACTAGAACTCTCATACATTGGTGGTGGGAATGTAAAATGGTACAGATGCTTTGGAAAACAGTTTGGTAGTTTCTTGTAAAGTCAAACATAGCATCATACAACACAACAATCCCATTCCTAGGTATGTACCCAAATGAGGAAAGAAAAAAACACCACAATCCTATGTTTATATTGGCTAATTCATAACTGCCCCAAACTGGAACAACTCAAATGTCTCTCAAGTAAGGAGAATAAACAAATTGTGGTATATTCATACAATGGAATACTACTCAACAATATGAAGGACAAACTACTGATTCATGCAACATGATGGATTAATCTCAAATATATTACGCTAAGTGATTGAAGCCAGACTCAAAAGGCTACATGTTGTATGATTCCATTTATATGACATTCTAGACAGGCAAAACTACAGGGACAGAAAACAGATCAGTGGTCACCAGTGGCTGGGAATGGGGGGGAGGCGCTAACTATGAATGGCTAAGGGGTAATTTTCTTAGGTGATGGAATTATTCTATATCTCCACTGCAGTGGTGGCTGCATGGCTTTGTGTTCATCAAAACTCACAGGACTATACACCAAAAAGGGAGAATTTTATTGTATCTAAGCTATGCATTAATATAAAGAGTGGGGGGAAAACACCATAATCAGACAATGAGAAATATTCAATACTGAGTTATTTGATTATGAACATAGGTTGAAAAACATGATCTTCCCAAATTTCATGGATACTGTTCAAGATTTTACTACTATAAGGCAATATTCTATCATTTAGTAGGTAAAAATAACATTTAAAATAATAAAATAAAAAACTGGGAAACTATTGTATACACAGATAATATGCAAAAATAGGTCATGCATGCCCTCTATTCTCAAGACCATCTCATTTCATGTATTGAACACGTATCTACTTAAAGAACACAAGGCAAGAAGTATCACCAATGTATAATCAAAGTAATGACACTATGGTGTGTTTGGGGAAAAAAATCATGGGCTTTGGGGACAGACAGATAAACAGGCCTAACTTCAAGTCTTATTTATGCTGCTTACTTAAATTAAGAATGTCACTTAAATTACCTTAGTTGATTACACAAGAAGTAACAGAAAAACACCTCGCTCCTTGCTGGCTTCTAAATCTTCCATGAAGTATTCCCTTGCTCCTTCCCTCCCCTCCCTCTCTTCTTTTCTAAAGGCCCAAGTTTTTCCAAAAGTGGTCGATCTCAGAATGTAAGGTAACCGCTTTTTAAAAGAATAGTGTTCTTATTAAGAAAATCCACATGAATTAGTCCGTCAGCTTCCCTCTCATTTATATTGCCACCACTCTCAATTGGGGATGCACCATTGATCTATTATTATCAATGAGTAGTTAGTGTCTCAGGGGTGGCCAATCTCCAGGCTAATCAGTGATCTGTGAGGCAGGCAGGCTTGAAGAGCTCTGCTTAGAAAAAGTAATGGTAATTTGTTTAGCCAGTCAGACTGAATATTCTCAGACATAAACAAGAGAAAACTGGCTAATCAGCAGCAAAAGGAAGAGCCAATACACAGAGACAAGTAGAGTGTGAATGATTGTGTGCATGCAAAAGAACGGGGGATATGTGTGTAGAGAACACACTTGCCAGGAGAGTGCCTGTATGAAATGGCTGGGTGATGAGAGAGAAAGAAGCTGGAACCTAGAACTGCCTTGCTACCTAACAGTTGTCTAGTTTCAGTTCTTTATCCACTTTATGAGTCCTTATAATAAAATTCCTTTTTCTTAAAATGGTATAGTAAACATTTTTCATTGCTTATTCTACCCTTAACCACTTTCAGAAAAATTTTTTCCTGGGATTGTCATCTCTAAGGACTATATACAGCTTACTGGCTCAAAGGAAATATCTGACCCAACGCAGCCTACCCCAACCAGATTCTCTCAAGACCAAGTTACTCATACTCATACAGACAGTGATTGATTCTCTAGCAAAAGACAGGCAGAGTTAGGGTTGTAATCAGCATCTTAGAATGTCAAAGTCTCATGTAAAATAAGGCTATGAATTATGAGAAATCAAGAGAAAGCTGGACTAAAGAATGAGCCAGTCATTTACAAGCTTTGATATTCAAAAGCTCTCTCCTGGTTTCCTGCTCCTTCTAATGACAAACATCACCTTACAAAATTCTTACAAGGACAATTATGATGACTGCTGTTTGGCCAACATTGGTTGCACAACTATCAACTGTAAGATGTATTCTAATTACAGGGATGTTAACATGTTAAAAAAAAAAAAAAAGTGCATCTTAGAAGTGATGAAATAATATTTCAATTTGGTTCATTAACTGTATTCAAAGGGATGCTTTGGTGCTTGAAAATAGTTCTGCTCTTAATTTAGAGTTCCTCTCCCACTCTCTCTCCTCACACATATCCCTATCATGGAAATTAGTTCTAGAAACATCTTGCTAGTTGCTGCCAAAGAAGCAAAACTTTATATACTTACACTTTTGTGTTCCCTGTCTACTTGAAATTTCAAAAGCAATACCATGGCACCTGAAAAGAACCAATTCCTATGATTCCCACCCCTACTCCAATCAAAAAAGTGAACTTTGCAAGATGCTAAAGTATTATGTACTGTATTCTTGTGTATCTGTTCCTCTCAATACCCCTTTCCATTTGCAATGCTTAATGATTCTTTACCATATAATAAAAGCAGTTTATTACCATCTTCAGTTTCTTTTAGGAATATATTTCTAAATTAAAAAGTTGGCACTGTTTTTTTCAAACAGTCCTATAATGGAGCACAGTATCTGAAATTAGCCTATCTTAAAAAAACCTAGACAAAGTCACTTTACCACAACTTAATGTCTGTTGATTATCATCCTGTGATAGCAACTATTTAAAAAAAATTTTTTTACATATGTAGAACACAGTAAATTTTTCAAAGCTGTAATAAACTCATTTCCTCACATCACATAAACTCATTGAGAAAGAACCAACCATATACTTCACTTTGGAGTCTTCAGCACCTATAACAGTGCTTACCTCAGAGGAGACACATTAAAAGGATTTGATGACTGAAATATCCATTTCATGGGAAATCTTAGTAAAGTGATTACGTAAATTTAGGCTAGTAACCCTTAAATTTGGAGTATCTCACACATTCAGAAAAAGAAATGTTTCCAGCCAATATACTCAATTTATTTCTTAATCTGGCTAAAAAGGAAGGTTGTATGTTCGTACTTCTTAACCTTCATTCTTAAAAAATACTCAACTCAGAATAATACTTTCATTTCATCAATCATTTAGTAGTAAGAACTCAAAGGAGAAAATATCAGGCTCAAGGAGAACCATAACAAAAATGAAAATTCTTGATTTCTGAATACATGTGTACAGCAACTGAAAAAAAACTATACAAAGATAAAATCTGGGACTATTTATTTGTTAAAGACAGGCTGTGAGTAATACATCTTCATTCAATTTACTAATCTATTTATACTCTGATAAATAACTGTGCTAAATAGCTTTTTATACTGTTAATGCAGTATGCATATAAGGCTCAGATTATAAACTGAATCCTTATGAGAGTAAGGTAATTTTACTCTGTCCCATAGTTTATTTTGAAAATGTGTGCTATTATTCCAAAGGAAGAAGAGAGGAAACAATGCAGTTTTCTACATACAAACATCACTAGCATTATTAAAATCATATAAAGCAAGTTTTAAAAACAGAGTAATTAGGATGAATATATTTTTATATTTAAAAAAAATACAACATTTAAAAATTTCCCTTTGTGCATACATGACAAACAAATTTTTCTCTATAAATAACAAGCCAATATTTGAAGTTGGGTATTTCTCCTCCATAAATGGTGTTAAGAAATCTAGCTTGTAGAAGAGTCTATGTTAGAAATATAAACATATGTGTGAAAATACCATAAACAAAGGTGTACAGAAAAATATGGGAGGAAGGAAGGAGTGAAAGAAGGAAAGAAAAAAGGGAGGGAGAGAGGCGAGATCTTCCAAAGTCCTGCCCAAATATCAGTCTTCTGAGGCTCTTCTGAATCAGAGAGTATGTCTGAGAATTCCAGCCAGGTGTTACTAATCTAGGTCTTAGAATAAAAGAAAGGCAGAAGAGCATCAAGATACACCAAGTATCTTTAATAATATCAAATAAATTTTCCGAGGAAAGAAAGGATTTCTGTATTTTTAATTTTTCTTTTAAAATTACACACAGTAAAATTCACTCTTTTCTGGTGTAAATTTCTGTGAGTTCTGACAAAAGCACAGTGTAACCACCACCACAATCAAGATATAGACAGCTTTATCACCCCCAAATTCCCTTGTGCTGTCTCTTTGTATCCTGTCTCTTAGTCTAACCATTAAATTTAGCTATCTTTTGTTTAGTGAAACAGCTTAACAAAGGTGACTGGGGAGTGGGCGAATAACTACTTTTAGTTAAACTCTTAAAAATTATTTACATGGGAGATACATTTATATCCTAGAAGTAATCCTCCATGACTCCACGATGTTACAAAACAAAATAAAGTACACAATTAGACTGATGATTTTCTTTAAACATCTGATTGCTCTCCAATGCTGAGAACCTCCACTGCTGGTACAGTCATGCCAAATCTACTTTGTTCCACAGAATTAAATTAGCAGTATCCTTACAAAATATCCACAACTAAAGTCAACCTCTACATATATAAGCAGCAACTAATACAGTAATAATTTAAAAGGCATATCAGACTGCTTTTTGCAGACAGGTTTTTTTTTAATCCTCTCACAGGTAGAGCAACAGCTGTTACTGAATAGTTCTAGTCACTAGAGAATTTCTTTTAGCACAGTTTGACATCACGGCCTAAATTCAAAGTGACACCAAATTAAAGCTTGTTATGGTAATAATCATGGCAGTGTAAAGTGGTTTAGAAAAACCTAAAGTCTGAGACTTCAGATATAATTTCAATTATATCACTGTTGAGTCTGCTAGTTTCAAATCTTACTTTAAGATAAAACTATAATGACTTAAAAACGTTTAAAACTTTGATAAAAAAAAAAAAAGACATCCCATAAACGGGCAATACATTAATAATAAACCCTTCCATTTAAATGATACATTACTTGCCTAGCAGAGGAACAGGATGAGGTAAATATCTCTTCAGAGGCTAGGTACCTAACTTTATAGTTTTCTCAAGTTTCCAACAGTTAAAAAATAATATGCAGAGTGACGCCAGCAGTAAGGAGGAATAGGAAGTCCCAGCCCTCGTCCTCAAACAGAAATACTGATTTAACAACTATATGCAGACCAGAATACCTTGATGAGAGCCCCAGAATGCAGTTAAGAGATGCAGTACCCTATAAGAGTACAAAATAAGAACAAACTACACTGAAATAGTTAAGAAGGGCAGTTACACTGTACTTGTATCTCCCCGGATCCCCAAATCAGCACAGGTCGGTGCAGAAAAAAATCACTTTACTATGTAATTTCTATCACGTGGGAGAGGGCCAAGGGTGAATCCAACCTCTCTAGACCTTCAGGGTGCTGCCCAAGAGAACTGCTCCTGTTTCACCCCACCCAGAGTACTGAGAGATCCACCATAGTTTGAATGCCTCAAGACAGCTAAGAACAAGGAAGAGGGGTAGGTGGCTCTCAGCAGTGGCCTGTGTGGACTGCAGCTGCCGGCATTGATGGCAGCAGCTGGCATGGGCCCCTGCAACTGGTGTAGACTGCAGCAGCCAGGAAGGACCTCAGCAGTCCATGGGGCTCTCAGCAGCTGGCAGGGTTCTCAGCAGCTGGCATGGATATTAGCAGGTGACTTGGCTCTGTGGGATTGGAATAAGGCACACAATCCTGAGACTTCTTTAGGAGGGAAGGAATGGGGAGAGAAGTGGAGCTTGCACCTAACATCCTGGCATCTCAGTGCACTGCCCTAGGGAAAAGGGGTGGGTGGCTCTCAGTACTGAGAATAGCTCTGAGGGATTGGGAGAAGGTACAGAATCCTGAGAATTCTCCCCTAGGAGGGAGGGAAAAGAGTGGAACATGCACATCCATAAAAAGATTTTAGAGACTCCCAGAAGATTTCTAGTTGGGCTGATTGGTGAAAGTCTTTCTCAGCCAATGCCAATCCATAAAGACTGGAAGAAGTGGCTGTTTCTTCAAATGTATAGACACCAAATGCAAAGCTTATAAGAAATACACAGAATCAGGGAAATATGACACTGCCAAAGGAACAAAATAAATCTTCAATAACATACTCTAAAGAAATGGAGATCTATGAATGGCCTGACAAAAAAAATAAAAATAATCATCTTAAAGAAGCTCAGTGAGGTACAAGAAAACACAGATAAATAGATGAAATCAGGAAAATGATACATGAACAAAATGAGAATATAAACAAAGAGAGAAACCATTAAAAAAAACCCCACAATTCTGAAGCTGAAGTGTAGAATAACTGAACTGAAAAATCCATAAGGAAGAAACTTCTATAGACACACAAAAATAAAGACAAAGAAATCAAAGCATACCACTACAAAATATCAACAAATGACAAAGGAAGACAGAAAGAGAGGAAGAAAGGAATGACAAAAGAGCTAGAAAACCATTAAAAAAACAGCAACAGTAAGTCTTTATCAATAATTACTTTAAATATAAATGGATTAAACACTTCAATTAAAAGACACAGAGTGGTGGAGTGGATAAAACAAACAAGAGCTAACAATATGCTACCTACAAGAGACTCACTTTAAGAACACACATGTGGGCTTCCCTGGTGGCGCAGTGGTTGAGGATCTGCCTGCCAACGCAGGGGATGCGGGTTCGAGCCCTGGTCTGGGAAGATCCCACATGCCGCGGAGCAACTCGGCCCATGAGCCACAATTACTGAGCCTGTGCGTCTGGAGCCTGTGCTCGGCAACGAGAGGCCGCGATAGTGAGAGGCCCACACACCGCAATGAAGAGTGGCCCCCACACCGCGATGAAGAGTGGCCCCCGCTTGCCACAACTAGAGAAAGCCCTTGCACAGAAACGAAGACCCAACACAGCCATACATACATACATACATACATACATAAATAAAAAGAATGTAAGCAGACAAGAATATCATTAAAAAAATTAAAAAAAAAAAAAAAAGAACACACATGTGCTGAAATCAAAGTGATGGAAAATGATATTTTGCTAATGGTAACCAAAATAGAGCAGAGGTGGCAATACTTATACCAGACAAAACAGACTTTCAGTTAAAATCAGTCACAGGAAACAAAGAAGGTCACTAAACAGGGATAAATGGGTCAATTCATCAATAGGATACACAATTGTAAACATATATGCATTCAACATTGGAGCAAAAATATATAAAGCAAATATTAATAGAGCTGAAGAGAGAAATAGACAACAGCACAATAATAAAAAGGGACTTCAAGACCTCACTTTCATCAATGGATAGATCATTCAGTAAGAAAAGCAATAAAGAGGAGACATGAATAACACTATAGATCAACTAGACCTAACAGACATATATACAACATTCCATCCAACAGCATCAGAATATGCATTCTTCTCAAATGCACATGGAACATTCTCCAAGAGACATCACATGCTGGGCCACAAAAGAGGCCTTAACTAATTTTAAAAAGATTTAAATCATATCAAGTATTGTTTCTATCCACAATGGTATGAAACTAGAAATCAATAACAGGAGGAAAAATTCACAAATATGTGGAAATTAAACAACACACTCCTGAACAACCAAACAAGAATTCAAAAAGGGAAATCAAAAAAGTATCTTAAGACAAATGAAAATAAAAATAAAACATATCAAAACCTACTGGATACAGCAAAAGCAGTTGTAAGAGGGAATTTTATAGCAATAAATGCCTACATTAAAAAAAAAGAAAGATCTCAAATAACAGTATTACACCTCAAGGAGACACAAAAAGAAAAACAACCTAAGCCCAAAATTAGCAGAAAAAAAGGAAATAATAAAGATTAGAGCAGAAATAAATGAAATAAACATTACAAAAACAATAAAAGAGATCAATGAAACTAGAGTATTTTTTGAAAAGATAAAATTGACAAACCTTACTAAACCTAAACTAAAAAAGAGAAGATTCAAACAAATAAAATTAGAAATGAAAGAGGAGACATTATAGCTGATAACACAGAAATAAAAGGATCATAAGAGACTACTATGAACAAGTATATGCCAATAAATGTGATAATCTAGAAGAAATTCCTAGAAACATACAACCTACCAAGGCTGAATCATGAAGAAATAAAAAATCTAAACAGACCAATAGTGAGTAAGGAGACTGAATCTCAGTAATTAAAACCTTTTCAACAAAGAAAAGTCCAGGACCAGATGCCTTCATTGGTGAATTCTATCAAACATTTAAAGAAGAATTAATGCTAATCCTTCTCAACTTCTTCTTAAAAAAATTGAAGAGGAGGGAACACTTCCAAACTCATTTTACAATGCCAATATTACCTTGTTCAAAGCCACAAAGACATCACAAGAAAACTACAGAACAATATCCCTGGATAAAAATAGAAGCAACAATTCTCAACAAAGTACTAGCAAATCAAATTCAACAGCACACTAAAAAATATCATACAGCATGATAAAGTGGGATTATTCCATGGGATACAAGGATGGTTCAACATATACAAATCAAGAAGTGTGATACACCACATTAACAGAATGAAGAATAAAAATCACATGACCATCTCAATAGATGCAGAAAAGCATTTAATAAAACTCAACACTCTTTCATGATAAAAACACTCAATAAACTAGACAAAGAGGAAATGTACTTCAGTATAATAAAGGCCATATATGACAAGCCCACAGCTAATTATACTCATTAGTGAAAAACTTAGTTTTTTGTTCCTCTATGGTTAGGAACAAAATAAAGACACCCACTCCCACCACTTTTATTCAACATGGTACTGGAAGTCTTAGCCAGAGCAATTAGGCAAGAAAAAGAAATAAAAGTCATACAAATTGGAAAAGAACTAGTAATCTGTTTGCAGATGACATGATTTTATATATAGCAAGCCCTAAGGATTCCACAAAAAATCCTGTTAGAATATATGAATTCAGTAAAGTTGCAGGACACAAAATCAAGATATAAAAGTCAGTTACACTTCTATACACTAACAATGGGAAATTAAGATAACCATTCCATTTAGCTTCATAAAGAATAAAATATTTAGAAATAAGTTTAACCAAGGAGGTGAAAGACTTGTACATTAAAACTACAATACATTGCTGAAAGAAATTAAAGACACAAATAAATGGAAACATATCCCAAAGACTTAATATTGTTAAAATGTACATAACTACCTGAAGTGATCTACAGATTCAATATTATTCCCATAAAAATCCCAATGGCACTTCTTACAGAAATAGAAAAACTAATACTAATTAAAACCAGAGACCCCAAATAAACAAAGCAATCTTAAGAAAAAAAAACAAAGCTGGATGCATCACATGTCTTGATTTCAAAATATATTACAAAAATAGAGTAATTAAAACAGTACAGTACTA
This sequence comes from Eschrichtius robustus, assembly GCF_028021215.1. NCBI lineage: Eukaryota > Metazoa > Chordata > Mammalia > Artiodactyla > Eschrichtiidae > Eschrichtius > Eschrichtius robustus. The sequence continues at coordinate 64,446,950 of NC_090825.1, forward strand.
ACATAAAGGCAGAAATACAGACCAATGGAACAGAACAGAGAGCCCAGAAATAAACTAACCTATATAAATGTCAATTGATCTTCAACAAGGGTGCTAAGAATACACAATTGGGAAAGAATAGTTTCCTCAGCAAATGGTGTAGGGGGGACTTCCCTGGTGGTCCAATGGTAAAGAATCTGCCTTCCAGTACAAGGGACACAGGTTTGATCCCTGGTCGGGGAACTAAGATCCCACATGCCGTGGGGCAACTAAGCCCGCATGCCACAACTATTGAGCTCGCGCGCCTCAACGAGAGAGCCCACGTGCTGCAAACTATAGAGCCCATGTGCCACAACTACAGAGCCCATGCACCCTGAAGCCCACGTACCACAACTAGAGAGAAGCCCAAGCGCCAAAATGAAGAGACAGCGCGCCGCAACAAAAGATCCCACATGCCTCAACGAAGATCCCGCATACCACAACTAAGACCTGACACAGCCAAAAAAATAAAGAAAATAAATAAGTAAAACAAATAAATATTAAAACAAAAAACAAATGGTATTGGGAAAACTAAATATCCACATGCAAAAAAATTAAATTGAACTCCTATCTTATACTGTACACAAAAATCAATTCAAAATGGATTAAAGACTTAAACATAAGACCTGAAACTATAAAACTCCTAGAAGAAAACATAGGGGAAAAGCTTCATGATAGTGGTCTCAGCAGTGATTTCATGGATATGACATCAAAAGCACAGGCAACAAAAGCAAAAATAGGGAAGTGGGACTATATTAAATTAAAAAGCTTCTGCACAGCAAAAGAAACAAACAACAGAGTGAAAAGGCAACCTACAGAATGGGAGAAAGTATCTGTAAGCCATATATCCGATAAGGGGTTAACTTCCAAAATAAATAAGAAAACTCCCACAACTTAACAGCAAAAAAAACCCCAAACAAAAACAAAACCAACAACCAACCAACCAAACAAAAACATCTAAATAAGCCGATTAAAAAATGGACAAAGGACTTGAATAGACATTTCTCCAAAGAAGACATACAAATAGTCAATAGGTATATGAAAAGGTGCTCAGCAATCACTAATCATCAAGGAAATACAAATCGAAACTACAGTGAAATATCTGGCGCCTTTTAGGATGGCTATTACTGAAAAAAATCAAAACATAATAAATGCTGTCAACATTGCAGAGAAACTGGAACCCTCTTACACTGTTGGTGGGAATGTAAAATGGTACAGCTGCTGTGTAAAACAATATGGCAGTTCCTTTAAAAAATTAAAATAGAACTAACATAACATGCAGCAATCCAACTTCTGGGTATATATCCAAAAGAACTGAAATTAGGATATCAAAGAAATATCTGCTGTCCCACATTCATTGAAGCATTATTCAAAACAGCCAACATGAAACTCAACAACTCCAACCCACAGGTCCACTGACAGATGAAGAGATAAAGAAGATGTGGTATATATGTACAATGGACTATTAATCAGCCTTTATTTTTGTTTATTTTTTTTTTGGCCTCATCACCATGCAGGATCTTATTTCCCTGACCAGGGATTGAACCTGGGCCCCAGCAGTGAAAGTACTGAGTCCTAAGCACTGGACCACCAGGGAATTCCCTAATCGCCCTTAAAGAGAAGTAAAACCTACTATCTGCGACAAAATGGATGGAGCTGGAGGACATTATGCTAAGTCACAGAAGCACAAATACTGCATAATTCCAACTATATGAGAAATTTAAAATAGCCAAGCTTATAGAAGTAGAAAATAGAATAATGGTTGCCAGGTGATGGGGGAAAGGAAATGGGGAGTTGTTCTATAAAGTTACTGGCATACAAGATGAGTAAGTTCTAGAGATCTGCTGTACAACACAGTGCCTAAAATTGATATAGTATTATGCTTTAATTTGTTGAGAGTAAGTAGGTCTCACGTTAAGTGTTCTAACTAACAAAGGAACACAAACAAACTTTTGAAGGTGATGGATATGTTTAACACCTTGATTTTGGTGATGGTATTACAGATGTATGCATATGCCCAAACTCATAAAATTGTATATAGTAAGTATGAGCAGTTTTACATCAATTTTACTCAGTGAAGCTGTAGATCTCAAAAAATATATATATTCACACACTCATAACCCCCCAACACATATATATATGAAAGGGAGGAAAGTCCCCTCTAATATTAATACTATAATTGGTATTAGAAATATTATAATCAAACATGGTGGATCAATTAATATTTTCTGGCTGATTAGTAACTGAATAGTATCAGAGTTCTTGAAAATTAAATCTTCCAGTTATCTGAAATCAAGCAAATTATAGAATTTTTGTTAAAAGAAACTCTAACTTCATTCAGAGGAAACAAGTCTTCGAGCAACAGTACTTATGTTTATTTTTTTAATTACGCCAACAATTAGACAACCAATCACAGACATGTAAAAAGATCACAACACATCTGAAATCAGTCTATAGAGAAATGTCCTCAGAACACTGACCACCAAATAATCAGAGATGCTGTGTATGGTGGCTCAGGGTATGCATATTGCTCACTGTTCAGGGGCATCTAGCTGAGGAAGCAGAGAAGCCTGGAACTGAACCCACTTCACAAGTTATGCCACGTCCCTGCAGGGTAACCCACAGAAAATGTAAGGGTAAAATATTATAGAAAATTTTTGAAAAATATTACTTTGCCAATCCTTAAAGCAGCTCATGTAGTATTACTGGAGGAAGATCTCAGATAGAATCTTAAAGTCAGAATTAATCTTAGGTCATTGCCTCTCCACTTCCTCCAGATGAAATACATCATACACCATTCTAACCTGTATTTGAGTACTTCCATGGACATACATGACCATTAGGTAGTTCTTTGTGATAAGCCAAATTGTATCTCTCTGAAACTTCTGCCCTTTGCAATTACTGCTCTTACACATGATAGCCCTAAAGGATTTTTTTAAAAATTTATTTATTTTTGGCTGCATTGGGTCTTTGTTGCTGCACGCGGGCTTTCTCCAGCTGCGGTGAGCGGGGGCTACTCTTCGTTGCGGTGCGCGGGCTTCTCATCCTGGTGGCTTCTCTTGTTGCAGAGCATGGGCTCTAGGGGCCTGGGCTTCAGGAGCTGTGGCTTGCGGGCTCTGGAGCGCAAGCTCAGTAGTTGTGGCGCACGGGCTTAGTTGCTCCGCGGCATGTGGGATCTTCCCGGGCCAGGGATCAAACCTGTGTCCCCTGCATTGACAGGCGGATTCTTAACCACAGCGCCACCAGGGAAGCCTCCCTAAAGGATTTTTGAAGACCGCTATCATATTTGTCTTTTCCCCCTTTTCCTCACTGCAAATAACTTTAGTTCCTTTAATTCATTATCATATGATATGATTCTAGAAAGCGGCTACTCCAGAGTTCCTATACAGAACAGGCTAGGGGACTTGTCTTTAAGTCTCTTCCGCAGGGCAGACACAGAGTTTCTACTTAGCTTTTATATGATACTACTTTTGTCTCCCTAATAACTGTCCAATTATGCCAAAGAGAGTTGATAGCATTTACTTAGTTTCTGCCACAAATCAAGCTTTGACATATTGACTTGTAGGTTTTAACAAACTTTGCTGATTTTCTTTTTTTCTTCCTTTAATTTTTTTGGGGGGATGGCTTTAGTGAGGCTTTGGGGGGGGGAGTACAGGAGGCAAAAACACATTTTGCAGCCCTCTAATAGCATCTACGCTAGTCAACATTCTTCTCAAAGGGTCGTGTGCAGGAGGAAGTCAAAACAAACAAAAACAAATAAGTGTGGAACTATTTCTTCTTACCTACTGGAGTATTATACTTAACTCATCAAAAACTCTCAGATATATTTTCCCTAAGGAGCTGCTTTCTAGTCACATTTCTAGATTTGTACATTTTATTTTTTAGCTTAAACATAAACTTGGTTTTATTTGTGTAACTAGCTAACATTGGATTATATATTGTAAAATGTATAATTGTAAAAATTTAACTATATAAGTTCAATTATGTACATGAAAGACTTGGTCTCTTTTTTAATTATTAGAATAAAGATTCCAAGAGTAAATAAAATAACCTAAAATATTTAATAATATTATTTGTCAGGAAGTCCTATAGGCAGAATGTTTCTTAATTCTTCTGGTTGTCTTTTCCTATTAGAGTTCTAACAAGCCAAAAGAGACCTAAATTCTAATGATATTACAGGTGAAAAATGCCTTAGAAAAATATGTGAGAGCTCAGTTTTAAAGTAGTCATGGCAATCCATCTAATTAAAAATAAACTTTTATCCTTTTCTGCCCTTCCTAACTCTTCTACCTCAATGAAATTGATTACATTAAATTTTTAAAAGTTAGTAAATGTTTTTAATTTAAAAGGTTCCAAGAAATAGCAAATCATCAATTTGGAAAAATCAGCTACAAGTCTGTGCATAGTATCACACCAGATATTTAATGAAAAGGGCATTCTACTTCTCACATCAACTTGAGGGCCCAGTACATATGTACTTTCCAAAGGATATGAATTCATGGATTTCCAGGAAAATACTGAATAACCAATTAACCTAAAAATAAATCTGGGTAACTCTAGGAATGTTCTGAGTTTACAGTAACATTTTAGAGCCTCGGGGACAAGCATTGAGGAATAAATCTGTTTTAGTTTCTAATGCCAGTGAATTCCTTTGTGGCAACTTTTAAACCACAGGAATTATCCCATTTGGAGGCTATAATTCTCTTATAAGATGTGCTTCCCAATAAAGACCACATCCAAGAAGGCATGTCAGTAAACATTATGGCTCCATGGATAAATCCTGAGGGAAGATTTAAATGGTCATTAAGAAGGGAGCTTATTTACATTAGATATACAAACTTTCAAATAAATTCTATCAGTAAAGGAATGGCCTATCGGTGTAAAGAATATAGCAAAGGCTTTAGGTAAACAAGAGAATCAATGTGTTTTGGCACTGAAGAGGAACTTTAGAGATCATATAAGAGGCATCTAAGAAAACCTTCATTTTATAGAGATAGAGTGACTTGTCCAAAGTACAGCCGTAACTGGAAATTTGACTTTTGCATTTTTCCTTTATTAACTTGCCTGATCTCTAGCAAGTCCAAACACCATATTAACAAGACAATGTCATCCCCATAGACTATATTACATAATCGGTTTTCAGGATAAGAATGCAACATATACACTGCCATCATCCCTGTCACCTCTATAACTTGGTAGCCCGAACCTATGTCCCCAGGCATAGAGAATGAGAAAAACAGCCACAGTGACAACCTCTTTCCACTATTTCTCAACAAATTCGTGGTGCCACAAAAGGTCAATCATTTAATTTTTAAAGTTTGAGGAAGAGGAAAAGTACATTTTGTACTTCATGGACTCCTACCTGACGTACATGCAACTGGTTGTCTGAGTAGCCAAACAGACTCCTTTGCTCATCATCCCCAGATAGATGTAAACAAGTGTATTGGAGGCGATTATTAAGATTACCAAAGGATCCTTTGCAAAAGTATTCTTTTAGATGTTTTAACATTTCACTGCCTTTACAAAATCCTATTTAGATCAAACACTTTATCAATACCTGTAATGCTTGGATTCTCATCTGGAATGTGAAGGCACACTGCCTGAGAGACCAAAGAATCTGGGGGCTACAGAGTTCTTTCAAACTTACAACCTCTAAAGATAAACATGCTAATGCCACAATCCACAAACTTGCACCACGGGACATCTTAAATATTTAAGGGAAACACAGGAGTACTCAACATATGTGGAATATCGTGTGAAGTACTAGCTCACACTAGTTCACAGTTTTGACATTAGATGACGTGAAAGTTAATGTGAAAAGGAAAATGAGGCTGGTGGTGTCCAATGTGATTCCAGGATTTGAGAAGTTGTGCAGTGCCCAACAGGTGCTCAGATCCTATAAGTATCTGTGATTATTTTAAAATGAAAATATCGTTTTTCTTTCCATTTATGTGTATTTTAAAATAGCTATTAAATTGTTAAATCACAGATACTTATTCACTTAATAAGCAGCACTCTTAAGGTTTTGCTTGTTTGTGCCAAGGGGCCCCATGAAAAATACTAAGATACTAAGGGCTCTGTGAACTGAGACAGTTTGAGAAACTCTGTGCTAATGCAGAAGTGAGATACATATACACTGAATGGCTTAAAGGTTATATAAAATCTCAATAATAAAATAAAAAAGACTAGAATCCCTAGTCAAAAACACAGATACACCCAAAATTATAAATCATAGACTCAGTATTATCATGTATTTATTAGTTGTCATATGTACTTTATTATATACAGCACTGACTGGCTAAGACTATTTTTTCTAGAGTTCAACAGCCTTAGGTTCAAAATTTAATGTTATCATAACTGTGCACCCTGGCTCTTTAAATCTCAGTTTCCTAATCTGTAGTAATGGGAACAATAATAGTACTTACTTTATAGTGTGTACTGTAAAGATTAAATGAAATAATGCATGAAAACTATACATGGAACATAAGTGCTCAGTAAAATACTAGTTTATCGTCATTATTAAAATATACTCGTTACAAAGTTCCACTTCCAGGAAAACAAACTAGGTGCTTGAGACCAGTCCTACTGTATGTCTGTCTTAAAATGTTGAAATGAAATGAACAGAATTTTTTTTCATAATTTTTAAGGCATCAGATTCTACTGAGGTAATAAAGAACTCTGGAGTCATGACTAGAAAAGGAAGTCAGCTCAGAGAGGTGAGCCTGGCATTTGAGGGCAATTTTGTGCTCAAAGCTTTTGTCAATGTTAAAAGCATAGCTGAGAGGCTAAGAAGGGGAACAGAGGTTTTAATAAACTTACAGTGCTGGGGCATAAAAATTAGCATTCAGAGCCTAGTAAGGAGAATATAAAGCCTGGTATGAGTTGGGATCTCAAAGGGTTTGGAGTAAGTATGACTCTAGAAACAGACCCTAACTCACAGAAGATAAATCCTGTTTTAAATCACCTCATTCTCTTGGTTGGTTTACAGTGATCTGGAATTACTAGTGCTCCTAGACTTGCTGCCTGCCAGAGGCCAAAAAAAAAAAAATCCTCTTTGGAATATCACTGAGATTTTCAAATTATCTACATTATTTTTCATATACCACACCTGGACACAATGAAAGATACCCAGATATACGAGAAGACAACAAAACCAAACATCTGGAGACCAAGAGAAACAAAAGAATACAGATATCAGACCCACTGTGGATTCAGATAATGGGACAATCAGAGGCAGGCTTAAAAACCATTATGCTTAATATGACTGACAAATTAAGCAGAAATATTGAGATTGTCAGAAAATGGTAGAATAAAAACACTTAAATGGAAATTTTAGGACTAAAATGCAATCAGTGAAATTAAGAACTAGTGGATGGGTTGAATAGCAAATTAGTGAACAGAAGATAAGTGAGAAGAAAATATGCAAACTAAAATATGGAAGAAAAGATGAAAAATACAGAAAAGAACATAAATGATATATAGGATATGGTAAGATATCTAGCAGACAGGTAACTGGAATCCCAGAATGAAAGGACTTAATAAAAGAGAAGCAGAAGCAATATTTGAAGATATAATGGCTGACAATTGTCCAAAACTGATTAAAGACATTAAGCTCCAGATTTAAAAAGCACTACAAACTCCAACCAAGATAAGTACAAAGAAAACAATATCTAGTCACATAATAGTAAAAACTGATGAAAACCAAAGGCAAAAAATACCTTAAAAGTAGTCAGAAATAAAACAAAAAAAAGATGCAAGAACACTGATAGACAGGTGAAATCTCAAGAGAAACAATGGAAGCCAGATAACACAACATCTTTATTAATATACTGAAAGGAAACTGTCAACATAGAATTCTATATCCAGCAAAAATGTCCTTCAATAAAAAGGTAAAATAAAGATATTTTGCAAATATACAAAAACTGAGAGAATTTATCATGAGCAGGTCCACACAAAGTATTATATACTAACTAAAGTATGTTCTCCAGGCAGAAAGAATGCTTTGAAAACAAAGCTCAGAGATGCAGTAAGGAATGTCTTCTATAAAAACAGTGCCAATAAAAATCCCTCATAAATAATACATATAAAATTAAAACACACAACAATAGCACTTAAGTTGGGGGAGGGGGTTATTAAATGTATTAAAGTAGAAGGTTCTTTTACAGTCCAGGAAGTGGTAATAGTACTACGTTACATCATACCTTAATAAATCAAAGATGGATAGTGCAGCCTCTTGGGTAACCATGAAAACAACAATAAAGACTTAAAAATTACAAGCTAATGATGAGAGGAAGAGAGATGCCATAAGAAAAAGTAATCAAACAAAAATAAAACCAAAAAAAGTAACAAAATGGAAAGAATGAAAATAAAATAATAAAATGATAGATTTAAACTCAAATGTATCAGTAATTATATTAAATGTAAACAGAATAAATGCTGTGATTAAAAAATGTATATTGTCAGACTAGATTTTTTTTAAAAAAATCCACCTATATGCCAATAACAGGCCACAAGCCTTAAATATAAGGATGTAGAAAATTTAAATTTGAAATTTGAAATTTAAAAAAGATATAATGGCAGCTATCAGCCAAAAGAAAGCTGATGTAATAGCAGACAAAGTATACTTTGAGGCAAAATATAATCACTGATTACCATGTACACATTACTATACATAAAATAGATAACCAACAAGGACCTCCTGTACAGCACAGGGAACTATACTCAATGTTTTGTAATAACCTATAAGGGAAAAGAATCTGAAAAAGAATATACATGTAAAACTGTGTCTCATATATATATGTATAACTGAATCACTGTGCTGTACACCTGAAACTAACATGACATTATAAATCAACTATACTTCAATAAAAAAAAATACAGGAGACATTATCAAAAAAGCTGCTTAACAAAATAAAAAAATATATAGTTGCCGGACTCTGGGAAAGTGTTCTAAAGTGATGAGAGAGTAGTCATCAGTAAAAGGGGAATTTGTACAAGAATTCTATTTCTTTGCATTCTTGTCAATTCAACACACACACCACACACCTTAACCTCAGACCTGAGATGCTAGAGATGCTCTAGTTGAATTCCCTGTATGTAAAAGAAGAAGGAACTGAGATTTCTTTTAAAATCTCTCTAGAGAAATTATAGTATGCCCAGTTTCAGGTTACACAGATAATCTGTGGAGAGTTTAGTTCATATTAGCATTCAGACTCTCCAATGCCAAGTTGCATGGTCTTTGTCTCCTCAAAACTTAAAAATTCAAATACATTATTTATTCTGTCTGAGCTAATTTTATACTCAAGTGAAATATTTGAGGTTAACTTCTAAAATATCAACAAGTACAGTATATAACTCACATATAGCATTAACTATATGTTAGGCAGTGTTCTAAGTATCTTATGCATGTTAACTCATTCAATCATCGTAACCAGAATTTGAGATAAGTACCATCATTATGCCTTTTTTATCAACATAGAAACTGAAGCACAGAGAGTTTAAGTATCAAGATTACATAGATAGGGCTTCCCTGGTGGCACAGTGGTTTAGAGTCTGCCTGCCAATGCAGGGGACACGGGTTCAAGCCCTGGTCTGGGAAGATCCCACATGCCGCGGAGCAACTAGGCCCGTGAGCCACAATTACTGAGCCTGCGCGATTGGAGCCTGTGCTCCGCAACAAGAGAGGCCGCGATAATGAGAGGCCCGCGCACCGCGATGAAGAGTGGCCCCCACTTGCCACAACTAGAGAAAGCCCTCGCACAGAAATGAAGATCCAACACAGCCATAAATAAATAAATAAATAAATAAAATAAACCCAAAGTTAAAAAAAAAAAAGTAAGCTGAAATATTAAAAAAAAAAAAAAAAGATTACATAGATAATAAAGAGAGAGGCTAGTATTGGAATCTAGGCTCCAGAGTCTGTGCTCCTTACCAACTAAGAGAAGCCTCTGGGATTAACGTAGACTCTACCACAAACTAGATGTCTAACCTTGGCAAGACATTTCATATTTCTACATGTTCTTCCTAGTACACAGAAACGAAAAATTTTACAAAATATTACCTAAAATCCTTTTTAATTTTTAAAAACCTGATTTTCAATAGCAAAGCTTTATTATGTAATTATATCCTTAACCGTAGAAAACTTACATGAACACTAGGCCTCTCCAGACAGTTTAATTATAAGTTTCCTGATTTCTGAACAATGTAAGTCAACTAATATTACTGTAAGAGTACAGGAAGAAAGCCTATTAATAAAATACAGGCATATTTTTCTGTACAATCATTATAAAGGCACTTGTATTTTCCACTAAAAAAGTAATTCCTGTTTTTGGCAATTTCTAACAGTGATTTTTTAGTTTCCCTCCCAAATCTCTTTTCTTACAAAGCTGTAGAAATTTTCAATTGAACACATATTCATGTAGCTAAAGACCACATTTCCCAGGCTTTGTGGCTACATATGGCATATGACTAAGTTCTGACCAGTGAGATCTGAGCATAAGTGCTATGTACAACTTCCAGGTCATTCCTTTCAAAGGAAGAGGAGTGCTCTCTTCTTTCCCTTCTTTTCCCTTTTTAGCTGACTGGATTTGGTTAAAACTGGACCACTAGATGTAAACTGTGTGTTGAAGCTGGCACAGCAACAAGAAAAGAGAAGCCTAATTCTCTGATATTTGCGGGGCCATCATACCAGCCCAGATATTTATATGAGTGAAAAATACACTTCTAACTTATTGGGGAGCTCTTAACTTCAGCCACTGGCCATGAATCCTAAGTAATTTAGAACTAGGAAGTCAATCACAAAGTAATTTGTGTTTCCACACAAAAAGCTGTAATTAGGGAATATGTTCTTATCCTTAGCCTTAACTTTAAGATAAATGTTGTCAACAATACAATAAAAGGACAAAATAAAATATCATTAAACTCCCTTACAATATAAAATCATGATATCTTACAATAAGAAGACATGCAAATATGCTATGCACATTGATTATACAGGCTTATATAACCTCTGCACATAAATATAAAAATACATATATCTCAATTATATATGGTGTATCATAAATGTGACCTAAAATTAACAAGCCAGCTATAATCTGACTAAACATTTAATTAATAACTTTGCTTGCTTCCTTGGAACTTAATTAAAGGAGGTTTTGCTTGTTTCTCTGTTTTTGTACTGATATAGATTCCCTTGTTTTCTTACAAACCAGTCCAGGGCAGCTTAAACTATAAACTTCTCTCAAATAGTTTCCTAAATGCAATAACTTTATTGATCAGATAGCTATACTTTGTAAAAGTATCCTGAAATTCTTCTTTACTGCTTTTAGTTTGGTTGGCATTTGATGACAAACTTGATGTGCTGTGGGTAATTAATGCAGGATACTAACCAGGGTTCTAAATTAAATTGCATTAAAAATGAGTATCTGGGTCCACACTGATTCATGTGCTTCTAATGAACACCTGAATAAGGTTTTTAAAATAAGATTTAATTCTTTACAGAATTAACTGAGAGGAACCCAAACAACTCTGTGGGTGGTGTGTATATAGAATTATTTGCCATTAACCACCAGTCACAGAACTCTAGACACTAGATTTGAAAAAGAAACTGTAAGGCACAGAAGCAAAGTCCTAGACCTGGTCTTGTATAATTCTCTTCTTGAGCCATGCACTATGGGATCCACCCGAGTCTAGATGTCTAGATGCACATGACTTTAGGAACTCTTTTCCATTTGTATGAATCCCCTTTGTAATGTATTACTTCTTTCTGCTTTTGCTGTAAGTCTGGAGGTTCTCTCATCCTTCGTCTATCTCTGACTCTTGGCATTTGTGCAAGAGAAACACTTATCTCTGCTGAGTAAGGATAAACATCCCTTGTCTATTGGCGCTACATTAATTAGCAGGGTGTTCAGTTTCCCAATGTTAGACTATTATGCTAAACTAATCCAAGCTCCCTTCTTGTATTGCTTAAGGTTGAATATTTTCATTGACTCACTGGCCTTAAGAAAACTATTTTTCTTTTTTACCATAAATCTTTGATTTTTATATATATTTATCAAATCAATTATGATATATTCATATGCCTCCAAGTGAAAATTTTCCCAACATTTGAAGATTATTTAAAAATTATCAATTATTTGTGGAGGAAATAAAATATAATTTCTTCAAAAGAAAAATAATCTTGTGTAACAAAAACACTATTATATTCACTTTTAAGTTGCTCTGAAATCACACTCAAACAGTGGCCATCACTGACTAGCTTACATATAAAATAAGAATTGAGAAGAATAAATTTAAAATATCCTATGTAGTAGCTTACAAAGAGAATAAGAAAAGCATAAGAACAAAATTAGAAGGAAATCAAAATCACTTGTCTTTAAACCAATGAAACACATTTGTATTTTTCCCATATAAAAAATTCAACTTCCACATAACTTAGTAAGCCAAAAAATTTAACAGTAACCCTATATAATTATCACACCCTTTTTTCTACCTCTTTTGTTTCACGTTGAGATTAACATTTTAAATGCAATATACTTACTGAAAAATGGTAGTACAAGTATGTTATAGCAAAAGCAGAAGAGCAACTATCATTATTAAGTGCTTACTATGTACCACTGTATAAAGTTAAATGAATTACCATATTCAATCCTACTTATACTTCTATGAGACACATATTATTATTAGCCCCATTTAACTGGAGCAAATATATATATTATATATATGTATAATACATAATAGTAATATTAATAATTATATTATTAATTAATAATAATTATAATAATTACAATTATAATAATAATTATTATTATTATTATATTATATATAATATAAATATATATATATTTAGAGGAATTAAGTAACTTGCCTAAGATGAGACAGCCTATAAATGGTTCAAATGGGACTTAAACCCAGGTAGGTATACCAACAGCACACTTCCAAAACTTTTCAAAAATATATTAAGAGCATGTCATAATTCTATAAGTACTCACTTAGATTCAAATTTTCCTTTAATTAGCAATTACACATGTATAGACTAAATAACAGGTCGAAGATATCAGATTGGTGACTACTTGCAAATAAGAATCAGAGGATGCTTGAGTTACAGAGCCTCAAGAGTCGCGCACTGACACAATTCTAGGAAGTTCTCTCTTCTCAGTGTTTTCTCTTGCCCCTCCAAAATCCCAAAGAATTTTAGAGCTTGGTAAGGATCAAAGTGGCATTACAAAAACAACATTGACCTATTTTACTAATTAGAAGATAAATTTTACTTAAAAAGAGCTGCTACATGATTGAGTTTAAATTATTTCTAGATTTAAAAAAATGTATACAATTTAATGAGAACAAAGGAAAGGACCAAAAATAAAAAGTACTGAAAGAATGGAAAGCAATGAGAGGGAAAGAAAGACTAGTAAGAAGGAATGCAAAAAGGGAAAAGAGAAGAAAATGGATAAAGAGAAAAGGAGAGTATTTAAGAATGAGAAAGATTATGAAAAGTAAATTACTAAAATAAATTACAAATCTACAAAAGTAAGTTACACAAGTAAAGATAAATCATAAAAAGTAGACTGATAGCAAAAATAAGAAATGAAAAATGAGAGAAATCTGTGTCTATGACCATTCCTTTCTTGCAATCATCCACTAAGTATAGATCTCTTCATTACTCTTTTTTCTAGACTTCTCTTCTTTGGTAGCTATTCAGACACAGTGCTTGCTATTTCGTACGTAGGTCAGGAAAATACTAAGGAGACACCCTAATCCCTTACTCACAGTCTCTTGCCTTTAAACATTTGTTTTTTCTTTTTGAAGTACATAAACTAAAATTCAAGAGCCTAAATGGTCTTATGAAATACTAAAAAGTATTTTAGTTTATTCTTATTTTATAATAAATGTGTTTTCTTAATATACTATTAATCACTTTATATTGCTCTTCTGCAATATGACATTAGAAAGCATATTTCCTTTCAAAGGTTAATATATTACTTATAATAGGCAAAGTTAGAAGCTCTTTCCAACCTGCCAATAAGATATTTGTTATAATGAAACGAAAATCAAAAGGAGTGATCCTTTCCTGTCTGGTCCTTTTCCAGGCTAACACTCATTTATAGAAATAATTCCATTTATCCTAAATCTGGAATTTATTACTTATGAACAAAGTTAAGAAAAATGCTTCTAATGCAGATGAAATTTTGATTATAAACAAAATCTGCCTTTATAAGTATATTCACAAATCCACTGATTCACACTGGATATATTTATAAATTAACTTCTCAGTGGTTTGAAAATATGCTCAAGACCCTAACTGGAAACAAACAGATATAAAATGCAACACCTCAGCTTTGAAAAATTGAGGGGAAATTTTAATATACCAAAAGACATACTACATAATGAAAGTAGAATCTATTTAAATAACCAGCTATGTAACTTGTCAATAGATTCCTATGTTAAAAAACAAAACAAAACAAAATAAAATGAACTCTAGTCATTAAAGGCACTGATACTCGAGAACATTCCAGGAATAGACTCTAAAATGTGTCAGAAAAAAATTAATTTACAACTACCTATTACAGTAAATCTTAGAAAGCAACTAACTTACACTTTTCCCATGTATGTTCTACTCACCCAGTCTAGGCAGGAGGAAGCAAATACAAAGAGGCAGTGAAGGAATAACACTATGATCTGGGATGAACTTCTTGCCACCACTTTTTGGCAAGGGATAGACCCCAAAGCAATGACAACCTTCTCTGATATTGCCTCTCTGTCATATCATACTCCCCTAAGCACGTATCTCAATGGAAAATGGGGCCAATCAATCAACTTTGCTATAATAAATTTGTTCCCAATCCTAAAATGTAAAAATTATCTTCAAAAAAACCAATGTATCAGTGCAAAGTGAATAAGAGTCAGGCTGAATGAATTTAAAATATTTATACATGTTTATACACATGTATGTGTATATGTTATACTCGAATTAAAGTTTACTTTTTATTTTAAAGATCAGGAAATGAGCCTCGGAGAGGGTCATTAACATACTGTTTATGGTACATGATCACATGGCATTTAAATGGCGAACATGGATATAAACCTAGATCTATCCTTCTGACTCCAAAGACACTGCTTGCTCTTGGTGGTTATACTACACTGTCTTCCCTTCAAAATAAGTACAGCAAAATGATTAGTCATTCCATATTTATTAATGTTTATATGAAATGCACTAAGCATTGTGCTGGACACTGGAAGCTTACAATTACGTACTGTTAACAACTTATACCAATAATAAGATTTATTTTTGTTAATAGCCACTGCTATATATGAGGAAGTAAACGGTAAAAAGTACATCCACTGAAGAGGGCAAGAAAGGATTTATGAAGAAAATCGTATCCAGAGTAGGCTCTCAAAGGGTGGATTACATCTAATAGGTGAAGAGAGAGTTTGACCATTAGAAAACCTCATGGAAACATTTCCAAAGCCATGTGACTGAGAAAGGGCTGGATTGGTTTAAAAAGTGATGGGTTTGAGCATAGCTTTAATACATATTCACAGGACAGTAAGCAGACAGACTTGGCTGAAATGGTTGGGAGTAGAAACTTAAAAATGAATACAGAGAATAGAAGCAGATAATCATGAAACTGAATGCCAGGTAAAGAAATCTGGATTTCTTCCTGAAATTACTAAGAAATTATTAAACATTTTTGAATAGAGTAATCACCTGAGAAAAGCAAGTTAACTATGTATCAGTCTGGTAGGAGGGAAGGTGGCAAAAAGCAAAAGATAATTTTTGAAGGATGTTGGCAGAAAAAGAGAGGGAAGGGTCAAAGTTCCAAATCATGAAAGAAAAGAAGAAATATGATATCAGAACTAGAATTATGAAAGCTAGAAGGGGATAACAAGTCTCTAATTGTTGTCTCATAAAGTTTTTTGTTTGTTTAGGTTTAACCAGGGTGGAGTGGATTTAATTATTTTAAAAACATTTTATTTAAAGTGGGAGAATGATGCCTAAGTACAAATGTCCAATGGACCAACTGGAGAAGTAAGACTAAAGCTTGAGAGGGATTGAGGAGTCACGCTAATACGGATGATGAAATGAATTATAAGGACAGAAGAAAAAAACTGGCATAGTAGCACTTCTGAGTGTTAAGGTGTAAAAAGGGAACCGACAGGAAAAAAGAGAGATAGCACATTACATTACATTTAAATGTGTAGACCTCGTTAAGGATGGTTTAAAAAATTGTTACTTCATTATGTTTAAAATTTTAATCTTAGCTGCTTCTGTCATCATCCACTGTAGAAATAGGAGTGGAGATATTCTGGTTTTAAATGACATGGTTTCTACCATATAGTTGCAAGCAGTTGACAGTAAAAACCAGCACCTGGCCCCTCAGCACACATGCACAAACACACACACACACCCATTATGTAATCAGATAAGGCTTTCAAAATAGGAAAGGAAGCTGTCAAAAAGCCCCTAGATACTACCTGGTGAACAGTTTTGCCAGTTCCTGCCCTGACCAACTGCCAGCAACAGTTTTCAACTTAATTAAAACATATGGTCATTAAATATACAAAAATGCATTACAAATAGACATCTTTTGCACCATAGATGTATTCATAAGAAGCTGGAGAAAAGCTTTATCTTAATTTCTGATCTTAATTTGGCAGTGACTCAACTCAATTTTCAGTTTATCTGCCCTCTGGCCCCTCAGTTAAGCAGCTAATGTTCTATAAATAATATTTAATGAATTAAAAAAGCTTCCTATTTAAATAGACCATGCAAAAAAGTTTTGTAAGACAAACAAAAATTAGTACCTCTTGTTGTCCATTTTGAAAATTGGAATTGTAGGGAGAGGGTGGTATGAGGTTGGGCAAAGAGGCTTTTCTATAGAATAAAAACAGTATTTCTATTAAATTATGGTCTCTCACTATAAAACTCTTAGAGGAAAACATAGGCAGAACGCTCTGTAACATAAATCACAGCAAGATCCTTTTTGACTCACCTCCTAGAGAAATGGAAATAAAAACAAAAATAAACAAATGGGACCTAATGAAACTTAAAAGCTTTCGCACAGCAAAGGAAACCATAAACAAGACGAAAAGACAACCCTCAGAATGGGAGAAAATATTTGCAAACGAAGCAACTGACAAAGGATTACTCTCCAAAATTTACAAGCAGCTCATGCAGCTCAATATCAAAAAAACAAACAACCCAATCCAAAAATGGGCAGAAGACCTAAATAGACATTTCTCCAAAGAAGATATACAGATGGCCAAGAAACACATGAAAGGATGCTCAACATCACTAATCATTAGAGAAATGCAAATCAAAACTACAATGAGGTATCACCTCACACTGGTCAGAATGGCCATCATCAAAAAATCTACAAACAATAAATGCTGGAGAGGGTGTGGAGAAGAGGGAACCCTCTTGCACTGTTGGTGGGAATGTAAACTGATACAGCCACTATGGAGACCAGTATGCAGGTTCCTTAAATAACTAAAAACAGAACTACCATACGACCCAGCAATCCCACTACTGGGAATATACCCTGAGAAAACCATAATTCAAAAAGAGTCATGTACCACAATGTTCATTGCAGCACTATTTACAATAGCCAGGACATGGAAGCAACCTAACTGTCCATCGACACATGAATGGATAAAGAAGATGTGGCACATATATACAATGGAATATTACTCTGCCATAAAAAGAAATGAAATTGAGTTATTTGTAGTGAGGTGGATGGACCTAGACTCTGTCGTACAGACTGAAGTAAGTCAGAAAGAGAAAAACAAATACTGTATGCTAACACATATATATGAAATCTAAAAAACAAATGGTTCTGAAGAACCTAGTGGCAGGACAGGATTAAAGATGCAGATGTAGAGAATGGACTTGAGGACGTGGGGAGGGGGGAAGGGTAAGCTGGGATGAAGGGAGAGAGTGGCATGGACATATATACACTACCAAATGTAAAACTGATAGCTACTGGGAAGTAGCCACATAGCACAGGGAGATCAGCATGGTGCTCTGTGACCACCTACAGGGATGGGAGAGGGAAGGTGGGAGGGAGACGCAAGAGGGAGGAGGTATGGGGATATATGTATATGTATGGCTGATTCACTTTGTTATAAAGCAGACACTGGGGAGACCTTCACATGGTGGAGGAATAAGAAGTGGAGATCACCTTCCTCCCCACAAATACATCAGAAATACATCTACATGGGGAACAACTCCTACAGAACACCTACGGAACGCTGGCAGAAGACCTCAGACTTCCCAAAAGGCAAGAAACTCCCCACGTACCTGGGTAGGGCAAAAGAAAAAAGAAAAAACAGAGACAAAAGGATAGGGACAGGACCTGCACCTTGGGGAGGGAGCTGTGAAGAGGGAAATGTCTCCACACACTAGGAAGCCCCTTCACTGGCGGGGACGGGGTGGGGATGGCGGGGGGGAAGCTTCAGAGCCACAGAGGAGAGAAGGCAACAGAAGTGCAGAGGGCAAAGAGGAGAGATTCCCGCACAGAGGATTGGTGCCGACCAGCGCTCACCAGCCTGAAAGGCTCGTCTGCTCCCCCGCCAGAGCGGGTGGGGGCTGGGAGCTGAGGCTTGGGCTTTGGAGGTCACATCCCAGGGAGAGGACTGGGGTTGGCTGCATGGACACAGCCTGAAGGGGGCTAATGCGCCACAGCTAGCCGGGAGGGAGTCCGGGAAAAAGTCTGGACCTGACTAAGAGGCAAGAGACCATTGTTGCGGGGTGTGCAAGGAGACGGGATTCGGAGCACCACCTAAACGAGCTCCAGAGACAGGCGTGAGCCACAGCTGTCAGCGCGGACCCCAGAGACAGGCATGAGATGCTAAGGCTGCTGCTGCAGCCACCAAGAAGCCTGTGTGCAAGCAAAGGTCACTATCCACACCTCCCCTCCTGGGAGCCTGTGCAGCCCGCCACTGCCAGGGTCCTGTGATCCAGGGACATCTTCCCTGGGAGAACACACGGTGCGCCTCAGGCTGTTACAACGTCACATTGGTCTCTGCCACCGCAGGCTCGCCCCACATTCCGTACCCCTCCTTCCCCCCAGGCCTGAGTGAGCCAGAGCCCCCTAATCAGCTGCTCCTTTAACCTCGTCCTGTCTGAGCAAAGAACAGACGCCCTCAGGTGACCTACACACAGAGACAGGGCCAACTCCAAAGCTGAACCCCAGGAGCTGTGTGAACAGAGAAAAGAAAGGGAAATTTCACCCAGCAGCCTCAGGAGCAGCGGATTAAATCTCCAGAATCAACTTGATGTACCCTGTATCTCTGGAATACCTGAATAGACAACGAATCATCCCAAAATTGAGGTGGTGGACTTTGGGAGCAACTGTAGACGTGGGGTTTGCTGTATGTGACTGACTGGTTTCCGGTTTCATGTTTATCTTAGTTTAGTTTTTAGAGTTTATTATCATTGGTAGATTTGTTTATTGATTTGGTTGCTCTCTTCCTTTTTTTTTTTAATACATAGATATATATATACATTTTTTCCTTTTTCTTTTTGTGAGTGTGTGTATGTGTATGCTTCTTTGTGTGATTTTGTCTGTATACCTTTGCTTTTACCATTTGTCTGTCCGTTTTTGCTTTTTTCTGTATAGTTTTTAGTGCTTGTTATCATTGGTGGATTTGTTTTTTGGTTTGGTTACTCCTTTCTTTCTTTCCTTTTTCTTTATTTTTAATTACTTTTTAATTTTTTAACTTTTAATAATTTTTTTTACTTTAATAACTTTATTTCTTTTTATTATTTTTTTCTTTCTTTCTTTTTTTCTCCCTTTTCTTCTGAGCCGTGTGGCTGACAGGGTCTTGGTGTTCTGCCTGGGTGTCAGGCCTGTGTCTCTGAGGTGGGAGAGCTGAGTTCAGGACATTGGTCCACCAGAGACCTCCCGGCTCCATGTAATATCAAACAGCAAAAGCTCTCCCAGAGATCTCCATCTCAACGCTAAGACCCAGCTCCACTCAACAACCAACAAGCTACAGCGCTGGACACCCTATGCCAAACAACTAGGAAGACAGGAACACAACCCCACTCATTAGCAGAGAGGCTCCCTAAAATCATAATAAGGTCACAGACACCTCAAAACACACCACTGGATGTGGTCCTGCCCACCAGAAAGACAAGATCCAGCCTCATCCACCAGAACACAGGCACCAGTCCACTCCACCAGGAAGCCTACACAACCCACTGAACCAACCTTAGCCACTGGGGGCAGACACCAAAAACAACAGGAACTATGAACCTGCAGCCTGCGAAAAGGAGACCCCAAACACAGTAAGTTAAGCAAAATGAGAAGACAGAGAAACACACAGCAGATGAAGGACCAAGGTAAAAACCCACCAGACCAAACAAATGAAGAGGAAATAGGCAGTCTACCTGAAAAAGAATTCAGAGTAATGACAGTAAAGATGATCCAAAATCTTTGAAATAGAATGGACAAAATACAAGAAACATTTAACAAGGACCTAGAAGAACTAAAGAGCAAACAAACAATGATGAACAACACAATAAATGAAATTAAAAATTCTCTAGAAGAAATCAATAGCAGAATAACTGAGGCAGAAGAACAGATAAGTGACCTGGAAGATAAAATAGTGGAAATAACTACCGCAGAGCAGAGTAGAGAAGAAAGGAAAAGAATTGAGGACAGTCTTAGAGACCTCTGGGACAGCATCAAATGTACCAACATTCGAATTATAGGGGTCTCAGAAGAGGAAGAGAAAAAGAAAGGGACTGAGAAAATATTTGAAGAGATTATAGTTGAAAATTTCCCTAATATGGGAAAGGAAATAGGCAATCAAGTCCAGGAAGCACAGAGAGTCCCATACAGGATAAATCCAAGGAGAAACATGCCAAGACATATATTAATCAAACTATCAAAAATTAAATACAAAGAAAAAATATTAAAAGCAGCAAGGGAAAAACAACAAATAACATACAAGGGAATCCCCATAAAGTTAACAGGTGATCTGTCAGCAGAAACTCTGCAGGCCAGAGGGAGTGGCAAGACATATTTAAAGTGATGAAAGGCAAAAACCTACAACCAAGATTACTCTACCCAGCAAGAATCTCATTCAGATTCGACAGAGAAATTAAAACCTTTACAGACAAGCAAAAGCTAAGAAAATTCAGCACCACCACCAAACCAGCTTTACAACAAATGCTAGAGGAACTTCTCTAGGCAGGAAACACAAGAGAAGGAAAAGACCTACAATAACAAACCCAAAACAATTAAGAAAATGGTAATAGGAACATACATATCGATAATTACCTTAAATGTAAATGGATTAAATGCTCCAACCAAAAGACCCAGACTGGCTGAATGCATACAAAAACAACACTGGTATGTATGCTGTCTACAAGAGACCCACCTCAGACCCAGGGACACATACAGACTGAAAGTGAGGGGATGGAAAAAGATATTCCATGCAAATGGAAATCAAAAGAAAGCTGGAATAGCAATTCTCTTATCAGATAAAATAGACTTTAAAATAAAGACTATGACAACAGACAAAGAAGGACACTACATAATGATCAAGGGATCAATCCAAGAAGAAGGTAGAACAATTGTAAGTATTTATGCACCCAACATAGGAGCACCTCAATACATAAGGCAAATGTTAACAGCCATAAAAGGGGAAATCGACAGTAACACAATCATAGGAGGGTACTTTAACACCCCACTTTCACCAATGGACAGATCATCCAAAATGAAAATAAATAAGTAAATATAAGCTTTAAATGATACATTAAACAAGATGGACTTAATTTATATTTATAGTACATTCTATCCAAAAACAACAGAACACACTTTCTTCTCAAGTGCTCATGGAACATTCTCCAGGATAGATCATATCTTGGGTCACAAATCAAGCCTTGGTAAATTTAAGAAAATTGAAATCGTATCAAGTGTCTTTTCCGACCACAATGCTGTCCACTCTCACCACTATTATTCAACATAGTTTTGGAAGTTTTAGCCACAGCAATCAGAGAAGAAAAAGAAATAAAAGGAATCCAAATCGGAAAAGAAGTAAAGCTGTCACTGTTTGCAGATGACATGATACTATACATAGAGAATCCTAAAGATGCTATCAGAAAACTAGTAGAGCTAATCAATGAATATGGTAAAGTAGCCAGATACAAAATTAATGCACAGAAATCTCTTGCATTCCTATACACTAATGATGAAAAATCTGAAAGAGAAATTAAGGAAACACTCCCATTTACCATTGCAACAAAAAGAATAAAATACCTAGGAATAAACCTACCTAGGGAGACAAAAGACCTGTATGCAGAAAAGTATAAGACACTGATGAAAGAAATTAAAGATGATAAAAACAGATGGAGAGATATACCACGTTCTTGGATTGGAAGAATCAACACTGCGAAAATGACTATACTACCCAAAGCAATCTACAGATTCAATGCAATCTGGCATTTTTCACAGAACTAGAACAAAAAATTTCACAATTTGTATGCCAACAAAAAAGACCCCAAATAGCCAAAGCAATCTTTAGAACAAAAAATGGAGCTGGAGGAATCAGGCTCCCAGATCTCAGACTATACTGCAAAGCTACAGTAGTCAAGACAGTATGGTACTGGCACAAAAACAGAAATATAGATCAATGGAACAGGACAGAAAGCCAAGAGATCAACCCAGGCACATATGATCACTTTATTTTTGATAAAGGAGGAAAGAATATACAATGGAGAAAAGACAGCTTCTTCAATAAGTGGTGCTGGGAAAACTGGACAGCTACAGGTAAAAGAATGAAATTAGAACACTCCCTAACACTATACACAAAAATAAACTCAAAATGGATTAAAGACCTAAATGTAAGGCCAGACACTATAAGACTCTTAGAGGAAAACACAGGCAGAACACTCTATGACATAAATCACAGCAAGATCCTTTTTGACCCACATCCTGAAGAGATGGAAATAAAAACAAAAATAAACAAATGGGATCTAATGAAACTTAAAAGCTTTTGCACAGCAAAGGAAACCATAAACAAGATGAAAAGACAACCCTCAGAATGGGAGAAAATACTTGCAAACGAAGCAACTGACAAAGGATTACTCTCCAAAATTTACAAGCAGCTCATGCAGCTCAATATCAAAAAAACAAACAACCCAATCCAAAAGTGGGCAGAAGACCTAAACAGACATTTCTCCAAAGAAGATATACAGATGGCCAAGAAACACATGAAAGGATGCTCAACATCACTAATCATTAGAGAAGTGCAAATCAAAACTGCAATGAGGTATCACCTCACACTGGTCAGAATGGCCATCATCAAAAAATCTACAAACAATAAATGCTGGAGAAGGTGTGGAGAAAAGGGAACCTTCTTGCACTGTTGGTGGGAATGTAAATTGATACAGCCACTATGGAGAACAGTATTGAGGTTCTTTAAAGAACTAAAAATAGAACTACCATACGGCCCACCAATCCCACTACTGGGCATATACCCTAAGAAAACCATAATTCAAAAAGAGTCATGCACCACAATGTTCACTGCAGCTCTATTTACAATAGCCAGGACATGGAAGCAACCTAAGTGTCGATGAATGGATAAAGAAGATGTGGCACATATATACAATGGAATATTACTCAGCCATAAAAAGAAACAAAATTGAGTTATTTGTAGTGAGGTGGATGGACCTAGAGACTGTCATACAGAGTGAAGTAAGTCAGAAACAGATAAATAAATACCGTATGCTAACACATATATATGGAGTCTAAAAGAACAAAAAAAAAAATGTAGGGGCAGGACAGGAATAAAGACGCAGATGTAGAGAATGGACTTGAAGACACGGGGAGGGGGAAGGGTAAGCTGGGACGAAGTGAGAAAGTGGCATGGACTTATATATAATACCAAATGTAAAATGTATAGCTAGTGGAAAGCAGCCGCATAGCACAGGGAGATCAGCTCGGTGCTTTGTGACCACCTAAAGGGGTGGGATAGGGAGGGTGGGAGGGAGATGCAAGAGGGAGGAGATATGGGGATATATGTATATGTATAGCTGATTCACTTTGTTATAAAGCAGAAACTAACACACCATTGTAAAGCAATTATACTCCAATAAAGATGTTAAACAAAATTTATGGTCTCTATGATGCATGATATTAAAGCAGAACTATAGAAATGATTTACTACTGTTAAAAAATCTTTTTCACAGAAATCTGCCCAACTGTACAGCAATTAGGATTTACTGCTTTGAGGAAAAAGAGGTTGCGTTAGTAGGCGAAGAAACGGAGTCACAGTGATATATCCTCAAGAGTGAAGAACCTGTATTAGGTCACACTCTTGGCATTGCTCAGATGGGCGGTGAAGACCATCAGCCATGTTAACTCCAAATCCTACTCAAGCTCATGAACATTTACTGAGTACCCACTGAGCAAGGCCTGCAGGGAAGAAAGATAAATAAGGTGACAACTCAACCAAAAGACAGCCAATGCAAAATCAAAATCCATACTGGTTTTCTGTGTTAGTTCCAAATTCAGACCATAAATCTTAATTTTTGTTTGGGAAAAGAACATCACTGTATCGAGTCTCCCAGTCCTGTGTTCGTATCTCCACATTTTATTGTTGTGTCTGCCTGATATTAGAATTATTGTGTAACCCTGGTAAATTGGTCCTGGATGGAACAGACTGATATCATATTACAGATAATAATAATAAGATATCTTAGTACAGTCTCAGTTCTAGTACACTACATCAAGTATATACCTGCTCAATGTCAAGGTATTTATGAGGCAAAACATTTTAACTAGGATTCTCCTTAAAAAAAAAAATCTCATGTGTAGGTGAGGAAAAAAAAAAAGTCTCACGTGCAGGTGAGGAAAAATACGCTCTGTGAATAGAAGGCAAGGACACACAATGACACCATATGTTAACACAAAATGCTGATTTTATTGTGCTCAGCTTTTGGTTCCTCCATTATCCCAGTACCCTATTTTTTAAAGCATAAATGATTAAAGATAATATTCAATATATTTATGTTCATAATAAAGGTCTTTAGACCACTTGAGATCTCAGATCTAAAAATGAAAGAAAAAAATATAGACCAAGTACAAAATATTCTGCTTTTCTATCTGGAGCACCAAGTAACCCATGAGAAAGTTAAGTAAAAGCACAGATTTTATAAGTCAAATATACAGTCCATCACACTGGTTTAGTAGGCATATTAATGGTCTGGTACCTGATAGGCAACCACTGATTGCAATTCAATCACAGCATTTATTGCCTAGGTCTGTAAGAAACAGGGAGAAAAGGATTAGTGGTGAGGTGTGCTGCAAGTGAGATCAAGGGTACCCATGGGTCAGAAATTTGAAGCTGGAAGTAACCATGAGCATATAATCCCTGAGGATATGCAGCAATACTAAAGAGGCCACAGGACGGATAGGAGGCTTGTGCTGACACTGGGGTTAAATGTAAAATGAAAGTGTATGACTAGGTGATCCGAAAAGTCACTTTTAGCTCTAAAAATCTGTTACTTTATACCTTATAATCTTTGCAGAGGCAGTACCATGTTAACAGGAACCTTCAGAGCCAAGAAGGAAAATCCAGTAAGAATAAGGGTAACTCTACTGAGTTGAAAAATTCAATTTCAGCCTTTTAAAAATAGTAGAGAGAAAAATGATGAATTTTCCCCATAGAAGACAGAGGAAAATGATTCTGCTGGGAGAATCTATCACTTAACAGCTACTTGTTGCCTAAAATTGAGCATAGGACAATGATTTTTTGAAGTATATAAGTACAGGAGATAAACTGTATTTTATATTTTGTAGAAAAAGCTAAGAAGAATAGTCTTGTTTTCATAATGGAGTCTATGTGCCGTGTTGCCTCAATATTTTCCATTTGACTGGCTCCTTTTAAGCAAGGATACATACAAAAAATGCAGTCTAAAACAGGAGAAGGTCATATAATTGCTCCAAAAACAAATACCTTTTTAAAACTTTACATTAGCTATGAATTCTAACTAAAACTTTTTAATTCAGAAATTTAGATTTAAAGCTTACTAGGTTAAAAATATAGAAATGTCATTATCAGCAGCAACCAAGTTCTATCTCAGCTAAGGCCATTTGATCGTCCCCAGTTTTTCAAAGGGCTTCTTAAAACTGAGTATCAAAGTAAATAGCTTATCCCTCGGAAAATAAGTTCAGTTTGTTTAAGTATTAGGTTAATGCTCTGGTTGTTTTGTCTAAGAAAATCCATCTTCTCAATACAAATGTTAGGGGTTGGGGTCTATGAGCTGCTATTATTTTTCTCTTAATAAACTTTTAAAAAATACTGAAAATAAAATAGTTAACAAAATTAAGTGTTCTTTATTTTGAGGAAATTACACTTTAAAAAATTTATGGTACAAAAGATAAGAGTTTTTCCATTTTTATCATTAAAAAAACCTATCTAGTTCAATATGTATTCTCATAAATTCACAAAAAGAAAACATTCTTCTGAAAACAGTTTATATTGAACCTAGTGTACATGTAGTCAATTTTTATATTAAACTATTACACAGTATGATTTCCTTTATAACATGTATTTCTCATTTACAGAAGATAAATGACACAAATGTGAAGAAAAATTTTATAATGATTACTGAAATTTGATAGTAAACACATATTATCATATAGACTACTACCTTCTTTTAACATATAGATATTCTAAAACATAAGTAACCAACAAGGAACTATTCTGAAAACTACATCAAACACGTAACTGGTGCTACCATACATATGTTTCTGCTTCATTTACGTATTTATTTATTTATTTATTTATTTTTATTTTTGGCTGTGTTGGGTCTTCGTTTCTGTGCAAGGGCTTTCTCTAGTTGCGGTGAGCCGGGGCCACTCTTCATTGCGGTGCGCGGGCCTCTCACTATCGCGGCCTCTCTTGTTGCGGAGCACAGGCTCCAGACGCGCAGGCTCAGTAGTTGTGGCTCACAGGCTTAGCTGCTCCACGGCATGTGGGATCTTCCCAGACCAGGGCTCGAACCCGTGTCCCCTGCATTGGCAGGCAGATTCTCAACCACTGCGCCACCAGGGAAGCCCTCTCCTTCATTTTAAAAAATAGACATTCTGATACATTTCCAATCAGAAATGTGGTTTCCCATCACTGTCCAACTAGTTTTAGAATATATTAGATTACTGGTGATAGATACAAAAACTATTAATAAAGAACAGCTTCTTGGCTTTTAAAAAGAACATGGCATTTTTGTTCATATTTACCTACCAAATACCTATGTCATTCCAGAAATTTCCACCCAGTTATTTTCTAGCTCTTATTTCAAATCCACCTTCACCAAATGCAGTTTTCCATCTAACTAGTGTTAATACATCAGATGCTAAACATAACATTTGCTATTCTTGAATTTTTTAATATAATAACTATATTACAGTAGTCTCCATGCTCAAAAACTAGTTTGAAACAGGAGAATTATAGTTAGTCAATGTAACACTGATATGTGTTATTTAATAAACATTAAAAATGTTTCTACACACATCATAAATCTGGAGAAAAGAGAATAAATCAGCCAATTATTGAGCTATTCATTAATAGCTAGGTGGTTCTTTTAGTGATGGGTGATATATTCAAATATTTGGTCTAAAATTTTTAAAGTTTCATCTAGATGTTTACCAAGAGTTTTGTTTTATTAGTAGTCAATGATTAATTAGTTAGCTGAATTCCTAATAGTTCTTGCAATATATCTTATATTTGAAAGTTAACTTTTCATATTGAGACAAATATTTATACATAATTATAATGTGCAAGGCAGCTTTAGGCTAGGCATTAGGCACTCATGAAATATTTTCCACCTCTTATTAGTACAAAGAAAGAAATTTTATTATATAGCTTTGCTATCCTGGACTAGACAACCCTTTTAAATTCTATTTCAACCTTAAAAAATACTGCAAGGGAACAAAGTACAGAAGATTTATTCTTACAAAAGTTGCTTTCCAAATAGTTGAGTAGTATGCCAGAGGAAAAACACAGGAAACAAAGGCCAAATAAGGAACCTATATAATATGAAGAATCAGGAAAACCCAAACCAGTACATATATAAATGCTAGGAGCCTACACTATAAAACAGGAGAACTATAATGTTTAGCAGCAAGAGAACCTTCTGGTAAAAACATTCAGTAAGGTGGTAGGGGACTAGGTAAGAGCAAACTGAGGAAGATACATAACATTGCTGTGGAGAAATTCCATACATAATAAATATTATATGCTAAGTATACCTAATGTAACTCATTTGGATGAGAAAGTTATAATTTTTAAATGATGGCCATAAATACTTTCACACAGCTTTTTCACATATATCATCATACTTAATCTTCAAAACAACCCTATGAGTTAAGTAGTTTCCAGTTAGGAAACAACAAAAGAGAAATATATAATACTTATATTACACCTTATATAAACTATTAAATAAGAAAAGTTAAGTCTTCCTAGAAAGTTTTAAAAACCACAAAAGCACTAAATATATGGATCAGGCATCATGTCTCAACAACACTAATGCAAAAAGTGATTGTGAGTTTATATTTGCTTCAGAGAAAAAATATACAATTATCTTTCCCCTCCAACCCACCCCCTCTTGTTTTCCCTTAGTCATGCTCTTCTATTTCCCTGGCATATCCTTTGTCCTTTTTTTCCTCCTCTCCTTATACTCCCTATCTTCACTTCAATTCCAGTTTCCTCCTTAAAAGCTTCCCCAAGGAATCTAATCTATTTTAATTTCTTTCTTCTCCACATACCACATATAAGAAAATCCTATATCTACGAATCAATGGACAAAGGATTAATCTCCAAAATATATAAACAGCTCATGCAGCTCAATATTAAAGAAACAAACAACCCAATCCAAAAATGGGCAGAAGACATAAATAGACATTTCTCCACAGAAGACATACAGATGGCCAAGAAGCACATGAAAAGCTGCTCAACATCACTAATCATTAGAGAAGTACAAATCAAAACTACAATGAGGTATCACCTCACACCAGTTAGAATGGGCATCATCAGAAAATCTGCAAACAACAAATGCTGGAGAGAGTGTGGAGAAAAGGGAACCCTCTTGCACTGTTGGTGGGAATGTAAATTGATACAGCCACTATGGAGAACAGTATGGAGGTTCTTTAAAAAGCTAAAAATGTTATTACCATATGATCCGGCAATCCCACTACTGGGCATATACCCAGAGAAAACCATAATTCAAAAAGAAACATGCACCCCAACGTTCATTGCAGCACTATTTACAGTAGCCAGGTCATGGAAGCAACCTAAATGCCCACTGACAGACGAATGGATAAAGAAGATGTGGTACATATATACAATGGAATATTACTCAGCCATAAAAAGGAACGAAATTCAGTCATTTGTTGAGACGTAGATGGATCTAGAGACTGTCATACAGAGTGAAGTAAGTCAGAAAGAGAAAAATAAATATCGTATATTAACGCATGTATGTGGAACCTAGAAAAATGGTACAGATGAACCGGTTTGCAGGGCAGAAGTTGAGACACAGCTGTAGAGAACAAACGTATGGACACCAAGGGGGGAAAACCCTGGGGGGGGTGGGGATGGTGGTGTGCTGAATTGGGTGATTGGGATTGACATGCATACATTGATGTGTATAAAATTGATGACTAATAAGAATCTGCTGTATAAAAAAAAATAATTATAAAAAAAAAGAAAATCCTATATCTAGATCTTATTCTAAAATTTCATTTGCAAATCAGTTGTTTGAAACTTGGAATGGAGTTTTATGTAAGAAAACTTGCTATAAAATTTCTGGGTGTCTCATAAAAGCCTTTTAAATTCATAGCAGATATACAATTTGAGGTGAAAAGTAATAGAAAATTGTTTCATAACATTATAATAGCTTTAACGAATGTTAGTGTTTGTTCAATTAGCAGAACATGAGGAAACACAGCCAGAGTTCTGTATTGACCTGAATGGAGCTTTTGGATGCTTTTTGGAAGGACCTTCAAAGTCTAATAGCAGTGTGCAAAAAACAGTTAATATCGTAGGCTTGAGGTTGCTATCC
The DNA here is from genome assembly GCF_028021215.1 of Eschrichtius robustus. Taxonomy (NCBI): domain Eukaryota; kingdom Metazoa; phylum Chordata; class Mammalia; order Artiodactyla; family Eschrichtiidae; genus Eschrichtius; species Eschrichtius robustus. The sequence goes on from NC_090825.1 coordinate 64,477,038, forward strand.
TTAGAAAGATCTGTGTGCAAGGTTGGTCTTTGGATGTCTTCTGGGACCTCTGATTTGGGGAGGGTTCTCACCATTCACAAAATGATAGCTCACTATGCCTAAACTGTTTGCACAAACAACATGGTCTATAGTTAACATTTGTTTTCCTTCTAGGAGAGTGTACCTACATGATCAGCCCCCAGTAAAAACCTTAGGCACTGAGTCTCACATAAGCTTCCCTGGTGGAGGTTTCACATTTTTTTCTTCCAGTTTTATTGAGACACAATTGACAGAGAGCACTGTATAAGTTTAAGGTGTACAGTATAATGAATTGACTTACATACATCATGAAATGATTATCACAATAAGTTTAGTGAACATCCATCATGTCATATAGAAACAAAATTGAAGAAATAGAAAAAAATATTTTCCTGTGATGAAAACTTTTAGGATTTACTCTCTAAACAACTTTCATTTATAACATACAGCAGTGTTAATTATATTTATCATGTTGTACATTACATCCCTAGTACTTCTTTATCTTATAACTGGAAGTTTGAACCTTATGACCACCTACATCCAATTCCCCCTCTCCCTACCCCCTACCTCTGGTAACCACAAATCTGATCTCTTTTTCTATGAGTTTGTTTGTTTGTCTGTTTTTGAAGTATAATTGACCTATAACACTATGTTAGTTCCTGTTACACAACACAGTGATTTGATATTTCTATACATTTCAAAATGATCACCACAAGTCTAGTTACAATAGTCACCATTCAAAGATATTACAGTTACTGACTATATTCCCCACACTGCACATTTCATACCTGTGACTCATTTGTTTTGTAACTGGAAGCTTGTATCTCTTCATCTCTCACCTCTTTCTTTCCTCCCCCACCCCCCTCCCCTCCAGCAACCACCTGTTTGTTCTCTGTATCTATAACTCTGTTTCTGTTTTGTTATGTTTGTTCATTTGTTTTGGTTTTTAGAGTCCACATACAAGTGAAATCATACAGTGTTTGTTTTTCTCTGTCTTACTTATTTCACTTAGCATGATACGCTCTAGGTCCAATAATGTTGCAAATGGCAAGATTTAATTCTTTTTTATGGCTGATTAATAGTCCATTGTATACATATACCACATCTTCTTTATCCATTCATCTGTTGATGGACACTTAGGTTGTTTCCATTATCTTGGCTATTGTAAATAATGCTGCAATGAACATAGGGGTGCATATTTTAGAATTAGTGTTTTTGTTTTCTTCAGATAGGTAAAATTGCTGGATCATATGGTAGTTCTATTTTTAACATTTGTTATCACAAGTAGTTGCTGGAGGAATTTAGTGCATCTTGCATAACTCTACCGGAGGGGACTCCTGGAAGTTTGCATCTGGTTTCCTCCAGCCCATCCTGCCTGTCCTTGAACCTTCATCCTTTCCCTCCAGCCTTCCCCTGCCCCAACCTTTTTTTTTTTTTTTTTTTTTTTTTTTTTGCTTTTTAAGCTTTTGCTATAATAAATCACAGCAGTGAGTATGCCTATATGCTGGGCTCAGTGAATCCTTCTAGCAAATCACTGAATTTTCAAGTGGTCTTGGTATACTAACCCAACATAGGCTGTTATGTTTTCATCTCATTTCCATTAAATGTATGAATATTTCATCCTTAGTACAAATAAACTAGTAACAGTATTCTGAGTCTTGTCATTTCTGATTAGGGTTGTTTGAGGTTCTCTGTATATAAACAAATGAGCAAAAGAGGAAGATTAATAATAACTAAACCATATTAGAAAAGTAGAAAAGTTAAATAAGATGTCAATATGTACATATGAGGGGAAAAATACTGCTTGAAACAGAATAAACTGAGATGTGACTTGGCAAAGGGGTCCAGAGTAAAGGGAGGAAAGGAAGGAAACCTGGAACATAACATTTCTATGAAGAAGGAAGAAGGTGGTAGATGGAGACATTGAGTCCAGTCATTCTGTCCTTGTCACCATATTGGTGCAGAACATCTGGGTTGCTAAACCCAGTGAAGAGCAATAATTGACATCTGAAGTACAAGTGGGTGAGTACTTAGTAAATACTTGTTGATCAAGCTCAACTTTCTCGTAGAACAGTTATGGAGTCACCAAGTTTTCAAGAAATTATGAATAAATGAGATATTCTTTTCAGAAAAAAGTTTTTAAAAAACACTCACTGACAAGATGCCTGGGAACTTTACAACAACTTATTAGGAACAAAAAAGAAATGCAGGATACGTATCAAAAAATCAGAACTTTAAAAATATCAAATAGTAGCAAATAAACTCTTACATGGGCAACTAATAAAGTAAAAAAAGATCTTTAAAGGTAAAAAGACATATTTTGAGATAAGAAAATTCTGACCACAAAACAAAATGGGGAATTAGAGCATGAGAGGTTCAAATTAGAAGTTAGATAAATCAAAAAACAATTCAAGCCCTTACCAAGAGTCTTTAAACCAATCATAAAAAGTTCTTTAAATAAATCAAAAACAGGAAGTAAGATTATAGCTGGTCCACTTAATCTTAGTAAAAATAAATGCACTCATGGGTGAAAAGTATATTGGGAAAGGTAATAATTAAATCACAATTTGTATAGAGTTTTACATTTTTCAGAGATCATTTATACACAATATCTCAGTTGAGTCTTATAGCAACTCTATAAGAGGAACAAAGGTCTTAAAATCCTCTTTTAAAAGTGAAAAAAGATGTCCAGCTAGATGAGTGATTGATTCTAGATGAATTAACTAATAAAAGAAGAGATGACACCAGGACCCATATTTTTCTAATCCTTAAAAATGGGATTTCCTTTCCCCACCAATGTATTTCAAAATGTGTCTCTCAGAAGTTGCCTTAGAGATATGTTTGCAGTGAGGAGGAAAAGGTTAAAAAGAACTATCAGGCTCTAGCCAGAAATTTTAAAAGAATTTATCAGAAAGCAAATCAAAGTCGGAACTGTGGACCTTTCAAATAAAATGTGTAACCCAGTAAGTATCATAAACAACATAGATGAACAATGTTATTATATATTGAGAGACCTGCTCATATGTTTTCCACATAAGATGCAGAAAGCTGGAAACAGTATCATTTCCAACCTTACAACAAAAAAGGCAGTTAATTTACAAAACTGCAAATTTCCTTGAACCCATCAGAGAGCTCATCTAAATACAGACAGACACCTCCAAGGAGAAACATGATGTGGACACCTGATAATCTGAAGCAGAGGCCAGATGGAATGCAAGCTGGTAAGAACCAGCCAGAATTTCCAACAAATTCCTAAAGGCTGAGTGTGAACTAGCATGAGAATGCAGAGTCCCTGAGAGCCAGAAACATCAGGGGAATGCTCATCTAGTAGTCACAGACTCTTCTCCACATAACCTCACAAGATGCTCACAGGAAAAACTGGGAGAAAGCAAGAGACTGGAGAGAGACTCCCTCCTGTAGCAGGCCTGGAGGAGAGGAAAAGCAGCTACTGCAGGGCAGGGGAAGCACAAAGCTCCATCTAGTCCCCTCTCCCCCAAGAAACAACAAAAACCTATAGACCTCAGGGCACAGGTGAAGACCTGTAAAGAACAGGGAAAAAAAACTCTCCATCCCTGGAGAAGGAAGGGGAGAAAAAAGTCCTGAACCAAGACTATTAGTGATCCCCTACCACTGGGATAGGACAGGATTATTCAGAATGTGACACTCTTGAGACTCAGGGAAACAACCCCTGCCTAACACTGAGGCTGAATCAGAACAACAGAGAATGCCATTTCCTGCCCAATACTACTGGTAAGTAGTAAGCGTCAAGCAACAAGCCAACCAGTCAACTTCTAGGGGAGGTGCCAGATAGAAAAAAGAAACCCTCTTTAAGGCTCGGAAACAAATAGAGGACTTGGAGCTAAAGGCAGACTAGATACTGAGTAAAACTCTTGAGCAAACTGGCCTCCATCCTGAGCACAAAGTAATGCTAGAGAAATTCGAAGCCTGTGGCATGTTGATACCAAAGCAACAACAAAATCCAAGCCCAGCTCAATCCCTGACTAGATTAATTTAACTGCTCTGCCCACACATTAAAGGACTAGAAGCGATCTGGTCACTCTCCAGGCATAAATAAAATTTACCTTAGCCTTTTTTGTCCTACACAAGATGTTTAGCTTTCAACAAAAAAAATACAAGACACACAAAAAAAGAATGAAAAAAAGACACACTGTCAACCAACAAAGAAATAAAAATACATATTGATATGACGATGTTATTGGAATTATCAGAAATTTTTAAATATCTAGGATTAATATGCTAGCGGCTCTAGTGGAAAAGATGGGCCACAAGCATGAACAAATGGGAGATTTCAGTAGAAAGATGGAAATTATGTAAGACAATCAAATTAAAATGCTAGAAATAAAAAACCTAGTAACAAAGATGAGGACTGCCTTTGACAAACTCATCAGTAAACTCAACACAGTGAAGAAAGCATCAGTAAACCTGAAAATAAGTCAATAAAAAGTACTCAAACTGAAACACAAAGAAAAAAAGAAAAAAAGAGAACAGGGGCGTTGCCTGGCGGTCCAGTGGTTAGGAGGCTGGGCTTCCACTGCAGGGGGCACGGCTTCGATCCCTGGTCAGGAAACTAAGATCCCGCATGCCACACGTGGTCAAAAATAAAAATAAAAATAAAAATAAAAAAAGAGAGGACAGGTCATTTAAGAGCTATGGGGCAATATCAAACAGTCTAACATATCTGCAAGGAAAAGAGAAAAAAAAGAGGACAGAAAAAATATTTGAAAATATAATAGCTGAGAATTTTTCAAAATTGATAGAAGACAACAAAACACAGATCCAACCTGCCCAGAAAATATCAAGCAGGATAAAAATCCTACCTAGACACATCATAATCAAATCCCAAGATAAAGAGAAAATCTTGAAGTCATCCAGAAATAAAAAGACATATTACATACAGAGGAACAACGACAGGAATTACAACAAACTTCTCATCATAATTTACCATACAGAAGACAATGGAGTGATAATTTTGACAGAGGTATCAAACATCATGGAGCAAAGGCAAGCCATGACTACTTCACCCTGTCCAAATTCCTCAACCAAGGAACCCTTAAGTATAATAAATGATTGTTTTACACCATTACTTTTGAGGGGTAATTTAGTTAACAGTGGTCTACACACCCCTACTTCTACTTTTGTTTCCTCTATATTGATACCTGAGTGGACTTTTAGAAACACAAATCTGATCATGTTTTTCCCTCTGTGAAGTAAAAATTCCCATCAGCTTCAATTTGCCCTCAGAGAAAATCAAAACTTCTTAACTGGGTCTTCAAAATCCTCTCTGACCTGGTCCCTGCTTACTGATCCAGTCTCACCTCTCAGCATTCCCCCTCATACCTTTTGTTCTAGCCATATCAAGCTACAAGAAATCTCTTAAATATACATACTTAGTCTTACATCTGTATTGGCTTATGATTCATCAAAATTAGAGAGGCTTCCCTCTGAGCCAAACCCTACTATGATTCTTTTTTTTTCTTTTTTTTTTAAATTTTTATTTATTTATTTATTTATTTTTGGCTGTGTTGGGTCTTCGTTTCTGTGCGAGGGCTTTCTCTAGTTGCGGCAAGCGGGGACCACTCTTCATCACGGTGCGCGGGCCTCTCACTATCGCGGCCTCTCTTGTTGTGGAGCACAGGCTCCAGATGCGCAGGCTCAGTAGTTGCGGCTCATGGGCCCAGTTGCTCCGCGGCATGTGGGATCCTCCCAGACCAGGGCTCAAACCCGTGTCCCCTGCATTGGCAGGCAGATTCTCAACCACTGCACCACCAGGGAAGCCCCTATGATTCTTAATAACTAAAATTGTAACTCCTGTCCCACCTAAAATACAAAGAAATCTGACTCTGCCTTTATTCTCCAGACATATGTGATGCCAAGCAATAACCTGATATTACCAGCACTGCTCTTATTCTTCTGAGGAGAGTAACAGTCTTAGAAAGTCCAGAACCCCACAGCAGGGTTGGCATTTGGGAATGTATAACAAAGAGAGTACTTAATGCCTGACACCTGAAGTTTAGCCTCTGCCAGTGGGACCATTCTCAGGAGGGAGGGAAAAATGAAGAATGCCCATCTCTTTTTTCCCAGGCCCGAAATTGTAGGCTAATGATGTTAGCCAATCACAAGCCCCTTACATCACTAGTTAAAGGTTCAATGGTGAATCTCATCACATCATTTTTACTTTCTTCAGGACTGAAAGGGGCAAGTTTCTATTTTTTCCTCTATTCTTCAATGGAAAAACTCCTTAACAAGAACAAGCACACTTTCTAAACCAAAGGACCTTTGCACAGGGATTTTGAAAATATGTGTTTTATTGTCTAACTTCTGGAAGAAGTCAGAGATCCTCACAGCTTTGTGCTTAGAAACAACAGGCAGTAGTCACAGTCTGTTGATACTAAGGGGAAAGAGAGGAAGAGAAGGAGGGAGGGGAGGAGAGGGAGAGGGAGAGTGAGGCAGAGGGAGAGAGAGAAAGGGGTAGGGAGGGAGGGAGGGAGAGAGGGAGGAGGAGACAGAGTGGGGAAGTCAAGTCTGAGAATGTCTGTCTCAGGAGAGGATTTTTACCAAGGACAAAAGCCTTTGCACATGCTGCTCCCTCTGTCTGGAACAACCTTCTTTCAATTAATTTTTCACTCAACTCATTCCAAAACTCTCTGTCAAAATTCAGCTAGACATCTCTGCTTTTCAACAGTCATCAAATACATGATGGGCCCACTCTACTCTGGCATTATAATAGGTAGTGGGGATACAGAGGGGGTTATGGCCTCAATTTTTCTGCACTCATGAAGAAGCCTAACAAATTCCAATCTCCTCCTCCACCTGGAAGCCTTCTCTCACTTGTGAAGGCTAAGCTTAAAGCCCACAGCCTGAATGTTTCCATAGTATTCTGGGTTTATTTTTCTGTCAGAGATCATTTTATTATAATCATCTGTTGACCTATCTCTTCTATTAGACAGAAGCTCTGTAAGGTCTGGGACTGTTTTATTTCTATCCCTTCAAGACCTAGACTTTTGTTTGGCAAGGTCAATAAATATATTTTTAATTAAAGAAGGAACAAAATAAAAAGAGTGGTTTGAGACGGTCTAACTGCCTTTTTAAAAGTAAAAGAAGATGTAGACTAGGTACTGGAAATAAATCACACATAGTAATAATTTTAGATATTTCTATCTGTGAATCACAAATAATGCATATCATACACTATAAAGCTCTACAAAGTTAAAGATCCTGCACATATCTTAATTAAAAAATAAAATTCACACCAACGTTTCATAATACCTCTGGCATTGTTATAAATAATTCAGAATCACAGGAAAAGACTGTAAGGATCAGCTGAGTACATGAGAGAAACAGGAAAAAGGAGGGAAAAAACAAATAATTTGGTAATCAAAAATTTTTAAAGGAAAAACTAAATTCCTTACAAATTATTTTGCCTATTTTTCTTACTATAGCAACAAAACAGTACAGTAGAATAGATATTAAAGTAGCACAGAAAGGCAATTCTTTCCTTTAGGAATGCTTTCCTTATAACTCTTCATATCTGGTTACCTTTGACTGAATATGCTATAAATATTGAAGAATAAAAATATCACTATTTAGGGTATACATTTTTTAAATACAAAAGCAAAGGCATTACCTTATTGCCCAATCTATCTATACAATTGACCACATGCAAATGAAACACTTAGGTCAGTGTTTTAAACCATCTCTGGATAGCAGTGAAAAATAGTAAGCTAAATTAAAGTAGTCTTTATGGATATATTAGACGTTTATTTCATTAACAGATAAATCCTGATCTTGGAAAAATCAACCATTATATATTTCTATATATATTGAGGCCTTTGTTGGTAATTTCCATAGACCCAATTTAATAAAATGATCCTATATATAATATATATTCATTTTTTCAAAGGGTATCTGTATTTATAATGTGAGCTAATGCTGTAACAGAAATCAATCTGGCAGGATTAGAAACAGAGTGGGGAGGCAGGTGTGGCCAGAAAAGAGCAATAGGAGGAATCCTTCTGGTTGTGTACCTTGACTGTGGTGGTGGATACATGACCTACAAATGATAAATGTCACACAAAACTAGAAACACATACACACACATACAAATGAGTACAAGTAAAACTGGGGAAATCTGAATTAGATTGGTGTATTCTGTCAAGACGTTGGAACCAAGAGGCTAGAGGACAGCACCCAGAACACAGAGAAGTACTCCCAGTGAGGGACTAGGCCCTGATCAAGGTACTGGTTACAGGTGTTCTGCTGGATATCAAACCTAGTTACTGTACTAGCGTTTTGCAAGATGTTACCCTCAGGGGAGACTAAATAAAGGGTACATGGGCTCTCTCTGTACTATTCCTTACAACTGCCTGTGAATCTATAATTATCTCAAAATAAAGAGTTTAATTTAAAAAACTCAATCTGGCACAATCCACCCAATTTTCAAAACGCTTCACATCCCAACACGAGATATACTCACTCCCTCCCCCTTAATCCCCAGAGTCTCTTCATAATTACAGCATTAGTTCAAAGTCCAGGATCTAATCATCTAAGTCAGGTCAAGATGCAAATGATGTTCTTGGGTACTGCATCTTGAATACAATTCTTCTCAATACAAAGACCTGTGAACTGAAGAGACAAGTTATCTACCCCTCCCACACATCCAAAATACTTAGTTTTCCAGGATACAATAATCACAACAGATACTTCCATCCAAAAAGGTGCAGGTGGGGGTAGGGTCTAGGAGGCATATAAATGTCACGGGTCTATAATAATTCTAATATCCAGCAGGGCACATGTAACCAGTACCTTGATCAGGCCCCAGTCCTACTCAGTGGGAGTATTTCTCTGTGTTCTGGGTTCTGCCCTCTTGGTTCCACCATCTCAATCATGTTTCCTTTTCCATAAAAAAGAAGCCCGTGTTTGTAACTGAAAACTTTTCTCAGCTTTTTTCCTGCCTACAGAGATCCACAGGTCTCTTCATTTTGTGTTGTTTCATTCCAAGTCCAGGCTGATATAATTGTTTTTAAAATTTTACAGGTTTCTTTTGTATCAATTTATGAATCCACTCATTCAGGCAAAAGCCATGCCCACAGATCTCTTTAAAATAAGTCCTTCTCAACCCTGGGCAATCTATGAGGCTGCTGTGGGACAAAGCCCTTCGATTCTTAGAAGCCCTTTTGTTTAACAGAGAGGAACTAGAAGGCACGTCCTTAAGATAGTTGGAGAGCTGTCTGTGTGTCTGAAAGAGTCCATGAGGACCACCTCAAATCTTTCTGAGATCTTAAAAAAGATTTTATAGTTGCACCTTAGTTTCATTTTTGCCTGGAGACCACATTTTCCTAACTTTATTCTGGATTGATCTTTGTTCTGAAGCTCTTTCTTACTTTGAGAATCCTTTGCAGGCTGGAAAAACTGTCCTGGACCCTTTATATTTCCTCCAAATTCTGCTTAGAACAAGAATTCCTTTTTTAGCTCATCTCTCTCCATCCATATCTCATGAGATATACCTAAAAGAAATGGCTGACAACACTTTAGACATTCTGCCTGGAAATCTCCATTGCCAGATCTATCAGTTAAGTATATTTTCTCGTTTCCATGCTACCCTGAGTGACAGTTTTGCTAAACTTTCTGCCACTAGATAATAAAGGTCTTCTTATTTCCAGCTTCAAATAATATTGTCATCACTTTCTTTCAAGCCCTCACCAGCCATCACCATGAATCCCTTCCAGGTTTCATGAATAGTCTTCTCCACCCACCAGTACATTTAGTTTATGTTACAGCAGCACCCCACTTCCAGATAGCAAATTATGTTCTGATTATCTATCGCTGTATAACAAACCAAACTTAGCCGAAAGTAGCCGAAAAAATAATAACCCTTTTATTTTGCTCGTGCGTTCTGTAGTTCAGGACTTTGGACAGTGAATAGCACAAATGGCTATCTCTTCTGACTCCATGATATCTGGACCTCAGTTGTGAAGATCCAAACAGCTAAAATTAAACTCTATTAGCTAAATGTCTATAGAAATAAACATGGTACATTAGCTTGCATAATCTTGCTTATATTTTTTTTAAGCAGGATAAGCTCAATTTGGCCACAAGGCTACCATGAGTTCAATTCCAGGTAAAATGGCAACAAAGGCCTTAAAAATTAAATGTTTTGATTATAATACAAAACAAAATAAATCTTAACTGCTTTAAAATTTAAATATTTCATACAGATAGGCACTGATGATCAGATCTTTTTAATGACATCATTGATCATGTAATGTGTTATAAGACACACTGTATTTTCCATTGAAAATTAAAATATTACCTGAGAAATCTAATAGCAACTATTCGAAGTTCTCAATATGATAAAAATTTACTTTTAATATTCTGCACCAGTTTAATTAAACAGCATTTTTTCTTCCACTTAAAATGAAGTAAAGAGATATCAAGAACTCATGAGATAATAAATTATTTTTAATAAATCTGATTAATGTTTACCTATATATTTAAATTGAAGAGTTATTTTTTTTCATTAGATCACTAGTCTAATATATAAATTAATCTCTGACTTTCAGAACTTTCCTAAATATGAAGGTCTTGTTTCTGATTCTTACTCTCTTTCTCTCTGGTTCATTACATAGAACTAAACTTTTACAATTTTACTTTATTAAGTAGAAGTTATATTCTTATTCTTTATTTTATAAGCTGATCCTCAGGATGATTCATTAAAAAAAAAAAACTCCTCCTTTTTAAATAAAAATTACAGAAATAAAAACCCTAAACTGAATTACTGTTTACCCTCCTGAATTTGTTTTAACTCTGATTAAATTCATTGACTCTCCCCAACAGAAAGACGGTTCTTATGTTCTTATTCTTGACAGCACCACTGTAGTAAAATAAGTATCTACCTACTTATATTTACTAAAGGAAAAAACATGCACAATTTTTTCTCTACAAATATTTAATGACAAGATTATTCACTCTTTAGATTTCTAACTTCCATTATTAGTAAAAATAAGGTTTTACAGAAATCACAGTTGAACTGAAAAAAAAAAAAAAACCCTAAATTTCTTTTTTTAATCTAAATTAATCAACCCTAGTTCCCTAAGCACCTCCCTTTATTGCTAGTGTAGTCTTCTGATATGAGTAAGGAAAGCATTGGGTGCTGTTTGTTCCTGACAGGTACTAACAGCCCATGAGATCTACACACACAATTACAGAAAACTATATATAATTATCACTTCTTAAAATTCCTAAAATAAGGGGAAAAAAATCCTTCTGGCTCTTTTTTATTTCAAAGAAAATTACTGAGATAATTTTTTTCTGTTTCAATCTTATTACTTCAACTCCATGAAAATTTTTTTAAAAAGAAGAAGAAAGGGAAAGTATTTTAATCAAATAATCTAAGTGAGAAGCAAATCAGGTAGAACACTGACAGGCAATCTCATATTTTATTTTATCTTTGTACAGAATTGATGAACCATATTATATAAGTTACAGGTGTACAACTTGGCCATAAAAAAGAATGAAATTTTGCCATCTGCAACAACGTGGATGGACTTGGAGGGTATTATGTTAAGTGAAATAAGTCAGACAGAGAAAGACAAATACTTCATGATATCACATATGTGGAATCTAAAAAATAAGGCAATCTCGTATTTTAAATCCATAAAGTGAACAATTTACTAACACTGGAGTAGTTAGGAAGGTCCTCGCTAATGAGGCAGAATTTGACTTGTATCCTGAATGACAGGAGAGCTTGCAAAGGCAGAAGCAAGGGTAAGACGAAGGCCTACCTTTTCCCACTGATGGAAACTGTTAAAGTTGATTACTATTTAATAGAATTTAAATTTGGAAAAGGAGACTGAGAATTTATTCAGATAGTATCTGGAAAACTGATCTGAGCAAGTAGGTCCCTGAGCAAAGGCACCAATCATTTTTGTTCTAGAAATGAACATCTCTCAGATAAGACAGAGGAGCTCAGTAGATGCTCCAACTGGATGCACAACTTTGACATAAGAAAATATAGGAGCTGGCTAAAGGCAACTGAAGGGAGCTAGTAATAAAAGGCAGAAAGCTTCCCTCACAGTAACACCTGATGTTAAACCTCATTAGCGCTGAAGAAACTAAGCCCAAACATTCATTAAGAACACAAAAGCTTAGTTACTCTCAAAGGTAGAATTAGCCTGAAAGTCCCAGCAAGTGGACAGGTGATGGAAAACTAAGCATTAAAAGGTAGTGGAAGAGCCAGGAGGAGAACCTTTGAGTGTCAGCTAGGAAAGTGCCCTCCTTATTTATTTTGCCCTCTCAGAGAGACCACTTGGAAAGTGAGAGGCTTCCAAGGATACCACGAGTTCTAAAGAACTGGGCAGTGGTGCCAGCTCAATCCTTTCTTGGTTTGAACTTGAAGAAGCGTGAGCTCTCATCCAGTCAAGAGAGGAGAATAATTCCCAAATAAGAAACTTAAAATACCCCTACGCACTTCACTCTCCCAATAACCCCTTGGGAAAAAAAAAAAAAAGAAAAAATTAAAATAAATAAATAAATAATCAATCAGGAATGTGGACATGGAGGTAAAACCAGGGAAGTTCCATTTATATTTCAAACAAAAACTTGTGGAGATTCCTAAGTCTCTGCAAACTCCCAGTGTTTGTTTAGTTACTTCCTGTATGTCTCTGTAGCGAATGAAATGAAAATTCTAGACATAAAGAAAGGACTAGGCACTGTGGGAGAAAAAAAATTGACAAAGGAAAATGGGAAGAAAAAGTCAAAGGTTATAGTCATGGTTTGGAAGAGATAGAAGGGTATGCAGGTAGGTGGCCTGTGATGGAACAGGTCTCCAGATTTAACTTACAGAAAGCTCCCAATGTTCTTTCACGAGGATACTCCAGGTTAGAGCAAAAAAGAAGTTAGTCTGGTTATGTGGTTACGTGTTGATGAAAGTGCGTATAGAAATTATGCTCATAATTTCTAATACACATTAAATTAAGATATACTATTGTAAGCAATACAGAAGTAATTTTGTGATAGCTAAAAACATTCCATTTCCTTTCTGTATTTGGGCTTTTGTCCATACCATAATAAAAAGTTATAACTTCAGCTCTGAAATATTTTTCTTCATTTTCTCTTTTCATATCTCTCTAAAGGCTAACAAAGAAAGGATGATGATCAGGAAGAGGGATAAGATAAGGTGATAAACAGGATAAGGTAATAATCAAAGGAAAGCAAGAAGAAATATTGACTGGATCACATATAATGTTCCCATGGGAGTGGGGGCACGTAGTTTAGAAACCGCATGCCTGAAGAATGTACATTCTTTCATCAAATATTGAGTACCAATTAAGTACAAGCCGCTAGACTACCAAGTTGAACATGATGGATTTTTATAGTCTTCATGTATGCTCACCTCCTTTAGGTATGTGAATTTTTACACTGCTCTTTATTTAACAGGCAAGTCAATACATGCTTGCTAAAACAAAGTTTCAACAAAGAAGGAAGGCTAATATATTGAGATTTCCCTACCTATTCATCTAAGTTTCAAAAACTTCTGGAAGAAGCCATGGATCATTTAAGTCCACTTAGCTTTCCTCCAAATTTGAATCTACTCTCCCCCCAATCCAATTCATGACTGCTTTCTAAAGTAAAATTGTGGCCTATAAAAATCATTCAGGCATTGACATAGCTGGAGTCTCAAGTCTTGCTTCAAAAACCATAAACAGCTTTTGAATATCTTAGGAACTCAAGATAGTACCTTAACACCAAACACATTTTATTAGTTGCCCTAGGATACAGAGTTCACATTGGACGCATCCAGAAATAGTGAACAGATTCGGTAAATTTACTGGGATATGGAACAAACCACTCATGCCATCTAAGCCAGACTAGCTAGTGTGATAAGTATTTACCTCTCATTGTATCATATTTTTCCCTATCTTAATGCTAGTCCCTTCCTTTCTATCACTCCTAAATGTATTTCTTTCCAAATTTCTATCCCCAGGCCTCTGTTCTTATTTTACCCCTATTCCCTCATTAATTTAACTCACTTTTATAGCTGAACTGTCTTTCCTCCTTCAAATTCCAGATATCTGCTAGAAGTATCACAAGTCTCAGTTCATTAGTCATGTTAACTACAAATTATTTTAAAAATTTCTCTTCCTCAGTGCTTACAACTAGACAATCTCATCTTTTTAATTCTTCATTTTCATTCTTAATTTTCCATTTCATTTGTCACCATGCTAATTCAAGGGCTTCTCAGCTCACATCAAGACTACTAGGATAGCCTCCTCACAGTCTGTATCTTTAGCCCTTTTCCCTTCTTCAGCTCCTCTTACACAATGCCCTCAGATTAATTGTCCTAAAACAGAATTCACTATTTTTTTAATATGCTTGAAAAAATGACTCTCGAGTGCAGACAGAACAAAGCTTTCATCCAGTATAGTTGAAAAAGTACTCAATGAAAATTTGGAAAGCCTGAGTTTTCCAGGCTAAACCTCACTCAGTTTTTAAACAATGGCATATCATATCCTTCATGTCTCTGAGTACCAAGTTTCTTACCTAGTAAAATAACTAGGTCAGCCCAAATAAGCAGTTTTCAAACTTTTTAAAAGTTTTTGGATTGTTTTGGATTCTGACACTGTGAATATATAAAAGAGATTAAAAAAAAAAAAGAAGGTTGCTTATTCAAGAGTTTTACCAAGAACCCTTGGGAGAGAGTTCTTGAACCCTGCAGGGGTAGAAGGGAGACAGATGCAGAAATAGCTGTTGTAATGCTGTTGGAACATGATGAAGATGGGAACTGAGGTACCTGCACTGTGATCAGAGAGGAGAAGACACGTGTAAGAAATGTTTAGGCAATGGAATTGACTGGTTTTGATGACCACTTGGCGATAACAAGGGAGATTAAAAGAGGATTCATTGATGGCAGAGGTAACTAGTTAAATCGAGTTTCCATTTAATAAGAAAGAGAAAATAGAAGGAACTGGGAAAGAGTAAAAACTGAGCTGCTCTGGTTAAAAACAGAAGGAAGCCAAGGGCCTTCTGGTAGGATTCTCTCCCTCTCACTCCTAGGCACCATATGGGCCTTCCACTGCACCTCAAGATTCCAGGGAACTCAGCATGAAACCACTGAAAAGGATGATTTCACAGTTGCCTTACAGTTTTAAAATGCTACCATCTGTTAGCTAAGCATTGATCCTGTGTTTGATTTTTCTACTCTGGTCAAACAGCTCTTCTTACCATTCCTTAAACATAGTCTACATTGTTCCAACATCAGCCAGTTTTGAAAAATCTCCAAAGTAAATTCATGAATTTCATATCTCTAATAGAAAGTTAGAAATGCATGTTATTTTTGAAAGTATACTTCTGTTGTTTATGTTATGATGCTATTGACAACATAATCACAGGCAGTGCAACGTCTGCATCAAAAATAGTAAATTAAGGCCTTTCCATCTTCATCTTTCCACATTCACCAGAAATTAGACTTTAATAAAAATGAATACATCAGTGGGAGGAAAGGGGCTTAAGATGAAGTTCCATGAAAATACATACTTTGAAATATAAATAAGGTCAGACCTGTTCTGTTTCTTTATCTCTTTTCCATATTAGCTTCTTCATTTATTTATGAATTTCATAATGTCTATATAATGCAGTAAATTACTGTAAAAGATTTTTAAGTAAAGTAGAATTCTTTCACAATGCTTTGTAGTTTCCTTGATCGTCTCCCTTTATTCATGTTTCGCATCGAATGACTGAAATAACATATTCCCTACAAGAAATCTCAGGATCCAAAGAAATAGGGAAAATAGCTAAGAGTTATTAGCAGTACTTAGATGCCACCCAGAAGCCATCCTAGGCCGAAGGACAAGTTGATAAGACACACATCTCACAGGTAAAGTGGTGAATGTACTTGTTCAAATCAACACAGCTTGCACAAAAACAAAACAAAATAAACAACTTACCTTACTCTATAAGGAATATAAGGTGGTTTACACTGTTTATATATGGCAAAAGAAATTAAATTGGATCCTACAGGAAATGAAAACAAGGGTAGAAATAATATGGCAGATAAGAATAAGGCGAAAAATGAATCTCATTACAGTGGTCCCTAGGTATCCACAGGGGAGTGGTTCCAGGATCCCCCGCAGATAGCAAAATCCGCAGATGCTCAAGTCCCTCACATAAAATGGCATAGTACAGTTAGCTCTCTGTATCCACAGATGTGGAACCTGCAGATACGGAGAGCCAACTGTATGTCCCTACCTGTTGAGCTGAACAACAGCCTATATAGTACTGACTGACAAATGTTAATATATACCTACGATAGTTTTTATCATCTTAATGAATTTTAAATATAACTTTATTTGTTCCTAGCCTATTAAGAACTCTAGTTTACATAGACTGTTTAGGAGAATTATGGCCCAATGTGAAACTATTCATTCATTTGAGCATTTACTAATTATGTCTCTATATGCCAAAAATTAAATATATATCAAAAGTTATGTGTACTTACTCTCCATATTCTTACCTATCTCTTTCCATATTCTTACATATCTATAAATTTTGACTGGTCTAGCAATATAATGCTATCTCTACATGTACTTTACTATTTGATATTTCAGACTTCTTGAGGAAAGATCTCTTTTGCTAGATGATAAGCCCATAAGCATAGGGACTATATCTGTTTTGTTCACCACTACATTCCCTAGAGCCAGGCCTCCCAAGATAGAAAGCCTCTGCTACCTGCTTTGATTCACTTATGTCTTTACAAGTTGCTGTTTTATCTAAATTTGTTTTAAAATACAAAGTGAATAAAAGTAGTATTAAATTACCTTCCTGCAACTACATATTCAGTTATACTAAAATAAGAAATGATAAACACCTATTAGGTAATATTTTATTTAATCATTCATTTATGTTAACACCAAACATAATTTGAACATCTCATGTCAGGCACCCTGCCAGGTAAAGAGCATGAAAAAGATAAATAAGACAAAGTCTATTCCTTGAAGAAGCTCACAAATTACTAGCGAAAACATTCTATTACAAAAATCTAATATATAGGGATATTCAGGATATACACAGAGGATGTTACAGGATAATGGCAAAGAACGCACCTAACTCTGCAGTAGTTTCTACACAAGTATTGATATTTTCCTAAATAATATGTAATTATCTGTAAAAAAAATTCTTCATAACATATGAATGAAAACATTCTTCTCATATTATTTTATTTACATAATATATGTGTGTTTATATCATTTTTTAAAAAGCATCCCATCACTACAAACCTGTAACATAATCCTTTCCAAATGTTACAAACACTGTTTTAGGCAAGAATACAAAAACCAGCCACATGTTATCAACAATTATGACTCAAGCCTATCACTCTACCTGAACATCTGAATGATGTGAAACATTTCCAGCTTCCCAACTAACAGACTACTTCATTCTGTTAACATTTATTTAACATCTATTATTTGACAGACTCTGGGGAAGAACAGGTCTGATCTTCCCTGCTCTCAAGAGCTCACTGTAATAATGTTATTTCATTACCATCACACTGCTAAAGCAATAATTTATTTTGACTCTATCTTTGCTTTAGGACAATTAAGGAATCTTCTCTTCATACCAGAGAACTAAAATTATAATCACTGTATATGTTTTTCATTAAAAGTTTAGTAGTATATGTTGATATTTTTGCTAAATATTTTGGAAATAAATGAAATCAGAAATAAATTATTAAATAAAACAACTCATGTTAAGCTGTAACAGGAAAAAAATCCAGTAAACATTAACTAGCTCCACATAAAAGCATTGCCTGTGATTTCAGAGTAAAATAAAAACAACAGTAATAGGGAGAAAAGGAAAGCTAGTCCAATAAACTTTACAAGCTAGCAGGTATTATTTCTAATCACTTGAAATGATGGTTTACTTTTTAATGATAATATTGTAATATATAATAATAGTTTTATAATTTAGATGAACCTGGTTTTCACTCAGGATAAAAATAACAGGGCCAAGCTAGGTATCCCCCAGCCATATAGCAAAATAATTATCTTATAGTAAAATCTCTCTCTTTTCTTATAAAATAAATTCTTAATTACTAAATTTTCCTCCGTCATTCCTTATCTTATTCTCTACTCCCCTCTAGAAAATCAACAGGTAGACGTACTTCATAGAGTCTGTCATAGCAGAGAAGACACAAACAGATTTGTTTGGAGACTATCGCTAGATTTTCTGCCATCAGTTCTTAAGGATGAACCATAACAATGCCTGGAAACACATTAGAACTGACTGTGCATATTCTTTTTCTAAAGTTAATTATTGTAACTGTTTTAAAATCTTGTTATTTTAGAATAAAAAAATACAGAAAGCCATACAAAATAAATTTGCGGCATTATGAAATTTTATAAAGCAAACATATCGTTATTGTAAAGTAACCACCACTGTGGTCAGGAAAAAAAGAACTTTGCCAGCCATCTCAGAAGCCACGGCCATGAGCCCCATCCCAATCATAACCTCTTCCTATCTCTCATAAGGAACCATTATCCTGACATGTACAGTAATCATTTCCTTGTGATTTTTTATAGCTTTGTCATCCAAAAATGCATCCCTACATACTATTAATTGCTGATTTCTAAAGGTATAATTATTTTACATTTGGTACTCCATACAGATGTTAAATAGTTAATATATTTTAAAATATAAATGCAAAGATCAATATCATCTTAAATGTTTCCTCTCTTTTTTTCTTTTTCTCACAATAAATATGAACAGGGTGATTTTTTGAGGAAAAAGATATTAATTAATGCTGCATCTATAATTATTTGGCAAATAAAATAATATGGTGACAAAAATCCATATTCTAAAAAGGCAATGATTAGAAAACAAACCAAAAAAAATTAAAAACCAAAAGCCAAAAACGTTTCTGGGATAATTATTACCGAAAAAGTTATTAGAAATTATAGAATGGCTCAAAATTACATCTATTCAGTTTATATATCTCTCTTTTAGTATGTGCATTTACCAAAAAAAGTCTTTCATGAGCAGTGCTAAATATGCTTATGAATATAACATGGTTACATGAAAACATATGACCACCTAAAATTTAAATTTTATTTTACTAAGATTTTTATTTTCTAATTTTAGAAGAAAGATTAGAACTCACTGTAAGGTGAAATTTAATCTGCTTTAAAGTAACTTTCCTGTATATAAAGTTAACTACAGATATTTGGAAAATACAGAACTATATAGATAAAAATAAAATCATGCATAATCCCAGTATCAAAAGACAATCACTTTTAACATTTTAGCCTATTTTTTAATTAAAAGGATTATTCATAATTTACCTCATTATGCCTCCACTATTTCTTTTTTAAAAAAATGGTTCTGAAGAACTTAGGGGCAGGACAGGAATAAAGACGCAGACGTAGAGAATAGACTTGAGGACACGGGGAGGGGGAAGGGTAAGCTGGGACGAAGTGAGAGAGTGGCATGGACATATATACACTACCAAATGTAAAACAGATAGCTAGTGGGAAGCAGCCGCATAGCACAGGGAGATCAGCTCGGTGCTTTGTGACCACCTAGAGGGGTGGGATAGGGAGGGTGGGAGGGAGGTGCAAGAGGGAAGAGATATGGGAACATATGTATATGTATAGCTGATTCACTTTGTTATAAAGCAGAAACTAACAAACCATTGTAAAGCAATTATACTCCAATAAAGGTATTTAAAAATGTATACATATATATATATATGTATAACTGAATCACTTTGCTCTATAGCAGAAATTAACACATTGCACATCAACTATACTTCAATAAAATAAATTTTAAAAAATAAAGAAAAAAAAGTAGTTTATCTTTCATTATCCATTCAATCTCATAGATAAGTGAAGACTAGAAAATAATGAGACTACTTTTTAAACATATCAGAATTTATGAATGCAAGTATTGTTTTACTCTGAAGATGAAGCTAATAAAGAAAATATTTTTCAGAATGCTTCCTTGAGAACTACCTTGAAATTCAGTAGGTATACATACTAATCACTATCTTAGAAATGGTTCCCAATGGACTCTAATATAGCAATATTACGTGACAGAATTTCACCAAACTCTTATTGTTTGTTCCTGTTTCCTATTTTCTTCCCTGAATCTTTCAAACTTCTATATCTACACATTAAACATGAATTATGTTGATCATTTTTAGAAACTGTCTACTATTAAGAATTCAGGAAATCCTACCCATGAAAATTGCCATAAAAGTTTGCTACAGAAAACAAATGCATTTCTAAAAATCCAATTGCAATATAAGATTCTGTAAGTCAAACTCTTATCTGTTCAGGAACCTCCATTTGAAAAAATTTAGAGATGTATTACCATTAAAAATAAATTGACTTAAAGGTATAATAAAAATGCCACCTAAGAAATCAAATCTCTTAAAACTAATATTTAAGATAAAATTATGAAACATCTGATAAAACATGTGCTAAGTCATAACAAATTGTAAAATCCAAATACTGACTTTTTTCTAAACTACATTTTCTTAGGACCAAATTACATGGTAAGGGGTTATTCTTCCTGTAAAATCTAATTTCACTCCTACCTCTGGTCAATGCTCATTTTCAAAAACCTTGAAATATTTCAGAGGGTTTCTAAAGCTAATTAAGTGTGAGTACTCTCTGAAATACCGAAAGCACCTTATGGATGCACAATGATTACGATTACGATGATGATGACGGCTATGACAACAATGATGATTTATCTATGCTTCTAAGAAGGAGATACTACATTAGTTCAGCGTTCCCTATAAGATCTCCATGGTGAACAGAAGGCTGCATCTTTCTATACAATGGAATTTTGAAGAAGTACTTACATAATTAATTTCTTAAGATGTCGATCCACAAACATTGTACGTCCTTTACAGCAGACCACTGATACTATCTAATGCCATCTAGTTGTCAACATTAGCGGTTATTTTAAAAACTTTTCCCATTACTGGCAGGCCAAACCTAGGCACGTCTTTCTTGGTGTAAGAGACGGATGAGATGAGTATCTCACTCTAGCCAGAATCCTGACACTCTTCATGGTTGGGTCTCTGCTTTACTTTACAGCCATTACCCAAAGGTGAAAAGGAAGGAGATTGTTCAAATAAATGTCGTGTCCTGGGCCCTGCCTTATCTGCCTTTTCTGTACTTTTTCTTTATATGCAGCAGCAGCATCCCGTTCACTCACCTTGTCCCCAAGAGCTAGTGTTTAGCGCATAGCAAGCTTTATGAGTACAATCAATATCTGATGAAGTAATCACAAGCAGTCTCACTTTAATCAGTTTAGTATACGTTTAAAGTATTACGCAGCCCCTGCAAGATGCCCAAGATTTTCACTTCTCTTAAGTCTGCATACTCTTCCTTGTGCTGTGTTTGGGGTTATAATTCTTCTGGCTAGTTCCACTCTTCAGACTAAGGCTGAGGTACTTCCTTTGGAAGAACAAGTTCTTTTTCCCTTTTGAGCCCCGGTTCTGGTTTTAAAGGCTGTTTACACAGAATGATGCCTCCCTTCTACCAACTAAACATGTACCCCTCTGGTAAAGTTTCAGGTACTTAAAATCGATACTTCCTCAGGCTCCAGGCCCAATTCCACTTGTTCCACACCAAGGAAACTGGTTTTCCTCCACCCCCAAACTCAATCTGCATGTCTTTTATGGTCAGTTCTGCAAACACAGTGTTTTCCCAGCCCCTTCAAAACACAGTCTCCTCATTCTTAAATGCTATTTTTCCCTAAAGAAAACCTACTCGCCCCCCCCCACTTTTTTTTTTTTTTTTTTACAATTCTACTTCCTGATGCCATCAACTCTCTAAAATTACATTTACAGTTCTTCTAAAAAAACACTCAATATACATCACCTAGCCAAGGATAGGCCACTGCTCTTCCTTAAGAATTTAAAAAAAATTTCACATTTTCATTTTTGCCCAGACTCTTTTGCTCTCTTATCTTGTATTTCCTTTAATTTACAATAAATTTATTTATGGAACTGAATTCAGTGAAGGGGATATTTTAGCCTTATGATGTGTAACTAAAAGTTGCAAAAGAGAATAATGTAATATTTCTATGTATTTTTAAAATGCTATATGCAGAAGAGGAACTTTTCACTTATAGAATTCTTATGATGAATTTTGTGGAATAATTACTACTTAATTTTTATAAATCTGCAACTTCACAAAGCAGGCACACTTAAAGATAAGAAACACCTTTAACATCCTGGAGTTAGGACTACTCTCTTATCCTAAGTTTCTTCAACAAGACTCACAAACCCGTTTGTATTCCACTTTTAAAGTGATGAGCCTACTTCCCAAGACAAAAAGAATAATTTCTTAAGTACCAAAGGGAAAACATGGATGGTCCAATGCATTTTTCAAGAACAGTGATTAAGAAGAAAACTGACAATATAACTTAGTAAAATTATATAGTAACTTACATAATCATGGAAGGCTTTTGCTTCACTTGAATGTTCACATGTTTCCCGTCTTTCTGGAGCTGCACAGTAGAGATCCCAAAATACACTAAAAAAGTAATTATGGTAACATTAAGAAAATCATATAATGTCAAATGAGAGATCACAATTCCAAAAATTAGAAGACAAATGTTCTTTACACAAAATGTGTTTTCTTCTTCAGGACAAATATTTATTTGAAAGATTTAAATACAGACAAGGCTCATCATGTAATAATAGGGTATAACCTAGCCATTGTTTAGAAATGCTAAGATTTTTCCAAAATGAAAATTTAATTTAAAAAAATTTAGACTGTCATTCTTAACTGTCTATTTACATGACTTAAACACATGATTGAAATAATTATAATACTTTCCACAACTTCCCCATGAAGAATGAAAAGGTTTTAAAAATACCAATTTAATCATTAAGGAATTAAAGTAACTTTACTTATAAAAGTGGAATTAATTTTTTCAAGATAATTTTGTTGTCCAATCCCCAGGCCGATACCCTATCCTGATCGTTAAGTCACACCTGTCAAATAAATATATTTTCTTAAAATATCCTCTGGTTTTCCCTTGTAATTACAAAGACAGGTTAGTAATTTTGAAAATTAAAAAATTCACACTAACTTTCTTTTTTTCTTCCTACTCAAGAACAATGGGAAAAAGCAAGACGGAACTGGTTGAGAAAAAATAATTATACTGCTTACAAAACATATGGCCCCAGTCATCCTCCCATTTATAAAATTAACAATGAACATGAGCATGGGATTAAAAATCAGGAAAGCAAATGGCTGAAAGTACTGGCAATAAACAAAGGTAATTTTACTGATCAACAAGTATTTTTTATTATACATTTCCCACTCTATAGAATTGGAAAGTAGGCTAAGCCAAGTGGTTAACAGCACAAGTTTTGGAATAGGACATATTTGAGACAAAAGCTGGCCCTGCCGTTTACTAGCTCTTTTTTTTAAAATCTTTATTGGAGTATAATTGCTTCACAATGTTGTGTTAAGTTTCTGCTGTACAACAAAGTGAATCAGCTATATGTATACATATATCCCCATAATCCCCTCCCTCTTGAGACTCCCTCCCACTACTAGCTCAATTTGTTTAAACAGATAGGAATTTCCTCCTCTATACAATGGGGTTGCTGAGAAAATTAAATTATACAAAATAAACACAGGGTCTTATAGTAAGCCTATTATTAATAATATCATCAACACTATAATTAGCTTGCACAAAAGCTTAAAATGCATACCTATTGTTAAGGCAGGTCATTGGGCTGAGGGCACAGTTAACAATGGTACAATAAAACTTGGTAAATCAAACTAGTCTCTTTGTTTTGACCCTTGAAGTCTCATTTAACCTGGGTCTCTCTCCTCAGTTAGGATAAAACATTCTGTATGCCTTATAACACAATTAATTCAGTAAAAATAAGATTACCCTTAGAGGTGAAAAATATGAAAGATTAAGTACTGGCATTTATTTCCTTTTAAATTTCTACAATAAGCAAGAAATACAAAGCAAACAATAAAGACCAAATTAATTTAAATAAACTTCAATTCCTTTAGAAGAGTGAAAGCAGTTAAAAGTTGTACCTGACCTCCCTCTATCCCTTTTGGGACAAAAAGTATAAGAATTATACACAGACAAGGATACAGCTTAAAGTTTTCCACCTGGATCAGGTGTGTTATGAATTACAGTATATTGCAGTTATTCTCATTTTCATGTTCTTAAGGAACTTCAATGCTCTTAAAACCAAAATTTTATAATGGTTGTCTTTAAATTGTATTTAGTTTAATCACAGAATATTATATGCAATATTATGACAATGTTTCTCTTTATGGATTTAATAGGAGGTCAAAAATTTGCAAGAGTCAGATTAAGGATAATAAACCAAATTACTAAAGCAGATAACTTTATATATGGTATTTCTAACAATCCTACATTACCTATACATTTTTTCCTTGAATAAAGGTAAAGAAATATATCCTTTTGAACTCATTTATCCAAGGGAGAAATACACAGTTCTACAATAATAGAGACATCAATACTCTACTCTCAATAACGGACAGAACAAGCAGACAGAACACAAGCAAGGAAATAAAGGGCTTAAATGGCACAATAAACCAACTACATCTAATAGACATACACAGAACACTCTAACCAACAAAAAGCATACACGTTCTTCTAAAGTTCACATGGGACGTTTTCCAGGATAGATCACATGTTAGGGCACAAATTAAGTCTCAATAGACTTAAAAAGATAGATATCATACAAGGTATGTTCTCTGACCACAATGGGATAAAGTTAGAAATCAATAACAGAAGGAAAATGGAAACATTCACAAATTTGTGGAAATTAAACAACACACTCCCATGGGTCAAAGAAGAAATCAGAAGGAAAGAAGCTAGCAGAAGGAAATAATAAAGATTAAAGCAGAGATAAATGAAATAAAGAATTAAAAAAAAGAAAATTATTAAACCAAAAGCTGGTTCTTTGAAAAGATCAACGAACTTGACAAACCATTAGCTAACAGACTAAGAGAAAAGAAAGAAGACTCTAATTATTAAAGATTCCACAAAAAACTGTTAGAACTAATAAATGAATTCAGTAAAGTTGCAGGATTAAAATATCAATATACAAAAGTCTGTTGTAATTTGTGATGTTTGTTTTTGTGAATCTACACTAACAATTAACTATTAGATATAGAAATTAAGAAACAAACCCATTTACAAATACATCCAAAAGAAAAAAATACCTAGGAATATATTTAGCCATGGAGGTGAAAGAGCGATACATTGAAAACTATAAGACACTGATGAAAGAAATTGAGGAAGAAATTAAAAAAATAGAAAGATATTCCATGCCACGGATTGGAAGAATTAATATTGTTAAAATGTCCACACTACCCAAAGCAATCTACAGATTCAATTCAATCCCTATCAAAATTCCAATGGCATTTTTCACAGGAAAAATAACCTTAAACTTTGTATGGAACCACAAAAGACCCTGAATAGCTGAAGCAATCTTGAGAAAGAATAATAAAGCTGGAGACTTCCCAATTTCAAACTATACTATAAAGTTATAGTAATCAACAAATACAGACTTCCTCTCTCTACAACCTGACATGCTGGAGGCCCAGGAGCTTTTCAATTTCTCTAATCCAAAGCTTGAATCCAAAATACTATCCTTGAAATGTGGTGGATTGATATTCATGAATAATGTTTTAGATTTACAGTCTCTTTATTCCTAAGCAGAAACAAGTGAAAAATCTCTATTTTACAAATGAAGAAGATAGAGACTAAATACAGAGAAGCAAAACTTGCACAGTATTGAAATCTTTGTTCTTGTATCATTTATTATTATTAAAAATTTCCCCACCTAAGTTAAAAGAAAACACAGGATTCCCAGGTTGAGGATCTCATCCAAATACTTTTTCCTTCTATCCTGAGGATGAGAGTCAAAGTGACTAGCTAGCTTTCAATATCTCTAGGGAACATAGAAAGCAAAATGGTTGTCAGAGAAGTCTACGAGGGTGGGTAAACATGCCAGATGTGTCCCAGAAGATGGGATGCTAACGTAATTATATAACCTTCATGCCACTGGCAAGATCTAGAATTCCATGAAAATAAAAATTAAAAGAAGAAGCAAAAAAAAACCCTGGGGAAGACATTTTTTTCTGAGGATCAAGTCATGTTATTATAAGTTCAAGTCTTAAAATAACTAAGGAAGTTATTTCTTGTTGACTGTCCCAAAAATACATTATCAATTAATGTTAGTTACTCTTAACCTATATTGAAGAAAACTGTCCATTTGTAACACTACAGAGGGTAGTGAAATGTACATGTACCTGCTCATCACCTTAGAACTTCCACATACATGTACTTGTATCATTCCTTAGCACTGCTTAATACTTTCTAAAATGTAAGCATTAAATTTTGCCCCACTATCATAAAATTCTCACATAATCCTGGATTAGTAACAAATTCATATTTTAAAGTATCATCAAAATAGCTTACATTTAATAAGTATGTGCTAAATTCAAGCATCATATACTAAACATTTTTCATCATTTAATCCTCCTATTATTTTCCCATTTTATAGATAAGGGAACTGAGGCTTCGAAAGGTTAAATAATTTACCTAAGGGCCACACAAGTGGCACACAAATGGCCACACAAGTGCCACACAAATGGCAGAGCTGGGCTCGAACTTTTTATCTTACATTATTTTGTCTCTAATGTGAGTGTGGTATTAAAAATTCTTCTTTCAAAGATGCCTTATATTCTGATGATGGGCAGGTTTATACAGCTCTGGCAGTGTGAGCACCATCAGCTGTTCCAAGAGTGTGGTAGATAGAGACCTGTCCTGGATAAGACAGCAAACACTTTGTTACCCTACCTTCTACCTTGTACTCCAACTCATTTCCTGAGTAACCTAGGGCAACCACCTCCTCACCCTACACAAGCCGCCAGTGATCCATGGATGTCTCAAGACAGACTGGACTCAGAAAAGACAACTTTCCTGAGTCATTTATATCTACTGTCTGGAATTAGCCACTCATGATGCTCAAAAGGGGGCTGTAATTAGTGTCTTATTAATAGTGGGCCACTAAATTCTGCTCCCTATTTAAGAAATAATATCTGTTACTGAGATGAGTACTGGTTACAATTCAGAAAACTTTAATTCTGAGTTTGATCTTGAGCAAATACTTTTGTTCCTTACTTTTTTTATGTAAAGAGAAAATATCTGTTATGTATTTTACAGACTTTTGTGCAGATACAAAGATGATTTACACTAAAGTACTTTTAAAACAAGTATAAAGGTATTAAAAGTATTCTAGAAAAGTCTCATAGAGTTATTATGGCCAGAAAGAAAGTCTTCTTATTTAGTAAAATTTGCCTCAATTTCCTTTCTAATCCTTTGCATTTAATGGAAGATTCCATCAGTTTTTTTTTACAATGTCTTCTCCCCACCAAATCTTCCTCTGTATTCCACATTCCTTTCCTACTCTCCCAGACACATTTCGCTTCTCCCCTATAGACTGACCACCTGTGTTCTTTGCTTTCTCTCTTGCTAATACTATTTATTCCCTTATCACTGTGATTATACTCTTCTTCTATCCTAGTTGTTGCCTACATTGTCTTATATTGTTGTTTAGTTTAACTTAATTCAAGTAAATAATTAGCTATGCAATGCCTATTACAGGCAAGAACTAATGAGTAAGAACTAGTCTGCCAATTACAAATATTATACCATTCTAGTAAGCCTGCTGACTAATTCCAATGCTATTATTTTCACATAAGTATTTGGTTATTCTTAGCTATACCTGATGTCATCGTTAGATTCTAAAATCATTAGAGTGCCAGCGTGCTGCAAGATTTGACTTTCCACTGCCAAGTGACAGAAACTGGATTATCATGATAATCTTAGTTATTAGTTTATTTTCTCTGCAATGTTATACATATTTAATTACAGGATATAAATACATAAGCCCAAAGTTACTTCAAAAGGTATTTTACATATAATATTAAATAAAAATGAGTCACAGTTTCTGCCATGAAAACTTTAAACAGGAAGTTTCAAAAAGTGTGTATTTTTGAATTACACAAATCTAAAAGGACACTAATTTCAGAGGAAAGAAGTTTCTTGCCATTTGTATTTCTGAAATTCATGGAAGAGAGTTGGGAACTTTTAATTAAAGCATACTAAGAGGAAATACGCTTTCAAGAGGGATTTGATCAAGGTAAATGCAATGAACACAGGAGGGAGGCCTAAGAAATATGACAGCACTGGGGCATGGTGCAAACTAGGAAAGAAGAAAAGAAATGATAAGGGAAATCATATCAAAAACAAGAAAAACAGTTCCAGAAAGTAAAATCACACACTTTCCTCTATCCCATACTAAAAGGAGAAATCCCCCTCCTCCTCTCTCTCCAAGGCCTTTGCCCCTCATCTCTCCTGTAGTTTATTCTGCATTTTTGTGCATGTTTATTGCTCTTTCATGCATCTTCAACCTCTCCTACTCTTTTCACCTCAATCTATACACATGCTCAAATCTATTCAATTTTAAAAATAAAAATGTTAGGTCCTGTTCCATTGTTAATCCTGAAACTACTACACACATCACCACACACTTCAACTACTCTCCATAAACCTGGAGCTGGAAAAATGAAATATAACAGCCTTCTAAATTTCACTTTCACTACTCCACTGAAACTGTTCTCCCCAAGACCACCAAAGTTCACTTTACTTCCCGATTCAGGAAAATACTTGTTGTTGTTGTTTTTTACTTTTACCTGCTGCAGATTTAATCTCTCCTTTGAATGCCTTTCCTGGTTCCCATACATTATTCTTTCCTGATTACCCTCCTTCCTCTCTAAGTATTTTGTTTTGAGGCTCCTCTTTATCCACCTACACTTAAAGGTTGACTTTGCCCAGAGTCCCAACCCCAGGCCCTGCTCTTACTTGTTACATTGGCAGTTTCACCCATGAACACTCTTCCCTACAGTATAGTCTATGCTGATAATTCCCAAACCATTATGGGCCTGTCTCAGACCTACAGATCCAGATCTCTGACTGTATAGGGCATCTCTCTCTGAATGTGACACAGGCATCTCAAAATTTAATCTGTCCGAGCTAAATCATGGTCTTTTTCCCAAAGCCTGTTGCTCTCTCTATACTCCCTCACTCAATCAATGGCATCAGTGTTCATCCCACCATCCAAATCTAAAACTTGGCAACTTCTTCATTCACCTCCAATCTATTCCACTCAGTGTTCACTATCTGGGGTCCATCACCTAATAACCTTTCAACTGGACAATAACAACTGCCCTGTAAACTAGACTCTGCCTCTGCTCTTAATCCTCTTCAATCCATGTCTATGGTAATGCCAAGTATCTAAAAGCACAAAGCTAATCATGTCACATACCTTGTTTAAGATCTTTGAGTTCTAGTCCAAAGTCCTTGATGCACTCCAGGACTTCATAGTCTGACCCCTGCCTTTGTTTCTAGCCTTATATTCTATCACTTCATAGTACTGCATCTACAATTCAACTGATCCAAGAGACCTGCCTTTCCTTGAATGCATAAGGATCACTTTTAAGATTTCATGCTAACTATTCCTTGCCCAAAATACCCTTTTCTCACTCAACTTTCAAATCAGCTCAGATTCACTTTCCCTGTGTAGCCTTTCCTACCTCTCCCAAGCTGATGTAAGTATTCCTCCTGTATTGCTATTATAACCAGTACATACCTCAGTTATAATACTATTAATTGTTTATCTCCCCTACTACTTATTTCCTTGAAGGCAGCATAATTTTGCACAGTAAATATTTGGTGAAAGGCTTAAACAACAGGAAAACTCCACTTACAAATATTCTATAAAAGACAGAAGTGAGAAGAAGTCATAAAAATGCAACTGGTCCATCCAACAGGGACTTTTAGTATAACCAAATGAGCAAGCAGTAAGTTCTCAAAGAATACACGTTATCCTAATCATCTGGACCTCAACAGCAGCAACAGCTTTCCCAGTCAGAAAAAAAAAAAAAAAAAAAGACAACCTGAAAAAAGGCAGTTCTGAATCCCTAACCTAGGGCACAGATTATGAAGCCCAGCTCTAAAGAGTTAAGGATAAAAAGGTCAGGCATCTCAATATTGTCAAGATGTCAGTTCTTCCAAACTTGATCTATAGATTCAATGCAATCCCAATCAAAATCCCAACAAGTTATTTCATGGATATTGACAAACTGATTCTAAAGTTTATGAAGGAAAAAGACCCAGAATAGCCAACACAATAATAAAGAAGAACAGAAATGGAAGACTGATACTACCCAACTTTAAGACTTATTATAAAGCTACAGTAATCAAAACAGTGTGGTATTGGTAAAGAACAGATAATACATCAATGGGACAGAAAAGAGAGCCCACAAATAGTCCCATATAAATATAGTCAACTGATCTCTGACAAAGGAACAAAGGCAATACAATGGAGCAAAGATAGTCATTTCAACAAATGATACTGCAACAACTAGACAACCCCCCCTGCAAAAAAAAAAAAAAAAAAAAGAATCTAGACACTAGAAATCCTTCACAAAAATTAACTCAAAATGGATCACAGCCTAGATGTAAGGTATAAAACAATAAAACTCCTAGAAGTTAACTTACAAGAAAACCAAGATAACCTTGAGTATGGCAATGACTTTTTAGGTATAACATTAAAGGCACAATACATAAAAGAAATAATTGATAAACTAGATTTTGTTAAAATTAAAAACTTCTGTTCTTCAAAGGGCAATGTCAAGATAATGAGAAGACGAGCCACAGACTGGGAGAAAATATATGCAAAACACACATCTGATAAAAGACTTATTCAAAATATATAAAGAACTTTTAAAACTCAACAATAAGAAAAAAAACAACTCAATTAAAAAATGGGCCAAAGACCTTAACAGATACCTCACCAAAAAAGATACACAGATGACAAATAAGCATATGAAAAGATGCTCCACGTCGTCGTATGTCATCAGGGAAATGCAAATTAATACAATGAGATACCACTACATACCTATTAGAATTGCCAAAATCTGGAACACTGATAGCAACAAATGCTAGCCAGGATGTGGAGCAATAGAAACTCTCATTTGTTGCTGGTGGGAATGAAAAATGGTACAACCAGTCTAGAAGACAGTCTGGCAGCTTCTTACAAAACTAAACATATTCTTAGCATATGATCCAGCAATTACACTCTTTGGTATATACCCAAAGGAACTAAAAATGTATGACTACATAAAAACCTACACATGGATGTTTATAACAGCATTTTTTATAATTGCCAAGCTTGGAAGCAACCAAGATGTCCTTCAGTAGGTGAATGAATAATTAAACCATGGTACATCCAGACAATGGAATATTATTCAGCACTAAAAGAAAAGAGCTATCAAGCCATGGAAAGGCATGGAGAAACTTTAAATGCATATAACTTAGTGAAAAAATCCAATCTGAAAAGGCCACATACTGTATGATTTCAACTAAATGACATTCTGGAAAAGGCAAAACTATGGAGACAATAAAAGGATCAGTGAGTACCAGGGGTGGAGGGTGGGTGGGGAGGGATGAAGAGGCAGAGCATAGATTTTTAGGACAGTGAAAATACTCTGTATATTACTATAATTGTGGATACATGTCATTATACATTTGTTCAAACCCACAGAATGTACAACACCAAAAATGAACTGTAATGCAAATTATGGACTTTGAGTAATTTAGTGTGTTAAAGCAGGTTCATCAATTACAACAATGTACCACTCTGGTGGGGAATGTTGATAAGGGGAAGGCTATATATGTGTGGAAGCAGGAGGTATAAGGAAAGTCTCTACCTTCCCCTCAATTTTGTTGTGAACCTACTGAACACTACTCTAAAAGATAAATAAAGTCTTAATTTAAAAAAATAAAATAAAAGGGACCTCTGAAATAGCTGGAAAAAAAAAGTCAGGCCTCTGCTGGATTTAAGGCCCACAGTCATGGCTGGCTACACACAATGATCAGGAAAGCTTAGGATCTGGGCAGTTTCCTGGAAGAGGGGATCCACAGCCTTTCATCAGTTCTCAGAGGACCCCATGACTTCAAAATCATTAAGAATCACTGATTTATATCGACAAAGTAGGCACCTCAAAAAGTACGTTAGTATTGATAGTTTTAGGGAAGAACATTAAAAACACTGAAAATAATGTACCTTTTGCATGTGCTAGATTTAAATTAAAACAAATATGGTCTAAAAATATTTATGCTCATTATTTACAATTTCTTTGATATCTCTAAGTAAAAATTTCTTAAAATACCAAAACCACAGAGGAAGAGCTCCCCTGAATCTAAGAGCCATAGAAAAAGGAAGGGCAATAGCAGATTTAAGAGCTATACCTTCTGATAGCAAAGACCAAAAAAACTCAAGTCTGATGGAAGCAAAAAGCCAAAGTATTCAGTGAGTTTTTATCAACCATTTACAGTACGAGGACAGGTTAAATTCATGAGGAAGGGAGTAAAACAGAAATAGGTGCAAGAAATAGAATTAATTCTATAATGAAAAACTTAAAATCCTCATTTTGTTAACCCACTAATTCAATAGGGACAGACTTCTAAAGTGGTTTCTTGTGCCACTTTGCAGACCTAATAGGAAACATACAAAATATAAGGGTGTCAACAAGTGGGAAACTCAACTACATTCAGCAAATAATTAAGCGTTTCTAGTCTAGATCTAGATGTCATAAATACAGACTATGTAAAATGAAAAACTGACTTTTATAACACTATATGTTACAAGAGGTCAGTCTTAAACCCCAGGAAAACAGCACAATGACAGTGCTTAACTGCAGTGAACCGTTGTTCCAAATAAAGGAACAACTCTGAACCAAAGGACTGCACCTGTTCCTGCCATACGTATGTGAGACAAACAAGGGAAACCCACAACCACAACTGACCAAGTGTGGTTCTATTCACCATGGAACTTCTAGTAAAGCACGTTTTCAGGAGAGAGATTAAAAAGATGATGGCATGAAGTAACGGACCAAGGAAACCATGTGTACAGCACTAGAAGAGAGCTTTTGTTTTTTCTTTTGAGTAAGATGTTGAGAGATGAATGTATAAAGTACTGAACAGGAAATGCTCCTAACTGAAGAAGTTTTTTAAAAATAAAAGAAAAAGAAAAGCCTAGCTTGCCCATTTGAATACCTAGACTAACAATTACTGCTGCAGAAAAGTCACATACCTGGGCATACTTGTACCACAATAAAATTTATAAGTTCTGATACCAACTGGGCCTTTAATACTGACTGACCATCTTTGTGTACATTCCTAGTCAGTTCTAGCTCTGAGTCTATACAGAATTATTTCAAACTTTTTTGGACTATTCTCTCTCCTAAAAATTTACCACCATCACCACCACTACCTTCAGTAACCTTGGGTTTAGATGAGGTCACATGGGTGGGGCCCTCATGTGCAATTAGTGCCCTTATAAAAAGAGACACCAGAAGGCTAGTTTGTTAGCTAGCACGTGCTTGGTCTCTCTCTCTCATTCTCTGTTATGTGCTCGCTCTCTCTTTCCCTCTCTCTCTCTCTGCCATGTGAGGACACAGTAAGAAGGCAGCCATCTACAAGCCAGGAAGAGAGTTCTCACCAGAAACAGACCATGCTCAGCAGCTTGATCTTGGATTTCTAGCCTGCAGAACTGTGTGAAAATAAATTTCTGTTGTTTAAGCCACCCAGTCTATGGTATTTTATTACGGTAGCCAAAGCTGACTAATATAATATCATACTTATAGCTGGAGATTCCACACACTGGTCACAATTCCAGCTTGATTTAATAGAAGTATCTTTAAGTTAAATAACATTAATGCTGGTTTTGAGTTTATTTGTTTTTTATTCTTCTAAGTGCTACCTTTCAGAAAATAATTGTAGAAAATGAAAAAGTATAAATGAGAGGCATGAAATCATAAACAGGTACAGTGCAGACCTACTGAAATGCATCATCAATCTAGTGAAAATGGAATTAAAGATACTTACCACCACCAAGAATGTAAGAATCCTGGTGGTTCCCCCAATGTGATGTTTTTTTCCCATCTTATCTAAAATGAATAAAAGAGATATTAAATACTTTCCTAATAATACTTTTCTTACACATATTATAAAGCAATATTTTTCCATTTAAAATATTATGATAATATATAAGATTTTCATGTTATTCTTTACTCAAGTTTTAAAAATACTCATTTTATATTGTGATTTGCTGACTGGATAGTTTGAGAGAAGATGCCACCATTATTTTCCTGAATTTGCTTCCCACTGTGCCATAATTTCAGAAGATATTTCAGGATCTTAAGGCACATGAAAATCACCATTATTAACACCAATATGAAAATCAGTTATCACCACTAACCCAGAAATTTGCAAGAGATTGGGCTTAATATGTAGACTCTAAATTATACTATAAGGATTGAATTTTTTAATAAGTTCCTTATTTGAGGGGATTGGAGTAAGACGGTATATGACTTCCATAAGAATTTTTAAAAGATGGTGACATAAACTTTCCAATTATTTATATTTCAGATGAGTTGGAGTTCACTATAATAAACATTTAAAACAAGGTCAATATTCTCAAAATTACAAGTTCTGACTAAACGCTTTTTACAAATTAAATTTAAAAATTGGAAAGCTGTGTGGGTGTTCATACAGTGCCTCTTTTAAGCATTGGATCACAGTCAACAGAAAGGATAAAAATCTTTGCATTCAGGGAGATAATATTTTAGTAAGGAAGATAGACCATAAACAAGCAAACAAACAAAAAAAGGAAATTGTATTTACATTAGAAATAGAAGGTGACAAATGCTGTGGAGGAAAACAAAACAGTGAAGGAGGACAAAGAGAAAAGGTAAATGTAAGTTATAATTTTAGCTAAGGTGATCCAGCTTTGAAAACAAACAATCCTTATGTATAAGTATATCCTGTAGTTTTTTAAATAATTAAAAATATTTAACAATACTCCAATCAATAAAATGTGCCCACAGGCCCTTAACACTACTAGGAAGTAAACAACTATAATTATAGATTTCAAAAAATTCAAGGAATCCTTTCTATCACCTACTATGGAAGAAGTTATCCCAAAAGGATAAAAAACAAAAACATTTAAAAATAAAAACTTAAGAAGTGGCCCTAAATGTAAAAAAAGAAAAAAAATCAAAACCTCTCTAAGGAAGAGATGCAAAACTTAAGTGCAATTAAAATAACTGAAACTGATTACATTTTTAGAGTTCTTATGTATACAAAATATAAACCGCTGGGAACCTTGACATAGACAAGTAATTTGCTCTCAAAAAACAAACAAACTTTCTAAAGATTAGAAAATTATATATGTGATAACCATTTTAAAAAAAGAGCTAGGGCTTCCCTGGTGGCGCAGTGGTTGAGAGTCCGCCTGCCAATGCAGGGCACACAGGTTCGAGCCCTGGTCTGGGAAGATCCCACATGCCGCGGAGCAACTAGGCCCGTGAGCCACAATTACTGAGCCTGCGCATCTGGAGCCTGTGCTCCGCAACAAGACCACGACAGTGAGAGGCCCGCGCACCGCGATGAAGAGTGGCCCCCGCTTGCCACAACTGGAGAAAGCCCTCGCACAGAAACGAAGACCCAACACAGCCAAAAATAAAATAAATAAATAAATAATTTTTTAAAAAAATATATTAAAAAAAAAAATACACATACCTTTAAAAAAAAAAAAAAGAGCTAAAAGGTGAAACTCTAGCAATTAATGAACTTGAATTTATAAAGTCTAAATGTGATCTATGAACCAGAACATGTTATATAAATGTAAGCCAGATCCTAGCTTGAATTCTCCTAAGCAGTAACACTCAAAAAAAAAATTTTTAATGTATACTACCTTTTATGTGATAATTTCAGTTGATCAATATTCTATCTTTTTGGTTCATGAAAAAATAAGGAATGGTACTTAATGAATCTTATGAGAAATAAAACTCTGATGTCCTGCTAAAGTTATAATGTAGTCAGAAACTTGTGTCTCATCTTTCTCTCAATCCTTTCTCTTACCATTTTTTCACTAGTCTTCTTGAAAGGGCATAATAATGGACCTCACAGATGTGCCCCAGACATACTAATTTTCCTAACCCCCGGAATCATCCTAAGCATATAAACAGTAAGTTTTTTAAAGTAGTGTCCTTATGTTTCATCTCAGTTCATCTTGACTTTACATAATACAACTGTGAAATAATTAAAAGGAGAATGTGAGATGACTTATGAAGAGTCAAAGTAGCATGACTAGCTCTCAGTGCCAGACTGTGCTGGAGGTAGGATTAGACTCACAGTCTAACATGAGTCCCACTGCACCACATCAGCTACTAAGCAGTCTCCTTCCTGTACCTTCACAACTTCCACAACCAATCATCAGCTATTTCAGGAGATACGGTACTCTAGGAAAATAACTATATGGTTTATATTTGATATGGTCTTTCACAAGAGGAAGTCTGAAGGTAAAGCATCTGTATTTTAAACAGTATTACATCTTATTATTCCTAAGAGAAACTCAAAATGTTTCACATACATCATCTTTTTCATCCTCAAACATTCTTTACTATATCGTGAGTAAAGTTCATCTTTCTCACTTTAAATTGCAAGTCTGTGGCAGAAACAGCTAAAACTTTGGTCCATCATACTGAAGTTAACACAAAACTCACAGTTATTCAATGAACAACAACTAACGTTTTAGGTATTTGCAAAGAAGAGGTCGTTATACATAGGAATATGTTTCCATAGTGAATGGTAGTTTTTGCCTCCAAACTAATTACTACTCTAGATATTACTTGTTTAGAGAAAGCATGAGATGATGCTCAAGAAAACAGAACCTGATCTATAGAAAACTTTGGCACATTTACTGCAGCATTTTTAGAAACAATGAAAATTAGAAACAACCTGAAAAACATTCACCAATAGTGAATGTAAAATAAATTTTGGTGCTTAAATACTACAGAACAGTGTGTAATCATTAAAATGAATAAGATATATCTATATGGAAAAATAGCCATGCTATATTGGTTTTTAAAACTGGAGATTACAAAAGGTTGGAGAACAAATACATATAGTATAAAACCTTTCCTGTTTAAAAAGAAATGTATGAATATGTACGTGTGCATTTGGGTGTATGCATATTAAAAATGACACCAAACTTACAACTATTATCTCTGGAAAAAGCTAAAGGAAGACTGTCATTTTAAAATCATATTCACATCCACATACGTAGTTTAATTTTTTTAGCAAACGTGTATTAATGATGGATGGGGTTGAGGAACAGCCAGAAAATACTTCTAAATGTCAACAGTCATTTTAGGAACAATTCTTCTGCTATTTATGAAGAGGCATTTTCTGTTGTACTGAGTTTCATGGGCTTCAGGCTTGTTTAGGTGTTTAAGCGGCATCTGTGCAAACAATCTCTCTCTCTTTATTCTATTTTTCCTTCTTGCATTATTCCAGGCCCAATGTGTAGTCCCTAGTCCTTAGGCTTTTTGCTGTTTAATCATCCACCTCCCTTCCTTCCGACATTAGTCCAGCTAAAGGCCGTATTCTCCTGTAACCTTGTAAATCCCAAGGCCAATTCCCACTGCCATACTCTGCATCTGAGGGCCCCGTCTGTGATTATGCAGTGTCTCTATCATATGATCTAGTGTTTTCAGCATCTCTATGTAAATGCACAGCCAAACATTGAATCATGAATGAAAGGTATATTGGCAAGAGTAAGACATGCCATATGGTTTATATCTGAAAATTATAAATTACAAACTATCACTATCTGATAGCAATTCTTCTTCTAGGAATTTATTCTATAAATATGGTCACATGTGCAAAATTATATATGCAACAATTTTCATTGAAGCATCATTTGTAATTGCAAAAGACTGGAAACAATCTAAATGTCCATCAGTAGGGGGCTGGTGAAATTATGGCACATTTCATAAAACGAAATACCCTACAACCACAAATAGAGAATTATAAATTTAATGAACCAATATAAAACAACTGAAGTCGAACAAGTGAAACAAAAATCAAAGCACAGAACAGAGCGTATAATAAAAAAACATTTGTGATACACACACATACAAACATATATACATACACACACACACACACACACACACACACACACACATTTACTTATCATCTCATCATCATTTGCTTCCAGCAAGGTATACTGGTCAGTTACCTATTATCTCTCAGCCCCAAACCCACCCCTCCTACACTCCATTCTACACTTGGTGCTTGGATTCTGAAAATTACATTTCCTAGGCTCCTTGCCAGCCAGTTTCCTGTTAAGTTCTGCTATCAGGAGACACTAGTAGGAGATCAAAAGGCAGGAGGAAGAAGAGAAGCTTCCTGCCCCTGGCTCCAAAGGAGTAGTTGCTGGTTGCAGCAGGAGCAACAAAGCCAAGGTGGGGCAATTCTGGATGTCGACAGCACCTTTTTTGGGGGGTTCCAGCCTCATCAATGTGGGACCACTTTAGACAGTCAACAGCATCTCCAACAGCACAGCAGTTCATGTGAAGCTCATGGGATACAAGCTTTACAGAGTATTCCTAAAACCTTTCATACTTTTTGAAAACCAATATTAAAAAAATTAATACCCTGAAAGGATAAAGCTAGTTCCTGTGTTAAGAAAAGAATGCATACCTATGTACACATTTGTTGCTAGACAAAATCCTGAGACTTCTAATTTAGATATAATCCACTGTTCCTACTAATTTTCTAAAACCTTCCATGTATAGAAGTATCGGTGCATCCATACAACTAAACTAAATGTAAAAAAAAGTAAAAATTTTTCCATTCTAATTTAAAAAATTAAAGCTGATAGATGTATAACAGGAAGAAAAATCTGACTGTACTTTGAAGCAGATATAATCCAAAACTGTGCTGTTCAATGTGGTACTCATTAACCACATGTGGCTCTTTACATTTAAAATTAATTGAATATTCCTCAATTGCTCTAGCCACTTTTCAAGGGCTCAGTAGTCACATGTGACTAGTGGAGAACTTACTATACAGCAGAGATTAGAGATCATTTCCATAATCATGGGAAGTTTTATTGAATAGTCCTGCTCTGCTTTAGAAGGAAGGTAGAAGTCCTCTTAAAAAGGAATACCCTTGGGGCTTCCCTGGTGGCGCAGTGGTTGGGAGTCTGCCTGCCAATGCAGGGGACACGGGTTCAAGCCCTGGTCTGGGAAGATCCCACATGCCATGGAGCAACTAGGCCCGTGAGCCACAATTACTGAGCCTGCGCGTCTGGAGCCTGTGCTCCGCAACAAGAGAGGCCGCGATAATGAGAGGCCTGCGCACCGCGATGAAGAGTGGTCCCCACTTGCCGCAACTAGAGAAAGCCCTCACACGGAAACGAAGACCCAACACAGCCATAAATAAATAAATAAATAAATAAATAAAATTAAACTTAAAAAAAAAAATGTAAAAAGGAATACCCTTTATTGGGAAAACTCCTTGATGCATATGAAGGACACAGGAAAGTTAAGGCAAAGAAAAGGTATCAGCCATAAGGAGGAGAAGCAGCAGGGCTGTAATACTTAGTGAGAGCAAGAAATTACAGCAAGAGAACCATACTGTCCTCCCTCCCCCTAGTAAGCCCCAGAGATGTTAGAGAGGACTTGAGACAACCTATTATATTAGGGATTAGAGCTGGAGCCATTTTGCTAGAAAAGGTAACCCCAGGAGGTAGGAGGATTGTGGGCCATCCAGGTGACAGATACTTGGAGCACACACGTGCACGTAGGATATATATTTATACTTGTACTCTAAAGAAATAAACTACACAAGATAGAAAAGAGGGGAATTCCTTGGCAGTCCAGTGGTTAGGACTCAGGGCTTTCACTGCCAGGGCCCAGGTCCAATCCCTGGTCAGGGAACTAAGATCCCATAGCAAAAAAAAAAAAAAAAAGAAAAGAATCAGTCAAGCATTAAAATAACACCTTTGAGCACTTACCACATGCCAGGCCCTTCAAATCACTTTACATGTAGTAACTCAATTAAACCTCAGCGCCACTTTAAAGTATTATTATGATTATCTTCTTTTTATAATTAAGAAAACTGAATAAGTAAACATAATGTAGAACACAATTCAAATCCAGCAGTGTGGCCCTTAAGTGATTGCTCTTACCCACTACACTATGTTGCCTCCAAATTAAAGTTCAAGAAACAGGTAAGGTAAGGAAATTATTATTATTATTTTCTCTCTTCATATAGGTGAAAAAATAAACAGAACAGAATTTTGGAGTCTATGGAGTTCAATAATTTAGCATTCCTAATAAAATCTGAAGAAACAATCCATTAGATATTTTTAAGCTTCTATTTCTGGCTAACTTATTGGCTAATTTATGGCAAATAAGGGCTAGTAATATAGTATAAACAATGTAAAATTTTTAAGAAGAGAAAAAAAACCTAGATCTCTGCAACACTCTAATTCTTAATTTTATTTGCTACAGACACCAAGCCTCATTCTGAGGCATGAATACCATACAAAATTTCAGAAACAAGCAGGAATTATCTTTGCATAATGAAATAATATAACGCAGGAAAAGAAT
Source organism: Eschrichtius robustus (assembly GCF_028021215.1). Taxonomy (NCBI): domain Eukaryota; kingdom Metazoa; phylum Chordata; class Mammalia; order Artiodactyla; family Eschrichtiidae; genus Eschrichtius; species Eschrichtius robustus. Next base: position 64,517,693 of record NC_090825.1, read on the forward strand.
CGTTTTTAAAGAACCCAAAATAACAAAAATTGATATAGAATTGCAAAGAAGATTTCTTAGCATTCTGTTTATAATTATTGAATACTGAAAGATAATAAAATATAAAGCAGAGGAGGGGCTCTGTATTGAGAATATTTCTAAAGAATATTCCATTTTGTCCTCTTGGTGGTAAGAAAATGAAAAGTCATACAAACTACATTTAGGATTCAGGTAGTGGTTTAGGATCTATGATGAATCAGAGATAACAATGAGCTTTAACACAGCCTGGCTAGAGAAATGTTTTAATTTCTACTGTTATCCCAATGTTATCTCTTTTAACTAAGAAAAAAAATAGCTGGGCTAATAGTGCCCTACTATTCTGACTGATAACAAAAGCTATCAGAAGCAGTCCAATTTCTGACAGGCTAGGCCAAGGGCAGTATAAGAAAGGCTAAGCCCAAGTGAGAGATTAGGCTGCTGAGATACACATCTTACTTGTTCAGATGATGCCTGGAGTTCCAACTTGACCTTCTCACAACTTCATCCAGAAAGCAAACCCATATAAACGAAAGAGGTGGCCCAGCACAGTAAATCCTGGCTCACAAGGGCTCATTAACATCATAGTCATCTATATCCTCATTCATCCTGAGGGAGAATGCCGAAATTGGAAGAAGCATTCTACTTTGCCTTGAACCAGTGTGAGAACATCGAATACTTGAGTAATTGGTGCCACTTCAGTCATTTCCTTTTTATCACAAATACCCAACCCAAATAAATAGGTCCCCCTGATTTTTAAGTTCCTTGTATAACAGTTCTGAATTAGGTAAAAATCTGGGTATAGAGTAAGAATTTAGATAAGATGGTCCTTCACTACTCAAATGACTGAAGAAGTCATTCTACAATGAGCAGCCTTAAATTTTCCAGATGATCCAAGTGAAAGGAAGAGAGAAAGCAATGCTAAATAGGGTACAAAGCTCTAAAAGATTACATTCTCCTTTCTTTGTTGTCCATAGCTAAAGAGGATGGGTACTGCCATTCACACAGACACTGCAGTACAAACCTAACGATGCTATTCTTTTACTTAAAAGAATAAAAGTTCTCTTTTGCTGAGAAGATAAGTCCAAGCTTCTTGGCAGAATATGCAAAGGCTTTTAGGTAAGAATGCACTATCAGCACAGAGAGGTGGAGCCCTGAGAAAGCTTTCCTAGAAAAAGCTACTTCTAAGCTAGTCAAGGAGAGAAGGGGAGGAGATTTTAGGCAGTGAATAGCACCGAGTAATGCCCAGATGAGAGAAGGCTTCTGGTATGTATAGGCAAACACAAGCAGCTGGTATTATGGAAACTTAAAATATGAGGGAGGACAATATAGCAAGCTATTGACATTTAACCAATTGAAATTACAGTCAACCCTCTCTATCTGTAGGTTTCACATCCACAGATTCAACCAACCACGGAGAGAAAATACTTGGAAAAAAAATTCCAGAAAGTTCCAAAAAGCCAAACTTGAAATTGCTTCCTACGGGCAACTATTTACATATCATTTACATTGTACTTACATCTATTACATAGCATTTGCACTGTTAAGTATTAGAAGTAACCTAGAGACGATTTAAAATACATGGGAAGATAAGTGTAGGCAATGTGCAAACACTGTGCTATTTTACATAAGGGACCTGATCTCTGTGGATTCTAGCATCCACAGCAGTGGGGTAGGGGTGGGGAGGTCCTGGAACCAATACCCAGTGGATACGGAGGGACGACTGTATCTAGAACTCTAGGGTATACTCAGCAATGGCCTATTACAAATCTACCTCCAGACTTCCATTTTAAAATCAAGGTAATTTTGTATTTTATCTTCTATTATTTTTATTTTTAAATAACTATACAAATATATATACATATATATTTCTTGTTTTAAAACATTCTACAAGTAAGGATAAAATTCCCCTTCGATTCCTTTAACATCCCCACTCCCATCAACAACTAGTCTGGAATGTATATTCTTTCAGACCTTCACTATACTTCACATTCGTAAGTATGTACCCACAAAAATATATACGATTGCTTTATGTTCAACGATTTCCATGTAACTATTCTGGGAATCACATACACCCCTCTCCAAAGTCCAATAATATTGTGTCTTCCTGGTGAAAATAGTTTATTTTCAGCTTAACTGATTCCTCTTGTGAAACTGACCAGATTAATAATTCAGAGATATCCTCAATTTTGTATTCCAAATGCAGCCGGAGAAAATAAAATCATGGTAAATACTTGTTAAAAAATGTGTAAATCTCTTCTGGAATTATAATTTTATTTTTACCAAGTAGCTCTAGAAAAGTTGTATATCCATTGTCCATCGAGTCAGAAGCATATCAGTACAGTATCTAGTTATCTGTTCAATCCACGTAACTTATTTGAGTCCTAGTACCTGAACTTCCTTAAATACGTTAGCAACATTTTTCTTTTTTGATGAAGTGATTATTAGTGTTGCTAAGAAAAAATAGTCCTGGGAACCCCCGAGGACTCAGAAAATTGAGCCAATCCAAAATGCTCCTTTATATAAGGAAAGTGACCAGTAAATTCTTTTATCAAGTTTCATCAAGTTTTCAAATGCATTAAAATAAAACTTGAAAATCTCCATAAGTAGCTTTAGTTTCTTTTAAATATAAGTTGGCAGTGATTAAGAATATAATTATTAAAAGCATTCTCTTCGCAATCTCAGTCACTTTATAATATCAAACAGTGAATGTGACTCAGAAAGGTTACAGACCAAAGTCTTCTAATTAATTATTTAATGAGATATGGATATATTAAACTTCTGTTTTGATTTAAATAAACTTTGAAATCACATTTTTATTACATTGCATATATTCCTTCTATAGTAAAACAATTGACTTCTTAAGTTCTGAGCATACCTCTCAATTTTCTTACTTGCAAACAGGCCCTAACAGTTCACATATATTAATTAATTAGATAAAAGATTGGGGGGCTACTACGTGTGTTTGTTTACTTGTGTGCTTGTTGGAGGATAGTGAATCTCAAGAAGGCTGTACCTCAGGCAGGGCACTTTGGTCAAGGGGTTGCCCATCATATCCCTGATCTGGAAGGGGCAAACTAGTGAGATCACTAGAGACAATGTAATTTTGATCAGCACTGTCCCACAGAAACATAAACATATGCCACAAATGAGAGCCACAGATGTAATTTAAAATTTTCTAGTAATTACATTAAAAAAAGAAAAAAGAAAAATAATGTTAGTAACTTTATTTTGTCTAATATATCCAAAATATTATCATTTCAATGTGATCAAAAATTTTAAATTATTGATATTTTATATTCTTTTGTTCACACCAAGTGTTCAAAATCCAGTGTGTAACTTCATACTTAACAGCACTTCTCAATTGCATTAGTCATATTTCAAGTGCTCAAAAAGTCGTATCTGGCCAGCGGCTACCATACTGGACAGCACAGATATAGAGGGGAAACCAGGGGCTTTGGAATTAACATGGACCTAAGGTTTGAATTCTAGTTCCATAACTTACTAAGCTATGTGACCATAAGCTAGTAATATAAACTCCCTGAGCCCTGTAGCTCTTATCAGTAAATCCGGAATAATACCATATGCCTTGCAAATTTCTTAAAAGAACTATAGATAATATAATATTTATTATAATTATAGATAATACGCCTGGCATACATATAACTCAATAAAATCCTCCTCATCCTCATCATTATATAAATTAGAGAAGGAAAAAATAACATTGTATGAGAGCTCAAAGTTTAAAATATTGTGAAGGAGAAAAACAGAAAGAGAAACAAGAACTTGAAGCAAGATTATCAAAATGTTTTCTAACTGAAGTTTCAGTCATCAACCCACTATTATCCACACAAAACAAAAACAAAAACCGTATTTTCCAAAATTGTGAATAATGCCAAAATAAGATATTGCTAAAACTAGACATATGATGGTGTTTAAAGGTTCTATTTCTACAGGGAAAAAAATGGCTGGAAAGTTGAGTAGGAGGTTATTTGCATGGACATGGAATTTTGGGATACTAAAAATGCTTACAAACAATCTACAAAGAGTATATTATGCATTCTGATAACTGAGCATTCATTATGTAATACATAATGATATTTTTTTCAAATAATTGTTACAGTATATTTTTCATTCACTTATATAGGATATCAAAATACAATGCAGAAAATATACAAAACATACCTCTGATAAAAATGTCTGGGCCGATTTCTGAGCTCCTACATGGAGCAGATATTCATATACGTAGAGTGCTAACCTGTAAAATGAGTAAAATATTTATTGAGAAGAGGTATATTTAAAATTCATTCTTTAAACAATGCACACACCTTTTCATTACAGAAATATTTTTCACACTAACAGTGACAGAAAATCAACTCTTCCAACATCTTTTCAATGGGAGTTTATACACATATGTTCAGAAAGAACTTTAATTAAAATAAGACGCAAAAGAATAAGACACATTTAGGTGTTTCTTGGCACGAAACACCTAAATATGGATTTTTGTCTTGGATCATCTAACTTATCAAGCCCTCAATTCCCTTTGTTATACCTAGTATGAATTACTAACTTAAAACCAAACATTAATAATTCCCATAACCTACTTGAAGGTCTAATTATTAGTAAAACAAATGAATTAAGTTATTGGACCTTTACAACAACACTATATCCTTCCATCTTTCTGGTGAATGTTAACATAAACTCCAGCTGTTTACATATCCGTATGCCAAAATGGGTGTTGAATGTCCATTTTAATATATTTGTTCAGGCACTCTCTCCTTATTCTTTAGTTTAGATTGCTAAACCAATAATATTTTAGTTTAAAAGAAATTCAAATTAACAGCAAATCACAGCATTAAGTAAACTTTAAAGATACCAGATTATATTAAGCATTTGGGTGCTTAGAGTTTAAAGGTTAACACGGAAGTACATATAAATTTATCACTCAAATATAGAATATTAAGTATGCACTATACATTTATACTACTCTCATTATCTTGTGGATTCAGAATTTTAAGCTACACCATGTGGCTCAATTTTAGTTAAGCTGTTAACAAAATATTATTCATAAACCCAAATTAGTCTGAGGCAGTATTTTTAATGATATCTTGGACTGATGCCCAGATGGCTCACAACAGTTCAGTTTCTGCTACACTGTATTTACCAATATTGAGCCAGGTTTACAGTAAACAAAACAATGTAACAATAACCACAGTTCTGTAGAGCTACTCCATTTCTCTTGCCAAGTGAATTTATGATTGTTAAAGACTGATGGCATTTGAAAAAATGAATATTTTCCCCATTTTCATGAAAACATAACATGTATTTGTCATGAAAAGGGAAAGCCTGTATATAATCACTTGCTCTGTCCATTTAATTCTTTCTCCATTCCAAAACTGCCAAACTCTTAAGATGAGAATTATTCTGTAGTTACTAAGCACCATGAGCAGACATCTGTTAAAGTTACTCATAGATGAAAAGTATGTTGTTGACAGTGAGTATACGAATATAATTTAGAAACATCTCCTATTCTCTTCAAGTTGAATGCCACTTCCTGGATCAGTGCTTCTCAACTCTTTTTCTACCCTAACACAGGTAGTATGTCACATCCCTGTGTGATGCTCCCTGAGGAAGGTTCATACCCCAAAGTATGTCATATGGGATATGGGAATTGAAATGTTCCTGTAGTTTCAAACAAACAAACCCAACTGGTGATTCTTACCACACATTCTTCAAACACACATATCCCACATACTCTGTCTCTCCACTAACTACTTCCAAACCCATCACATGATTCCTGACCATGATGGCAGATTTCACCTTGAAAAAAAAAAATATTTGTGAATTTCTCCTGGAGAGACTGAAGCCTCAAAATTGCCTGCCAGTGGCAGTGTGGCCCTACTGCCTACGGCCCTACAGCCTCGGGTTATTCCTTGTGGCTTGTAAAATCTTGGGCCTAGAGCCATACCAGTGGTGCAGTCTGGACAAGAAAGCCAGGCCTAAGTCAAAGGCTCAGCAGTAAGGATGTTCCACCAAGCTTGGAGAAGTTGGAAGTGAGAGGCACTGAGTGAAGCAGAGGCACTGTGGTGGGTCTGGGAGGCGGGGGGGGGGGGGGGGGGGGCGATAAGAAAACAGACCCCAGAACAGTCAAGGCCAGAGCACAACTGTTGCTGTGTCCTTGCAATAAACACCATTCCTTAAAGTTAAGCAAGCCACTTCCTTGTAACCTCTTCTTTGTAATATTAAAGGAGATAATATATTTCTTCTATGTTTTCCCCCAATTAATTAGGTAGCAAAAAGTATATCTCTTTATAAGTAGAATTTTTTTTTTTATTATGTTTATTTTTGGCTGTGTTGGGTCTTCGTTTCTGTGTGAGGGCTTTCTCCAGTTGCGGCGAGTGGGGGCCACTCTTCATCGCGGTGCGCGGGCCTCTCACTATTGCGGCCTCTCTTGTTGCGGAGCAGAGGCTCCAGACGCTCAGGCTCAGTAGTTGTGGCTCACGGGCCCAGTTGCTCCGCGGCATGTGGGATCTTCCCAGACCAGGGCTCGAACCCGTGTCCCCTGCATTGGCAGGCAGATTCTCAACCACTGCGCCACCAGGGAAGCCCCCTATAAGTAGAATTTAAAGCAACAATCTCCTCTCTCTCAATGGGCTCAGGACAGTGAGTCTAAAAGACCTATTGGCGGAGGCACAGAATCAATGGGGGGAAGGGGTTTCAAACCACAGAACTAAAGATTTTGAAGCGTCTTCCTAGGGGTGTGCTTGTCCTCTTACCCTTAGAATCTGAGCTGTAGCAGGACATCGTGTTGTTATCAACAGGATGATAAAATGGGACAGGGCTGAGAAAATCTATCTATAACACCGCCTCATATATCCATGTTCTGTAACTCCCTTGAACAAAATGAACGCTTCCCAGGCAGTCAGGACCTATACTCCAGAGAGAGTGGCAGGGAGCATCATATGGGTGAACAGTTAATCAACTCTACTGCCTTGATGACTCCAGAATACATCACTAGCAAATCTCCAACATTTTAACTACTACCTCTGTGCATAGGATGTTCCAAACCTATGTCTTTAGCCCTATCCTCTCTACCAAGCTCCAAACCTGCTTCTCCAAATTACTGTTTGAAATTTCTAGCAAGATAGCTCTCTCTTAACTTGACCATGTGCAGAGTTAAATTCACCTTCTCCCTCTGTTTACAGTACCTGTGCTCACTTTCAATGAAACACAATTTCTGAGTCTCAGTTTCCTCATTTGTAAAATGGGAAGGATACTTTCCTTGTAGTATTTTTTTTTTTTTTTTTTGCTTTAGGTAATATGCTTTTTCTTCCTTGTAATGAATGTCCTGGCAACTTCTAGAGTACTTTGGGAGACCTGCTTGCGAGTGAATGGGCCTCTCTAATGCCAGAGTTTTATTTTTAGAATGTGTGGGGCAGATAGGGAAGTTATAGGGAATACAGTTGCTGGTATAAATTAAAAGCCAGTTTGATTTCGTCTCTTAAACCTCACCCACATATACCAATGAGCAGTCAAAGATGTCTATACGTGTCAGACGTTGTTCCACCCTTAAAATAAATTACCTTGCTGATAACAGCCTTATTTAATGGCTACAGTATATTATACCTACTTGATTTCTTTTGCCCAGAACGTGTGCTATTTCTGCCCTGACGGTATATCTCTCCTTGTAGTATTGTTGAAAGGATCAGACAGCACAGTAAATAGTAACAATGACTGCAACGGTTTCAGCTAATTCTGTTACATATTATATTACCAAGTCACATACTGGATTCCAACGCCACAGCCTCTCTCACATTTGCCATTCCTTTCTATCCTCCCTCCTGCTCCTGAAGAACCACTAGGAGCCACATCAATAGGAGTATTTGTTCTACCTTCAGATACAGATACTGTGTATTTCCCATTAGCTGCCTACAATAGAGGCATTAGGGCCACCAGAAGTAAGAATCTCCAGGAGGTTCTGGGGGAAAAGCCCTGCAATAAATTATTTGTGTATGAATACAAATGATTCCAGGGGAGTGAGGAGTGACACTTGTCCATCCGTGCAGATGAATCATAGCATGGTCCCTTACCTAGTGACAGGAGATCATCAAACATTTTATTCGGATTCAGTTTCTACTGGACAGTGAAAATTTAAAAATAAATATTGAATATACAAATATTTAAAATGTGTACACTCTCATATTAACATTTTCATTTTCCTTTTTAGGATCTTTAAGAAATTTAACTACTTTTGATAAAGTACAGAGTGGCTATTTAATCTAGTGGCTTATAATGTGATCCAATTACACAGAAAAAAATTAATAATCATGCAGTAAGAGTTTGTTTGCAGAAAGTAGACACAGACTTTTTTTTAAACATTGATTAATGAAAAAGCATATCAATGATTCATGGATCATATGCCTTTAAATTACCTTCATTTCATTCTAAATTTCAAATAGATACCAATGACTGAGTTAACAAAATCATGACCAGGAATTCTAGAGAGGAATGCAAAGCCAGAATGCAAAATATATCTGAAACAGCTCAAGACCTTCTGTACTCCCTGGTTACTGCAGGCTCTTAAGCTTTAAAAGTAAGAGCAAAGGTAGAGGTTAAAATGGGAAGAGAACTGAGAATAGCCAAAGCCTGAGCCCACCTGGCACTGTCCTCAAAACAGTAATTACATATCACCTACCCATGCGATTCACACTCAACTCACTGTCCCTCAGTTACACACATATACACTCATGGGTGCCATCGAAGGCAGAACAGAAAAGTCAACCACCACTGATAAAACTTCACAATTCAAATTCTATCAATCTCCAATTCTGATAGGGTCAAATCTATTGATCTTTCAACTAGACTTCATGGATTCAAAATCTCTAATAAATTTGGATGTTGACCAGTCTACAGTTTAACTTTTTAACCTATTTACAAAAGGAAAGGGGGAAATCCCACTCACTTTACTTTGCGCATGATTCTAACAAAAGTGGATTTTTTTGTTAATTACAAAATATATAATTAGAAGGGAATTAAAGATATATAAAAATGAAAAGAACACAGAAAGATGTTAAACCTCTGATTATCCCCCACCAAAAAAAAACCCAAATAAAATTAAAAAGCAATAATGAACTGAGAAAATAGGATATACAATCAATAGGACAACAAAAGGCTAATATGCTTAACATATAAACAGCTCATATAATACGTCCTGCCAGAATAAGAAGACCTTAATTTTTAAATAATGAGCAAGGATGGACGTTAAAGGTCAAATAAGAATGGCTACCTATGGCCAGTAAATAATCCTAAGGAAAAATATTCAACCTTCCAGCCATAAACAATATTTTAAAATTTCACCAATCAATGTACCAAAGACTCTAAAAACATTAAAGCATTCGGTGCCTAAAGGGTAATATATGGACGTGTAAATGGTACAGCTTTTCAAGAAAATAACATGGCAAAGTGAAAAGGTAAGTGAATGAGTAAAAAACACAAGTGTAGAATAGCTTGTATAGTACGCTCCCATGTATATGACACATATATTCTTCAGAGGTAATTCATATACATACAGGCACAGGAACAACAAGCTTAACTCACCAGGCTTCCCCCTCTAGTGGAAACATATGTATCCAAACAGTATCTTTTATTGCAGGGGTTTTTTTCCTAGGGAGTGGGAGCCTAGGATAAGAGGCAGACTTTTTTACTGCATAAACTTTCTTCTGTTTGATTATTTCCCCGTACTTCTTCTATTACGCATTTAAAAAGAAATAAACAAGCAAATAGGAAAAAAATAATAACACCTTTTGTGACCTTTGACCCAGTAATTTCTATTCTAAAATACTATTTTAAAGAATTAATCCGAAATCCAAACAATTTATAATGAAGCTCGTGGTAAAATTATAGCAGTGAAAAACTGGCAACCTAAATATCTGATAAAAGGGGAATAGTTGGATTGTGATATATGCAGGTGATGGGAAAATATATTTTTGAAGATGTTTAATGAAGAAATGTTCGTAATTCATTGCTAAAAGTGTGAGCATATATACACAGAAATATACATACTGCATTGAGAAAAAGAGTAGAAGGAAATATGAGTTATAGCTACTGGTAGAAATATTAATAATAGAAGAAGCAACAGATGAAGTCCAACTAGTATGGATGTAGCAGAAAAACTAAATAAAGCATAAAACCAGTATGGTCTAATCAGAGTAAGAGCTAACATCCCCATGCCTCCTTCAGAAGGCCTGAGGACAACTCTTGTTATAGCACTGTCCTCTAATTAACAATCATAATGGTAGCTTTGTGTCTCCAGTAAAAGATTAAACTTTGTGCCACTCATACTATACAAAAATCTAAGATATCTTTTCAAAACCAATTTGGCAATAAGTATACGTCAAAAGCTTGCTAAAAAAAGTTCACACACTTTGACCCAATAACTCCATTACTGGGAGTCTAGTCTAAAGAAATTATCCTAAATGTAGAAAAGCTTAATGCCCAAAAATTTTTAACCGAAGAACATGTAGAACAATCAAAATATAAATAAAAAGAAAAATGGCTAGATTTATAGTAAAATATTTTGCATTAATTTCATGTTTGAAAATATAACTCAGAATTTAGATATATTCATTCAACAAGCACCTAAGAGACTTCCCTCCGCTTAATTCTTGAACTTTAAAATGTGAGCAAATGTCATAACCATACCACCAAATAAAATTATTTCAAATTTACCTTGTGAAAATTACAAAATCTAACAAGGAAACAAATTTTTACCATTCACATGAACAAAATCTGTTACATGCTTGCCAAGAGGTATCATCTAACAGTACTAAGACAGTTAAGTATTTAACAGCAAATCTACAACACATAATGTCATTTGGAGTCTAATTACAGCAAATTCTCAACTACACTTGTAAATAAGGACTTCACAGTCTGGAAAAGGGGTAAAGAATTTACTTCACTCTATAATCTAGCTATCTAATTTGAGATTAAATCTCTTGCTCTGAAGGAAATGGTAGAAAATAAGGAACTATGGATAACATATAAAAAAGGTTTTAAAGACAGTATTGTTAATTTGCAAAAAAGTTCTCCAAGTTAAACATAAATAAAAGGTGAATACTACCTATAGTTCAGAGCTAATTCCTAACTCTCTCTCTACATACACATATATGTACATATGTCAATATCTATGCATGTGTGTATAATACATCTATATAAAACAAATCATTATTTCACAAAAGTCAGTCAATAAAAATGACCTAATGTGTTTAATCTGAATTTATAGAACAGTTAAAATGGATATGACTGTTTAAATCATAGAAACAATTTTTTTAATCTTATGAACAGGATTCATCAAAAGTTTTCTTTATATTATACATGCTAGTTATAATAACACAATTTAATGTTCATAAAACTTTTCAGGAATGTGTGCCACTTGTGGATAACATTTAATCATGCCTCACAATATATTCCTATGAGGCAGAGTTACGAACTACGTATAAACATCATTAGGTAAGTACTCATACAATGAAAAGTCCAACTACCAATAAACAGCTATGTCTGTCAGCCTGGCCATGATATCCTATATCTACTTTTCACACATTTACCTATTAAATAACCTGTCTTTTGCATGCCATTCTTTTAATATTCCAGAAAGATGCAGTGTTGAAACTGAAAAGCAAGAGAAAGTAGCCATTTAATATGAGAAAACATACATCCATCCCAAACTTCAGTGATGAAAACTGATTTCGCCATCTTCTTACATTTAGCAAGGAAAAAGGAAAAAAAAAAGATTCAAACATAAAGCCTTCAATTTAACAAATCCCCACCTGTAGTTTTAAAATTCTTTTGGTTGATTCACTATATGTGCAAAGGTAGAGGGAAGACACAGTAGGAGAATTAACTTCAAAAAACAGCTGTTCCTAATTTCTCTTGAAATTAAACTACTATAACACATTTTGTCTTGTTTATCTCTGTATCTCCAGCACCTAAACTAGTGAGTACCCAATAAATATTTTTTAATGAAGGAATGACTCTCTTAAACCAGGCATGAGGCACTTACAGAATCCTTTGGTTTCCTCTAGTCAAGGCATTCAAAGGGGAAGCGTAAGGAATCTCCTTAGAGACCTACTTTAGCATTGACCTCCTCGTAGTATCCTTAAGCTTCAGCCTCTCAATAAAATACTATCGTTTAACAGCATGAATGTTACTAAAACAATTCCTTCACACTGATTCCTATCTCTATATACAAAGGGTAATTTTTTTAAAGAAATAAATTAATCCATTTAGTTGTGGGTGGTAGATATCTGTTGTTTTGTTATTTTTAATAAAACAAATCCTCAAAAGACAATAACCTCCCTCTCGCCTACATCCTTAAAGGAAATAAATCAAGCTTAGGAAATAAACAATAAAAAGATTGTAGAGGGCTAGAAGAGGGCTATTTTATAAAGAATGGTCTAGCTGTTACATTTAACACTGGTGAGCAGTATGTGCTGCAAAATGCTACATCCAAAATCCACTCCCCATCTTTTGTCCTTAAATCCCAATGTCATTAACTCGAGAAGCCGCAGACATAGAGAACTTAGAACAGATTAAGTTCTCCTAACGGACAGTAAAAAGTCATGTGGGATCTAGATTCCTACCCACTGCTATATTTAAAATGGATAACCAACAAGGACCTACTGTACAGCACAGGAAACTCTGCTCAATATTATTTATGTAACAACCTAATCAGGAAAAGAATTTGAAAAAGAATAGACACATGTATATGAATAACTGAGTCACTTTGTTGTACACCTGAAACTAACACAACATTGTTAATCTACTATACTCCAATATAAAATAAAAACTTTTAAAAAAGTCATGTTGGATTTAGAAAAAAGAACTCTCTTATTCCTGATCCATTGTATAATTCCACTGTTGACTAATGACACCTATCAGTATCCACATGTGTCTCCTAAGTGATAAAATGCCAAGAGTTAGCCGGATCACAGCTAGCTAACAAGTAGCAAGGAGCATTTGGCAGCCACCGAGAGACTGCTCATGGGATTGTAAGTAGTTTAGCAATGAAACTAGATCAGCCTGTTCAAATTTTCAACAGAGCTTACAACCTGGTGCTAAGGAGGTGTGAAAAATTAGAAATCTGTTTCTAACATTGTCTTTTTAAAGTTCTTCATCATAAACAGTGAAGCTAAAAAAACAGATTTAGCATGTCAAAAACTGTCTATGCAACCACCCAATAATATTAATATCCAGCCTTTGTTTCAAATTTACTTAGTCTATTTTCTATACTCTCAATATCAGTTTTAGAGACTAGATACCTGATATACATAAAGATACTGAAGATACTAAACAGAATTAAATGTTCTGGTGCAGAGATAATTGCATCAGTTAAGACCGACAGGGAAAGGAGTGAAAGATTTAACAATTATTAAATGGATAGCTGGGCATAAAAAATATTACTTTGCCGATGTGTCATTGATGTCATAAATGATAGACAAGTAATGCTTGGGAGTATGGATTTGGAATTAAATGATTTGGTGTGCTTAGAAATAAAAACACTTGCCTTGTGCAGACAGGCAAATTCATGATTAAAATGACTATCAATAGAGGAAATAAAAAGGCTAATATATAAAAATAAGAATTAATTTAAAACTAATCAAGAGTTTATAGAAATATGGTTATTTATAATATAGAAATATGGTTATTTGTAAAATTTAGTAAAAATTTCTATCCATTCTTTAAAATAATTGTTCTTGCTATAATCTCTCATTTGATTTTTTTTCATAAATTTATTTATTTATACGTATTTAATTTTGGCTGCATTGGGTCTTTGTTGCTGCACGTGGGCTTTCTCTAGTTGCGGCGAGCGGGGGCTACTCTTCGTTGTGGTGCACGGGCTTCTCATTGCGGTAGCTTCTCTTGTTGCAGAGCACAGGCTCTAGGTGCGCGGACTTCAGTAGTTGTGGCGCACGGACTTAGTTGCTCCAGGGCATGTGGGATCTTTCCAGACCAGGGGTCGAACCCGTGCCCCCTGCATTGGTAGGCGTACTCTTAATCTTAACTACTGCACCACTCCATCCACTCTTAGAGCTAAGCTATATACATTGGAAATACAGTACTGGGTATACTTGATAATAGCACTTAGTCCATTTCAATCCAGCTTGAAGATTATACATTATACCCATGCTCCCACCTGCCCATGGAATCTTGATATATATTGTCTGATATACATAGTTCTGTTTGTGTCATCCTTACAGAGAGCAGATTTTCTTTTATATCCACCCAGAATACTAGTAGCTTCCTAACACTTGCTGACCAACACTGGGAGTCATCCCATACTCAATTTCAATGTATTAACATCAAAATTAACACCAGACACCAGACTTCCACTTATGCCGTGGAGGAGTAAGTGGGACTGAACTTGCCCTCTTGCTGCAGACAACTAGAAAACTGGATATATGAAACAACTGGTTTTAGATACTGGACAACAGGCAGTGCAGACCTGTAAAACTTGCAAAAAGAGGAACATACAAGATTTGAGTCCTATCATAACCCTAGTTTTCTGCCTCAAGGCACATTCCAGAACAAAGTGCAAGGAGGGAACAAATCCAAATACAACACAGTGGTCTCAAGTTGAAGAGATCAAGGAATTAAACTGGGGAGGATTGAGGCAGCTGGAATTTGTGGGCAGAGTATCAGACAGGAGGGGGCTACACAGCAAAATAACTCCAACAATCTGCATAGGAATCCCTTTGCCCATGTATAGGGTGGAACTCCACCAAGCCAGGCAAAGAACTGTTGCTCACAGAGGGCTGGGAAACCACTAACTACTCACAGGAGAAACTTCAAGAACATTACTCACAACGAACACCAACAGCATTCGGTAGAGACCCACGGGCCACACTTCAGAGGTAGCACTAAACTAGTCCTAAAGTAAAAGTAGACTTACCCTAACCATAGTGTGTAATTTTAACAACCCAAATAAGCTTTTAACAACATGCAGTGTAGCCAGATTAATTTGGCTAGAAAGTAGCTTTAAGTAAAGATAAATATTTTTTAAAAAGTGATACCAAGTATCAAGTCAGAGATATTAAAATAACTTTCAGGTTGGTGAATGACATGGCCACTGGGGGCAAGGGGAGTATGGGAAATCTCTATACCTTCTGCTCAATTTTGCTATGAACCTAAAACTGCTCTTTCTAAAAAAAGTATTTTTCAAAGCATTTACACTGGGTAATGGGGCTTCTTACTTCCCTCTCTCTGCTGTTCTGTGTTTTGCAAATTTCTATAATCAAGAAAAAATTATTTTAAAACTTAGTCATCAGTTCATATCTCCTTCCCCAAGCTAATTTTAAATTATTATCTATGTGTAACATTTTCCTCAAGTACAAATGAACAGTAACAGTTTACTCTAATAATAAGTTAATAACCAAGAAAATATCTTCTTTATAAATAATATAAATTACATATCCCAAGAAATTAAGATGAGTGGAAAACATTTAAAAGCAGTCTAATGTTTTTCCTCTGGCTACTAAGCACTGAAAATAACTTACTCAGAATTTCTTCCAGGCTTTACGATTTTTTTTTCTTTTTTCACCTCATGCAGAAGTTTATTGTAGAACTGAAAATAAATTGCATCATTTAAAATCTCTCTCTTCTACTTATTTACAAGACAGAAACAGACTCACAGACTTTGAAAGCAAACTTATGGTTACCAAAAGGGGAAACGTGGTGGGGAGGAATAAATTAGGAGTTTGGTATTAACATATACACACTACTATATACAAAATAGATAATCAACAAGGACCTACTGTAGAGCACAGGGAACTCTGCTCAGTACTCTGTAATAGCCTACATGGGAAAAGAATGTGAAAAAGAATGGATATATGTATATGTTTAACTGAATCACCTTGCTGTACACCTGAAACTAACACAACATTGTAAATCAACTACACTCCAATGTAAAATAAAAAATAAATTTAAAAAAAAACAACTCTCTCTCCTTATTTCTGTCTTTTAAACAGTGCACACAGCAGAAGCTATATGTATAGGCAGCACCTCCTCACCATAAGACATCATTTCTCTGGTGCCCAGCAGGTCACATGCCAGGTGGTTGCAACCCATGCCACAGAACCAAGTCTAAGATCAGCAGTTCAGGACCTACCTTCCTTTCTGAGGCTCTTCAAACTTGGGATCACAGACGTGAACACTTCATTCTGACCGGGTTTTAGTAACCTGTATCCCCCACAAGTTTAGGGAACTGTAAATCCTCCAATATCCTTCTACTCCCTGCTTCATCAACATTAATAGTCTCCTCACTAAAAGTCTGAGGCTCCCTGATGTGGACTGAAGTCACTATAGCTTATTTCTCTACCCTCAGGTTTCCATGTGATGGGGACTTCTAAGGAGTCCATGAATAGAAATGAGAAGAACTTGATCTGACATTCTTATTTTTCTTAATTCTTCCTGTTAATTCTCTTTTCTAATCTTTGCACATGCTATTTTGGCATTTAGATCTATTCTGCTTTATATCTGCTTTCCTTTAGCACTCACTTTACATTCCCTACTACTTCTTGCACCTTCTTTTTAAATGTTTCACCTTGTTCTAACTTCCTTAACCCCAGCCAAATCTGTATGATCATCTAGCTATAACATATTTGGTGACGTCTTTAGTTAGACCTACTTCATTATTGCCATGTTTAAAGTATCCACATTAATATGCACCATTCATTGAGGCTAGTGCTTGTAATTCATTTTCCACTTTCCCTAGAGGAATTCTGGAAGAGTTTTTCTCATAACAAATTCCAGCAATGTCTCTGATCTGTACTCCTTAGGGCACATGCAGAACAGGGAAGAAATGCTTCAGAAGAATACACCCATAGACACAGGTCCCAGAACTCTTAATACCACAGAAGGAAGTGGGCAGGTGTTTGAAGGAAAAACCCAACTTAGGAAAGACACAGGATAATTCTTCTCTGATTTTCAGAGGGTATAAATGTATATTTTTAATCCCTATTTGAAGCTATTTTTAAAAAGCTCCATATAAAATAATTAGAACCACAGGGGTTTTGTCTAGGGCTTAATCCATTTCCTAGTATTAGTTTTAAATATTTAGACATTTACAGCATTTGCTCTTTCAGGACATTTATTTATCTCTTTATTAGACAACTCTTAAGCATCTAGTTTGTGTAAAGTATTGAGAACCAATGAAACATCATTAATTTAGGACCCACTAAGGCAGAGTTTGTGGCAATATGGTAAAAGAATGCATCTTTACACTAACAAAGAGTTTAACAAATTAGCAGCATAAAGATAATTCTAAATATCTAATGTTAGAAAGAAAAACACTTTCAAACACCCTGATAAATTCTACAAATAAACACTTAATGCTCATCACCATCAACAATTAGTAAGCTCCTACCATTGTTCTAGGTCTTGAACCAAAAAAAAAAAAAGAAGAAGACACAAATTTTGCCCTCAAGTAATTTTCAGACTTGTTAATCGGAAGAAAAATATAATTAAAAATAAGATCAGTAACACAAAGTGGCATATGATTGGTGTACAGGCAACAAAACATCAAGAATTCAGAACGGGAAGAGACCACTGTAAGAGACTCTTGACAAAAGGGCTTTAACTGACAGAGGAAATTGTACTTAAGCTAGGTATTAAGGGAAATGGGATAAGCAGGAAGAAAAGAGGACGTTTAAGTAAAGGATAATAGCATGAAAGAATTATCTAAATTATATACAACACTGTGGCCAAAATAAAATTCTCTATGTACCTGAAAGTAATAAAATGTTTCACGAAATATTCCATTATTGAGACAGACTTCTCGTATCACTATGCAATAGAAAGATTTTACTCTATTATATAGAATATGATAGAGTAATAATAGGAACTTATATTTATACTATTTTATAGCTTATAAAATGCATTCACATATGAAAGTAAACATTTAATTATTTAGTAGCAGTTTATAGCAATGTTATTTTATTAAGAATTTCTCTACATAGTTCTCTTTTATTTTTTCAGATTTTTTAAAAATAAGCCTTTTTATGTACATTTGTAATTGAGAAAAATGTTCATCTAGAAGGCATTCCCTATGGCATTTCCTAATTAAAATTTAGGTTACCAGGTAAAGCTTTAGAATACAGAAATTTATTTTGTACCCCAAAACATAAGTAAAAACCCACATTTTTTTAAATATCAGAAAGTGGGATCTATATATCTATAAATTTAGATAAAGTTATTCTGATTCTTCAGTTATATTTGTATCTAAAAATAAATGTTTAAAGTGTATCTCTACATAAGGAGCTAAAATAATCAATAGATAAAAGAGAAAAACAGACAAGGGGAGAAAATAGGATTAAATACAACATGAACCTCTTCTAAATTAATCTCCAGATACTCAATTTCCAGTCAATTGCACTAAGAAGCATTTGGCATCCATGCGTGCCTAAATCAATGAAAAGAGTGACCTAAGAGATCTTGACTTCCTTAAGTCCCGATACAAATAATCAAACTCCTTGATTTTAGATATACAATCACAGCATAATCATCAAATTTGAAAATAAAAGGAGATAACTAATATATTTAGATTCTTGAATCAGTATCCCAAAAGAACAGGCACTCTGAAACACTGCACTAAATCTAATAAGATTAACTTGACAAAAATAAATGTACAATACTGTGCTTGAATCAAAAATCTTGTACAGGACAGACAAATATAACAATAGCCCATATAAAAAGAGAGGTTTTAGCTGACTGCAAGTTTAATATGAATTAATAGTATATTAGACCACCCTGCCAAGAGCTAATTTTACCTTAAATGCATTAACATAGAACTAAAAAAGGAGAGATAATAAGTCCTAGAAAGATGACGGGGAAAAAAAAAGACAAGTTGTGAGCAATGGTTGGAAGTATCAGTGATGCATAACCTGCAGAAAGTAAAGACTCAAACACTTAATAGGTTGTCAGCTATTACAGGGATTGGTCTTATTTTACATGGCTAAAGAGGGTGGAACTAAAACCAATGGGTTAAAGTGCTAAGAAGGCAAATTGTAACTCGACACCTCAAAGACCCTTTTTGTAACCATTACAGCTATCCAAAAATCTTATAGGCTGAGAAAATAACCATTTTGGGGTTGGGAGATGTCAGTGTCCAATCTCTGAAAGAGTAAAGGAACAGTACAGGTTGAAGCTGGGGATACTGCAGGGGCTTTATTCATTAAACAGAAGTTTGGATCAGATGAACTTTAAAATACCTCTCAAATACAAGATTACATAATCCTATTATTACTAAAATGTGGCCCAGAGCAATTGAGTGACTTCCAGATCAACAGAACTATTTGGTAAAGGAGCTGAGATTAGGATATATGACTCAGAGCTTAGTCTGCTGTATCTCGAAAAATACTGCAAAACAACATGATTCAACATCTTCCATGAAGAAATTATATTCCCAGGAAATATCACTCTGTGACCAAGTGAAAGATGGAGAAGTGGCAAGCTTACCTGTCAAAGTCAACCTAAGGCAACTGTTAGTACAACCACCACTCCCACCACCCTGCTCCTCCACTCAAACATTAAGAAGATAAACTGTTTCTCCATGATGTAAGTCTGTGTCGTTCCTATAGATCATGTGGACCAATGTTCCAAGGTTTCCAAACCAAAAATGGAAGATAAAAGCATGCTATCTATACCTATAGGAAAAACCTGACCATACCAGTGAAAGATTAGTCAACTGACTCCATACAAGTTGGTTTGATGGGTAAAAAGCAGAGTTCCAATCAGTAAATGGAAAGAGGCATATTACAATAAAACTCTATCTAAAATAATAAGCAATTTCTAAACACATTTACTCTTTCCAAATTCTCCCAGATGTTAGCAGAGAATTGCTACATCCTATATTAGTTTAAGCTTTTTAACCTAATCTACCCTATAATTAGAAACCATACTTTTTATTCCAAAACAGTTGAAGGGGATAAATTACACTAATATTGACAATTACAAAGCCAGTTAAATAGAAAATGTGTTATAATAGGTTCATGGTACCAAATCAGATTACTATGCTGTTTCAGTGTTTCCTTGGCATGCCAAAATATAATTTATAGAACGTAAGTAAAATATTTTAGCAAAGGTCTGCCTTCCTTAATTGACTTCCCTAAATGTCTGCAAAATTAAATGTGTTTAAAAGCAAAATAGTTTGCAGATCAACACTGTCAGGTGCACAATCTATTCCTCTATTTTTAACAGTTTCCTTATGATGAACCACAGTAATGTCCAGGAGAAATACCATGGAAGCTCCAAAACAGCAGATTAACTGAATTTACAGAGCTTTAATAAGCTTCTATTCTCCCCCCTCAGTTACACACACACACACACACACACACACACACACACACACACACACACTTCTAACTTCTTCTACAGTACAGACTCTTAGTTGCCTGGAAGGTCTCTCCTCTGAGTAGTGAGAAACAAAATTATTAGCTGGACATATTACTCCTCAGCTAAAAGATAATGTTCCCCTATTTCCCTTGAAGCTGGGTGTGTTCACTTGCCTGAAGTTTGGCCAAGGAGATAGAGATTTAAGTTGGAAGACTTACACTAAGGGGTATTGTTCCACATTCCCTTATCCCGAATTCAGCCTATAAGGTTGGCGTGATGTTTCAGCCTCCATCTTGGACCATGAGAATGAGACCACTCTAGGAATGCCAGATGCAATGGACTGAATGTTTGTGTTCCCCCAAAATTGATTTGTTAAAACCCTAATCCCAATGTGATGGTATTTAGAGGTGGGGCCTTTGGGAGGTAATTAGGTCATGAGGGTAGAGTCTTCATAATGGCATTAGTGCCCTGACAGGAAGAGACCAGACAGCTAGCTAGCTTTCTTTCCACCATGTAAGGACACAACAAGAAGTGAGCAGTCTACAACCTGGAAGAGCATCCTCCCTGGAAACACACTGTGCTGACACTCTGATCTTGGACTTCCATCCTCCAGAACTGTGAAAAATAAATTTCTGTTCTTCATAAGCCACTCTGAATATGGTACTTTATTATAGCAGCCCAAGCTGACTAAAACACTAGAATAAAAAGGTAGATGGGGTATAGATTCCTGACAACTTCATGGAACTGCCATTTCAGCCCTGGATTCTCAACCTTCAGATTTCTTTTATTTAAGAGGAACAACTTTTAACCTTATTTAGGGTTTCCAATTATGTGCAACCTAATCAACTCCTAACTAGTACATGTGCTGCTAAGTCAGGCTTACTCTCCAGTCTTCCCATAATATGACTTCCACACAACTCTACCTGAACCGCTCTTGCTGCATTGTCAAAAGTGGTCACCATGCAATCCTTGTCTTAGTTTACGCCTTTAGTGTATTTGACTCTGGTGATAACTCCCTCAGACTTAAGACCTCAAATCACTCTTTACTCATTCTCCTCCATATCTTAAAACATTGCTTTGTTTTTTCTTTTTCTTTTTTTAAACTCTACAAAATATTTTATTGCTTGGATGTGCAGAATAAATTTAGGAGGCAGAAGAATAAATACTGGCTCTCAAATTTCTTTGCTAGTGATACACAGAATACAAAAGGAATAGTTTGACAAGTTACAATCAGTTCAGTTTGGGATACACTGTTTGAGTATGAGTCTGAAACTCCAAAAAGAGTCCTAGATATAGAATTAAGTTGATTTTTTTCATACAAAATTATCTAGCACAATATATTGATTAATCAATATAATGCCAATTTATAATAACGCCAAGTTCTCATTATATGTGGGTCATTTCTTGAGCACTCTGAACTGTTACACTGACATACAGTACTTGCCCACTCCCATGCCAATATTACACTAGTTTTATTTTTAAAGTCTTGTTATTGCATAAATAAGTCTCCACACCTTATCACTACCACATCTTCTTCTTCCTCTTCAAAACTGTCCTGGCTGTTTTGGCTCTTTTTTTTATATATATACAGCAGGTTCTTATTAGTCATCAATTTATACACATCAGCATATACATGTCAATCCCAATTGCCCACTTCATCACACCACCACCCCCACACCCCCGCGGCTTTCCCCCCTCGGTGTCCATACATTTGTTTTCTACATCTGTGTCTCAATTTCTGCCCTGCAAACCGGTTCATCTGTACCATTTTTCTAGGTTCCACATGTATGCGTTAATATACGATATTTGTTTTACTCCTTCTGACTTACTTCACTCTCTATGACAGTCTCTAGATCCATCCACATCTCAACAAATGACCCAATTTCATTCCTTTTTATGGCTGAGTGATATTCCATTGTATATATGTACCACATTTTCTTTATCCATTCATCTGTTGATGGGCATTTAGGTTGCTTCCATGACCTGGCTATTGTAAATAGTGCTGCAATGAACATTGGGGTGCATGTGTCTTTTTGAATTATGGTTTTCTCTGGGTATATGCCCAGTAGTGGGATTTAAGGAAACTCCATACTGTTCTCCATAGTGGCTGTATCAATTTACATTTCCACCAACAGTGCAAGAGGGTTCGCTTTTCTCCACACCCTCTCCAGCATTTGTTGTTTGTACATTTTCTGATGATGCCCATTCTGACTGGTGTGAGGTGATACCTCATTGTACTTTTGATTTGCATTTCTCTAATAATTGATGTTGAGCAGCTTTTCATGTGCTTCTTGGCCATCTGAATGTCTTCTTTGGAGAAATCTCTATTTAGCTCTTCTGCCCATTTTTGGATTGCGCTGTTTGTTTTTTTAATATTGAGCTGTATGAGCTGTTTATATATTTTGGAGATTAATCCTTTGTCCATTGATTCGTTTGCAAATATTTTCTCCCATTCTGAGGGTTGTCTTTTCGTCTTGTTTATCGTTTCCTTTGCTGTGCAAAAGCTTTGAAGTTTCATTAGGTCCCATTTGTTTCTTTTTGTTTTTATTTCCATTACTTTAGGAGGTGGATCAAAAAAGATCTTGCTGTGATTTATGTCAAAGAGTGTTCTTCCTATGTTTTCCTCTAAGAGTTTCATAGTGTCCCGTCTTACATTTAGGTCTCGAATCCATTGAGTTTATTTTTGTGTATGGTGTCAGGAATTGTTCTAATTTCATTCTTTTATATGTAGCTGTCCAGTTATCCCAGCACCACTTATTGAAAAGACTGTCTTTTCTCCATTGTATATCCTTGCCTCCTTTGTCATAGATTAGTTGACCATAGGTGCATGGGTTTATCTCTGGGCTTTCTATCTTGTTCCATTGATCTATGATTCTGTTTTTGTGCCAGTACCCTATTGTCTTGATTATTGTAGCTTTGTAGTACAGTCTGAAGTCAGGGAGTCTGATTACTCCAGCTCCGTTTTTTTCCCTCAAGACTGCTTTGGCTATTTGAGGTGTTTTGTGTCTCTATACAAAATTTAAGATTTTTTGTTCTAGTTCTGTAAAAAATGCCATTGGTAATTTGATAGGGATTGCATTGAAT
The DNA here is from genome assembly GCF_028021215.1 of Eschrichtius robustus. NCBI lineage: Eukaryota > Metazoa > Chordata > Mammalia > Artiodactyla > Eschrichtiidae > Eschrichtius > Eschrichtius robustus. The sequence goes on from NC_090825.1 coordinate 64,541,177, forward strand.
CTGTAGATTGCTTTGGGTAGTATAGTCATTTTCACAATATTGATTCTTCTAATCCAAGAACATGGTATATCTCTCCATCTGTTGGTATCATCTTTAATTTCTTTCATCAGTGTCTTACAGTTTTCTGCATACAGGTCTTTTGTCTCCCTAGGTAGGTTTATTCCTAGGTATTTTATTCTTTTTGTTGCAATGGTAATGTTTCTCTTTCAGATTTTTCATCATTAGTGTATAGGAATGCAAGAGATTTCTGTGCATTAATTTTGTATCCTGCAACTTTACCAAATTCATTGATTAGCTCTAGTAGTTTTCTGGTGGCATCTTTAGGATTCTCTATGTATAGTATCATGTCATCTGCAAACAGTGACCCTTCTACTTCTTCTTTTCCAATTTGTATTCCTTTTTCTTCTCTGATTGCCGTGGCTAGGATGTCCAAAACTATGTTGAATAATAGTGGTGAGAGTGGACATCCTTGTCTCGTTCCTGATCTTAGAGGAAATGCTTTCAGTTTTTCTCCATTGAGAATGATGTTTGCTGTGGGTTTGTCGTATATGGCCTTTATTATGTTGAGGTAGGTCCCCTCTATGCCCACTTTCTGGAGAGTTTTTATCATAAAGGGGTGTTGAATTTTGTCAAAAGCTTTTTCTGCATCTATTGAGATGATTGTATGGTTTTTATTCTTCAGTTTGTTAATATGGTGTATCACATTGATTGATTTGCGTATATTGAAGAATCCTTGCATCCCTGGGATAAATCCCACTTGATCGTGGTGTATGATCCTTTTAATGTGTTGTTGGATTCTGTTTGCTAGTACTTTGTTGAGGATTTTTGCATCTATATTCATCAGTGATACTGGTCTGTAGTTTTCTTTTTTTGTAGCATCTCTCTCTGGTTTTGGTATCAGGGTGATGGTGGCCTCATAGAATGAGTTTGGGAGTGTTCATCCTCTGCAATTTTTTGGAAGAGTTTGAGAAGGATGGGTGTTAGCTCTTCTCTAAATGTTTGATAGAATTCACCTGTGAAGCCCTCTGGTCCTGGACTTTTGTTTGTTGGAAGATTTTTAATCACAGTTTCAATTTCATTACTTGTGATTGGTCTGTTCATATTTTCTATTTCTTCCTGATTCAGTCTTGGAAGGTTATACCTTCTAAGAATTTGTCCATTTCTTCCAGGTTGTCCACTTTATTGGCATAGAGTTGCTTGTAGTAGTGTCTTAGGCTGCTTTGTTATTTCTGCGGTGTCTGTTGTAACCTCTCCTTTTTCACTTCTAATTTTATTGATTTGAGTCCTCTCCCTCTTTTTCTTGATGAGTCTGGCTAATGGTTTATCAATTTTGTTTATCTTCTCAAAAGAACCAGCTTTTAGTTTTATTGATCTTTGCTATTGTTTTCTTTGTTTCTATTTCATTTATTTCTGCTCTGATCTTTATGATTTCTTTCCTTCTGCTAACTTTGGGTTTTGTTTGTTCTTCTTTCTATAGTTCCTTTAGATGTAAGGTTAGATTGTTTATTTGAGATTTTTCTTGTTTCTTGAGGTAGGCTTGTATAGCTATAAATTTCCCTCTTAGAACTGCTTTACTGCATCCCATAGGTTTTGGATCATCGTGTTTTCATTGTCATTTGTCTCTAGGTATTTTTTGATTTCCTCTTTGATTTCTTCGTGATCTCTTGGTTATTTAGTAACGTATTGTTTAGCCTTCATGTGTTTGTGGTTTTTACGTTTCTTTCCCTGTAATTGATTTCTAATCTCATAGCATGGTGGTCAGAAAAGATGCTTGATGTGATTTCAATTTTCTTAAATTTACTGAGGCTTGATTTGTGACCCAAGATGTGATCTATCCTGGAGAATGTTCCGTGTGCACTTGAGAAGAAAGTGTAATCTGCTGTTTTTGGATGGAATGTCCTATTATATATCAATTAAGTCTACCTGGTCTATTGTGTCATTTAAAGCTTGTGTTTCCTAATTTATTTTCATTTTGGATGATCTGTCCATTGGTGTAAGTGAGGTGTTAAAGTCCCCCACTATTACTGTGTTACTTTCGATTTCCTCTTTTTTAGCTGTTAGCAGTTGCCTTATGTATTGAGGTGCTCCTATGTTGGGTGCATATATATTTATAATTGTTATATCTTCTTCTTGGATTGATCCCTTGAGCATTATGTAGTGTCCTTCCTTGTCTCTTGTAACATTCTTTATTTTAAAGTCTATTTTATCTGATATGAGTATTGCTACTCCAGCTTTCTTTTGATTTCCATTTGCATGGAATATCTTTTTCCATCCCCTCACTTTCAGTCTGTATGTGTCTCTAGATCTAAAGTGGGTCTCTTGCAGACAGCATATATATGGGTCTTGTTTTTGTATCCATTCAGCGAGCCTGTGTCTTTTGGGTGGAGCATTTAATCCATTCACATTTAAGGTAATTATCTATATGTATGTTCCTATGACCATTTTCTTAATTGTTTTGGGTTTGTTTTTGTAGGTCCTTTTCTTCTCTTGTGTTTCCCACTTAGACAAGTTCCTTTAGCATTTGTTGTAGAGCTGGTTTGGTGGTGCTGAATTGTCTTAGCTTTTGCTTGTCTGTAAAGCTTTTGAGTTCTCCATCGAATCTGAATGAGATCCTTGCTGCATAGAGTAATCTTGGCTGTACGTTCTTCCCTTTCATCACTTTAAGTATATCATGCCACTCCCTTCTGGCTTGTAGAGTTTCTGCTAAGAAATCAGCTGTTGACCTTATGGGAGCTCCCTTGTATGTTATTTGTCATTTTTCCCTTGCTGCTTTCAATAATTTTTCTTTGTCTTTAATTTTTGCCAATTTGATTACTATGTGTCTCGGCGAGTTTCTCCTTGGGTTTATCCTGTATGGGACTCTCTGCTCTTTCTGGACTTGGATGGCTATTTCCTTTCCCATGTTAGGGAAGTTTTCGACTATAACCTCTTCAAATATTTTCTTGGGTCCTTTCTCTCTCTTTTCTCCTTCTGGGACCCCTATAATGCGAATGTTGTTGCGCTTAATGTTGTCCCAGAGGTCTCTTAGGCTGTCTTCATTTCTTTTCATTCTTTTTTCTTTAGTCTGTTCCACAGCAGTGAATTCCACCATTCTGTCTTGCAGGTCACTTATCCGCTCCTCTGCCTCAGTTATTCTGCTATTGATTCCTTCTAGTGTAGTTTTCATTTCAGTTATTGTATTGTTCATCTCTGTTTGTGTGTTCTTTAATTCTTCTAGGTCTTTGTTAAACATTTCTTGCATCTTCTCAATCTTTGCCTCCATTCTTTTTCCGAGGTCCTGAATCATCTTCACTATCATTATTCTGAATTCTTTTTCTGGAAGTTTGCCTATCTCCATTTCATTTAGTTGTTTTTCTGGGGTTTTATCTTGTTCCTTCATCTGGTACATAGCCCTCTGCCTTTTCATCTTGTCTATCTGTCTGTGAATGTGGTTTTTGTTCCACACGCTGCAGGATTGTAGTTCTTCTTGCTTCTGCTGTCTGCCCTCTGGTGGATGAGGCTATCTAAGAGGCTTGTGCAAGTTTCTTGATGGGAGGGACTGGTGGTGGGTAGAGCTGCTTCTCTGGTGGGCAGAGCTCAGTAAAACTTTAATCTGCTTGACTGCTGATGGGTGTGGCTGGGTTCCCTCCCTGTTGGTTGTTTGGCCTGAGGCAACCCAACACTGGAGCCTACCTGGGCTCTTTGGTGGGGCCAATGGCAGACTCTGGGAGGGCTCACGCCAAGGAGTACTTCCCAGAACTTCTGCTGCCAGTATCCTTGTCCCCACGGTGAGCCACAGCCACCCCCCGCCTCTGCAGGTAACCCTCTGACAGTAGCAGATAGGTCTGGTTCAGTCTCCCCTGGGGTCACTGCTCCTTCCCCTGGGTCCCGATGCACACACTACTTTGTGTGTGCCCTCCAAGAGTGGAGTCTCTGTTTCCCCCAGTCCTGTCGAAGTCCTGCAATCAAATCCCACTAGCCTTCAAAGTCTGATTCTCTAGGAATTCCTCCTCCCGTTGCCGGACTCCCAGGTTTGGAAGCCTGACGTGGGGCTCAGAACCTTTACTCCAGTGGGTGGACTTCTGTGGTATAAGTGTTCTCCAGTCTGTGAGTCACCCACCCAGCAGTTACGGGACTTGATTTTACTGTGATTGCGCCTCTCCTACTGTCTCATTGTGGCTTCTCCTTTGTCTTTGGATGTGGGGTATCTTTTTTGGTGAGTTCCAGTGTCTTCCTGTCGATGACTGTCCAGCAGCTAGTTGTGATTCTGGTGTTCTCACAAGAGGGAGTGAGAGCACGTCCTTCTACTCCACCATCTTGGTTCAGGACCTCTGCTTTGTTTTTTCTACAAGCTTTTCTTCCTCCACCTACCCCTAAAATGTTGGCATTCCCTAAGATTACTTCATGGTCCTCTTCTCAATTCTACATGTCTTCCTCAGACGTACTATGCCAGTCAAGAGAAAACAGTCAATGTTGATACTACCAAACCTCTATCTCCAACTCAGAATTTGCTAAAAGCTCCAGGTCAATTTATTCAAATGTTTTCTGAGCACATCCATCTGACTATCCCCTGGGCAACTTACATGCCACATTGCTCTCTGTTCTACCTCTTAGTTAATGATACATATTCATTTAGCTGTCCAAACCAAAAACCTCGGAGTAATCCTCAATTCCTTACTCTTGCCTGATACGCAATCGGTCACTAAGTATTCTAGAGCTTATAGTCTATGGCTCATATCTATCTTCTCTGGCAATGTCCTCACTGTCACTTTCCCAGATTACTGTAATAGTATTTGAACTGGTCTTCCTTTCTCCTATCCTCACTCCTCTCCACTGTGAGGTCAAAAGATCATTACAAAGCATCGATCTCTTAAAGTTGCTTCCTTGGTCATCAGTGGACCCGCATACCTATACGATAAAGGCCGGATACCTAAACATGGCACATGCAGCCTGCCCAGATTTAGCTATGGCTTCTTTCTACAGTAAAAAGCTGAACAAACTGAAAAATCAACAAACCTTAGATCTGTAAGAGAGGTGAGGTCGCAAACTACTGCCCCCAAAACTGGAGAGACACACAGGCAGATATAGAGAAATACAACCAAACAGAAAGGAAACCCCTCAAAAGGAACCTACCCAGAAACCAGTGCCTGGGTAGGAAAACCTGTGCTGTAATTGACAAAGTGCTAGAGACTCAGTATGTACAAGTCTGAGAGATTTAAAAAAAAAAAAAGGGGGCAACCAGTCATGGAGGGCCTCCATATCATCGTGAGTTTTATCTCCAGGAACCCAACCTGGTTCTTACAGTGAAATTCAGAGAAAAATCCCCTCATGCTTCTAGCAGGGGGTGGGGGGAAGCAACCATTCTGAAATATGCTAGAGCATTCTATTCTTAAAAAGGCCTGCCCTCAGGAGAAACCAGTTTAGAGCCTAAACTGCTGGGGTTTCATCAGAGCCGAACCTACTTGGAGTAAGTGACATACACAACCCCAGCCTCCTCTAGGCATCCTCTCCCACCTAGAAAGTTTAAAAAAAAAAAAAAAAAAAAAAAAAACCACAAAAACTGAGAAGCACTGGCAAAGTTCACAATCCAGAAACACAAGCTCACCAAAAGACTGAGACCTAATCCTAGGACTATGGAATATATGGTCCCATCTTTCCACTGTATTACTAAAGGCCTCCTTACTGCAGTTCCTTTTACCCAGCACATCATGTCCACCTTTCAACAAAAAGTTACAAGGCATACAAAAGGACAAAAACACAGTTTGAAGAGACTGAACAAGCATCAAAACCAGAGTCTGATATGGCAAGAATGTTGGAATTATCAGACCAATAATTTTTTAAACTATGATTAATATGCTGACGGCTTTAATGTAAAAAGTAGACAACATGCAAAAACAGATGGCTAATGTAAGCTAACCAGATTATTATTGCTAGAAACTTCTCCCTTTACTTTGACTAAATGACGTTTGACTTATTTTAATAGTGCTTTCTCCTTTTAACTGACTTTATTTTACACTGTTTTTAGTTTATGCTAAATGATATTAACATTTATCTTTGAAAAGATCACAAAGATTATGTAACTTAAAGGAGATTTTAACAAAGACTTTCAAATGCATGAAAGTAACATTTTTAATCCATGTGATATGTGGACATTTGAATATTTCCTAATGATATTAAAGATAAAAAGGAAGCATCAATAAAAAGAAACAATGTACAGGCAGAACCTGACTTGCAAATGTCAATCCCGTAAATTTGCCGCATCTGAGAAATTCAAGCCCCTGGGCGGGCTGACTGCCAAGATTCCAGTTCCCTTTTGTGCAGCTACTGTTAAACATTCCCCTCCAGTTTCCTGTTCTACCACATCCAACTTAGCTACCGCACTCCTTTAATGCCATCTTGACCCCATCCCAATACTACTCCATCTACCCTCAACTCCCGTTCTTCCTTTTCTAGGTGCAAAAGGTTCTCCATCTCCTGAATGATCTTTCATAGATCAGTCCCCCTGTATGACTACTTCACCCATCCCCCTAACCGCCCAAAGCCCATATCTCCTTCCTGTCACAGCTGCAAGGACACTCATTCTCCTCTTGCCACCATCACTACCACAGTTGGTGAAGAAATCTCTCACTGCCAATGGGTGGGGAAAAAAATTGAAATACTCCCAGTTGTTTAAGGCGTATGGAAATTGGGGTAGTGGGGGGGGGGGAAGGAACATTCTTCAGTTATTGAAATTGTTGTAAAGCGAAATAGAGTCTCTAAATTTTAAATTTACAGTTGAAATTCACATCCCCAAAGACAATGGGAAACCATAATATCGTTAGTTCTGGAATTCAGCTATATTATGGGTACCATTTGGGAACATAATTACAATTTATAATATTTTCTTTGGTGATATGGTCCCTGTATCAAACAAGCCAATTTATAAACCACCTTTTGAAAGACAACCTACCTCAACACTAGGGACAGCATGTAGAGTTATTCTTTCATATTTTCCCATACTATGAAATAAAAAGTATGGGGAGATAAAACTGTAAGCTGCTGAAGAGCAGGAGCCTTGAGTGTCTTGTTCAGCATTTTATCCTGTATCCAGCATTTGACACACTTTAATCACTCAACAAGTATCTGGAAAAAGAAGGTGGGTGGAGGTTGGGGACAGGGAGAAGCCCAACATCCCCAAGAGTCCTCTTCCATGATGAACTTGTGTCCATGATTAGCTAAGGAAGAGTACAGGGCATTTCAGAGATCGAGAAGAAAGGAGTTTTCTTTATCCTTCCGGTTACCTAAGACTAAGTGGCGATTCCTTTTTAAATAATCTTAACTTATTCATGGCCAAAATCTTACCTATCCAGGACAGGCTGTCAAAAATTAGGTCTGTCCAGCTGAAAGATGAGATGTTAAGTCATCTTTCACTGGTAACACTGCAAGATAACATTATAAATGCTTTCAATTTTAACCAGCCCGAAAAATTAGATGGAGGACTGAGAACATTTTTCTGTATAAAGCTGAGAAGCAGGGGAAAGAAGACTAGCTACAGTAGAAAACTCTTTCAGACTGACTTATCCAGATTGGTTGGTTTTGCTTCAACTTCTTCTTTCATTCACTAAAATAGTTATACTCTTAGGTATGTTTTTATTACAACAGTCGATGACAGCTTCTGCTGGAATTTACAACCTGGTGTTTATTTACATAGAATGCTTCATTAATATCACTTGCCCGATCTTCTATTTTAATTAGATTTACGTAATTTGAAATGAAACAATTGTTTCAGGAAATAAAGCACAAAAAGGGAAATATAGTAGTTAACAACTATGATTACTAGCTTTAATATTTTTAATCTTATTGTTTGTTGAACTATTTAGTAGAAGATTTTGAAGAATAAAGTGAAGCAGGATCTGAGGTTCCATTTCTGCTGTTTGTTGTTCTGGAGACCACTAAAATTCCTTAAAAAAGAAAGTTCTCAAAATAGGCTAGGTAAAACACTGAATTATAATATTACATTGTTACAAGTGTAAATCCCTTAAATCCAATAATAATTACTCATATACCCAAATGATACATTAAGATGATAAAATGTATCAAATGAACAAATATTGACATTATAAAAATATAACCATAATTATTTGCCCCTCAAGTAAAATTATTTATCAAAAATCTCATCTATATATCCTTTTGAAAAATAAGTTCTTTACACAGTGTTTTATATCCTAATTAATTTTTATAGTAAATTTCTTTCTCAAGACACTGTATCTCCTCAAAGGTTAAAAATGATATTGAGAAATTTATGTGACTACTTAAAATACTCAGACTATGATTAACATAGAATATGAATGAACTACAAAGAAAATATACAGAAAGTAAAAGATTTTAAATATAAAATACCAACCATAAAAATAAGATTATAGTCAAAATTAATTTTAAGAGTTTTTAGTATATTAAGCTTAATTATTCCACTTTATATGTAAACAGTAAAATGGGTGGCCTAATGTACTATGTAATGCTATCTACACTACAGGTATTTAATAAATACTTTTTGTCTGGATGTTCCACCTATTTCCACATTTCTTAATTTATACTAGTTTTTTTTTTTTTTAAGGGCACAAATTAGCTCAAAATAAAAAGGTAAGACAGTGAACACCAAAAGTTATCCTATTTTGAACAAATAACTCATTTTCAGCAATAAGGAAGGGTTGATGGATAACAAGAGGAGTAGAAAGAGAAAAGGCATTTATTTAAACTGTGCATGCTTTTGCCAATTTCTGATAAAATAATAAACACCAAACTCCATAGTGCAACTTGTAAAAAAAAAATGAAATAGCCAATGGTTGAGAGTAGAGTCCAACAAATCTTTACAATTTTAGTCTGCCAGGAATAAGTTTAAGGAATAATAAAGCAAAAGCACTGGCACATAATTTAAGCTTCTAGGATTTGGCAAAAGAATTCTGATTTAACATGTACTTTGAATGACATTGGCATCCATTAGTTTTTAACTAACTAAACCAATATAACATTTTGTTAGTTTCAAAGTCCTAATTCATCACACATTGTAAAGTGTTAATCTGAGACTGAGAAAGATTCAAGATTCAAGATCAAGATCAAAAATTCAAGATTCAAAATCAAAACGAAAAATATTGCAACAGTCTAAATAAATAATTGCTAAGTGTAATGTAAGGCGGAGTGTTGGTCGTGGTTACTGAATGCTCAATGCATCTACTCTGGATAGCCATTCTTCAATTCCCACATCATGAAAAAAAATCCATTGAAAAAATCATTAAGAACTTCCAGGCATTTCTCTGGTGCCACTAGTTTTGCCCAAGATGGCAGCAGAACAGGGAGTTAAAATGATTATCCTACCATCACAGCCTTTACACTCCCTCAAAAATCCTGATCTCTGTAACAAGTGCCACAGTCCTGTCTATGCCTAACCCACAGCAATGAAAAGCATTGCTGGGGAAAAAGTGGAAATGAAGGAAGCAGATTAATTCCTTGGTCTCAGCAAGCATCTTTCTGTTCCACTGGGTTATTTCTAAGCAAGATACAAAAGAGGAAGCCAAAAAAATGATTAATCCAACGGGTGAGTAAAAAATGAAAGTATGTATATGAGTAAGAATAAGGGTGAGTTTTCAAAGGAGAGAAATAAGTGGGTTTTTACCCTATTGTTACTCTCTAATATACTGAATCCTAACTAGAGGCTTTAAAAACAAGTTTTAAAAAATGAATTACAGACTATTTTTTGAGAAGAACTACAACAAAACAAATATAGATCTCTCTGAGACCCTACCTTCCCTGCAAAATTGAACTACCCAGTAAATTACCACTTGGGGTGGTTATGACAATTACAGATCAGCCACCTAAAAAGCCTAGCACATTATGATTAAAACAGTAACTATTATTATTGTGGCAAACACTTCGAATATATTGATAAACAGATCAACTTGACCACATTATGAAAGTAACTATAGTTCCTTTTCCTTCAAGTAGGACTTAAAGAGCCAGAAATGTAACCCTCCAAGTTGTGAAAGACTTCAAGATTTCTAAAGTAAAACAGAAGAATAATATGGTGGTAAATTCAATTGGCCTGTTTATTTCCAATCCAGCAGCAACTTCAGCTGTGGCCCTGTAAGGGCACAGACAACTATGAGTATAAATGGAAGGAAAAATCAGCCCTAAATGAAGCTCTATTACAGTGCCCAGGTTGTCTCGGTTCAGGAATCCAGGATTCCTAAGGCTTGTGTCTTGGGTCTCCCAGCTCTTGAGTCTCTACACCCTCCACCTCCCAACCCCAACTCTGAAGCCAGAAAAAAGCCAGAGGGATAATGTAGGAAAATATTTCCTAGCGCAATCAAGGAAGGAGGACTCTACAGAAATACTAAACACTACAAGAGGCCAATCTAATTCTAAAGTCTTTATTTCACTGTCCATTCTTGATCAATCTGAACAAATTCCTTTCTTTATTAAGCATCTATGTGTCAAACACTATGCTAAATAATTCCACTAAAGATCTCTCAAATGAAAAAGAACTTTTTGACTAGGTTAATCTCATAAGGCCTTTTATTTTAGTAATATCAAAACAAGCCCAGCAAAACACAATAGTACTAAGGCAACACACATCCTTGTCACTTTATTCTATCACTGGCCTCCAAAGAAACTCTGGACTAAAATAATTATTTATCTTAGCAACTATCAGAGCCTTTGACATGATGTACCTTGTGAATCTCTAAAAAGATATATAGTATGTACCATTCCATAAACCCATCTGAACTCTGAACCCTTTTATCCTAGAATGCCAATTTACATAGTAATTAATGTTTTCACAGAGGATTAAAACTTAAGTTTAACTGTATCATTAGTAGGGATGATCAGAAACAAAGATATATGAGACTAATAAGGCATACTTTGAAAGAAATCAACATCATTCATTTTTTCATAGTAAAAAAAGATTTTGTAGTATTTAGAAATGGACAAAAGCTATAGATTCTTCCTACTACTCAATGTTACTTATATACAGGGCTTTCATGCAAAGCAATGGAAGGAAAGGAACAGAAGCTCCAAAATGGGATTCTGAAAATACAACGTATATGAAACACAATGCCAGTAAGTTCTGAACAAATGCAGGAATGCTATTTTTTTTAACCAAGCTTATCAATTTACACTTCCATCTAGACATTTGAGCATGAGCTCTCTGCTAGTGCTCAACCCCAGTAGAGATAATCCTTATGTCACACGACCCAAATGCCAATTCAAACTGGATCACTACATTTTTTTATTGTTTTATTATAGGAAGGTAGATTGGAACTATTTTTTTTTTTTTGCCTCTTTCCATTATGTCCCCTTAAACAGTTACATAATATCTTCATAGCCTTTAGCAGCTAAGAGATCTGTGACCCACTCCACGCTGCCATTAATGTCTCAGATTGAACTACTGGACAATAAAAGAACTGTGATCTCTCAGACTACAGCTAAACCTTAACATACTCAAGCACCAATAACTAGGAATACGAACAGGTATGTACACACAGTCTCCACTGTTTACTACAAAAGACAAACTGGTCCTTTTAATGAGGGATCTTTGTCTTTTTCTCCCCCCTTTTTCCCCGCGTCTTATTCAGTATTCTTCGTGTGATGGCTACTTTAAGTGGTTCAATATTTAATTAAGGATTAAATGGTAAAGCAGTTTGCCCATTAAATTATAAAAACCTTCAGTGTTTACAAAGCTTTTTAAAAATTAAATAACTTAATAGAAGTTTAAAAATTAGATTTAAAAGTGAGCTTTAAGAACACACAAATTATTTTGAAGATATTAAGCCATGACAAAACATATGCATCAGTCATGACAGAAGACACGTGTAGTGCTAGCAACCCAGGAGGACCCCCAAAACACAGGCATCCTCAGCCATTATCTGCACTGTCTGTCAGATGGACACACAAAATTTGGCATTAATACAGTGATTCCATGGGACAAGAGAAGCACATCAGATTATCTGAGGAGGCCCAGAGGGAAACACAACACATATTTCCAAGGAAAAAAAAGTCAAAATAATTACTTTAGAATTCAATTGTTTAAAAAAAATAGTGGGGAGACTTCCCTGGTGGCGCAGTGGTTAAGAATCCGCCTGCCAATGCAGGGGACACGGGTTCGATCCCTGGTCCGGGAAGATCCCACGTGCCATGGAGCAACTAAGCCCCTGCGCCACAACTACTGAGCCTGCCCTCTAGAGCCTGCGAACCACAACTACTGAAGCCCACGCGCCTAGAGCCCGCGCTCCCCAACAAGAGAAGCCACTGCAATAAGAAGCCTGCGCACCGCAAAAAATGAAGAGTAGACCCCGCTCGCGCAACTAGAAGAGAAAGCCCGCGACCAGCAACGAAAACCCAACGCAGCAAAAAGTAAATAAATAAATAAATTTATTAAAAAAAAATAGTGGGGAAAGAGAAGAGTTTTATATAAACCTCTTAATAAACACCAATGTCAGAAAAATTCAAAAAAATAAAAAATTTTAAAAAGAATTACAAAAAAAACTCATTTAAATTCAATTCCTCTTTCACTTAATTGTTAAAGCATTGAGTCTAAGTCTTTGTGTTTATCTTCCTAGTAACAGAAAACACTGGATTTATTATGCTTATTAATGTTTTCTCTTAAAAGAGAAAAACCAAAAAAGAGCTTAATAAGTCAGCTTATTTCAGATTATCTTTCAGTTTAAATACTGTTTTTTTTAATCCACAGATCCAGAATTTGGTGCCAAGTTTTTCCTTACACCCATAGACAAATTCTACATTTTGTTTCCTTATTATATTTATTACATTTTCATGTCTAATAAATATACTGAGCTAAAGCTGAAAATATTTGCTACCTAAAATGAATAAATGCCAAGAGTACCTGGCTATGGAGCTTCCCTGCTGCTTTAGTTTCTTCCACATGTGAACAGAAAACTGGGAGCTGACGCACCGAGTGAATACCCAAGCCAGGCAAAAAGCCAGGCAATCTGAGCCATGTGAAATGGTCACATGATCACTGCTGTCACAAAGCAGCACTGGCATTTGTGTTACCTAAGCAATGAGGTGGAGGGCTGGTGATTCTCCTCCTTAGTCACCTGGTACACTTTTGTTCTCCTTTCTCAGTCCTTCCACTGTGGTATATAATTAATGACAGCATGATTGTGAAGGGTGTGGCAGGCTTTCACTACCTCTAGTTCATTACCTCCTGTAAAAACTGTAAGCTTACATATGCTTTCTCAGTTACCTACAAGTCTTATGAAATACCATCACCACCTCCCATTTCCCTGCCATACCACCATCTGTTCAGTTCTATCACTTACATTACATAAAAACCCACTGTTTTCCAAATTTTGCATATACATATATACACACATATACATACACGTACACACACAATTTTGGAAATGCTGGGCTAAATTTAAATAAGTTTCTTTATTGCTGGACCATTCAGAACCTTTAATGTGCTAACCTCTATTAATTTCTTGACATAAACATAATATGCCACATTTCCAAATCTATTTGGCTAGAGAGACCTTTTTTTTATAGAACATTTTCAATGGTATACATCTTGGAAAACTCTCATCCAAATTATTCAAAACAGAACATTTTAAATGTAGATATAAAATATCTATATATAAAACAAACACGTATATATATAAACAAAAATTTATATATCTATATGTAAAATATTTATATTTATATAAATATGTATATAAAACAAATCTGAATATATTAATCTACCCACTCATCCATTTACACACCCATTCCACCAGCCATCCAACAGATAACGTACATATAGAGTGTCTATATATGTGAATATTCTTCTGCTTCGTGCTATGGGAGATAAAGAAATCTGGAAATATGTTTAACACATTTTCTACTATTCTCTTATTAATCTCCATACAAAATACTGGAGTTTTTAAAAGCCACTTAATATGTTAAAATTCTTAAAGAATCTATTAACAGAAAACATAACTTAAGAAATTATAAGTGGTAAAGAAATTACAAGTGGTAAACGAAGGAAATATTTACTTCATAAAAGTGCTTTAAAATACTAAATATCACAAATATAGTTTAAATTATGTTTATATTACATAATTTTCCAGGAGCAACTAAAGCTAAAAATAATCAACTGATTTTTTAAGTCTAAAAAATTAAAATGTGCTTAAATATATACTTTAGGATTTAAAAGCCATGAACACATCAAGACAATTAAATGTATCCTAATTAGATTCAACTAATCAACCACTGTGCAATACCAATTACTTAAAATTTTTGCCGTGAACTTTAGAATTTTTCTAAGTCAAGCCTTCTTTCAGCTGCCTCATTTTATTCCTGACTTTTATACTGAAAAACTATAGGAAAAATCTTTAAATTATTTGACCATAAATACTTTTATCAAGTAAAACTTAAAAGTGGTAGGACATTCCAAACTGGACATGTTGGGGACCAAATATGCCCATATCAGTGTGTGCTGTACTTCAGAAACAACCTTACTTGTTTTAAACAAATATTACTTATGGCTCCAGTCTCTACACATTTGCTGGACACTCCCCTGTGCTTTTCCCTTCATCTATGCAAGGTCAACACAGCATCCTAAAATTAGTTCAATCCCCAATACTGTGCAGGTATTTTCGATGATTCCACCCTACAGGTATCTATCTCACCCATCTCAGAACTCCCAGTACCTAACAGTCCGTATCACTCATAGCATCTATTATGTTACAACTTAGATTGTTACTTTATACTGCCACTTAACTTTTCATGTATTATAGTTTTCCATGTATCTATACTGTAACCTTTCTGAAGGCAAGGAACATTTCCTTCCCTTCTTTAAATCCTGTACTACACTTTCAATAAAGTAAGCACACAACTTATTTCACAGAATAATAAAGTTTCACAGCTGAATGTGCAAATCTCTCATTTTGCAGACAAAAAAGGAAGCCTAGAAAGGTGAAGTAACTTGCACAAGGTTATTCAGTCAGGTGGGAACTGAATCAGGGCAAGAACCCAAGTGTGTGGATCTAATCTACTGTTCCTTGGTTTAACCCATATTAAAAAAAATAATAAATTGTGCTAAACTACCCTTGTTCACCTTCCAGTTTTAATAAGTACAAAAAGCCAACCTGTGTGTATAACCAAGAACTTTGCACTGTTTCAAAATCACAATTTTTTTCAATATTAATCATTGGCAATCCGAAGAATGATGATGATGATACACATAAGATGAAAGTGATCTGGTAAAACGTCTACTGGCCCAGAACAGGCTTTGTGTTATTTCTTCCTTCTAAAGCATGATATAATGGAGGCCGGGGGGTGCTCAATTAAACTAAATAGGTCAGTTACCAGTTTTAGTTAATTGGGATTTTATCTAAATAACAGTAAAGAGCTACTTGTCTCCCTCTGAATCTTATTGTTCAACAAGTCTTCTCACCATTTATTTATAGAATAATCTTAAAAAAAAAATAACTAGCTGCTTGATAGTCTGATTAACCTAAACTTTCCTTCAGAGACTCTTCCATCATCTGCTTAAGTCCTCCAGGGAAGTGGGGCCATTTAGATGCACAGGAGAACAGCTGGAGCATGAAGTGACAGATTTACTTTAGAGATTAGCCCCAAGAGAAGTGCTTGGTTCTCAGTTAACTTTGTGTATTCTAACTTAAGAAAATTCCAGGGAAATAAAATTATGTACAGGCCTATTTCCACAAAATACTCATTAGATAACTCCATAGCCTTAAGAACCAGAACAGGGACGGTTCTGTCAAAAATGCCTCCCACTGGCATTAATTTCATTTGAGAGTTAACAGAGCAGTGAGGATCAAATGAGTTTCTATTAAGCTATTGGAGAAGAAAAAAAAAAAGTCCTGATCTCCAGTCAGGCTTCTTTTACTAAAAGGTTTAATTAAGTGTTATTGGTTAAATAGTCCCCACCCAAAAAAGATGTTAGAATCCTAGCCAGGAATACATCAATATGACCTTATTTGGAAACATGGTTGTTGTAGATGTGATTTGTTAGGATGAGGTTATACTGGAGTAGGGTGGGCCCCTAATCCAATATGACTGGTGTCCTCATAAAAAGAAGAAATCTGGACAGAGAGACACACTTAGAGGGAAGATGATGTAAAGAACCACAGGGAGAAGATGGACAGAGGCCTGGACAGACTATTCCCTCACAGCCCTCAGAAGAAACCAATCCTGCCAACAATATGATTTTGGACTTCTAGCCTCCTGAACTATGAGACAAGAAATTTCTGTTATTTAAGCCACCCACTGTATGATACTTTGTTTCAGCAGCCCTATCAAACTAATACAGTAGGCAACAAGAAATAATTTTAAAGGTGTCTGTAAGGTAAATGTAAAATAGCACTAAACTAGAAATTCAAAAGTCTTAATTTCTAGGTTTTAAATGGATAACTTCTGACATAAATCTCTGCCTCAGTTTCCTTACCTATACCTCTTTTAGGTTGTTGTGAAGATAAAGTTTAATAACATGTATGAAAGTTCTTAGAAAAGTACAAAGTATTAAATATAAAATGTTATCATCCAACATTTACAATTAATACATTTGGCTTTTAGATAAGAAAAACAGCAAAGGTACAGAAAAGGTATAGGTGGTCCCTACATTTTTTCCTTAGAAATGAGAGACTAATGACTTCAGATGTTAACCAAAAACTAAATCACAGTGCAAATTAAAGTATACCATGGTTAATATTTCCTTATCTATTTTTAAAACTGCAATCCCCCCTAAAAAACAAATAAACAAACAAAAACCACCCAGAAACATTCATAGCTCATATAATGATTAATTCATCGAAACTTGTTCCGTGTCTGCTATATTCCAGGAACTGGGTTAAATCTTAAAGTTAACAGAGCTCAGAGATGTGGGTCCTGACTTCAAGGAGCTCCCTCTACAGCAAAGGAAATAGGAAGTGATTAAACAAAGATTCATATAAACTACGACAGAAGTATGCACATAGTACAATAGAGCAGATACAGTCATTCATACCTACATTTGAATAGAATAATGTTTAATTTTCTGGAATTGACAGTGCTTTACATAACACATACAGCAACACTTTAATGGGTTAATTGAAAAGTTTTTCAATGCTTTTTCTTAACTCTGCTAATCACTGCTTCATGTTAGAGATACAGAACCTTATCCCTCAGAATTTTTTAGAGCAGCCTTAAACAAAAACTGCTTTTGTTTGTTTGTTTTTAATTTGCTATATTTGTATTTTATCATTCTCTTGTGCTGGGAAAGAGAATTATAGTTAAAGCTCTAGGTAACCGGATATTTATTTTCATAAGAGAACACCAGAAAATGAATGTTCCAATCCTTACTGAAAATCCTACTAAAATACATCCTTTCTTATCAACTTCGTGTGTTTGGCCTGTGTATCCCAATTAAAGCTGTCTTTGATGGCTAAAGATTTTCTAAGTCCTTAGGAGTCAACTGAGTATCAGTGACCCAGGCATGGTCGTATAACTAAATACAGAAGAACAGTATACTGGGTTGATCTTTACCCCTAGGTGGAGGATAACTGGGAGAGGCAAGGGCTAAAAGTCAATTTAAAGACAATTAAATTCACTTGAAAAACACTTTTATTGTAAATTGCTTTTATTTTTTTAAGGAAAAAAAAAGTAAGACAACTGATCCATTTTGAATCAAAGTTAAAGGCTGACTATGAATGGTCTGACCTAAGAGCCAAACTACACGAGTATAAAAGCAAGCATGAAATAGTGAAATGACTCAAAAACTCTGTATCACTCTCTTTGCTTACTTATGTCAATAAGAACTTGAAAGCTATATTTGCAAAGGCTAAAACACAAAGCAGATAATCTCTCTATGGATAATTGAGTTGACACTACTAGGATCTGGGAGTTGCAAAGGCAGCAGAAGCAATGGCTCCCATTTTCTGGAAGTTTAAAATTCAATGAGCAAAGAACAAGTAAATTAAATAAATTGAAACAGAAGCAAATACATAATCAACTGTAGCTATGCAAATAATTCTCTTCGTATTTTTTCTCCTATTCTCTTTCACCTTTGTTTTCTGTTTTACCCCCTTCCCCTTTCCTGCTTTCTCTTCTATAATACAGTTAAGCAAATACCTCTCCAATAGTTTCCTTCATTTTCTCCACCACTATGTGCACAGTTGCCAGTAATTCCTTAATAATATCTTAATCACAACTCATAATATATCAACAAATCTTAATCTAGCTCGATATACAAAATATAGACATATGAAAATGTAACAAAAAAGGGAAAAAAGAAACCCTAGAAACTTGACATGTTTGTCTAATTTGATCTCCAAGAGTTTAAGGAATTAAATCATAAATGTAGAAAGAAAAAATAGAGACTTTTAAATGATCTGTGATTTGTAAGAATTTAACATAGATTTTTCCCCTTTCTGAAAATTTAAAAACATATCCATTTTTTTCTTAACATCTTCATTGGAGTATAATTGCTTTACAATGGTATGTTAGTTTCTGCTTTATAACAAAGTGAATCAGCTATACATATACATATATCCCCATATTTCCTCCCTCTTGCGTCTCCCTTCCATCCTCCCTATCCCACCCCTCTAGGTGGTCACAAAGCACCGAGCTGATCTCCCTGTGCTAAACATATCCATTTTTGTATTAGATAGTTTCTTTATACACCTTTCCTTTAGAAAGTAAAAAAAAAAAAAAAAAAGTTATAAAAATAATAAAATGAAAAGAAATACAAAAAGTCACCAGAGCCAGATGTGTAACAATTAGAGAATTATTCTTTGGTGTATGTTAGGACTCAGTCTGCCTGGGATGCAGAGTTTTCCCTCAATTCAGTATTTTAATTTAAAAAATTAAAAATTCATCAAAAGAAAAATAAGCAGACATAAATTCTTACCAATACTTTTTATTTGTGCTTTTCGTTTTACACTGTCAATTCAAGTATTCAACTAAACAGGCAGTTCTTACACAGTGTCCTCAAATTCAGCAATTTATTCTAACTCATTCTTTATTAAATTAGAAGAGAAAAAATTTCATGAGGATGAACTCTACCACAAAAATTCAAACTGAGAACACTGTTGTTAAAAAAACAAACAAACAAACAAAAAACCTCCCCTTGATCCTAACTGCCATGAATAGGGAAGGTTATATGACACAATGGTAACCAGTGGCCCAACTATAATGGGATGTAAAAGGTAAATTAAGTAATGGAGACGAATGAATGAAGACTGTCTAGTAGATACCTTGGGAGAAAAATGTGGCTTCTTCACAGAGGCAGTGCTTTCTGATGTTTGACTCTAACTTCAATATGCCTTCACATCTTATATCACTTTTCCCTTCTAAATGAATCTCAAACAAGGACCTGTGTGATCAAGACCAGCACTGTCTAGTGTTACTCTCAATCAGAACTGGGCAGATGACGATGAGCTTTTAAATGACATAATAAATACCCATATGATTATGAAATTTAGTCAAATTTTTCTATGAAATTGCTGTATCAACATTCATTGATCATCTTCTAGAAGCCAAAGTATAATATGAGGGGCTAATGGACGAAAATAGAACTAGAAGACCTGAATTAGAAAACAACCTCTCATTCTTAATAGTATCAATAGGAAAAAAGCACATTTCCATAGAAATAAAACATTGCCTCAAACATAGTATGAATACATAAGCACTAAGGGAATCCCAAGCATCACTCTCACAGAGTGGGTTGGAATAAGTGATAGATGAATTCTAAAAAGAAATGAGTGTGCTATGTTTTAATATAAGAGGCTAAAATTTTCAGAGAAGAAAGAACATTACAGTCATAGGAACAAGAATAAAAATCTGTTAATCAAGTAAAAAAATTAAATCTGATTCTAGGATTTGTTTACATGAATAGATAATAATTTTTAATATCTTTAATAAATCACAATAAATAAATCCTAAAGAACAAAGGCAAGGAGATATACTTTTGAATGTACATTTGAATATGACTACATCAAATGCTCTTAAAATTCATTTAATAAAATAAAAACTTTTCTTCTTTCTTTCAGGCATAAATTGAAATAGTTAAGACGGTGCAAAAGCCTAAAACAGAGCAAGTTTAATTCTACAAAGTTAATTATTTATTCACCACTTGATGCAGGAAGGGAATTAAATAATTCGGTGCTTATCTTTAAGAACATCTTTCTTCCAACTCCTAGTAAAACAAATGAAACAAAAAGCCAGTCTATTTTTAAACAACTAAACTCAGCCAACTGATTGATTCTGCTCAATAAATTCTCAATGAAATATCTGTTCCAAATATTCTGAAATATGGATAATTCCCCTGTAACATAATTAACTTGTGAAATTTGAAAAGGAGACATTTTCCTATGGCTCACCACTTTACCAGAAATTCACCATATGTTTAAATAATAGTATGATGAAGCAGGAAGCAGTCTTTGGAAAGTATGAATCAATGAAAATTCAATAAAAGAGGATCATCAGAAATATATCCATTTGTATAAGGAGGCAGAAAGTAAAGCCTTTTAGGACACGACAGAAAAACCTAAGTAACAAATAACTTATCTTCAGATAATCATCAAAAGGGAAACATTTTTATATCTATAGACTATTTGTGATAAATGATGCCTAAACAGATACATGAATTCTAGTGGACAAATAAAATTGATTATTCTGCCTGATAGGAGAAAATTTAAATCTTTCTCTCAAACAAAGGAGATAATCCCAACAACATCCAGAGGTAGTACCGCACAATAGCTAAGCGTGTGGGTTCTGGAGCCAGACTACCTAGATTCATATTCTTACTCCTCCACTTCCTAGTTCAGCTGTGATGACTATGGCAAAATTACACAATCTTTCTATGCCTCAATTTCTTCATCTATAAAAGGGAGGTAATAACAGTGCCTTTTCCAAAAAGTTGGTGTGAGGTTTAAATGTGTTAAGTGGAGAACTTAGACAGTGCTTGGCACTTAGTATGAAAGTGTAAGCTGTTTAAGCTATTTTTATTATCACTGTTGGTATCACGGGCCTATTGTAGCTATCATTAACCACTAGCTCTTCATGCAAAACATCACAAGTTACGGCCTAAGTCATATGAGATTTTAGCTGAAATAGAACTTGTGAATAGACAGAGGGATATTCACCAGATCTTCTAAAAAGGGGAGGGGAGGGGGAAGGGGGAAACAGCACTATCAATTAAAAAATTAAGATTTCAGATTTATGGTTAAAGATGGTGGACTGAATTTATATTGACAAGCACACTCTCCCACCAAAATGACAGTAAAGGCTTTTGTTTTGTTTTGTTTTTAGGCTTAAATTCACAAAGACAGAGTCCAGGAGGTGAGATAACAATAACAAAATTATAGTAAATGTCTTTTCAGACCCAAGAAATCTGAATACGAAGCAGGCAAAAATGGAAAGTAAAAAAATTCAGTTTGCATGACAGAATCTCCAAAAGACAAAGAAGGATTATAAACAGCAGGATTGGTTAAAAATCTGCTTGTAAAGCTGTTATATTCCTAATTCCCCACTCTACCTCTCCAAAACTTCAGATAGATTAATGCTTCTCTCCAGCCCCTGCAGAACACTGGAGGTTTATTTTCTGGAGAAGACTTTTTAAATGGTCTTATTATTACTGGATGACATAAGGCAAGTTTAGAACAGACATATCACACTAAAAAAAAGAGAGGAATAAAGAGAAACTTTATGTGCTCCTTCCCCAACTTGGCTTCCAAAACACTAAAGACAGGCTTATACGCTCAGGTCAGGTAATAAAGAGTCTTCTC
The DNA here is from genome assembly GCF_028021215.1 of Eschrichtius robustus. NCBI lineage: Eukaryota > Metazoa > Chordata > Mammalia > Artiodactyla > Eschrichtiidae > Eschrichtius > Eschrichtius robustus. The sequence goes on from NC_090825.1 coordinate 64,562,914, forward strand.
TGGGGAATCTAAGCAGCCTAAAATAAAACATCTAAAAATATGGACATCAGAGATTCCCCAACTGAACAGCTCAGCCAAATTACCCTGAAAGCCAGATTACAAGACTGAAATTTGTAAATCTACAAGCTTCAACCAGAGACACAGAACTACTGGTCAACTTTTCAGAACTCTTTTTAGAATGCTTAAGTGAATAGATTAGCCAAGGACCACCACATGTTTAAGGACTCCTGAAACAAGGAACACAGAGACCAAAGCAAGCAAATATAAAACAGTAATTTGGAAGGAACAGATAATACATAAAGAGAAAACAATTTCCTAAAACTATCATTAATAACCTTCAAAGAAATAAAAGAATACAAGCATCCATGAAACAAGAATAAAGATGGTATTAAAAAAGAGGTATAGGTCCAGTAAGAGGAAAATTTTTTTAATCTACAGACATTTGGAAGATAAAACTGAGGAAATCTCCCAATAAAATAAACCAAAAAGAAAGATGTGAAAAACAACTGAAGACAAAAGCTAAAACAATTGGAGACCAGTCCAAGTTCCTACAACATCCAAAGAAAATAGGAATTCTAAAAAGCAAGAGAATGAGAGAATTGAGGGAAGGAAATTAAAGAACTAATTCAATAAAACTGCCCCAGAACTGGGCCTGATTTTCTAGGTCAAAAGAAGCCACCAAATACTTAGGATGCTGCTGGAGAATGTGCTCCACCACAGGAGGACCCAACAAAGTGGAAATCAGGTAACAGGGGATCCAACATAAAAAAGAAGCAAAAGGAGGGACCTTCCCTGGTGGTGTCGTGGATAAGACTCCGTGCTCCCAATGCAGGGGGCCCGGGTTCGATCCCTGGTCAAGGGAACTAGATCTGACATGCATGCCACAACTAAGAGTTCGCATGCCACAACTAAGGAGCCTGCCTGCTACAACTAAGGAGCCCACGAGCCACAACTAAGGAGACTGCCTGCCGCAACTAAGACCCAGCACAACCAAATAAATAAATACTAAAAAAAAAAAAAAAAAAAAAAAAAAAAGAAGCAAGAGGAATCCCGAGGATGATGGGGATGAGGGGAAAGGGAGGGTCTAGGATAACAATTACGAAAAAGACCAAAAGAATATCTAGTATAGATTAGAACAGGTCGAAAGAGACTGAGAGATATATCTTTAAGAAAATAAAATTAATAGAATAATTAAGAGGGTATTTACACAACAGCGCAGAATTTGGGGACAAATTAATGGTAAGTACACAGAAAATTATGCTACCTTTTAACAAATAAATGTATTCCAGGAACAAAACTGCGTAAAAGAAAGAAAAAGTAATCACAGAATACTACTACATGGCAGAGCTATGAAGAGCATTTATATCATTATAATAATGTAAACATTAAATACCGCTCTAACCAAGATTAGAATAACTGTAGTGGGAGGATGGGAAGGAAAGAAATGTATACATGGATGTGGGAACAGAATGAGCAAGAGAACAAAACTCTCATCTTCAACTGTGGGAAGTCAATAGACGGCATCTAAAAAATTAAGTAGCAGCAATATAAGTTTGTTATTTGGAGACAGGACAGTAAGTAGCAAAAGAATCAGCTAAAATTGCTGAAGGTGGTCATCCTTAAGAAACAGAAAATGGGATAAGGGTGATAGTAGACAATGTAGTTTCCCATTACAAGCCTCACAGAACTATTTGGCACTCTTTAAACAACGTGTTTGTGAAACACTGATAAAATGCATATATTGAATAAATCACTGATAAAATTAAATCAAAATAAAAAATAATTTTCCTAATCATAATTTGAATACATGGTCATATAATTTGAAAACTGCACAGACTAAGAATAAAGTAATTTTGCCATTCAGATAAAACTGTTACTAATATATTGCTGTATTGCCTTTGAATATTTTTGCTACATACACACGTGTGTAGACTTTTTTAAAATTGAGGGTTCATGCAGAATATGAAAATTTACATAATTTTTTCAATTACCATTATATCATTAACATTTTTGATGTCCATAAATATTCTTTTAAAACACTAGAGTACTCCACCTTATTCTGCAGCATCACATATTTAATCATTTTTCTATTTACTCTTCAGCATATATATGGTTAACAGAGGTCTCCTTTCTCAAACTCCCATCACTTGAATTGTGGTTTCTTCCCTGATTCCCTTCCTCCCTCTAGCCCATTCTGTCTCTCCTTCGTGGAATCCCTCTCCTCAGCCTCCCCCTTAAACATTGGTGTCCTGCAGGATTTCATCCTCCATTTCCTCTCCTCACTCTGGATGACTCCCTAACAGTACGATATGAAGATAAATGTCAAACACAGAGTTCTGTTAATTCTACCTTTTAAATAGCTTGAATCTACCAACTTCCATCCATCTCCACTACTACTACCTAGTCCAAACCATCATCACCACCAGCCTAGAGCCCTAACTGATCTCCCAGATTCCATTTCCACCCCCCTCCAAAGCATTCTCCACGGAACAATCAGAACCTTTTTAAAACACAAATCTAATCTCACAGCACCCTCCTTAAAACCTTTCAATAGCTAACTGTTGTTTTAGAATAAACTCCCAAATGCCTTCCTGCCTACAAGGTCCTGAATAATCTGGCCCCTGCCAATTTCTCCAGCTTCATTTCACCCACTCTCCCTCTGGCTCCCTATGGTCCGACCACACTAGTCTTCCTGTTCTTTGAATTTAACCAAGATCTCTCCTGCCTGGAGGCCTTGGCACATGCTGCTTCCTCTGCCTAAAACAATTCTCTCCCCCTCTCCACATATCTTTCCTTGGCTAACTCCTATTCAACCTGAACAAGACCCTCAAGTTACTCATTTTATTCTATGTAAACAATGCCCCCTGCAGTTGGGCAACACTAGAGCTCTGAAATCTAAGACAGGCAGCAGTTTAACAAAAGAATTTGCAGTTTTCCTGTTTAATGTCTGTGTCCCATGAAAATGTAAACTGCATGAGAACAACTTTTGTTTAATGCTGGTTCCTCAGCAGGTAGCATAGTGCTTTACATACAGTAGATACTCATTTGTTGAATGAATAAATGACCCCCAAACCTATATCCTGGTGTTCAAAACTCTCCTAAATTCTAAATCCTTATAATCAACCAAGATCTCCACCTAGATGTCCTATAGGTACCTCAAACTCAACATATTCAGGCCTGAACTAGTCTGTCAGATATTATCTCCCCAACAACCTCTTCCTCACGTTTATCTTCCCATTTATGGCACCCTGTCAATTCTTCTCAAATCATTCTTGAATTGGTCCCCTCTTCACCACTAATTCTGTCATAGCCTTTACTTCAGACCCTTACCAAATCTTACCTAAATTACCACGCTAGCTTAATAAGGAGTCTCTACACCTCCACATCAATCTCACCTGTCTTCCAACCTTAGTGCCAACATGATTTTTTTTTTTTTAACTAAAAAACCTTTGTCCTATCACTCCCATGCTTAGACTTTTTCAATGACCTTTTCCGCATATGTGAAATACTGCTGCTGCAATACTACTATACTACTGGCAGGTCGCTGAATGCAATAACCTCCCTTATCTTGTGCTTTTGTCCTTTCCAGTCTCTCTGCCTGTATGCTCATCCTCTCTTATCCATTTTGCTAACGTTTTATTTTTTAAGACTCAACTTAAAGGCATACTCCTCCCAGAAGACCTTTTCCTGACCACCTCACCCCAGGCAGAGTTGGGCACCTTTCTTCTGTGTCTCCACAGCATCCTGGGTATCACAGCATTTATTACACTATAACATAATTTATCTGTCTGCCCCTCCATTCGATCCTCAGTGCACAGAGGTACGACATGTGGTTTAATCTTCCAATTCCCCGAGTCCATTAAATAGTAAGCCCCCCAAAACTATTTGCAGCATGACTGCCTAACATAATGACTTCATTGGTAATATAAAGTTTGGTATAAATTTTCTAATTTTTGCATCATTAAAGAAATATATGGCTTGAATCTCGCTAGAAGAATTTTCCATTTTAGGGGGCTTCCCTGGTGGCGCAGTGGTTAAGAATCCGCCTGCTAATGCAGGGGACACGGGTTCGATCCCTGGTCTGGGAAGATCCCGCATGTCGCGGAGCAACAATGCCCGTGAGCCACAACTACTGAGCCTGCACTCTAGAGCCCGCGAGCCACAACTACTGAGCCTGCGTGCCACAACTAGTGAAGCCCACGCGCCTAGAGCCCATGCTCCACAACAAGAGAAGCCACCGCAATGAGAAGCCCGTGCACCACAACGAAGAGTAGCCCCCGCTCACCACTACTAGAGAAAGCCCGCGTGCAGCAACGAAGACCCAACGCAACCAAAAATAAGTAAGTTAATTAATTTAAAAAAAAAGAATTTTCCATTTTAAAATCTCCTTCAGTTAATTATTCTTTAAATACTATATTCACAGTTCTAAAACTTAAGAAAATAGGATGTACTTATTGACTCTTAATATAACCTGTTGGAGACACTCCTCTATGGACTTCTCACAGTCCTATATGTCTTGTTGGGTATGCCAGAAATGCAAGATCCTGACCACTCTTTACAACGGCCATTTCTCAGGATTGTGTTTGCAGTGAGCAACCTTGAGGGATGAGGTAACACCACCCTCCAGGACAAAGAGCAGTCTTGGTTACTATAAAAGTGGTGGAGTCCCCATCCTTGTTGTTCCTCAGCAGCAACCCACTACACGTACCTCATCTCTCTGTTATCACCTCCATGGGACTTGGGGGCAAGGAGTCTTGTGTCTTCTACCAGCAGTCATGAAACAGTAACAGGCCACTTATAAGTAGAGTGAAGTCAAATCCCAGACCCACCAACCTGCATCTTAGCAACTCACCAACCTCTGGGGCCAAATATATGACACTGAAACTATAGAATGACACTGAAACTATAGAATAACACTGCCATTTCTTCTTTACCACCCATTTAAAACAAACATAATATATGAAAATCCATATTCCTCGCAAAACTCAACTTACTATACATCTCAGGATTTTCTGCCTGCTTATTTATACTATTTTACTGCTTCAATTCTTTTGTCCCCAACCAAATAAACTTCATGATTCTACTTAAGTTTTCATTTCTCTCTTTTACTCTGTATATTGCTTAAAATAGACGAGTTTTCCAGCATATTATTTCTCCAACCATAAGATATAAAACCCACATCCAAACAATTCACAAAGCCTACCTAAAAGGTACCAGAACCCATCAATGGAGCATAAGTTGTGGTCTCTTCACATAAACAAAAAGTTGTCAGTATATAGCTGAAGCATGCTGGTACCTCTTCTGAGTTCTAATTGAGTTCGAGAACACTAGATTGAATTCTAATCTTGTAAGCCCCTGAGAACTTTTTTTACCACCCTGTGGATGCTAAGTATGCTTTTCCATCATTTATTTATAAGTTTTTCTTTTTGATAATAGACTTTCATACTTTCCCAGACATTAAGCAAATAACTAAGAAATTACACTTCTGAAAAAGGCAGGGAAAGAAGACAAGGGAAGCTCAAAGTGACACATTATTAACAGGGAAATACTTTTTAGGAATTTACATAAGAAGGGGTAGATAGAGGAAGAAACTACCCAGGTTTTTCATTTTGGCAATAATATAATGTACCCTAGACAGAGAGAGAGTTCAGAAGGCTAACTGGAAAGAGTGGGTCTAAAGTGGCAGACTAGCGAAGAAAAAAACCACACAAAAACTGAGAGAAAGAAAAGGTAACAGTGATTTTTTAAAAAAAAAGAAAACAGAGACATCGATTAGCTTTGAAAGCAGGAAAAGTAGTCTAGCTCTCACTAGGTCATCCAGCAACTACCATCAGCCTCATACTATCAGCAGAGCTCAGGCTCTCGTGCGAAACCTCAGTGAAAATATTCTCCACAGTCAAAGGAAAGCAACTGAGACTTAAGAAATCAAGAAGCTGGTGGAAGCTGAGGGTAGCACAGTTTCACTGAGCAAGCTCTAAGCTGAGGCTCTACATTAGTTAAATTTATTAACACAACTATGATAAGAATATAAATTTTGCATTTCATATATTCCCAGGAGTGCCACACATGAGAAAAGAATATGTCAATCTGTCAATATTCAATGAAACTGAATCCTTAGGGGAACATATGTAAGAAATGCACTGTCTAGGGTCTTCCCTAATATGTAGCCACAAGCAATGCCATCGCAAATAAGTCTGTAGCTTCCTTAACAAATAAAAGCATTTTGGGACACAGAAACTCTAATGTAAACTTCTAAGGCCATTTCTAATCTAGACATAACTATAAACCCCATACATTAATCTCTCAGTTAAAATACAACTGATATTTAGTAAACACTGAATTTGTGATTTTTCTCCATTTTTCCTCCACTTACATTTTTTATAAAAAACATGATTATATTTTTGCCAGAATTATATAATATCATCTTTTCTTCAGTAAACATTTATTATGTTTACTCCTGCAGTGTTTCCACTGAAGCATCCTTGTTTATACATTAGAATCCAGATGAAGTCGCCACAGGTTTCAAAACAGAGTATGATAATAACCTCCTGCTACAGAAATCCACAGGCTGTGTTCAGGCCATAAGCAGCAGCAGTCTCGGGGATCTGGCTCTGTGCCTTCTGCAGCAGTGAGGAGCCACTGGTGGACTTCCCTCTGAGGTTACCCAGCTCCCCTTCTCCAGGACTTACAGCCACCACTGCTCCTCCTCTCCCCCACCACATCCCCCCATCCTCCAAGAACAGCCAAAGCCAATCCCAAAGGAGGGAGCAGATTACCATCCTCATCCAGCCAATCCCATTACTTCTCAAAGAGATGCCCTCCATGGACTTCTCAATATCCACAACAAAGGAGACAGAGGGAAAAGGTGTAAAACAGGCTTCTCACAGTAACAGTGGGAACACCACAGGCACCTAAGATCTTTCTACCCATCTTGATTATGAGCTTGAATTGAGGCTCGACCAGAATTAGCTAAGGGGACTCCAGAAGAGAGCTGGGCCCATGTTTTACAATGTACCCAGGATTTGTTTTCATTGGGTATAGTAAGATAACAGACATGGACACAACTGCCTTTGAAAGAAGAGTTTATTACTCACAGTTCCCAAGGCGGGGTAGGTGGGCAGGCTGCACCACATAGGGCTATATGGGCAAGTACCAGATGGGTCAGGAGGCAGAAGGAGCAAGGGGAAAACATGGGCACAAGCCTTTACCGTGGTTTTCTCAGGAAATGCATGGTAGGACAGGGTAAGTCATTCAGGACTGGCAAGTTTGATTCATTTCAGCAGCCTCTAGGGCACAGGGATTGCCCCTAGTTGGCTGCTACCTGACCCTGGGGTGCTATTAGGACCAAGGGATGGCAGCTCAGCCTGTAAGAGCTCAATAAACATGGTGAGTAAGGGCTCTGGATTGGTTGGTTTGTTATATGAAAGGCACACTCACAGGGGAGTGCTATCTCTAGGAATCCTAGCTACCTCTAGGAATTAGCTAGCCCTGGGAGGGCAATGTGTCCCAAGTCAGCAAGGCTCCAAGATGTCAAAGCATCATAAAATACGGAAAATAAAAAACATAATACAGCCAGATTGTACTTCTGGGCTCAGAGCTCATCTAGATTGCACTTTTTTCATAAACTCTGGTAACACAGCATGTTCTTAGCTAAAGAGTTTTCCTAAACTAAGAGCCCTCCCTGAAGCACTACCAAGCCATCTCCACCTTGTGTCACCACTACCACACGTTGGTGGAAAATATATCAGAGTAGTCATTCCAAATGATCTTCCCTTAGTCTCATACTGATTGTTGTTTACATCACAGTTTGAAACCTGTATCACAACCCATCAAAATGATGGCATGGCCTTTGTTACAACTTCTGAAGAAGGCATGCTACTGCTGTCAGAATCATTCAGAACACTAAAGCTTCAGGTGCTAAAAAAGCATACACGCTAAGCTTCTCAAGCTAGACTGTTAGCTACTGTTTAGATGTTTGCATAAAATTTCAACCAAAAGAAGAAAAAAATAATGCCTCAGGATTTCAAAGACATCACTAGTGTTTATCATCATCTAGAAGAAAGGCAAGAAAGCTGACTAGATAAATATCAAGGCATCTCCCCCTCTCCTCTGATGTTAAGCTTTTGAACAAAATTTTTGTTCTACTTTAAAATGCCATCAGTCATGCACTCTTAGAATCCACAATTTGGCTGTAACCATCGTTCAGTGCAGTAGATGTCTAGCCATAGAAAAACTTAAATTTGTACAATGATTTTTTAACTGGTAAGATGCATTCACTGTTGAACTGTTATACATGCTGCCTGATTATTCCACGTAAAACTAGATCTGTATAAAACACACACAAATAACATCAGTAACCCGGGGTTTCCTTTTTGCTATATTGTTTTCACAATCACAGGCATGCCTGCTAGTTAATATAATCATCACGAAACAAAATATTAGGTAGAACAGTGGTTTTAAAACAAAACTAAGTGGGAAAAAAGTAACCAGATATACAGACAGGCTCGGTTCCACATTCTCTAGTATATTTATCAACCACCCAGCTTAATACCATTTTCAGAAATTTTAGAAAATAGCCACAATTGTAGAAGACCTAAAATCTGCCAGCTACTAATCAAGTCTGGATGGATACCACAAAAAATATTAAGACTACTACTTGATGGGATGGTTAGTCACAGCAACAAAATAAGTCAGCTATTTAATCCTTCTCGATCAGGCTTAAGAATCACAGGATCTAAAAATATTTCCAAATATTTTTCTTAACTTCTGGAGAACTCTTCCAACTCAGACAACAAGCAAACAATGGAATGGATTATATTACAATATCTAAAATCAACAAGTATTAATGTCTAGAATATTCAAGGAACTCCTGCTGAGCAGGGGAAATGGGCAACGATACAAATAGCAAATTCACATTTATTCACTCAGCATATATTTATGAGTACCACTTTTTTAAGTGCTAGGGTTACAGGTGTGTACAACATAGATAAGACACCTGGCTTCAAGGAACTTGAGCAGAAATAAATAAATACAGAATAAAATTAATATACTATGTTTTGTTGTGATAAATACTATGAAGAAAGATAAAACAGAACTAAGACATAAGGTGATGAAGAGTACTCCTTTAGATAAGATGGTCAAGGGTATGATATTTAAGCAGAGATCTGAATGAAGTGAGTGAGCCAAGCTAATAAGGAGAAAGAGTTTTCCAGGCAAAAGAAACAGCAAGAACAGAAAACTCTAAGGATAATGGATAAAAAGTACATGAAAAGATAACCAACCTCACTGATAATCAGAGAAAGGAAAATTCAAGTAATGATATACCACTTTACAAATATCAGACCAGCAAAAATATAATGTGTGGGAATACAAAGCATCAGTGGAAATGAAGGGAAAGGGAACTCTCATGCACTGCTGGATAGAGTGTGAAGAAGTACAGCCATTCTGGGAAGCCAGCTGGCCGTACTCAGTGAAATGAAGAATGTATATACTCTGATCCAGAAATCTTACCCTAGAAAATCAGAGTTCTCCCAAAAGCCCTTAAGAAGACACGTATGAAAATGGAAATCACAGAGTTGTTTGGGGTAGCTGGAAGTGACAAGGCAATCTAGGTGACCATCACCAGAGGACCAGACAAGTAAGTTGTCATAGATGCATACTCACTCAAACACCTGAAGAAGTTTCAAGTTATGAAATATATATACAGAGATTCAAATGGATACTTTTTTTTTAAGTATTAAGCACTGAAATACTTACAGAAAAAAACTCTCAGATTTGCTTTGAAGTAATACAGCTTGCTGAGGTGGAATTGTGGAGAGGTTACAAATGTTTATTAAGCAAGATTAGCTATGATTTTATCATTGTTGATGCTGAACGACAGATACATGGGAGTGTGTTATACTCTTCTCTCCCCATTTGTATGTTTGAAATTTTCTATCATAAAAGGCATTATTAGAGTGTTGAGTAAAAAAAAAAAACAGACCTATAGCAGAATACCATTTATATAAATGAAAAACATACATGTTCATAAAACACCACCATGTGCACACACATTCAAAAACATTAGCATGGATGTCTTTGGAGGCAGGGAATGAGAATCGAAATTGGGGATAAATGAGAATTACTGTAAATAAAATACAACAAGAGAGGAGCCTTGTACCTGCCAAAGCTGACAGTGTGCCATTATCTGAGGAGTTTAATTCAATTTTTTTCACTTGAGGTCAAGAAAGAAAACATGAAGCAAATACAAAGTGCTCTAGGATCACAGAGGAGGGGGTAACTAAATCTGACTTGGGAGGAGGGGGTATTCCCGGCCCACACCTTGGACCCATTGAATCAGAATCTCCAGGATTGGGCAAAAGGTACTGCTGTTCAATTCCCATTTCACAGAGGCGAAACTGAAGGACAGAAGTGAAGTAACATTCCAAGCTCGTAAGCCAGTAAACAGAAGAGGTGGAATTCAAGCCCAGGGCCAGAACTGCCACTCTTACTCACTGTGCTACCAATGCTGCACTATTCTAACTTAAAACCTGCACACTGCTACCAGATTCAACTTCCTAAAATATTACTTCATCCCACAGTGCCGCTGATCTTGACAACCACAGAAAAAAATTAAATTCTTTATAGACTATATACTGCCCCCAATCACCCTCATTCACTCTTTCAACAAATATCCTATTTTTTTTCCATTCTAAATCCTCTCTTCCAGTCACACCAGTCCTTACTTCTTTCAAGATACCCACAACACCTCCAAGCCTCCAAGCACTTTCTCCAAACTGAAATACCTCTCGTCTCCTCGATATATATTTACTCATATCCCATATATCCTGCAAGGTCCAGTGTTCTGAACACTTTCGTAGCACTGACTGAATGAGGTTCCACAGATACTCCAAGAAGCTTCCCTCATGACTTCAGCACACACCTTTTCCTTCTTTAATTTCTTTTGCACGTACTCTCTGAGCCACTCAATTAGCACCTATTATAGTAACACCTCGTTTATCCAGCATCATTGGGAAGGGTAAGTGTTTATCAGAAGTGAATTTTCCAGACAACTTAAGCATTAATTTAGGAAGCAGCAAAGTAAAGTCATGCTGACTTCAGCCACAGAAATACCTAGGCTCAAATCTCACCACTTAACTAGCTTTGAGCAAGTGTCAACTGTCTGTTTCATCATCTATAAAGTGGGGATATACTACTAACTTCTCAAAGTTGCTGTGGGTATTAAAGAAATCACATACCAAAGCTGGTACAACATTCTTTAAGTCATGGCTACATTACTCCATATACTATTATGCACTAAGACAAAATCATTTTAATGGAAATATTCATCAAATGTATATACTTTAAGATTTTTCTCAGAGAACAGTGAATGTAAATTAATCATCTCTTGATAACTCATTATTTATTCAACATTCACTCATTCAATAAATAGTTATCAATTCAGTAAAGCTGCAGGATATAAAATCAATATACAAAAATCATTTCTGTATACTAACAATGAACTATTAGAGAAAAAATTTTAAATCCCATTTATAATAGCATCAAAAGAATAAAATATTTAGGAATAAATTTAACAAAGGAGGTAAAAGATCTCTACACTGAAAGACATTGATAAAAAAATTAAAGACACAAATAAATGCAAAGATATTCCATGCTCATGGACTGGATAAATTAATATTGGTAAAATGTCCATACTACCCAAAGTGATCTCCACTTTTTTTCTCATTCTATTGTGGACTTAACACTGACTAATTTGACCTAGAGCTTTCATCCCGAAACAAAAGCAGCAACAATGATACACAGCAATGATTTTCTAAGTTTTGTTAAAAGGAATGGCACTTTTTAAAAAACAAAACATTTCTTTTCACTCCACTATCTAAAAACATTAATATTGGAGCTACTCTAAGATGGCCTGATTTCATACCATAGTGTGGTCCTCATTTCATACCATGTCACCTCCTTCAGTCCCTTCTGGAAAAGAGTTTGAAAACATGGATATACAATTAAGAACACTGGCCTAGGAATCAGAAGATTCCAGTCCTTGTCCTGAGAATGACTTCATAGCAAAGTAACCTTGTACAAGCCACTTAACATCCTCAGTCTCATTAAAACGGAGATAAACCTGACATGCTTACCACACACAATAGTGAATCAAAAGCAATAATATTGAGGGGGGAACATCGTCACCAACTTGACTGTAAACTAGAAACTACATCTTGGACTTCCCTGGTGGTGCAGTGGTTAAGAATCTGCCTGCCAATGCAGGGGACACAGGTTCAATCCCTGGTCCAGGAAGATCCCACTCACCGCGGAGCAACGAAGCCCATGTGCCACAACTACTGAGCCCACACTCTAGAGCCCGCAAGCCACAACTACTGAAGCCCGCGAGCCCTAGAGCCCGGGTGCTGCAACTACTGAGCCCACATGCTGCAACTACTGAAGCCCGGGCACCTAGAGCCCATGCTCTGCAACAAGAGAAGCCACTGCAATGAGAAGCCCACGCACAGCAACGAAGAGTAGCTCCTGCTCTCCACAACTAGAGAAACCCCAAGCACAGCAACAAAGACCCAACACAGCCAAAAATATATACATATTTTAAAAAAGGAAAAAAACTATATCTTATTGCTTTTGTAATAAATAAATTCTAGTTGTTTGGCTGATGTCCAAGTCATATTGAAATATTAAGGTCCCCAAGAATGAATTAACTTTTGCAAACGACCAAGCCAATTTACAAACTGGTAAGTGTGGCATCAAATGGAATCAACACATTTACTGAATCCCAACTACATTTGAGGCCCTATGCAGTACTATAGCCAATTGCAAAGAACAACTAAATTTGGTGCTTAATGGAAAATGAAGTTTATCTTTTAACTATTTATTGAGTTTAAAAAGTCAGTGAGTTAAAAGAGTAAATAATATACTCTCTTAGATTTCTCAATGCTTTCAACATGTTAAACTTACTTTTTATAAATCACTGAATTAGGTTATATTTATCCTTGTGTGTGTGTGTGTGTGTGTGTATACGTATATATATATATATATATATATATATATATATATATATATGTATACACAGCAGGATAGATAGACCTAAATTGTTTCCTATATGGCTGGAGGTTGTACAAATGGGCAATGGAAGCAGATAGGAATAAATGAATGAGTGAAGGAATAATGAGTGTGAATTAAACGGTAGAGGCGCCTGACATGGACCAAAGATGATACTATGCCATGAACTGGGGAGTATTATTAACTCAACCCTCTACACTTACTGTCAAAACAAATAGATAGTTACATATATAAATACACTAAATCTCATAATTTAAAATACCTAATTCTAAACAATTGGCCCGTGTTATCAATCTTTTTAATCTAAAAGATAAAATAAAGAGTAACAATTTTACAAAATATAGGTGCATAAAATAAAATTTCTCACAGACATGAGAGACCCAGGAAAAACACTGGCTTTTTCCAATGGCTGGTTGTTTTTTAATTGTTTTTTTTTTTTTTTTTCTGGCCACGCCATGCTGCTCGTGGAATCTTAGTTCCCAACCACGGATTGAACCTGGGCCCTCAGCAGTAAAAGCGCCAAGTCCTAACCACTGGACTGCCAGGGAATTCCCAGAGATGTTGTACTTTTAAAAATAAATTTTATTTTTAAAAGAAGCTTAAAGGAAATTATTTTATTTTTAAAAGAAATTGTATTTTTAAAAGAAAATTTACATAGTGAAAAACATATCTCTAACTAAAAATCTGTAGGCTTACTTGAGTTTTACCTCTACTGAAAAGTAGACTTCTCATATAGAGTGACAAACTGAAATACACTTATTCTCTGGTTCCATAACTCTGATTTATATCTTATCTTTTAACTTTACATCATTGAGTAGATTTTTTAAAGAAATATAACCTTCTGCTAATAAAAAAAAACTAGACTTTTTATATCTCAGTCCACATATAAGTAGAAACTGAGGTTCCTCCTAAGTGGTAAAATTTCAGCAGATTCATTTTGGATAAGAAATGAACCAAAATGATGAACATCTTACCTCCGGTTATTCTTCACTAAAAATTTATTTAATAAGTAAATCCCCCCAAAAATCACTTCTCATAGAATTTTTATTGTAGTAAAAACCACATAACATAAAATTTATCATCTTAACCATTTTTAACCATACAGGTCAATAGTGTTAAGTATATTCACACTGTTGTAAACAGACCTCTGATCAATAATGTTAAGTATATTCACATTGTTGTAAACAGATCTCCACAAATTTTCATCTGGCAAAACTGAAACTCTATACTCATTTAAAAACAAATGTTCACTGGAAAAAAATGGGTTCAAATATGGATTCTATAAACACTAAAAATGTATGACCTTAGGTTTCTAACTACTTTTGTCTCAAGATTCTTTGTCTATAAAAGAGTATAACATCCACCATATTGTTACTGCAAGATAATGAATGAAGTCACTAATTTAATATGCTGTGTTCTGTAGGTCATTCAAATGTTAGTAGTTTATTAAGAAATTATACATTAACCCTTTATCTTGTTTAGATGACCATGGATTTAAAGAATAACTGATTACTATTTTCATGGAGTAGAATTATTGCCCTCAAGAAGTAATCACAAATCCATGTGACTGCCAAGCCAAATGAATCTTTGGCAATATCCTATGGAAAAGTATCTTTACTTATGCCAAGTAAGGGAGAAAGATTTCCTGGCTGCCTAAGTAAGCTTCAGGCAAAAATGCTTATCCATTTCAAGTGTTCCAGTAACCATTCCAGTAAAGAACCTTAAAAAATAGAAAATCAACTACTTTATCCAAATAGAGTTCAATTAATATGATTTTTTTTTCATTTCCAGATTTCAACACATCTATAGAAGAGATCATCATCCAAGTTAAAAGAAATCCTTTTCCTTTTCCATAAGAACAATGAACCATTTATTTATAGATTACTTGGGAGGGATAACACCCAAAACTTTGCTTCTCTTCTCCCTGTTGGTTCTGCATAACTTGAGAAGGTGATAAGATAAAACCCAAAATCGAACTTTCTTGTATTATAAAGTTAACTTAAATGGAGGAATGAAAAGTTCTATCTTTATTTCAATTATCATGTCAGGAGAACAAAATCTTTTGGCTTTTTAACACTGTAATGCATTGGAGCATTAGATTTCAAGGCCTTAAAATTGGCTTCAAAAGATGGGCGTTGATTTGATGTCTTATGTCAAATCAAGGTTATCTCTGATAACGTTCACTTACGTGAATTAGAAAATCTTTATAGTAATCCTTAAAAATGCTACATCAAAAGTAAAAGAACCTACTCAATCAGAACCATCATGTAAATTTACTTCAGAAATTAAGTATGCAAAAATGAATGGCATATGATGTTAAAGCATCTGGTTCTTCAATTTTTTCCTTAATTCTTTTTTTTCAGTTTCTAAATATGGAAACTATCATTCCCTTTTTTCAAAATAAAGTGGTAATCCATGATCCATAGTGTGGATAAATACTTCAACGTAAACATATATTAAAAATTACTGGTCTTTATGGAACAAAGTAATAATAATTTACAGCCTAGACTGCAAGACATGCAATAAGAGTAACGTCAATGCACTCTGTAAATTTACTTTTAACATCTTGTAAACAACGTTTTAAATGTTTTAAATAAAATAGTTTTGCTTTTACATGTTCAACTTCCTATCAAAATTCTAACAAGATTAAATGGAATCTCTAAAACTTAATTTTTTAAACTAAGCTCTGAATCATATCTACCAGAAGAAATGACTATTTGCTTGTTTTTCCTGTTTTGTTGCTTTTTATAAGAACTTCCCTTTTTAGAGATACAATAAATTACATATGCAAATAAGTAAGAGGAAAACAAGCAGTCTGAATGCTGCTTTTATATGTGGTATAAAGCTTTGCAGTTTGGTTACTTTGAGTGGTTCACACAGAAGAAAGAAATCTTGACTACAGGAGAAACTGAGTTTTGTACAGATGCAACTATCACTATTGTACAATAGAGTATCTTATGCTCTTTCTATTAAACATTAAAAAAAAAAAAAGACACTCCACAACCCACTCCCACCACTCCTTAGCTATTTTAGTAGCCTGATCCATTGCTGATTAAGTGATATCTTAACTTTTTAGACAATTAGAAAAACAGCACATTCAAGAAACATTCAACTTCTACCTTCATAAATTTTAAATGAATAATTCCTCTCATTATTGGAAGGAAAGAGGTCTGAGAAAGTAATTCTAAATTTTAAGATCCTCCAGCTTGGATAATTTCAAAAGATTTAAATTTCTGAAATATTTTAATTGATTGTTAAAACTGTAGCCTTCTTTGTCAAAGACAAAATAAATATGCCCAGAATCCCCCAATTATAAAGGTCTTATTACGCTCATTTTAATGTCAATCAGCAAGATCAAATACTATCAGTCATCAACAGAAAAAAATATGAAGGCCCCAGTAATCTCAGGATTCCACTGAATGGAAAATATAACTTGGAAGTCAGCCAGAGAAGAGAACTAGTCTTACAGTAATAAACAAACAGAAGAAATAGAGAGGGCTCCCACGACTTTTCAAGCATTACAAAAATGAGTCTCCCTTAGTTATAGTAATTACAATTGTAGGGATTCTCATCACACGTCAACAGCTGAAAGAGAAGGATCAGAAACCCCCATTATAGCCACACAGGTGGAAGCTCTTTAGACTTAAAACTGAAGTATTTGCACTAAGTGATATGTTTCACATAATATGAATTTATTATAATCTACCTAAATTGGATTACTCAAAATCAAAGTCTCAAGTATTGTCCTTTATAGTCCTCCAACTTTGCTGATAGATCATATCTATTAGGAAATGTAAGAAATTATTAACCCTAGATTTTAATGATTTCTTTTTTCTTTCTATATAACTTACCCTGATCTGACCAAACATCATACACTGGACAGTATTTACCGGTAGCAATATAATTTAGCAAACTGAAAGATCTCCCATAAGCCTGTCACAGTGGCTATTTTTGTCTAAATAGGGCCTTGAATACTAAGTAGTACTTATTTCAACTAGTTGAATTTCTACGCATTTAAAAAGACGCGAAACTTGTTCTCTGAGCCCTGCAAAGGAAGTCCGAAAAATTTTAAACATCATCAGTCTTGCAATTATCTGAAAAAAAAGCAAATGTTTAACTACAGACACCATCAGAAATGTGCATGTTGTATCATAAATACCCATTCATTTAAACGAAATGGACAAAAGGATGATATTGTCTGATTAGAATAGAGAGTTAAGACCCTTTATTTTAATTAAAGCTACTTAAATGAATTGGTAGGTGATGCGTCAAAGTAACACCAACCTGTACCTGATTCTTTGCCTTTTATAATTTTTTAACCATATGGATGAAAAGGTCATTGTTTAATTTGTTGTATTACTTATATATTAACAATAAGAAAAACTGTGGTAAAACAGAAAACAAAGCAAAATATCTCTACGCAATCTTTAATACTTTAAAGGGCTGGTAAACCTAAAATAAGATATTTTTCATCTTGGTTTCCATTTGCAATTTGACGAAAATATCTCCCTCCCTCTACTTTACTCTAAATGACAGCAGGCTACTATAACACATGCACAATTCTTATACATTTCAAAGTTCCTAGCCTTGCCAAGGGGACAAACAAAATAGATGAGCAGTATATCCATAACATCAACAAATTCACAGTATACACCATATAGACAACCAACCAGCAAAGGAAATGGACTTAGAAAGTCTCATAAATCTATTAAACAGAAAGATTTTTCTATATTTAAGAAGTATTTATAAGGAAAACATTTAAAGATGATATGCTACCCTCTTAAGCCAGTTGCCCTTACTGGAAGATTTTTCAAATAAATGCCATTTTATTCAAGTTCCCAAGAGAAAAATCAAATTGACCTACATATGCTCCTCACTGTTGATTTTAAATGAATATAAGCATGCTAAATTAATGATCAAATGAAAGTACTTAAGAATTTTGCTTAGAACAGCAATGGTTGTAAACTTTAGTTAATTCATTTCATGTTGGATGTTGCAACTATATTAAATATATATTGACAAACCTTAATTTATTGTATGTTTTATAACTATGTAACAAAAAATAAATAACAATCTTAAACCTGTCAGTTACATTTCAAAGCTCTAATGAAACAGTCATGAGATTTATGTAAAAGGCAAATATGCTATTAATGATATGTTATATAGAACTAATTCTTATACTTTAAATTTTTTAAATTCAAATATACTTTTAAATAACTAAATGATAAGAAATTAGTATTTTACAAATGATAATTAACAACATATTTTGTAAACTTCTCTACCGACAGGGCAGTGGCTGGATTCAATGCCCTTTTTCAGAATTCCCACAGCACCCTCTGCATACCCATTATACGGTGTGTTACCCAGAGTGGTGATCACTGGTAGTGACCCTCCTCTGGGCAGTGAGTCCTAGTGGGCAGAGACTACTGTGTTATTCAGATCTGACTGAAGAAGGCTCAACAGAGGCTGACATATCAGAGACAGTTAGCATTTCTTAAATGAATAAGAAATGAGAGCAGAAAGCAGAAGGACTATTATCCCCACCTCATAAAATGTATACAAATTTATAGTACCATAAAGTAGTTAAACAGGTTTTAAAAACTAATTTTAAGTGCTAGGACATGGAAACAACCTAAATGCCCATCGACAGACGAATGGATAAAGAAGATGTGGCACATGTATACAATGGAATATTACTCAGCCATAAAGAGGAATGAAATTGAGTTATCTGTAGTGAGGTGGATGGACCTAGAGTCTGCCATACAGAGTGAAATAAGTCAGAAAGAGAAAAACAAATACCGTATGTTAACGCATACATATGGAATCTAGAAAAATGGTACTGATGAACCTAGTGGTAGGGCAGGAATAAAGATGCAGATGCTGAGAACAGACTTGAGGACGGGGGCGGTGGAGAGGGGAGGCTGGGACGAAGTGAGAGAGTAGCACTGACATATATACACTACCAAATGTAAAATAGATAGCCAGTGGGAAGCAGCCACATAGCACAGGGAGATCAGCTCGGTGCTTTGTGACAAACTAGAGGGGTGGGATGGGGGGGTGGGAGGGAGGCTCAAGAAGGAAGGGATATGGGGATATATGTACGCATATAGATGATTCACTTTGTTGTACAGCAGAAACTAACACGACATTGTAAAGCAATTATACTCCAATAAAGATGTATTAAAAAAAAAACACTAATTTTAAGTGCTATTTTGACCAAACCCAACTTTTCAAAAAGCTCTATTTTCTCAGGCCATTCTATACAAAGAACTGGAAGACTTATTTCAAATGCATAAAAACTTGAACACTGTCCTGGGTATTCTCCATTGGCCCTGCCTTTCTGCCCTGCTGTGACCAGGAAGGCTGATCTCTACAGAGTATATCACCTCAGGTCCCTTACCCTATGGCTCCCGGTTGGGCTCTACAGAAAGGAGGCATCAGCTGATCAGAGGGCAGGAGAAGAAAGAAGATCCCCTCCCTGCCAGGCCTCCAGCCTCTGTTTACAGTGGGTCTGACCGTAGCTGTGGTCCCCATCATAAAACCACAGCTCCAGGAGAGTAGCTTTTCTACAATGACCATGGTGTTCATCAGATTCTGGTAACTGCTCTCTCTCTTTTCCTCTCAGACCTAAGAGGGGTAAAAAGCTTCTCTTGCTCCTCTATCCCCAGTGGGTTTTAATCATGCACATACCTCATTAAACTCTCTTTGATTATTCTTTTAAGGTAGCTATCCTACTGGGGATCTAATACAAACACAGAGACATTTTACTAACTAGCAGCATCTTTGCCAGTGATTGCTATATCTTGGGCTATTGTTAATGATATCCCCATCTTACAGAAGAGCATCATTTTTTTGGTGGTAACTAACTTTATTGTGATAATCATTTTGTAATATATACACATATCCAATAATCACAATATAAACCTTAAACTTATATATGTTGTATGTCAATAATATCTCAAAAGCTGGAAAACAAAACAAAAACCCAAGTTTTATATTAAGTATTTCTCAATCCAAAACCAGAAAAACTGTCTGAGCTTCACCCTAGACATAGCTTGGTATTGCCAGCTTGGTATGGTCAAGGTAGATTCTTCTGAGGTGAAAAAATTCTGTGTATTAGTTTCCTACTGCTACTGTAACAAACTCCTACAAATTTAATGGCTTGAAACAACATAAATTTATCATCTTATAGCACTGGAGGTCAGAAGTACTAAAATCAAGGTGTTGGGAGGGCTCTGTTTCTTCTGGAGGCTCTAGAATCCATTTGTTTGCCTTTTCTAGCTTGGTAAGGATGCCAGCATTCCTTGGCTCATGGTCCCATCCTTCATCTTCAAAACCAGCAGCATCTTCCAAAACCAGATCTTCCCATCTCTTTCTCTGCTTCTGTCACCACATGGCCTTTGCCTGACTCTGAAACTCTTGTCTCTCTCTTGTAATTATGATTACACTGAGCTCATGCAGATAAGCTAGATAGGAAGTAACCCATATCAAGATCCTTCATCCAAGATCCTGAACTTAAGTCATGTCTGCAGAGTTCATTGTACTAGGTAACGTATTCACAGGTTCTAAGGGTTAGGATGTGGACATCTTTGAGTCACCCTTATTTAGCCTACCATAGTCAGTAAAAATCCAAGGTGCTGGTTGGAAAAAAATCACAAAGATTGGAAATGGAAACATCATTTAATGTTTTAGTAAAAACTTGCCTATACTCTAATCTTTTTGGCCCTGAATCTGTAAGTCCAACTCACAAAACTGACCAGTACCAATCTGAATTAAAAATGAATTAGTAAGTCATTTCCCAAAATGAACTTCTACCTGAAAACTATTCCTAGTATATACATACACATATGTATATTGTGTAAATGTATATATTTTATGTAAATGTAATGCATTTTATGGTAAAAAAAAAAAAACCTCACTGAAGTTTTTTTCATTACAATATTTCTAAATGAAAGAATAATATCAGTCTCTCAGGTTAATTCAGGGGAAAAAATGCTTATTGAAACACCTTTAATAGCTTCCTAATAATAGCTATTGCTTAAATGCACTGATAAAGTATAATCATAATTTTAATCCAATTATAAATGACAGCGCATCACACTGTAAAAAAATGAAACAAAGGAATTGTTTCTATTTTTTCTAATAGTCAGTACTACAGAAATGACTGTGTAATAGATTCAATATGGTTGTACTATTGCTCCTGGACCACATGGAACTTTCCAGATGCCCTAGTCCAAAAACAAACAAAAAAACCAATAGGCCATATGCTGGTTGGAAGAGAGAAGTAGAATAAACTCATAATTAGAGAGAGTATTTTTTCTACACATTACATATTCTTCTATTTATTTCTGCCTCTAAAATTTACCAAGTAAAGTAATTTATGCCAGATTACTTTGCCTCTAGATACAGAAAGAAGAATGGAGAAACAGCTCCACCTGAAATTATAACCTGAGCTCTTAACTGGCATCTTCCTCTCTGACAAGCATTACATCCAAGTTGCTAAATCTCAGATACCAGCTAAAGAATTTGGAGCTATTTGTGGAACACTTTGGGTAGCTGTAATTCTGCCCACCTTCTTAGCAACTGTAAAATGTTTTCTTTAACCTTTTTCCTTAACCTCTCTCTTCGAGTGCATCCAACCCCAAGTAAAAATGGTAGATATGTGTAAAGAGAACTATCCACGCAGTCCCCTCCCTCTCAACACCCTCACAACTCCCATTATTTTTTTCCCATACGAAGCAATGAAACACAGTGAGGCAAGATGTCTAAAATGGGTAGTAGAGTCAGAAACCTGGGTTTGAATCCCTACTATGCAATTTACTACATGGCCTTGGACAAGGTATATAACCTCACTGAGACTCAGTTTCCCCCCTATGTAAAATGGGGCTTATATCAACTTTATGAAGTTGCTGAAGTGATTAAGCAAGAAAAAAAGCCAGACACAAAAAAGACAAATACTGCATAATTACACTTATACAAAGTATCTAGAAGAGTCAAATTCATTGTTACAGAAAATAGAATGGTGGAGGGGCTGGGGGAAAGGGGAAACAGGGAGTTATTATTTAATGGGTACAGTGTTTCAGTTTGGGAAGATGAAAAAGTTCTAGAGAGGGATGGTGGTGATGGTTGCATAACAATGTGAATGTGCTTAATGCCACTGAAATGTACACCTAAAAATGGTTAAAATGGTAAATTTTATGTTATACATAGTTCACCACCATAAAAACAAAAACAAAGAAACCAATGTTCTATCAATAATCCGTATCAAAAAACTTTCTCTCCCTTATTGGAGAGAGGCACAAAAGGAAAAAACCACTACCCCAACTCTCCAAATTGAAGCTAATTGGCAAAAGAACAGAGTTCATCAACCAGAATTAGCCTAAATCTTCATTCAAGTATTGACATAAACTTTTAACTGTCTTCTAGTCCATGATTCTCTGTTGCATCAAATCCATACCTAAGCCTTCTTAAAATATGTATGAATCTCTTATTGTAAAAGAGGCAGCTGTAGTATAATGAAAGAAACACTAACCTTGGAACCAAAAAAATCTAAATATGACTAAGCTCTGCCACATATTATCTGTATTACCCTAGTTGGGTAAGTCAATTTCCATGTACAAATCTCTACAGTCAATGGGAATTATCACCTACCTCACAGAATTATCGAGAGATTTAAATAAAGCATATTAAAATACCTTGAAACTCTAAAGTATGATTCCATTTTTATTATTAAATTTGCTGAAACACAAAAAAAGATTATTCTATCAAAAATTCATATTAAAAATATACACATATTTCATACTAATACAACTAGGTACTCTCCTGTAGTCCTGAAAGCCACAGACAATACTACTAAATGCCTATATTATAGAAAACTCTTCTTTAGGAATTACATATTAATCCTGATACCAAATATTAGAAATATTTGGGGAGAAAATGAGCTAGATATAGTGATATCCTGTTGTGATATATTTATAACAGGTTACATCCTTGATCCATTTATTCCACAAATATCTAATCAGAACTCTAAGCACTGTGCTAAGCAGTGAGACTACACTGGTGAAGACAACCATGGTTCCTCTCATCAGGGAACTTCCAATCTAACCAGAAGATGAGACATTAAACAAAACATCACACAAATAATCCATAAATTTGTGACAGACGTGAAAAAGGAAAAGTAGAGGTTGCTATGAAGCACAGAGTAAGGGGGTCTAATCCAATCTGGGAAATTTATGAGAAATAATTAGCCAGTTGTACCATCCTTTGTCAACCCAACAGGCTTTAAGTGTTTAAGAAATCTTAGCTATTTCTACCATCAACATTATTATAAAGGCCATATGTTCCACTCTCCTCATTAGGAACAACTATATCCCTAGGGTTTAGAAGACAAGAGATAGGCAACCTTATTATTTAGGAAAACCCAGATAAACTAAACCCACCACCCAATTCCTCAATAAAAACCAAAACCAGGCTCTAGAAAGCACAGCTTCATCCCAATTCTGACTCATATTTTACATATCCTTGAGCAATTATGCCGATGCTGAGAGGTTACCTCAATGGCAGTTTAGACCTGTCTAAAATGCTCTAAACCCCGAATCTTCTCATGACTGATTCTTTCAATATTACTCAGGTTTCTGCTTAAACGTATCCTCCAGGAACCTTTCCCTGACCACCCAATCTAATGTAGCCTCCCAGTCACTCTCTATATTACACCACACTACTTTATTATTTTTTAGCACTTATGACTACCTGCAATTGCCTACTATATTTATTTACTTGTTTATTATTATATGTTTCTCCTTCAAACTTGAAAGCAAGTTCCATAAGGCAGGGACCCACTTTATTCTCTCCATATCCTCAAGATACATCTTCCTTGCCAAAGACCTCCAGTTCTGTTTAGGTAGTCAGGTACAAAGGAGAAATGTTTCCAGCCCACAGGATGACTGATTTAAGCCAATTATGGTAATCCCATTACCTTTGCCAGTAACTGGTTTAGGAGAGGGAATTTTACAGTTTTCTTCAATAAGGCATAAGAAGATATCTGCTAAGCACCTCCAGAAAAGGTTTTCTCTCTGATTAATGAGACATAAAGGAAAAACCTTGCCCTTTTTCCTGCCTTCATACTTGGTTGTGTGACGAAGTGATACTGGGAACCTGATGCAGGGATGCTGCATTCATGAGAGGGAAACCATGACGATGGCAGAGAAGCTGATCTCTTGGTGTTCTTGATTCCCTGAATTAACTCTGAAACTACCTCCTTCCAGACATCCTGTTACGTGAGATTTTTAAGCCCTGATCAATTAAGCCATTTTCTATCTCCTGTTTTGTTACCTGCCCCCAAAAGCACAATAAACTCTTAAGCCTCTGTTTCTTCTGTAACATTAACAGAAAATAGTACCTACAGTCTAGTGGATTCTTGAGGGGATTAAATGAGACAATGCAAGTAAAGTGCCAAACAGAAACAAAATACTCAAACAACAGTATTTGCCGTTATTGTTACTATTAAACATTAAACTTACTATGACAAAACTCCACAAGCTCTTTATGTAGTATTTAGGATTTTGTTATTTTACAGAAAACATTCATTTTAATCCTGTTTAAATAAAATCATTTTTAATAAAATAATTCATTTACCTCGCTTTCTTCCATCAGTAAAGAAGCTTTTGGTTTTTTTCTCAAGTTTGAAGTAGGTAAAAAGAAGAATCAAGGCAAATATCAGATCACTGAAGAAAAATAATCATTAATTTCAGGTGAGACCCTGTTTTTGGCATCAACTCCTTCCTTAACTTAGACACGGACAGAGCCTCATAAAAATTTTCATCTACTTACCTTCACAAATATTTCATCAGTATTTTAATATAGCTTAGATTATACCAATTAAAAATTTAAAATACTTTAGTAACTAAAACTATATTATACATAGTTATTTTAAAATTCTTTTAAAAAAGAAAGAAAAATGAAGTGTTATACTTCAGTTTCTACAATTTTTTCTGTGCTCAACTACTTGTTTGATATGCCATGAAGCAAAATTAATACAGAAGATCAAAAATAAGAAATTGCTAGGTCATTGGTTCAAGCTCACTCCAGCTGAATTGCGATTTAAAATGTTATGATGGCTCATTACTGTCGGAAAACTGTATGGGCCCTACATGAAATAGAATAATCAAAATTCTTAAAGTGAAATATGAGGGTAGTTTTATCATTACTAAAGAAGTGACACCAACTAAATTGTCTCTTTTAAAGATGAACAAAGAACAAATATTAAATCCTTCACTGCATTGGAAATGCCCAGGCTCTTATGAGCCCAGATAAATTTCTGGTTCTGTTAATGTTACAAAAACATTATTAGTTCCACTTTTCAAAAATCTTTAACTATCAACCTTCTGTGACAAAAATTACCAGTTACTCATTATGACCAACCATAAATTCGAGCAACTTGTAGGGTTATTAAAAGTTATCTGGAAAAACTCTATTCTTCCCTGGATAGAACATTTTCTGCCTGTTTTTCAACATCTCACACAGTGACTAAGATACACAGTTCAGGGAAGAATAGCCTCTACTATTTCTCTAACACTACTGAAAACAAGTAGCATATAAATCTTGGTAGACCATCCTTCAGATCACTCTTTATAGTATACATGGGGTTTTGGTACAGTAATCAAATAACTCTCACAGTGCAAGTCATAAGTCATGTGAAGTCTAGTCGTATACATATGTTAACAAAACCTCACATTAATAGATATTACATATGTAAAATATATATGAAATCTGATAAGCAAAGTTTAAAATCTAAATATAACCACTTATTTTTTTTATCCCAAACTCTTTTCAGATTTTAACAAATATATCTTATTCTATTGTTCTAATGCTATTTTAAGGCCCTCCTTTGAGAAACAATGTTATTAATAAAATTAATATTTTAGCATGTTTACAGAGGCTCACATACTACTAAGCAACAGTGTCACTAGTAAAATATTTTATATCATTCCCATACCAATGTCAAAGCAATAATGTACGCACAATAGTAGAGAATATCCCCACATATTCCAAAATAAAATTATAATTATTTTCAATACATATTTTAAATTATACATTCCAAGAAGTAGTTTCATGTCTTTTAAATCCAGTACATTAATCCTCAATCTTATGTCCCAATATTAATGTAACAGTTGTGATCTCTATGGAAGAGAGAACATTCTAAATTCAAAATCTTTTTTTCCCAAATTTTACTTCTAACTCTATAAACTATTGGGGTGAAGTGTTAATAAATGGCAACCTAGGTATTCCAACCCCCACCCACAGGGTATGTTTCAATTTTAAAACAAAATAATTCTATTTTCTAGTAGTAATTGAAGATGTAAGACACATTTACTTCTCTAATGCAAAGCAACTAAAACTTGATGCTTTTTTTTTCATCCTGAATTGGTTTTATATGGCAAACTGGCTCTAAAGTGTGGGAATAAACCTTTCCATTTTTTTTCTTTCATAGCTCTGAAAAAATACATTTCAAAAATACATTTCAAAATACACTAATACTATTTCTAAGAGTAATAAACCTGTAGATAAACAATACTAAAATTTAACTCTCAACATCTTGCGCTTTTTTTCTTCAGGTTTGTTCCTTCAAAAAATCATTTTTTGGATACTTCTAAAATAATGGAAAAGAGATCAATCAAAAGAAAAGCTCCCATAGCTAAGATGACATATTAGATACAAGTATTTTGGAGGAAATATCCTGGGGATTGGGAAGGGAAGAGTCAATTTAATATCTTATAGAAAATTTCATGCCCATAAAGATATTCCTTCATTAGTTTTAGAAATCTTGAATTGCATTAACTGCATTAATGCAATCAAGTTTCTGAAGAGATTTGTATTACTTCACTTGTCTTAACTTTATTTCCTTCAGAAAGGAAGGAAGGAAGAAGAAAAGTTTATCATTTTTAGGGGGGCAACTTAATAATAAAATAATAAAAATGCTGGTAGATACTAATCCTTACAAACTCTCTTTTATATGGAGTAGTATTTACTTACTGTTTTTCCTAAATGACCAGAATTTATTTGACTAAATTCTATTTCATGTATAAGCATGATAATCTATATGGAGTAGCATTTAAATGATCTTTAGACTTTAACCACTTAAAAATGAGTATATGTTGTTTTCATAGTTTAAAAACCAAAGTTACTTTTCAGAGCCCCAGGTTAGATGCACAGTTAGATTTCTGTAGTTTCTGACAAGTTTACTTAATATCACTGTTTAGTATGTGTACCTTATGTTCAATGTTGCTTTACAGCAGATTCATCTTTCTGTGCTATTACACAATTTTAAAGATGAAATTAGTTTAAGAAAAAGCAGTATCACAACTCATCTATTTGCAGGTGCGAGTTAATCTTTCTGTGGCAGTGTGGCATACAGAGTAGCTTAAAGTTCAGCAACATTTCATACAGAAATTGTTCACAACTACAATGTCTAATTTCAAAACTTAAGTGATAAAACAAATTTCCGGAAGGAAAAATCTCAAGAAACAAGGCTTCTCCATTATTTTAGGCTTCCAACTTTCCCTCCTGAAGTTTGTCTTCCCCACACCACACACATATCTGTAATCTGTTAAAATGGAGTGTATAAGCATAAGGTGCACCAATGGTTAAAACTGCATATCTGATCAATCTTTACAGTCTGTTATACCTGATTATGTAATGCTGTTCCCTAAATCTGTAGCATTCTACCCTAAATCAAGAAAGCAGTCTGTGATAGTGAAAAAAAATGTATCTTTCATCTTCCACTACAGGTTTTAGGCAGAGATATCTTTGTTAGAAATTCAGCTAGTAGTGTATCCCTGGGCAAAGCTACTTAACTAGTCAGAGTTTTCTTATTTCTTTAATGGAGAAAAAAAAAAAAAATCAATACCTTGCAGAATTGTTGGGAGAATTAGAGAAAATATATATAAAGTGCTGAACACAGTGACTGACACATAGAATGACAAATAAATAATGATTACTGTTTTGTTGTTATAGGTTATTTTTGAAATACACCTAGGCTAGAGAATATGGAACTCAAACTTCCAAAGTTCTTATTTTGGAGGTCATTGAAAAACAAATTTCACACTGAAAAAATACCCTTGAGTCTAACATCTTCATTTATTCAACACTATTTGGTGCTTTTGACATTTGAAGACACTATTCTTAATGTCAAGGATACCTCAGAGAAGAAATTAGATGCATTATCCCTTGCCCTCAAGAAACTTACATTTTAGAGGAAGACAGACATTAAACAACCAATTCCACAGTTACTTAACTGCAATTGGGATTGCAGTGCAGTGTTACAAAGAAAACCTGCTAAAGGGGTAAATGACCTAACAGGATCAGAATTTAAATTTCTACACAAACATCCTTCCTCCCTCCAAGGGTTTTCAATCACTCTCTCTATAATTAAACCTAATCCAAACTTTTGTATAGACTTGATCTGTCTGGCTTTTAAAACAACAAAATCAGTAATTAACCTGACTTCAGCCATTTTTATGTGCAGAACTGTATAGTGAAAATATAGAACCTGTGTAAAACCTACAAATTAATTTGAAGTATTCCATATAATGACTTCTTAACAAAAGAGAAAGCAAAGATATAATATAGGTAAGGGTCTGTCTGCTATTTACTATGAACTCATTGGAAAATACATTTCGTGATAGATTATAAAACCAATATTTTTATTTTATGTGCATGCCATTATTTTTAATAATGACTCAGTTTTCAGAATGTTTTTATTAGAGTAAAATAAATATTTACATATTCATTACTAAAAAACATTTCTGTGACTTTTAAGGCCAGTACAATTCTGATTTGCTTACTAACAGAGCATTTGTCTTCACTCAGGTACCTTTTAAAATCTGCCACCTTAAAAAAATTTTTTTTTTGTAAATCTGGGGGGCATCCATTTTAAAGACAACTTCAAGATTCCTATCTTCAGAACTTAGTAGGTTGTTTGTTGTAGAATAGTGCCATTAAAGTCCCAAGTACACTTAAAGGGAAAAAATGAGTGATCAGATCAACTCTCCCAGCAAAATGAAACTAAGTCTATTCCATAAAACAGAATCTATCTCAATGTTTGTCTTAGATTCAAGCAACATTCACCTAGAAATTAATGCAACGACAATTAACCCAGAACAGTCATTGTCAATTCTCCAAAAGTGGCCTCTTCACCTATATTTAGTTCATAAGGCAAACCAGTCCAGGATTCCTGCTGCCAATTATAATGAATGGAAGAAATATATTTAAATCAAATAGCACCATCTAGCAGAACCGTCACCACTTTGCCTACAAGAGTAGATGTTACTTGGTGTTCAGTTTGGTAGATTTGACAGCAAAATGGCAATATCACAGAATTAGAGCTAGAAAGGACTACAGACACACCAGGTTCAACTTCCTCATTATTGTATTAGATACTTAAAAAAATTTTCTACAAAGTTATCAGAATATAGATTAAATTCAGCCATTCCTGGAAGTTCAAGTAAAATACAAAATTACTTTAATTCTCAAATTCAACCACTCCCCAAATAAATAAGATTATACCTCAATACACATTTCAATTCCTTCACTCCCAAAAATGTGAAATCCAAATACTCTAAATCCAAATACTCTAAATCCAAAAATCATTAAAACATCTTCCCTAAATGTCTCTATTTTCTCAGATATATTGCAACCAAATAGTAAATGCACACAGATTAGGCTATTTCAAAACTTCAATTCCAGTAACTTGCTGTTTCTTAAGCAAGCTATAATGCTAAGCCTTTTACATACTCCTTGTCACAGCAACAAGATCCTGAATATAACTCAGAAAATACCTCTGGGGGGGGTGGGGAAAAAAAGTACCTCTCCGTTAATTTTTTTTGTTTTGCCACATCAAGGCCTGCCTCCCCTAAATCCTACAGGAATTATGTGTGTTGCTGCCAGCACGAAGATTAGGAAATGTTCCCATCCCTAGGGCACAAGAAACTTTCAGGAGACGACTACTAACTGCCAGCTAGGAGGGAAACTCGGTAGTTTGCACGTTCGGTTTTTATTTACGCAGCTATTTCCGCGCGCAAGGTAACTAAAGCAGCTTTTGAGAGATGCTCTCAGACTTTTTCCCAGTCTGAACCCCTAGGAAAGGCAGAGCGCGTCCAATGACAAGGATACACTTCACCCTCAGAGTGGAGGTGGTTACTGGGAATCACTGTTAGATCTGCTGTACAGAAAAGAGGGGTTCTTCCTTAGTGGTCACAGTCACTATTCGCTCTCATTGTTAGTAACAAGCAAATCACAGTTACAAGTACATAAGAATAGCAGCAAACAACCCTGCTTCGCAGCTTGCCGTGACGGTGGCATCCCCGGCCGGGAGGGGCTCTTTTCTCGCCAGCCTCCTCTGGGCTCCCACCGAAGTTAACACCTGTATCTCCCCGCCACCCCGACCAAACAACTAACTCCTCCCCGCATCCACGCTTCTACCCTTCCCGCAAGTCCCCGTTCGGACCACTGCCCCCTCCCCACCGCAGACAGCCCTCCTCGCGCCGGGCGTCGCGGCTCCCACGGCTACCCCTCCGCGCCCCGCGACCCCCGCCCCGCCCGCCGCCCGGGCCGCCGAGGCCCCCAGACGTTTGAGAGGTTGCAAGTCTCCAAAAAAAGTTCTCCAGCCCCGGCCGCCGCGGAGTCGGGTCGCCTGAGAGCGGCAGAAACGCCAGCCTACCCCAGCAGATCCCGCTTCTCGCCAGCACACTTTTCCTCACAGGGAACTCGGTCTTAGACTCCCAAACTTCAGCGGCGCCCCTGGCGCCCCCTGCCCGGGCTCCGCGAGGCGCGCGGGGATGAGAATGCCGCGTCCCTCCGCCGGCCGGAGAAAGCCCCGACGCCCACCCGACCCACGGCCGCACACGCCCTCCGCGCCCCACGCGCGTCTCCGCGCCCGGCGGGGCCCCGCTCGGCCGCTCCGCGCCCGGCTTCCGCCCGCCGCGCGCCCGGCACCGCCGCCCTCGCCTTGCTCGGCGCACCCGGCCCCGAGTCCCGGCACCCGAGCCCCCGCCGCGGCGCCCCTCGCGCTGCCGGCCGCTCGCGCTGCCCTCCCCGCCAAACACCCACATTCCCTCCGCTTGCCCTCCTCCACGCAGCTGCCCTTTCTCCCCCTACCCGCGACCCACGTAGTCTCTCCGCTCCCCGCAGCCCCGGACCCCAGCTCTAAAGTTACTTTGTGAGGAGGTGAACCCGCGGGTTATTTCCCTCAATCACCCAAACAAGTTTCCATCCCCACCACCAGCACCGCCGCCGCCCCCCGATACACTCGCTCCCTCCCGCCGCCAGACCCCAGGGCCGCCCGCCCCGCGCGAGCCCCTCCTGGGAAACAGCCGCTCCCCGCACCGCATTCCCCACCTCGCGTACCCCTCCCCCTGCCAGCCCACCCCAGGCTCTCCCCGGGCGGAGAGTGTCTGTGTGTCTCCGAGAGAGTGTGCGAGTGCGTGCGTGTGTGTGTGTGCGCGCGTGTGAAGGCGGAGGTGGGTGAGAAGCGGAGACACTTACTTCTCCCGGGCCTGGCTGTCGGACGGGACGGCGCTGCTGTTACTCTTGCCTTTGCCGTACATGCTTGTGCCGAGAGCAGCTCCCACTGTCACGCACCTGTCAACCCATCACAGCCTCCCCGGGAACAGCCCCGTCCCCATGGCGACCCACGCAGCTACCCCCACTATTGGCCGCCCCACGCCAAAGCTCCGCCCCCTTCGCCCAGGCAACGCATGAGACTGACAGGCCTCCCCCCTCCCTCCGGCCTGCCGAAGCGCGCGGCGGCGGCTACAGCCTAAGCGGCAGTCTCCTCCCTCCTTCCCTCCCTCCCGGGTTCCCTCCCTCCTTCCCTCTCCGATCTCCTCCCTCCACCCGCTCTTCTACCCCCCTCCCCCCTCCGAACCCCGGCGCAAGGGGGGAATTAGAAACTGCTCTAGAAGGATTTTAAACAACTGGCTGTTCTCTCCATTGCCGCCCCTCCCCCCGCGCCGCCCGCGCTCGGCTCCTCACTGGAGAGAAGGCGCCGGGAGGAGGGGAAAGTGCGGCCTGGAGTCTCTGGCAGGAGCCGACGGAGCTGGAGCCGTGGCGGGCCCAGACTTCTGGGCGCCCGCCGAGTACACAGGCAGACCTACGGCCCCAGCCGTCCTGGGGTCCCCCCCACCAGCCCCTTTCTCCCGCTCCTCTCCTGTCTGTGACCCCGCGCCGGTACCCAGGATTGATCTTTGCCGCCCTCGGCCCTATTCCCTGTGGTATCACCCTCCGCCCTGCTCCCAGAGGGCCGGCTGCCGAGGGACACGCGCGCCGTTCCCTCGACCTTCTGGCTCAGCAACCGGGAGGGACTCGCCTTCCTTCCCGCGGAGGGACAGCCTCCGGCACTTGGCGCCGCTGGGATGGCGTCGCCTGGCCCCTGGGGCCGCGCCCTGCAATCTGGGGGAGCATTCTGCTAGGGCCTGCCTCCCAGAGATGGCCCGGTGACTCCTGGGGACTCAGTGGCCTCCACCCCGTCCCCTTAAGACCGGAGGCCCGCGGCGCACCACGCACCAGCTTCCCTGCCAGATCTGCTGCAGAAAAGAACTCCAGGTATCCCCCACCTGGCCTGCTTTTCCAGCCTTTGTCGTTAATGCCAACTCATCCTGACCTTTGGAGTGGAAAGGGCCATAGAAGGCCTTTAAAGACATCCCTGTCCTTGTCCATCAGCATAGGCCCCAGCTGCCCTCCAAGGTGTGCAAAGATGTGCCACAGCTGAAAGGCTGCCCCAGAGTATTTCTGGATCCAAGCCCCTAATCCCATTTCAGTAAATGCATAAAAGTTTCTAAAACACACACAACCTGGTTCCCAGTTGAATTTCATCTCGTGGAGATCCTTGGATGTAAAATCAGACAAAGTGCAAATAGGGTTAAAAAGAAGAGATGGGCATCAAATAGGGAGTGAGAAGGGAAGAGTGGTGCAAGTGGGGGTCGGTCGGATGGGGGAAAACATCAGGAAAGGATGAAAAGACATGGAACAGCCTATGGGAGGGGAGAGGAAAGGAGTCAAATGGAGAAAGGTACCTTTCTATTCTGCACATACAGCTTTAAGCTTTTAGTAGTAGGATCATAAAAATGTATATGGAGAAACGGAAATAGATGGAATGGAAAGAAATGGGCTTGTGTGGGCATTGACAGCAAGTGATAGGAATAAAACAACAGAAGGTAAGGAAAGGCAGTCAGTAAAAAAGAGAGAATCAGAAAAGGTGCTGGCAACCAAACATAAATCAAACACTGGGAAAAATGAAGAGAAAGGACCTGCCATACTGATGTTAAGGAAAATGAAAAAAAATTGGAAAAGGTGAAGTGTAAAAGATAGGTAAGAAGAATAACAGAAACAGGATTAAATGAAGTAGCCATAGAATATAACAAAAGATGATGAAAACAAAAGAGGATTGACTGATATAAAAGATATAAGAAAAATAAACATGCTTTTATAAAAAGGACAAAAATTCAGCCAATAGAAGTGAAGATAACATGATAAAAGTCACAGTGGCTTAAATTGATTGATTTTCAAGAGAAGTAATTTGCCATTTCTTACTCAAAATTCTCTCTGTTTACAATGACCTGCAATGATTTGGTGATGGGGACATGGCATTCATGGGCTCTGAAGAACTGGAAGGAGTTCTCTTGATGAACCTCTCTTGATGAACTTTTGTTCAAAATGCTCAAATGTTATTAGGCTGCCACTCTTTACAAACTCTACCTTCAAGGTTAGCACTGTGTAATTTGTTGTTCAATTATCTACTTCCATTAGCTTTAACCCAGAAAATTATTAGCATCTCCAGGCTCTATCTCCCATAGAATGTTCCCTGTAAGGTGCTGCTTCGAGAATGCTGTCAAGGAGAGAGCTCTGGCAGCTGCTGCCCACACCTGGAATAAGGTAAGATTTCCATTTAAAACCAAGAGTGGGTTTTATACTATTATCTAAAAACAAATTCGATATTATCTTTGCACTGGTGTTGGGATTCTCTCTGATTCTCAGTCACGGCACATTAGAATTGCCTTAGGAGAATTTATTTCTTTTTTGTTGGTTTTTGTTTGTTTGTCCCAGACTAACTAAATCAGAAACCTTGGAGATGGACCCAGGCATCTGTACTTTTTATAAGCCCCAAGTGATTCTTATATGTAACCAGGGCTGTTGACCTCTGCTCTTCAGTATCCATTTAAAGACAGCCAATGGGCACCATCTCTCAGAGCAAGATATTTATGTTGTGGCTATACAAAGCAGATGACCCTCCCCATGTTAGGTATTAAGACATCTTTACAGTGGACTTTACTTTCTACCCAGTGAGCCAACAAATTTGTTAATAAGATGAAAATGTATGTGTTCTTATAGTACAAGACCACAAATAGCCATGGTTTAATTTGCTGTTTCCTGAAGAGAAAGGAAAATGAAGAAAGAAAACAAGAAAGGCTGTGTGCTGTCTACAGCTGTAAGTTATTCGTTTGATTGGTCTTTACCCAGATTTGTTACATGGAAGAGTCTTAAGTAATGGCATATTTTCTGATATTTAAAAAATAAATAAATTATAGATCTGCACAGTGGGGTATGGAATTCAAAACAATTTGGTCTTAGTATCTGGAAATAATAAAATGCCAAAAGGTCTTAGTTCAGAACTTGCCAAGTTAATGTCAGAGTTACCTTTACAAGAATGTTATCATGCAACAAATATACAAAGTGAAAACATGACTTCACATGGTATTCCTCCACATGGTAACCTTACAGCTTAAGTAATCAAATCAATTATCATTAAAATATCTAAGCAGCTACCTGAACCATCATCTCTGTTTTATTTTTCTCTTAATGTTAACACATGTAAATAAAATGCTTCTTTGCCCTTGTTCAAATTATTTTGAGTATAAAGAGTGTTCTTTGCATCAGCAACTGTATCTCATGGGGCCAATTTTGTAATTAATGAGATTTGAAACACATATTCAGAGCCAAATTTGAGATCCCAGACACAGAATTGAAGATCCATGTTTTGTTTGTTTTCATTTTTTAAAAGGGGGAAGAAATTGGAGCTTTAAAGCTTCCTAGTGTAAAGAATCACAATATATTTTTTATAAGTTTTGGGGCTTTTTAAACCTCACTTATGAAGCTGATTAATTTGGGGGAGCTAGGTTTGGGGTAGGGGAATGCTGACCACCTGAGAATATTTGCATTTGAGGTCGATTTTTTTTAAACTTTCTTCTGTCAGATATAGAACACCACAATTACTCAATCATTAGGTCTTTTTTCCCTCCCATTTTGTTTGGGCACATATGCACAGTTTTCTCTTTCTGGAACCTGCATCTTATTCTTGGAAGTCCTTATCATTTTAAAACAGGCAGTTTATTATACCACCCTGCTCAAGCTCTAGATTGACTATACATTCCCTTGATTCTAATTTTTTCTCTAAAACATTAAGGTTAATAATGTCTGTATTCTTACAGTGCATGGAACATTAGAAAAGATTTCCCTTTGCTACATAGAACAAAGAGACTACCTCTTTATGTTTAAATGGAAGCTAATCATGAATTTAATTATTTGCATCACATAAAATACTTAGCATGTTAACTTAAAAAAGAAAAACATTTAGAGTAGAAAATAGTTTAAAATAAACTATTTACACATAAAAATGAATTTTCTTGTTTGGGGGTAATTTTTCCAAAGGACAAAATTATACTATTATTTATTTGTTTTATAGAACTAATTAGTTTAAGAAAATAACGTCTCCCTACTTACATTCATATCACTTTTCATTTGAAGTCGTTTAGCAGAATATACCCCAGTTAATTAGATTTTCCTGACCAGCTTTTTAAACTGGGGAAACTGAGTCCTAGAAAAATTCATTAGCATGATCTGATCCATAAAGAAAATAGAACTAGTTCCAAGATGAGAACTCTGTGTTCCTGGCTGATTGTCCTGTTCCCAGACCACGAAGCCGCACCTCTTTCTCTTAGAAGTGACTATTCCACAGAGGAATGTGAGCAAGCTCTGAGATGTTTGTCACTCAAACTACCGTATGAAACTTCACTCCCGGGACTTCCCTGGTGGAGCAGTGGTTGAGAATCCTCCTGCCAATGCAGGGGACACGGGTTCGAGCCCTGGTCTGGGAAGATCCCACATGCCACGGAGCAACTAAGCCCGTGCGCCACAACTACTGAGCCTGCACTCTAGAGCCCACAAGCCACAACTACTGAGCCCGCATGCCACAACTAGTGAAGCCTGCGCGCCTAGAGCCCGTGCTCCGCAACAAGAGAAGCCACTGCAATGAGAAGCCTGCGCACCGCAACAAAGAGTAGCCCCTGCTCGCTGCAACTAGAGAAAGCCCGCGTGCAGTAACGAACACCCAACTTAGCCATAAATAAATAATAAAAATAAAAAATTTAAAAAAAGAAACTTCACTCCCAAACAGACCAGCGTGCTCATATTCGCAAATATGTTCACGTGCCATGTACCAAAGTAGTGAAATGAACAGAGTCATTAGAACTACAATACGATGCAACATGGTCTCTCATACCAGAATAATAAATGAAACGGGGCCTCAAATTAACATTATTTGACACACTGCTATTGGTTTAACATCAGTTAATCTGAGGCAATGACTGTTTTCTTAACCTATTGCCCTGGATTTTTAAAATCCCAATTTAGATATTCATAAACACTTACCAGTGGGTTAGGAGAGACAGTGTGCAAATCTACTGGTTCTAAATAGTTCCATCTCTAGAGTGCCTAGTTTTTTTAACACTATCAAGAATTGGAAATTTAGGAACTTGGAATAATTCTGATCCAAAAAATTGTGCATAAGCTGAAGATGAATAAAAATTTTTTTAAAAAAACAAAACTGGGCTACCATGTATGGCAATTTCTCACACTTTAGCACATTTTGCAAAACAAATTCCAAGTGTTGCAGTGTTCACTGGCTGGATTTTTGTCATTAAATGTTGAAAGTTATGTAATAGGTAGCATGCCAAAGAGTGTTCTTTATTCAAAAGTATTACTATATATTTTTAGTGCATTCCAAAATCTTCACAATGGTTTTTCACCTGCTAAGGTTATGCCAATATGATGTCTTTGCACTCTTGGAGTTGACAAAAGCCCCAGTCTCAAGAGGGAGGCTGTGCAGCATTCCAGGTGGTAGCATTTCCTTCTGTTGGGAGTGGAAATGCAGGGAAAAAAATAGCACTACATTTGCTGTTCATAATTTTCCAACATAACTGGGTCTTCTAACCAAGTGTGGCAGAAAAGGAAGATAAAATATATCACAATTGTATTTTATTTACCTTGAAATAGTTTAAGAACAGTATTGAAAATCTGTTTAAGACAAGTGCTGAATATTGTCATTGCCAATAGTCAGCCATAAGGAATAAACAATCCTATCAGGGTCATGTATACTTCCCAAAGATATAGAGGGCACTTTAAATATTTTATTTTGGGGTGTTCAAAAAGTCTTTGAAACCAGTTGGATTCCATCCTATATACTGCAGTAAGTTCCTGAAGATTTGTAAGTACTCTGGGGACTTCTCTGGTGGTCCAGTGGTAAAGAATCTGCCTTACCATGCAGGGGACATGGATTTGATCCCTGGTTAGGGAACTAAGATCCCACATGCCATGTAGCAACTAAGCCCGTGTGCCACAACTACTGAGCTCATGTGCCTCAACTAGAGCCCGCGTGCCGCAAACTACAGAGCCCACGTGTTCTGGAACCCATGTGCCACAACTACAGTGCCCATGGGCCCTGGAGCCTGTGCGCCACAACTAGAGAAGAGAAAATCGGCACGCCAGAACTAGAGACAAGCCCACGCACCACGACAAAGAACCTGCGCACCGCAACTAAGACCCAACGCAGCCAAAAAATAAAAATAAAAATAAATAAATATAAGTACTCTGTGGTGGTAATTACTACCTGCTAGCATCATCATCATTAGATTATACATGTACAAACCAGATTTCTCATCAGATGAATAATGTTATAATCCAATTATCATCAGCTTTCTAGACTCCTCAGGTCTTTTTCCTTGGACCTAAATTTTTGAGGCAGAGGAGAGAAGGATCTCCCTGCCACATGTTGCTGAGCTATTGACTACTACAAGGCAAATCCCCATCAGCCTCACTCAGCTTCTAAGACAAGTTGTCTGTAGTATTGGGGGCCAGTGCTAAGAAAGTTAAGAAAGAATACATTTTTGACTTATGGTCTGCTACTCTGAGCTTACCTCCTACCCTGTAATACTCATGGGATTTTAATTCTTGGAGGAGAAACTTAATGTGTCCAACCCTGTGGACACTAGTTAGGGCTAAAGTTGTTGCTATGTTAAGGAGAGGGGTTTTTTTGGTTTTTTTTTTTAAGTTTTAAATTTTATTTTATTTATTTTTTTATACAGCAGGTTCTTATTAGTTATCCATTTTATACATATTAGTGTATGTATGTCAATCCCAATCTCCCAGTTCATCCCACCACCACCCCCCGACCTTGGTGTCCATACGTTTGTTCTCTACATCTTTCTCTATTTCTGCCCTGCAAACCAGTTCATCTGTACCATTTTTCTAGGTTCCACATATATGCGTTAATATACAATATTTGTTTTTCTCTTTCTGACTTACTTCACTCTGTATGACAGTCTCTAGATCCATCCACGTCTCTACAGATGACCCAATTTCGCTCCTTTTTATGGCTGAGTAATATTCCATTGTATATATGTACCACATCTTCTTTATCCATTTGTCTGTCGATGGGCATCTAGGTTGCTTCCATGACCTGGCTATTGTAAATAGTGCTGCAATGAACATCGGGGTGCATGTGTCTTTTTGAATTATGGTTTTCTCTGGGTGTATGCCCAGTAGTGGGATTGCTGGGTCACATGGTAATTCTTAGTTTTTTAAGGAACCTCCATACTGTTCTTTAAGGAGAGTTTTGACCAAGGATACTGACCTCTGGAAAAATCTAATTAGATTCTGTGTTTGATGCAGAGGTGCCCAGAAATTAGAGGCTTCAGGAGCACTATATCCATTTGCCCTAGCGTTTCAGCCTGGTCCAGTTTCTAGGAGGGTGGCAGGCAAAGAGCTCACTCTGGTGATAGGTATGGGTAGTCTGTGGAGAAGGGTGGTCATGGAAGAACCCAGCTCTGGGCACTTTCTCCCACCCCTCTGGAAGAGTTACCCCTGTACCCCGTTTCTGTACTGCTTCCTTTGTTTTTGCCTCGGCACTGTGTCCTTTTAGGAGCTGTCAGTTCTATTCTATGGTTTGGGTATTTTCTTTATTTTAAAGGAGCATTTATCATGTGTGGCACAAGGAGACACATCCATGTCTCAGGAATATTCTAAAGACCTGGAGAGTTCACTAAAGGGTTGTGAGAGTGGTTGAGGGGAACAGGACTGCATCTCATCACCTCAGCTTCCAGTCAGGGAAGGTTCTTCAAAGGGCTTTACCATGTAAACTCCTACCTTCCCATTCCTTCTTTTCCCTGTTCTTCCTCTCTCTCTTCCCTCTTTCCTTTATTTTCCCCTTAGCCCCTGACAAAAGGACAAAAGGTGAGAGAAATAGGGAAGTTTTGGGGGGAAATATTAGATTGAAATACATGAAACTGCTATTTTTGCAAGTCAAATATGGTTGACTGTTGGCAATAGTATATGGTTCAACCATACAAGAATTTCAGTTCTTGCAAAGCATGCCACAGTCTTCTTATGTATTAACAACACTAATATTTATCAAGCCCTTGCAGTGTGCCAGGTACTATCTAAGTGCTTTACATAGAGTATCTCACGCAATGCTCTTCACAAGCATTTGAGGTAGGTGTTATTATTCTCAAAATTTTCTAGTTTATACAACTACTGAATAATAAGAGTGTATTTCTCACCCAGACAGCCTATGTCTTCAGGCCCTCTAAGGAATCTGATACATGCATCCTTCCAACCACCCCTGCCCCTTAACATTTACTCTTTCATGTACCATGATTCTGGAAGGGCAACTTCTCTATGAATTCAGGTTGAATTAAATATAGGTGGGACCACTTGAGCAGGGCTTATGGGATCTTGCTTCAGCATGGTAAGCAGCAATGAATTCTGTTCTTACAGCCAACCCCCTGATTAAATAAAATCAGAAACACCAAGCCACATCCTGCTTTATTACAGCCTTGTCCTTTATCAAGTACATCATTTCTCCCCCCTTTTGACTGTTGCAAAGTGAATCCCTTGGCTCACTATAGGTTATTAAAAGGAGAAATGATGTAGCATGAATCTATTTCTTTTTTGATTTTTAAAAGAGGTGAGGATTCTCCTTACTCTGACTAAATTGGTCAGTTCATGTCTTCTCTCCAGTCTTGGCCTTGTTCATTCCTCTGGGAAATGTCAATCACATTTCCCAGATCTAGGTGGCTGTGTGATCTATGGAAGATAAAACCCCAAAACCAAGGTCTTTGTTTTTTTAATTCACATTCTGCTTAGGAAGAGGGAGACCTGGATCACTGGATCCCATCGCCATGCATTCATTGATAACTGTAAAAGTGCCCTACCTCTGCAAATGGTCAAAAACTCATCCGCTGCATCTAAATCAGCAGATTGCAATTCCCTTTGTTTTTTTTTTTTTCCTGTGTGGTTTTCCTTTCCTGGTGAATTGTTGTAGTTCACTGCTACTTTTCCTTCTTCTCTTGTTTTTTTGGCTTCACTTCCTCCTTCTATTGTTGTAGCTGTCTTTTCCTCTCATCACTTTTCCTGTTGCCTTTCCAACTGGGTGGGGCCCCCATCCAGATCACTCACTCTCTGGCTCTAGACTCTCTTGGTCCCAGGGGAGAACAATCTTGTGCCAAATAGTCCCAATCTCTGGGGCATCAGAAGAAAGATCCTAGAGACTAAGTATCTCTAAAATTTTCTTTTATTGATTTATATTAAAATGAAATCCAAGGATGCCTAATTAGGTAAGAAAAAATACTCATCCTCTTGGCCTCCCAGCCCCAGACCATTCTGAACTCTGACAGCACCAACATCCTTCAAATCAAACAATGAAATCAACTTTGGTTACTTAGCATAATAGAAATAAACTTGTAATATTCTATTAGTGAAGGATCAATGTCTCCTGTCTTGAAAATAGACATCGGAGCTTGGCCTCAACATTTATGTAGCAGCAGGAGACCGTTATTTTGTGGCAACATTCGATTACATTGACATCAAGACAGATTTATTAAATTAATAAATAGTACATGATTTTCAGCCTTTCATTTCCAGCCCTCACCACCACCCTTCTCAAGGTGATTCTCTGAAACCCTTCATCCTAGTTTGGATTCCTCATTATCTATCATCTTTATTTCTTTTTTGTTATTTGTCAGTTTATACTCAAATTAATTTTTTTAAATATCTATTTTTTTCAGATGGAACATTTTAAATGGTTATTAAGAACAAAGTTAATAATGAGAATCATTGAATTGTTAAGTGTTAAAATATTTCACTGCCACAGTATTTGAAGAAGTATTTCAGATATGCTTTTCAAAGCTCTGAATGTGGCTAATAGCAAAAACCCCCAGTTCTTGCTGCCTCTTCTTCTAACTTCCAACCTCAGGGCCTTTGTCCTGGCTGTTTCCTCTGCCTGGAATGCTCTTTCCTCTGCTCTTTGTATGGCTGGCTTTTCCTTATTACTCATGTCTGCTGGAACATCAGAGAGGTTTTCTCTGAGAGTCCTCTTTGAAGAGTGCTTACTCTTCCATCCTGTCATTCTTCATTCATCCTGTTGCTCTGTTTTATTTTCTTCAGAGTCATATGACACTATATGAAATGTTTATGGTCTGAATAACCCTATTGGCTTGCATACTCCATGAGGGCAGCTGTCTTATTATACTTCTTCTCATACTAGACCCCTATGTCCCAAGACCTAGAACAGTACCAAGTGCCCAGTGGCACTCAATAAACAAATACAGTTGACCCTTGAATAACAAGGGGGTTAGGGGTACTGGCCCTCCAGGCAGTCAAAAATTTGCATATAACCTCCATATACATGGTTCCTCCATATTTGCGGTTCTACAACCAACCTTGGATTGTGTAGTACTGTAATATTTACTCTTGAAAGATATCTGTGTATAAGTGGACCCACACAGTTCAAATCCGTGTTGTTCAAGGGTCAACTATATTCATTGAATGACAGACCCACTGAATGAATGGATAACTCTAAAAGGATCATACATGAATGAACTTATGTCCTAATTCTCTTAGACATTTGCAACAAACCATCTTTCCAGGCCTCTACCCAACCCCTACACCCTGGGGGCTCCTTATATTCTTAGGAACAATAGTGACTGAACAGAAAGCATCAGCATGTCTTCAGATTTGAGGCTTCAGCTCTTACTCCAATTTGTTATTCCAGCATCTAAGCCAATTTAGCAGAACTTTGGTGAGCAGGACGAGAGAGACAGAAATATTTCCTCCTCTTTTCTATACCACAGATCTAACTTACTTGGAGTTCCAAGTGGCTTAATGTTGCTGACAATAAGGAAACAAGTAGCACAAGTCAGCAGATTAAGTTTTCAGTAATAAGCTTTCATCATGTCACTCCTACTCAAAAACCTCAATTCCTCCACACTGCTTGTAGGATAACTTTCTCTCCCCTCAGATTTTATTCAATCTGATCCTTCAGTACCTATAGCCTTCAGTACATCGTAGTCATTTATACATGTCTGTCTTCCCTACCAGAGTATATACTCCTTAAAAATAGCCTTTTCATTCACAGACATTTACAGTATACCTACATGTTGAGCTTGATATGGGGGAATATACTTTTGAAGACATTTTCCTACTCTCAAACCCTACAATTCCTACCTCAGTTTGTGCTTTGCCTTTGGGAAGTGATACCAATGTTTCTGGAATTAAGTTTTAGTCCCAGTAGCTGAAGTCTGACAACCTGAGTTTGAATTCCCTGCTTCATCAGTTGCTAGCTGTGTGATCTTAGGCAAGTCATTTAACCACTCTGTGCCTCCATTTTATCAACTGCAAACAGAGATAATGTTTCTAACTGTACGTTAGAGTTATTATGAGGACTGAATGAGAAAACGCAGGTACTGGGGTTAGCATAGAGCTTGGTGATTAGTGAATGTTTACGGGTGTTTTTTCTTCAGTAGAGCTGGTCTATGCCCTACATGGTCTGAAACCATACACAAACCTACCTGACACATCTGTCAATACTGTTTTGCGTTGTGCATACTGTTCCCCTTGCCTTGAATGGCCTTCCCTACTCTGGC
This sequence comes from Eschrichtius robustus, assembly GCF_028021215.1. Taxonomy (NCBI): domain Eukaryota; kingdom Metazoa; phylum Chordata; class Mammalia; order Artiodactyla; family Eschrichtiidae; genus Eschrichtius; species Eschrichtius robustus. Next base: position 64,606,227 of record NC_090825.1, read on the forward strand.
CCCTAACTCCTCTGAAACCCGCTCTCTGCTCTTGTAATCTGTATCACACATAAGAAAAAGCTTCCTTTTACTAGAACTTAACTTTTCCTGTGTCTTGTCTCCCCAGTGAGATATAAGCACAAGGAGAATGCTGTGATTCTTCAGCAGAGCCTAAGACAGTCCTACATTCATAGCATGTACCTGCTAACGCTTATCTGAAGGCAGTGACTGAAGAATGTAATGCCGAATTCAACAGCCTCTTTATTGGTGGCAGTTGGTCACTGCGATGACATCATTTCAAATTTCACAGATTCAAGGGTGAAAATGAGAATTTTGATGTCATCTAGTCACATCTGCAAAATGGGAGTTCCCACAGTATCCCTTAATTCCAGTGAAGAAATTCTTTCTTATCTTTAGCTACTGATACAATGTAAGTACTTTTCCTCACTGAATCAGCAATAACAATGGGAAAAAAATTAGTCATCCTTCTCCTCATGATAAGCCTACATATACTTCAAGACAGTCATCAAATAATCCTCTTCTCCCAAAGGAACATTCAAAACATTTATTTGCACAGCTAATATCACAAATGGTCTAGCAAACAGACAAAATCACTCTCCTGTTAAGAAGTCAAGCCCAATGTAGGCCTGATTATGCCTCAGCCAATCTGGCAGAGATCTCTGGAGCAAATATTATCCGTCAGAATGTCCTGTGTCCTGCAAAAGGGCCTGATTTTTATACTCCAGTCTCACTCATCAGATGCGCGCTGCCTCAGAGAGGGCATAATCTGTGGAGATGTTGTTCTTAGCAGCTGCGGCAGCCCCTGAAGATGCTGACACTCCCCACGGCTGGGTAGCGTGTCCTCTGAAAGGGTGTCTCTGTGTCTCCCATACCTGTACACCAACATTTGAATGGAGCTCAAAGGCAGAGCCAGGCTGTCTTCCTGGCCTTAGCAGAACTAAATCTACACCACTCCAGCCACACAACTATATCTTCTACCCTTAGAAGTGCTATATTCAGAATTATAGAAATACCAAAATGGTGTTGAGAAAAGAAGAATTCAAAACTGAGTTTAGGGCTTCCCTGGTGGCGCAGTGGTTGAGAATCTGCCTGCCAATGCAGGGCACACGGGTTCGAGCCCCGGTCTGGGAAGATCCCACATGCTGCGGAGCAACTAGGCCCGTGAGCCACAATTACTGAGCCTGCGCGTCTGGAGCCTGTGCTACGCAACGAGAGGCCGCAGCAGTGAGAGGCCCGCGCGCCGCGATGAAGAGTGGCCCCCCCTTGCCACAACTAGAGAAAGCCCTCGCACAGAAATGAAGACACAACACAGCCATAAATAAATAAATTAAAACAAAACAAAACTGAGTTTAAAAGCATTTATAAATAATAAAATACCAGTGGGAATTAAAAGAAGAAAAGCAGGAAAAAAAATATTGATTGTTCTTTTCCTTTTCGTGTGTATGGTGGAAATCACAGAAATAATACAACATACAAGGCAATCATGTAGCCTTCACAGAACTAGAAGGAATATTAGAAAGCAACATAGAGCACTCTGGAACATAGGAGAAAACTGTGGTTTCCTTCCTCCATCCTGTCAGCTATAGCCTCATCTGAGGGACCTCTACCAAAACATTTAAACTCTCTTGGCCTGAATCACTGATAATTGAATAGTACTTGTAACAGGAATACTATCATGTAGAAATCATGACACAAGGTACAGGATGGAAGGGGAGACAATTTTAAAAACCAACAGAATGACCAAAGAAAGAATAGCTCATCAAAGTTCAGAATACCAGTCTTTTTCAACATCATGGCAAGAACGAGGCACAGAAAATAGTGAAGATCTTTAATTGTCATTCCTGTAACTTAGTACTATGTGCAGAGTTCATAAATTCCTTATCCCTCGGAATTTGTCTCTGTGGCTAAAACTCATTGGGCAACCTTGCCACACCAGTTTCCCACAAACACTTTGGTCTTTGAGTTTATCACAAGCTGTATTATTGCCTATGGAAAATAATGCACTTTAAAGTTATCTTATGAATGGATAAAGAAGATGTGATATATATATATACAATGAAATAGTACTCAGCCATAAAAAAGGATGAAATAATGCCATTTACAGCAACATGGATGGACATAGACATTATCATACTAAGTGAAGTAAGTCAGACAGAGAACAACAAATACCATATGCTATCACTTATATGTGGAATCTAAAACATGACACAAATGAACATATCTATGAAATAGAAACAGACTCACAGACTATAGAGAACAGACTTATGGTTGCCAAGAGGGAGGGGGGCGGGGGAGGGAAGGACTGGGAGTGTGGGATTAGCAGATGCAAACTGGTATATACAGAATGAATAAACAACAAGGTCCTACTGTATAGCACAGGGAACTATATTCAATATCCTGTGATAAACCATAATGGAAAAGAATATGAAAAAGAATGTATATATATATATATATATTTATGTATAACTGAATCACTTTGCTGTACAGCAGAAATTAACACAACATTGTAAATCAACTATACTTCAACAAAATTTTTTAAAAAGTAATCATCTTAATAACTTTTTAAAAATTTCAACAAATCAAGTTAAACATTTTGATGCTTTGATTTTCAGAGTGTATGTATCTAATGAACAATTACATTAGATGCCTGTAATTTTTTTTTTTATTATTATTGCAAAGAGGATCTTGGTCTTAGGCACTGCATCCATCACAACTGCCACAGGAAGACCCCTGTGGCCCCAACCCCTTCATCTCAGTGAATACTGTTAGGACTGGACACCACACGCTGGAACTTCCACACTGTCCCCCTCCAAAGCCAGAAACCTCCACTGCCACCATTGCCAGAAAATGGATTCTGTGAAGCACCTACGTCCTCTCTCATTGCTGTCTTCCAAAACAATCTCTCGTACAAGCAAGGAGGACTGGCTGGCTGAGCCTAGGTCCCAAATTTATGCTCTTGCTATAAGAGAAGATGGGAAAGTACATTTGGGGCTTATACAATGGGAGGCTAAGACTCAGGCTGTGGGGAATTCCTCAGAGGTAGAAAGGGTGTTCAAAAGGTGGTAAGTGGCCACAAAAACCTCAGCGTGAAAGGCAACAAAATACAGAGCTCAGAACATCTCCATCAGGTGACTGGGAGTGCCTATGAAGTTTCCCCAGTCACAGACCTGGGGGAAATACTGGTCTTCCCCTGGGGAGCTGGAGAGGAGACTCGAGTGTTTCTTGCTGACATCTTTCCTTGTGCTCCAGACTGTTCCAGATGGCAGGAAGTCCCTGCTCAGGTCTCTCTGGCTGGGCCTTTCTCCAAGAGCTGACCCTCAACTACTGCACAGGGGCAAGCTGCTAGAGCAGCAGGGAGACGCACCTACACAGGCACAGCCCGTTCTCCATAACAATTTGGAATTTTAACTGACACAAAGTGGGGAAAAGAACAGGTTTTCAAGCCTTGTTACTATGCATATGCTAATTATTAGACAGAGGGGAACATTATAATTGAGTTATGAAACAACTAAATAAAAACAGAATACCTGACAGAGAGCTTCTTTACATGACATTTTTACAGAAGAATAAACAATGTGTTCTTTGTAGCGCTTAAAAAAAAAAAAAAGATACAGGGTTAGTTTTATTCTGTAAACTACAGTCTCTTGTAACTAGACTAGTGCTTGTGTTTGTTGACATCTTGATTTATAAAAACCTGAACAAGTTCAATTTCAATAATTCTTTTTATTCAAGCAATACCAGAGGAGGGGGGAAAAGATGGATGTCCCCCCACCTCCTAAAAATGGCATATGCAAAAGCTTTAGAATTCTCTTTGTTCAACTCTGGGTCAGATTTCATGAAAAAGTCATTGAAATTCTTTTTGCTCCCCATTCTTCCATGCATGTATGGAAGCTTTTGTTCTTAATGAGCACCGAGAAGCTTCCTTCCACAGAACCTTATTTTTGAAAGATGAAATCACCTGTTCCCCTCAACTCTTCTCAATGTTGTTTCTCTGTTTTATTAACACCCCCTTCCTCAACCACAACAAAGAACATGTGCTAATTAATCCACTGTTGAAAATGTCAATCTAATGCCTAGAATGGGTGCCATGTGCTAATGGTCAAAGTAGAACCGAAAGCAGAGAAATAAAGGGTACTAGGTTCTGTTTTTTAACACCGAATCACTTTGGATAAAACCAAGAGTAATTGTACCTATGAAATGCCAAACAAGTGGTTCACCATGTATACAATTAATGAATTTGTTTGTGTAACATGCTTTGAGATCTTTTGTTAAAAAAGAAAGATAACAAATAAAGATAATAATATATAAATAAAACAATTTGGAAAAAGTCCCATGTAAGCCATACTTATTCATAAGATGTTACTCTCTTCACATAATATGATAAAAGTAACAAAAGAAAGGAATATTCAAAGTACAGTTGCTGGTAAGAGAAAGCAACCAGATGATTTAAAGAAAATGTCTCTAAATTAGATGATAATATGTGATATCCACAGAGAAATTCCCCTTCTCCAAGAGCCACTAAACCCAAATACATATATGACTATAAGGCAGTACCCCTCCTTATTCATCCTTATCCGTATAATTCACCTTCCTAGAATCATCCCTGACTACTACCATTAAAAAAATAAACAATGGGGCTTCCCTGGTGGCGCAGTGGTTGAGAGTCTGCCTGCCAATGCAGGGGACACGGGTTCGAGCCCTGGTCTGGGAGGATCCCACATGCCGCGGAGCAACTGGGCCCGTGAGCCACAACTACTGAGCCTGCGCGTCTGGAGCCTGTGCTCCGCAACAAGAGAGGCCACGACAGTGAGAGGCCTGCGCACCGCGATGAAGAGTGGCCCCCGCTCGCCGCAACTGGAGAAAGCCCTCGCGCAGAAACGAAGACCCAACACAGCCAAAACTAAAAATAAATAAATTTATAAAAAAAAAAAAAACAGACCAGCAACCCATGCTCACTGTCGACTTTCCCTAGCTACCAGGAAGTCGGCCCGAAAAAAAAAAAAAAAATGGAGATTGCTTTAAAAATACACTTGTCAGTATGACACATCTACTTTTGCTACAGGTTCCATTTTCAAACAAATAGAGCAAGGAATTAAATTTAATTGCTGATCCAGGCTCAACATACCAGGATCTACCAGATAAATGATACTTTATAACAGGTTATCTAGAGTCTCCCTCTTCTAAGTCAGTTCCTGAACCAAAGAGGTTGAATATTGCACAAGAATAGCCAGAATGCTGTGATGTAAGTTAATAGATAACGACAATCCTGGAGCTGAAAGGGCCAAGGAACAGACCCTGTTGCTGTTGCCCATGACCCACTGGTGTGTTGTCATGTGTCCATCACATAAGATGGACAATGGAGAAGTGTGATAACTGATACTTTCTGCTCTTTTGTGAAATGAAACTTATTCCTGGTGTCACAGATGACATTTTAGGCTTTGTCAATCAGAGTCAGACTCTCAGGTTTTGCCAATGGGAATATTAACTGTCAGCTAATAACTGGATCCAAAGTTACCTGAAAATCTGAGGATAGAATTTGCCCCCAATGGCACTGTTTCCAAATCAATCAGACCCCACTTGAAGCTCAAATGTGGCAATGACCTGCCTTATCCTGATTATCCAGTTTACTAAATGTCCAGCTTCTATTCCTTTCCCTTGATTGCATCTTTGTCTTGGCCACTGCACTGTTCCTCCACCAGACAGAAGAGCTAGAAAGAGAAAAGAGGTAAAATTGTAATTTGTGAATTATTCTTTATTACCAGTTTGGGGAAAATAATTTGGATTGAAATGTTTTGCAATCAATCAATCAATCGATAAGGTTTAGAGGTTATCTATGGGCTTGAATCATTGATCCTAGTATAAAACCAAGTTAATTAAGAAATAATATAGTATTTTTTCCATATACTTACTAAGAAAAGCCTTACTCTTTTTTTAAAATTTTATTTTATTTATTTATTTTTTATGCAGCAGGTTCTTATTAGTTATCTATTTTATACATATTAGTGTATACATGTCAATCCCAGTCTCCCAATTCATCACACCACCCCCCCCACCCCCCGCTTTTCCCCCTTGGTGTCCATACGTTTGTTCTCTACGTCTGTGTCTCTATTTCTGCCTTGCAAACCGGTTCATCTGTACCATTAGAAAAGCCTCACTCTTTTTTTTAAAAGTGCTTTCATGTCATCACCTCATTAGAAACTCCTGAAATTCCTGTGAAATATTTAAAGCAGTTATTATTTACTTTTATTTTAATATTACCATTAAGCCCTCCATTTTATAGATGAAGAAACTGAGGACAAATATTGAAGGTTGCTCAGGAGTACCCAGCTAATAGTGGTAAAATTGAGATCAGATACCAGCTCTTCTAACCTGTGATCCCAGATGCTTTCTACTTGGTCATCTGCCTCTGCTTTCTGGGCAATTACCCAGTCCTTAGCTGGAAGGGTCTTGCATGCAGTTTTCCACTCCACAAACTACTGGGTTCCAAAAAATGCAGTTTAAGAAGTTAGAAAGCATTGTCCCCCCAGAACAATAATGCCTATATCCCTGTGTCAATTCACAAGAACCTATGCCTGACCCACAAGAGTTAAGTATGTTACTTTAAGACAAAATATGTTTCACAGAAGAATATTCTCTCAAGAAAGCTTCAAGGAAAAAATTCCAAGATCAAATAAGTTTGGGAAACACTGCGTGTCATGTATCCCACTCAGAGATTCATAATGTACATTTGCATATTAAAAGCTTTAAGAAGTTCTGCAGGAAAGAAAACTGCTTAAAATTGTTACATTGAGAATTCATCAACCTTCTTTGCCTTTGAAACCCTTTTATTGAGTAACAGATATTAACACCCAAAACTAGAGCTCCCCAAAACACATTCTGAAAATTGCTGCTGTAGGAAAATATGTTGAGTTGCCATTTGAGATGTTAGGAGCATCTCTGCTGCTCTGAGATTAGGGGTAACCCTGAATGTAAGACGGATACTGGTGATCATTCCTGTGAAATCAGTCTGGGCCTAAAATCGGTGATGGATGTTGGAACACAAAGCAGGGTCAGACACTGAATGATAAGGAACAGAACAATAAAGGATGGGAATGATGCCTGGGAACACTGAGACGAGACCAGGACGACAGGGCTGGGGGCACATGAATGGTGAGCATGATAAGAGAGCAGCTAACTTGGGGATTTGTTCTGTCTTCCTCTCTCTTCTTCCTCAAATTCTGCTACTGCAGATGCTCCCCTAAAACAAACCAAGGATAGGAAGCAGTGAGGCTGAGAGAAGGAGGGGTAGACCCAAACATTAGTGGCTGCCATGGAAGGAAGAGACAGAGAGCAGAGGCATGCCGAACAGTGAGCTAACATCAGAGTGCCCTCTCCCACATTCCTCCCTAGACTCTTGAGGGCAGAGTCCATCTCCTTGTCTTTTCCAGCTTCCAGAGGCCACTCACGTTCCTTGGTTCATGGCCCCTTTCCTCCATCGTCAAAAGTATTAGTGGTAGATGGAGTCCTTCTCACACTGCATCTCTCTGACCTCCTCTTCTGCCTCTTTCTTCCATTTTTAAGGACCTTTGTGATTATATTGGGCCCACCTGAATAATCCAGGAGACTCTCCTTATCTATTGATTAGTAATCTTAATTCTCTTTGCCACGTTGATTAACACATTCACAGGATCCTGGGATTAGGATACGGACATCTTTGGGGGGCTATTATTCTGCTTACCACAGCAACCTAGCAGTCAGGTACTTCCGCGATTTTGTTCCTCTCCCCACTCCCCTTTGTCCCAGGTACCTCTCTGACCCTCATTGTTGTGTATAATGAACTTTTACTGAAGATTTGTGAATCGTGAAGGGTGATCACAGTATAGAAAAGCACTTAAAATCAAATATAAGACATCTTTGCTTCTAAAGTTATTGGCCACCCGGAGTTTCTTTTTAGCCATTTTCCCCTCTGGTCTGCCCACTCTGTCCATCTACAGGGATCTTTTTTCCCCATTATTCTCTCTTTTCCAAGTTCTTAGCCTGCAAAAACACCTTCCTCTCAATTCTCACTGGAAATGGAAAATTCCTCTTACTTTATTATTTAAAGCAAATTAGTTTGTTTTGTCTCAGCCTTTTCCATCCAGGATATGTCCTGGGCCTTCCCTTTCATTACCAAAAATATGCATCATCATCTTCAGAGACAAATTCTGGGTCTGCAGTTCATTTTACTTCTTTATAATAGTAATAATTTTCTTCTCCCTACTTGCTATCAGAGAAGGATTTAATACCAATTTTAGAAAGAACATTCCCTTTCCATTACATGTGGATGACCTTCTGCAGTACAGGGGCTAAGTGCACAGTGGTTTACAAAGAAATGAAACCAACTGGCATGCTGTCACCTGGGATGGTGAAATCAGCCTGACTCTAGGGACCAGGAGACCTGGCTACTAATTCTGGTTGTGCTTCAAATGGCCTGGTGACTTTGGGCAAAGCCACAGCCTCTCTGAGTCACCATTCTGTCATGTGTAAAACAGAAAAGTTGAATTAGATATTCTCTGGGTTCCAAAATTCTAGTTCTCTAGAATTCATACTTTGCACTTTTTTGGTGTAGACAGAGTGTGGCTCTTGGAGAAATTAGCTCTAAATGATCTGGGTGATGTGCAGCCAGTGGGTCACTCCTCAAAATTTAGAAGACTTTGATGAAATGATGAAGCTGGAATTGTATATAAAAGACATTCTTTCTAGTGCCTTGGGGATCTCTGATCATAGTGTAAATACCTCATTGAATAAGTAGAGTTTATGTCTGTAGCCTGGAGAGTTTATATGACATAATAAGCAGAAGCAAACCAGTGTCACAGGAGCTCTGGGGACTCCCAGAAACTCTACTACTGTGCTATCTGGCTTAATCTTCTGGGATTCAATTCAGTCTGGGGACCCTGGGCTTTTTCTTTTCTTTTTGAAAGGGCTGTTGGGATGGTAGCCAACCTGCAAAAGCCACAGTGATGGACTGAAAAGAAAAATATGACAAGACCAGTGTCTTTTGAGAAAGATTAATCTAGCTGTTAGGTATGGGATGAAATGAAATAGTGGGCAATAGGCAGCAGGAAAACCAATTACGAGACCGTTGTAAAAGTTCAGGCATAATAAAAATGTAACAGGATGCTGGATGGGACTTTTCCTGTTGTCTCAGAGTTTCCGCCAAAGCGCCCCAGCTGAGGACAATAGGCAATAGGCGTCCACACATTGTAAAGACAGTTGCTAAACACATCCAGCTAGCACTTGCTAATTGGTTCTGTGACTGTCCATTCAATTATGCTCCCATCCTACATAACGGAAGTTAGTGAATCATTATGGGAAGAATCTGGGGTGCAAGTGGAAAGGGCTACAGTCTGTGTCTCTTCTCAAATCACATATTCCCTGGACTTTGGGAACCAGAGAATCTGATGCCTGCCTCTCACCTGGAGGTGGACAGGGACAGAGAGAACAGCAATGGGAGAGCCCGGCTTCCAGAAGGTGATAGAAAAAGTGGGTAAATTTCCCATAAGCCAAATAGCATGGGAGGTAGCTGGGTTCCAGGGCTGCTTGCTGGGCGCAAGTATCACTTTCTTGGGAGAATAGAGCAGTGTTTGACATTCTTGACAGCAGGGAGGTGGAGGGATGAGAGTCCCAAAGAACTGGCAAAAATGCTCCTTCAAGGAAAGGGCCAGCTTTGGACATTTGCTGGGACTGAGGCCATTTGAGAGAATCTGTCAAGAGAGAATCAAGAAAGAAGTACAGGGAGCAGCAGATACCACCTCCTCTGGTCCCCTCCACCCCTTTCACCCTACCCCCCACCCCACCCTCCAGCCTGAAGGAGCCAGAAGCAGGAGACAGAAGCAAAGAGGGCCAAGGAACAGACTCTGTGTTGCTCCCTCCACCGATCTGTGGGCCCCATGGCCGGGCCTGAACTGGGGGGAGGGGAGAAGATTTAAACTAGATGGGAATTGGATGTTTAGCTTTAGATTGGACTAGACTTTTTAAATTTTGAAAATGAGACTGTTGTCTAATATCTTAAAGTAACAGGAAAGTACACAGAATCTGTCAGAGGTATCATCCAGGGGCAGGGAAGGGAGATAAGACAGAACATGTTTAAAGGCAATGAAATTTAAAAATAAAGCTATTTCCTGTTTGTACCTCATAGAGCCCTGCTCCTATAATATATTGGTATGACAACAATAATAAACAACAATGATCATAGCAGCAACAATAATAACAACCATTTGTTAAATGTTGGCCACAATGTGCCTGACTCTGTGTTAGATGCTAAAGGTGCATTATTTCATGGGATCTTTACAACCTACCTCAAGAGGTAGATACTACCAAATTTAACCCCACTTAACAGATGTTAAAAGTGAAGCTTTGAGAGGTTAAGTAATTTGCTGCAAAATGCAGTTAATAAGTAGCTGATTTTAGACTCCACAACAAAATTAGGGCTAGAATAGCGTGGCAGTTATAGAAGATGATAGAAGCAAGGAATGAATGAATGAAATAATCTGTGTTTATCATTCTAACCCAAGAATCAATGACATAATTGATAAAAAGCAATGACACAATTTATGTACATTGATAGTACGTCTGTTATCATACAACCCACAAATAGCATTTGTTGTTAAGCATAAAACTAGTAAAGGTATACCTTAAATAACTTGCTTTTGGTGGGTTGTTTCGGTTTTTGTTTTGTTTTTTTTTTTAAGAAATGTTGCCTGGTCTTTTGAAGTTAGTTCTCTGGAATACAACCAATGTAGTAATCAGTCATTTATGCCATGGAGATGTTTTACTATGCTTAATATATTTTATGGATATAACCAAGTGCATCTTCATCGTTTCAGTGATGATGTAGCTGCTTAAAACAGTCACCTACGGCTTCCCTGGTGGCGCAGTGGTTAAGAATCTGCCTGCCAATGCAGGGGACACAGGTTCGAGCCCTGGTCTGGGAAGATCCCACGTGTCGCGGAGCAACTAAGCCCGTGCGCCACAACTACTGAACCTGCGCTCTAGAGCCCGCGAGCCACAACTGCTGAGCCCAAGTGCTGCAGCTACTGAAGCCCCCGCGCCTAGAGCTTGTGCTCCGCAACAAGAGAAGCCACCGCAATGAGAAGCCCGCGCACCACAACGAAGAGTAGCCCTGGCTCGCTGCAACCAGAGAAAAGCCCGTGCGCAGCAACAAAGACCCAGCGCAGCCAAAAATAAAATAAATAAATAAATTTATTTTAAAAACCCTCAAAAAAACAGTCACCAAAATTCAAGAATATCTTCTACACTGTGTAGTCCTTGAAGCAGGGGTCTCATCTTAACTAACTTTTGTGCTCTAAACCCCACAATCACAAGATAAGTATCTGGGCAATTGTAGATACTCCTTAATCGAGAACATTTTTATTAAGCACCTACTAGGTTCCAGGCACTGAGGTGAGCGTTACAATGTGTAAGACAGAAGAAACCTTTTCACAGTGTGTGTTCACAGCCCTAGCTACACCTCTGCTGCCCTCTGAAGAGAATGCTGGCTTTGGCTCCACACCATCTATTCTCTGCCCTCTGAGGGGAATTAGACTTTTGCCAGATTTCAGGACATTTGTGATACAGAACTGAGAGACTGGGAGCCAGAGAAACAGAACTAATGAGGAGGAAGGGGGAGAGAAAGAAAGGATAGCCCTATGAAAACAGGACTTTGAGGAGAAGACTAGGGGAGAGGTTATTCTAGGGAGCGCTATTGTAGATTACAAATAGGCCCTCCTTCATCGTGCTCTGAGAAATCCAGGTAAAGGATATCATTTGCTTCTAACTGCTCCTAGCTGCTGTTTCTTCTCCAAGGTAGGAACATGGGGACCCAGAACACATATATATTATTTCTAGTCCTTAAAACACCCTGCCAATGGAGATGTTAGTGTCTTTAATTTCCAGGCGAAGGGAGAGCCTTGAGGTAGCTAAGTCATTTTCTCAGGGCTGTACAACTAAGGCCAGGACTTGAATCCACCTCCGGTGGGCCTGAAGCCTGCTCTCTTTCTATAATGCCACACTACGTCCCCATAACCATCTGTTGAGCTAAGCCGAATCAAAAGGCTTCCCTTGTGAGGGACCTCTGTTTATTTTGGTATCACACATAAATGGGAAAGGCTTATTTCTGATATTTGAATCAGAGGAGAAAAGCTTAGCTCTTAGCCTGGAAAGCAGGCCTGCTTGCTGTACTAAGCTTGCCTGTGGGCTTGATGGTTCATTTTGAAGTCCAATCACTCGGCACCCAGGAAATTGCATTGTTTACCGCAAAGGTTCAACTAAAACTGTTGCTAAAATTGCTCTGTGGCCATTCATCCTTCTGGAAATCAATTTTCTGACCAGGTAGCTGCCTAATGCAAAGAATGAGGAGTAAAAAAGTTTCTTCAAACTGCCAACCAAGTTACCCTAGACCTTTCAATGACCAGGTAGTAAACAAAATTGTATACACTTGTTTTGGCGAATTATCATTTTAAATGGCTTGAAGTAATGTTCTCATTCTCTATCACCAAAGAAACTGTTATAAAATTTCTTATAAATACCTCAGAAACCGGACTACCTACCTTCATGGAAATGGATAGTGATACAATGGACCTCCAAGGAAATAAATGACTGCTTGGCAGAAAATAATACAGCCCATTAAAAGAAATCCCTTTATGATTCAAGTTCCAATGGACAAGCTGAAAAGGGTCTGAAAGTAGTATGAGGTGGTTTTGGAATAGTTTGCCGATACCACTTTCCAAAGTTGAATAAACTTTCTCACTTGTTGAGGGAACATTCCACTGAGCTGTTAACAGTGGAGTGATTTCATCTATATTCAGAGAATACATGCCACAGAGCCATTATGGACCAGATAGGAGTTGTATAAAAATGACTTGACAAGAAGAAATAGCCAGTCTGCTATGCCAAAATCCGGAGTGCTCTTCTTCAAGGTGAATCATATTCCCTTCCAAAATGTCAAGTAGATTTAGTCATTTTAAAGTTTCTATTGGATTAAAACTTGATACCTTTATAACAGCTAAAGGAAATGACTGGAATATAAGCTCCACCTCTGATAAATTGTGTGATCTTGGGCAAGTTACTTGGCCTCTCTAAGCCTCGGTTTCCCCATCTCTAAATTGAAGGTGGTGCTTAGTTTATGGCAGGATTAAATAAAATAACCCATGAAAAGCACTCAACACTGTCTTTGGCACTTTAGTGAGCAGCCAATGATAAATGTTAGAAATTATTATTTATCAAAAGGAATAATAAAAGTAATGACTGATAATAAGTTTGCTGAAGTCATCAACATATATTGTTAATTTTTACATTTTCTCCTTCCCTTGGACCCATAGACAATACGTAATCTTAAATAATTGAAAAGAGTGTGCCAAAGGGTAAATAAAGAAAACATAGATCTTAAAGGTAGAGTCGATGCAATCTCTGCATAGTTCTGACCATTCCAGTATCGATGGATCAGGCAGTTTCCACGTGCCACGGGTGTCCTTCGTGAAGTATTTCCTCCTGATGCTTGAAAAGAAAGTCTGTTTTCATAAGACCTTGGGCGTGATTTCCAGTGGGAAAAGGGCTGAAGAAATTTGGCTTCATTTCCAAGTATCTTTGCACTTTTACCAATTGCACAGAACCTCCAAGCTTCCCCAGATTACCTCGTTTCAATGACATCCAATCTTTCAAAGGGAATGTAATAATTCCACAGAGAACTTAGCATTTCTGACAGCCTACCTCCCACTGTCCTCAGTGCTTCATAAATTATGCTGCTTCTGAATGTGAGCTGGGCAGCAACATTTTCCCGGTCCCTCATGATTCATGGTTTCTCTTAACTATGTCAGTGCCTCATCAGCAGAGCTGTTCCTTTTGGACAGAATGTGATGTGCTCTGCTTCTTAGAGGGCAGCTTGCTAATTATGCACTGATTTTATATACTGATGATTTTTTTTTTTTTTTTTTTTTACAATTTCAAGGTAGCTAATAACTATTAACTTTAGGAATTACTTCCAAACTCAGAAAACATTACCATTTAATTAACAATCTGCTCTCTGCAATACACTGTGACCTGAGAAGGCACTCTGATGGTAATATGGTGTTATCATTAAAATGAACTAACAAACCAGAAGAATGGTGCTGTTCAGGTCAGATATGGAGAGACCATAATTAAAAGAAAGTGAAACTAAAAACAAGTATCAGACCAAAAGATCAACACAGCATGGACAACCACCCTGCCAGCTTCCCTGTTTTGCACAGCCCGGCAATACCCTCCTGACCTGCGGCTCCCCAGGAATCCCAAACCTGGGTCCCCTTCAAGCACAGGACGGAGCCAATTTCTTGGGCAGTTTAATAATGGAGGCGCAAAGGAAATAGGAAGAAAAGTTCCTGAAAATGACTTGCTTCTAGAGCACCTTCTCATGTATCTACTATCTTTACATGTAAGAATTAAAATCCATTCTTATGGCTGTCTCATCTTTCCCTAGCCTCCAGGAATTCCCAGAAGTCTTTCCAGTTAAACAGGTTTTCCTAACTTAGGAAACAGACGCTCAGGGAGAAGTGATGGAAGTTGGTATGTGGAGCCCTTCCCAGAATTTCCCTTATCCCACCCCCCCCAGCCCCTCAAACCCCCATCTACTCAGAAAGGGTTCTGCCACTGCCAGGGTGCTTCTCGGGCTTAGGCAATGCAGAATTAGGAGAAAGGGGGTGGGAGAAGAAGAAAAAAAAAAGTGCATGGGATGTGGCTAGGGAGAAAGCTTTACAGGTTTAGAGAAGGAAATTCTAGAAAAGCTACAGGATGAAGCCAACAGGAGAGCAAAAGGAGATTTAAACCAAATACTTTTGTGGACTATGTACTGACAACACTGTGTTTGAGAGAGGCAAGTATTTAAATTATTTTGAGATTACCTTTTAGTTGCTGGGCCATGTTTCTTGGATAGCGTGGTGACCCTGAGATTGGATCTCCTGAATTTCAGCTTCAGTAGAATTTCTTTGAGAATGTAATGCAGATGTTAATGAATGTTAATACAGGTAAACTGCTGCTACTACTCTGTCCTCCTATGGCCAGAGCCCAGCTGACTTCTGAAGCTCACACACAAGAACCCCAGAGTCAACACTGGTACAGACTCCCTGCAGGACTCCAGCCTCCTGCTCTTTCTAAGCCTTCTCCATCCTCACGCACCAGCTCCATCCTGTGTCTCTCTCCTTACGGGGTTTTAAGAGATCCAAAGCTTATGTAGGGAATGAATGTGTGGGGATTGTGTTCCCTTAAAGGAGTTTAGAAATAGGTGCAGGCCAGAGGGCTAAAAGCCATTATGGGCTAAGTAGGTTTTGTTTTGTGGGCCTGAATTGATAACCTGTCATTTGAACATTGTCTCTATGGGGAAACTGTGTTCTGATTTCCAATGAGTGTTTATAGGGATTTTAGAAAGACAATTCAGTAAGTCTCCCTTTTAATGCTTCTTGGGTTATACTGGTGTTAGTTAGATTGAATTTTTAAAGAAAAGACTCCCCATTTATATTTTTAAAATATGTGTATGGGGCTTCCCTGGTGGCGCAGTGGTTGAGAATCTGCCTGCCAATGCAGGGGACACGGGTTCAAGCCCTGGTCTGGGAAGATCCCACATGCTGCGGAGCAGCTAGGCCTGTGAGCCACAACTACTGAGCCTGCACGTCTGGAGCCTGTGCTCCGCAACAAGAGAGGCCGCGATAGTGAGAGGCCCGCGCACCGCAATGAAGAGTGGCCCCCACTTGCCGCAACTAGAGAAAGCCCTTGCACAGAAACGAAGACCCAACACAGCCAAAAATAAATAAATAAAAATTTTTTTAAAAAAATTAAAAAAAAAAATGTGTATGTAGGTATGCATATAAATAAGACTATTGGATATTCACCAAGGTGCTAATAATAATCTTTAGATGGTAGTATTATAATTGATACTTTCTTCTCTATATATTTTCCAAAATGAGAAAACAGTGAGGATTTTTCATTTCTTAATAAAGCAAATAGGATTGAAAAGTGAAATTTATAATAACATTCAAAAACTTTGTTAATATTTAGGGATAATTTAATAAAAGAATTACAAGATTTCTGTGCTGAAAAAATATACAGTACTACTGAGAAATTTGCAAAAAAAAACCACCTAAACAGAGCTAAACATTATCATTATATGCTCAATATTGTCAAAATGTCAATTCTCTCCAAAGTAATCTATAAATTCAATGCTATCCAAATCAAAATCCCAAGAAGTGTTTTTGTAGAAACTAATTCAAAAAATACATATGAAAAAACAAGGAACCTGGAATAGCAAAAGTAATTTTAGAAAAAAAAAAAAAAGAACGAAGTTGGAAGACTTAATCCTTAATCTACCTGATTTCAAAACATATTATAAATCTATAATAAGTAAAATGAAGTAGTATTGACAAAAGGATAGGCAGATAAATCAATGGAACACAATAGAGAAGTCTGGAAGCAGACCCTCATTTATAGGGTGAAAAGACTTTCAACAAAGGTGACAAAGAAATTCAGTGGGGTTGAAAGGACGGTTTTATTCAGTAAATGGTTCTGGGTCAGCTGGACAACAATATGTGCAAAAAAAGTGAAACTTGACCCGTTTCACATCATACACAAAAAATTAGTTTGAGATGTACCATATACTTAAACACAAAAGCTAAAACTATAAAGCATTTAGAGGAACTATAGGGGAAAATCTTCATGAAGAAGGATAGGCAAAGATTTCCTAGACTGGACAGAGAAAGTCCTAATCATAAAAGGGAAATATTGGTAAATTGGACTTTATCAAAGTCAAAACATCTCTGCTAATCAAAAGACACTATTAAGAAAATAAGTAGGCAGTCCCAGTAGAGTGGGAGAAAATATTCATAACACATAGATTTGGCAAAACATTTATATCCAAAATACATAAAGCACAACTATAACTTAATGATAAAAAGACACACACTTTAAAAGTGGGCAAAAGACTTGGAAATGTCACAAAGAATGACTTATAAATAGCCAATAAGTACATTAAAATATGCTCAGCATCACTGATCATCAGGGAAATGCCAGTTAAAATCACTGATATACCACCGTGCATCCACTAATTTGACCTAAAATCTAAAAGATTGACAACAACCAGTACTGGCAAGGGTGTGGAATAGCAGAAATTCTCATAATTGCTGGTGAGTATATAGAATGGTTCAACCACTTTAAAAAAAACTTGTGTTATTTCTTATAAAGTTAAATATGTATCTACTCTATGATCCAGCAATTCCACTCCTAAGTGTTTATCCAAGAAAAAATTTTTTTAAAAATGTGTTCACAAAAGACTTGTACTATGTTCATAGCAGCTTTATTCATTATAGCCAAAAAGCTGGAGACAATGCAGTTGGGAGGCTCTTCCTTGTCAGACTCCTAGCTACCTGTCTATTGTCGTCTTACATAAATCACCTTGTCCTTCCCACCCTTTCACTTACACTCTCAAAACACAACACTCCCTCTCATGTTCATGCCTCTAAAAAGTACAATTCCATCTGCCCAGAATTCCCCCTCCCTCTACTCCTATTCTCCTAGTCCAATCTCCCAGGATCAGCCTGCATTCTCTGAGTTGCCTTCCCTCACTCTTTTCAATCTTGCTTGCTTTCCCTTAGGAACCTGGAATGATCATGCTGCATTACAATCTTTTATGTGCATGTTCATCTTCCCCACTAGCTCAGAAGCTTCTATCTTCATATATCTCTTGCACCTAGCATTACATCTAGCACACAGTACATATTAAAAGAAAATTTAAGTACATGCCAGAATCTAACTTATGTTACATTTAATACTGAAATATATACTTCTCATTTACCTTTATTTCCAAATGCAGGTAATTTTTATAATAATGCTGCCAATTCAATATTTTCCCTGGCACGAGCCTCTACACCCTAAGCAGTGCCTGTAGGAAAGTTGAATAAACACTACTACGATGCTATTAGTACTGTGCCAATTACTACAAGTTCTCATTGAATTTTACCTGTTGCTCTTAGCCGTTTCAATTCTTTAATGATTTACATGCTAGTGGAAGATTCTTAAGTAGATGATCCTCTGAAACCTGTGTTTTTGTTTTTTACAGTGGCCTTGGCATGTAGGTTCTTAGTCAGTTATAACCTACATATGTCCAAAGGAAATATCACCTTTTAATAACAGATACTGTTCAAAAGATGGTTTCTTTGTTGTAGAGGGCTGTGCTGTGTATTGTATGATATCCAGTAGCATCCCTCGCTTCTACTCATTAGAAGCTAGAAGCACCCCCAAATTATGGCTACCAAAAATGTCTCCAGGCATTGCCAAATATCACTTGAGACACACCATCACCCCCAGTTGAGAACTACCGCCCTTTAGTTTAAGAGAAGTGTCCCTGGAATTAAACAGGCCTTGGTTCCCATTTAAGCTCTATCATCACCAAGGGATCCAGGTTAGGCTATTACCTCTCTAAATTGAGATTCTTCATCTGTAAAATGTGAATTGCAGGTAAAATTGTGAAAGAATTTTAATGGACCAAAAGGTTGCTGGGTGTCTTCAGTTGAAAACAAGGCATGTGGTCTTACACATCCTTCTGGGTTATCTGATTCTATGGGATCTCTTACTTTTCATTGCCTTTGAGCTACTGTAAACTGTAACTTGTAGAAAATTGATAAAAATGTAATTCTTGACGGTAAAACCCCAAATTGTATCCGGCAGAATGCAATCAATTATTTACCTGTGGCTATTAGCCCATTTTGCCTGTTTTTGCATCTGTTTTAAAATTCATTTCAACATACATTATTTGACCACAGATGTGTGGTACCGTGAATTCTCCTTTGAATCTATTGTAACATCTTAGTGGTTCCTTTATTAATTAATGAATTAAATGAAATCTTTGACATGTGTTAAAAAAAAAAAAAGAGACGGCTGCTTCTACGGTGATCCACTCGTTCTTTAGGAGATGAAAACATGAGACACTTGCCTAAAGACCTTCGAGAGGAGAGGTTTTCAATATGCAAACTACTCCAGCCAAATCACTCCTCTCCTGATTCCTTACAATGCCTATAATTTTTGAATGCATTAATCAAATAAATGAGGGGAATAAAGTGAGTGCTTTGGAAGCAATGGCACTGTCTACAATGCTACCTAAAGTCTCTAAATTCCTTGTTTTTGCTGTAGAAATCTACTAGTTCAGATGTCAATCTATGCTATATAACACCTAACCCAGCTGGTGACAATATCTGGAAAATTATCCCAGACATCCAATAGGGGCACAACTGCCTCATTATTTGCAAAACCAAAATGTATTTCATAGGTTGATAGAAGTCATATTTCCTATAGAAGTTATTATTTATAAAAACCAGTTTTATTATTAACCATACCATAGTGTTTCATTTTAGCCTACTTATTGAAGTGAAGTGTTCCAACACGAGCCCACAACTAATAGGGCTTCAGAAGTGTAGAAAATTTACTGGAACACCAAAGGCACTATCTTGAGACCTAGGAGAAATTGACTTTGGTTCTTTCTAGCTCTCTGCCCCTAGTTTGTATGTGACCTTGGGGAAGCTCTTGGATCTTCCTGAATCTCACATTCCTTGTCTCTGGTTGGACTAGAAAGGCTTAGGTTATTTTTAGCTTCAAGATTCTATGACATCATGGTTCCTTCTCTGCAAGTGTTCTCTTGAGAACCAAGCAGAATCAATATTTTTCAGGGGAACACAAGTACAGAAAAAGTATGTTGTATTGTCAAGTTCTCCCCCTCCCAGGTTATGACTCCTTCTGTTATTTTTGGCTGGGCTCTACCTTCCTTCTTTGGTCCAGTACCAGGGCTACCATTTGGGAACTGATACTCGGGCTCCAGTTCCTCCCCAGGAACAGCCTCAGCAAGTCATTTTACCCTTTGCTGCTCACTCTACATGGGTGAGTCTTTTTGAGAACATCTTAATGAAATATTTCCTCATCACTGTAGACAAAGGGGTTTTTATTGTTGGTGTGTCCCATTATTTTCAAGCTCAGGGATTCCTCCTTTATTGTTTCCCTATCCTCTAATTCCTTGTCCACCATCTGCTTCTCTTTCATGGCTGAATGTTTCTTCTTTTGGTGTTGCGGGCTAGGTCAGCAGCTGCAGGAGAACTTGATTAGTGTCTTGCCTCTGTGCAGACGCATTTCCCTGACAGCATCGATCCTGGGCGCTTTCCCTTTGCAGGCAGCTCCACAGAGGAGGAGCTTGGACTACAAAGGAGGTGGACTGTTGTCTGTTCAAGGTGAGTTTGGGGCAGGCTACTAATATATTCCTCTTTGCTCAGCTGTTAATTTTGCTTAAATAGGAACTGCTTGCAAATTTTTATTTAAAATCCACTGCCTGACTGAGACCTTGTGATGTCAAGATTCAGACAATTTTTATTGCTAAGTTATTAGTCCTTTGATAGAAGGAAAACTTGATGTTTAATATTTAAGCAGTTTCTATTTTGCTGAATTCTTTGATATCTGAATGTTAACTGTGTAACTGTTTAAGATCCATTTCTAGAGACTCTTCCAGACATTTAAAGCACTACAGGAATTTATTTGTAATGCTCTTGCATGAAAAATTTCCATTCATTTCTTGCCATGGTGGTCATTGCCAGGAGATATGTTCATTAGGGATGAAATAAAGAAGTATTTTATATTTTGATGCATTTCAATTTGTCCACTATACTAGACTTCTCTTGAGGACAGGAATAAATTCCTTTCATCTTTAAAATATTATCACTTCTTTAGATTTTGGAAAAATTAACAGCATTTAGCACAGGGAAATTGCATTATCTCTGGGCAAAGAGGATAACTCCAAGCATTTTTATTCAATTTTTTTTCTTGATTTTTGGTTTGAGGTTCAGGAGTCATTAAAAAAAACTGGCACAAATGTGCCTGGGTATAGACGTGACTAAGAGTTCATTTCTCCATGCATTTTAAGGACATCCCCACCTTTAGGGAGCCTATGCCTCCCTTAACCAAAATTCTAGCGCCACAAAACTGTCACGTGACATTTCAAAGGCATATTCTATTACTTGTACAAAATTGAACTACAATTACTCAATAACCCAAAACAATCTATTCAACTTATTCTTTTCATGGTATCCATAATTCCTGTAAGTTTGTACCGTACCAATATAAGAAAATGTATTCTATTCACAAGCTTCCAGCGGAGTGCAGTACTAACCATTAGGTACAACATAAAAATGTGGTATTGTGAAAGGAAGCTAAAACCCACTGTGGTTTCAAATTAGCAAATTTATTCATGAGTGCTAATTGTGAATTAAACTGTAGATGTAAAACCGCCACAACAGCAACCTTCTTCCATAAGCTGTGTCCATTTCCATGGACAAAGAGGCAGCCTAATATGGCAGAAAGAACTGGGGCTTTGGTATCTAGTCTTGGGTCCTCCATTTACTTTGCCAGATGACAATATGGTGGAAAGAATTGGGGCTTTGGTATCTAGTATGGTGGAAATACCAATATGGTGGAAAGAATTGGGGCTTTGGTATCTAGTTTTGGGTCCTCCATTTACTTTGCCAGATGACCTTCCCAAATCATTCAGCCAGTTGGCCATAGTTTCCTTAAGTGTAAGGTGGGGAGAGATAATTCCAGATCAAAGGAGACTGTATGAAAATATTCCCCAAACTATAAAGTCATATTCACATACTTTTTATTTATGGTTGGAGGTATATTTGGAATGCCTGCTTCACTGAGAGCTCTATTTCTAGGAATTGCCCATGCTCTTAACCTTTCCTAAGGAGGTAGGCATAACAATCACATTTGTGCCTCCCTCCCTGGTGACTCTGGTGGACACGTGATCAAGGACACAAATGGCAGTGAGGAATCAGATCTCGCAAAATTAAAGAGAATCAAGGGTGCCCTTAGAGAGCAATCTGGTGATCATGAGAAATTGGGATCTATGGTGGCCATTTTCAACCATGAGCACACTGATGAGTAGGCAGGGAATGCTGGAGAATGGAGTAGAGAGAAGCAAAAATAGTACATCATGTGGTCACAGGGGAGACAGAGGAAGTACCTTGGTTCTAGGTCTCATTCTTAATCCAGTGTATGGGCTGAACACTGATTTTTTTTCCCTAGGATGACCAGAAGATGGCCTGTTTTTACCTCACAATAGACTCCCCTTGATTGGTTTTCTCTTCCTGGCTATAAGTAGAACTTTGGCTAAATCATTAATACCTCAATTGAAAGGTCATTACCAAGAACACCATAGATTTTATTGTACCAAAAGCAAAAATTTCCAACCGTCCTTTGTAGCTACCAAGATGAACTCTTTCTAGATATGTTTTTCCAACTGTAAAATGCAGACTGCAACACAGAAGATTCAAGAACAAGTTCAATTTGCAGCACATAGATTTACTAACTAGATTTGAAAATGTAACTCAAACAATATGAAGTGTTACCCTCCAAATGAATTCTATCCTCTGGTCCTCCCTTTATGAAGCTTCACAATCCATAGAAGGTACCCCAGTATAAAAAAAAACATAAATTTTAGAGTTAGACTCAGATGGAAGTTCTGGCTTCTCTAAATATGAGCTCTGTAAATTTGGTCAAGTTATTTAACCTCTCAGCCTCAGTTTCCTCATCTATACATTAAGAGTAACAACAGTTCCCTTTCAGTTTGTTGTAAGGAATAAATGAGATAATTTATGGGAAGAGCTAGCACATGTCAGATACTCAGCAAATGTTCATCTTCTTCTTCCCCTCACTCACCATGTAAGTCCTTTTTTTTTTTTTTTTACAACAAACCACATAATATAACTCCAAATTAATAAGCAGAGTGTGGAAACTAGAAGGAAAACAAGCTCTTTTTGATTTCTTGGCCTAGTCAGTCAGAAAGTTTCTTACATTATTGCCAAAAAGAGGAAATACATAGGGCTTAAAATCAGACTTTCGGCAGAAGGGACTTTAATTCAGATATGCATATTTCGGTCAGCAAATTACTCTTTCGGTGCAGTAACATGTGATGCCAATGCATGTCCAAGCCAGTGCGTGCGTGTGTCTACATGTACTAGCAAGGCCCAGCCAACAGAGTGGCTTTGTTTATCCCATAAACTCAAACTTGATTTGTTAAGCATATCTGCTCATTTGCATGAAGAAAGCTAGAAAGCTTCACATACCGGGCACACTGCTTCAATATTCAGTAATAAAATCTATTAAGCCCATAAGTTATTATTTAGCTTAAAAGAGGAATATTCTTGACAAGGAAGTCCTATGAGAAATGTAGTACGTGATATCACAGGAAATGATTTCTGGAGGACGGCGATGAGTCTAACCAAATCTTTTTAGATTACTCCAGGCCTGTCAGTCCATGTAATGCTATAGAAAACCAGGTGCATTCATTAAAATGTCTGATTCCCCTATGTGATAGATACAGGAAATAATCTCCTAGAAACCAAACCTCAGTGACTCTGATCAGTTTGCAGCCTAAGGTTTAAATTGCATGTTTTCAAAGGAGGTGCACAAAAAAGAGAGCAGGAGGACCATACACTACTAGCTTTATACATGAATAATTATTCCTTAAGCAACCTGACAGAAAACACGAAAGAATCACAGATACTTTTCTACAGGTACTCTCTCTAGTCTCTCTCCATCCATCTATGTCTAGTCTCGGTGCCAGGCTCAAATAACCTGAAAGTGGACAGAAAATATAGAAAAATATTTATATTCTAAAAGAAGAGCTTTATTAAAAATGAGTTACAATATCAACTATATTCTAATACTCTAATTATTCTTATGTTAATGTTCTTTTGTGGTTGTGGAAACCATAATTTCATAAAGAATAAGAACAAAGCACTTCTATTTATATTATTATTCTTACGCTGTGTACATTACATGCTAATTCAACACCCAAAGGAGAGGTATCACCAATGACAAATCAAGTTTAAACAGGTTATTTAAATTGGGAAATTTGATAGCATACCAAAATTAATAAATTATTATCCACTAGTCCATAGTTTTATAACAGCCTCTGTCTATTTAAAGTCAATTTAGAAAAGTTTTCAAGCAACTACTCTAAACCTAACTCCCTTTTCCATTTTGCTATCTGATTAGTGTTTAAATAAGTTTATGATATAAGCATTATTACTCTCTAAAAGAGCACTCCTCCTCCAACCCCCCCCCCAAAACCCCTCACTAATTTAGGTTAAAAACAAAGTAATGGCAGCAAAAGTGTCTTTAAGTTTTGCAATAATCCTTCCAGTACTTTTGCATCCCAAAAGGCTCCAGATGTGACCAGCCACTGCAAAATGGTAAGTTGTTTATCAGCATTCTACACTGGGAACTGGCACCTGTAATTTTACTCTTATTTTGCATCAGCATTATTAAAACACCTAAAAAATGACCAAGTGAAGGTTTTGTGTAATCACACATACACCTTCAGGAGGGTGAGATGCCCTGTCGGCTGTCTGCCATCCTGAAGGTGCTGGCTACAGCAAGCAGCTTCTTTCTCTGTTGTCTGCAAGCAGCTTCCTTCTCTGTTGTCTGGAGAGCTGCTATGAGCCTCCTTGGACAGGGAGTTTCTGCTGGTAGCTGGAGCTGGAAAATAATGGTGAAATGTTGTTCTGGCAGTCTTTAAGGAATCAATTGTTGATCACTCTTGATAATACAAATACAATACTTTTCTTTCATTCAGTTTTTTCTTTTTCTTTCTTTCCCCTTATTTGTTGTTAATAGTCATCTATAACTAAAAAAGGAGGCCCCTTGCCCACCTCAGTCTAGGGTGAAGGTTTAAGAAATAAACATATTTGAATCATGTGATGACAGTTAACCACTTTGTTGAGCCATAGATCCCACTTCCCCCTTACCTCTTCTTTTTAACCCTGGGGCTCTGTTACATCCTGCCTATGGTTTTCCTAGCTGCCTGCTTCAGCCTGCTCCCATCTTACCAGTGGTTTAGAAACATGACAAGCTACCTTTTGCTTGCTGGCACTTTAACAATGCAGATTCTTGGAACTGAACTTTCGCTTGACTGCTGATTTCTAACCCTGTATGGCAACAGACCGTAATTTGGTACTGATGTAAAGTCAACCCAGGCTAGAAGTTTGCTTTTCAAAAAAAGTTTCTTTTCTTTGAGCCTATAAAATGATTTCCCACTCAGATGCTTGAAAACGGGTGATTTTTAAAAAGTCTTCTTCTGCATGGTCTTTACATACATGTTAAAGGGAGACGAGCGGGGAAACTGAAGAGTAGAGGGTTTAAGGGACTCAGGGGATTGCAGAGTGAGTCATCACTAAGCTGAAGATGGGACTCAAGAGTTCCTGACAGTTGATGGTCAACACAATATATTTGATTATAGTACTTTGGGAGTTAAAGCTCCATAAAATTCTCCTTTCTGGTTTAACTTGGGCTTTGACTAGTTTTGTTGCAGCTCCTTATTCATGGAAATTAAACATGTATTGATACATTAAAATAACCCCAAGACCAAGGACAGTCTAGACAAGGTCAGGCAGGAACTTCTAACTGCTGTTCCCTGAAGCTTAGAGTACCTAAGAGTAGCCAGCAAAACCTAGTGATATTTTTATTTCCCTGAGTTAATTGTTTAATTATCTTTAGTGTCAGTGATGGTCAAAATGTTTATATCCGGGACTTCCCTGGTGGCGCAGTGGTTAAGAATCCGCCTGCAAATGCAGGGGACACGTGTTTGAGCCCTGATCCGGGAAGATCCCACATGCTGCGGAGCGACCAAGCCCGTGCACCACAACTACTGAGCCTGCGCTCTAGAGCCCACGAGCCACAACTACTGAGCCTGCGTGCCACAACTACTGAAGCTCTCGCGCCTAGAGCCCCTGCTCCGCAACAAGAGAAGCCACCACAATGAGAAGCCCGCACACCACAACGGAGAATAGCCCCTGCTCACTGCAACTAGAGAGAGCCCGTGCACAGCAATGAAGACCCAATGCAGCCATAAATAAATAAATAAATAAATTTATTTTAAAAAAAAAAGTGTTTATATCCATCCAAATAACTTACTGCAAAACAAATCTTATACCCAGCAGTTCACCCATTGATCAATGTTAGGAAAGTCTCTTATCAAATATGTAAGACTGTGAAAGGTGTAGGTGTATGGGAGGACAAAGGGATGTGGATTGGTTACACTTCTGCTCTAATGGAAGTAAGATCTCATGCATGACCACCAGAATGACCATGGTGCCCCAGTGAGGGCTAAATCAGGACCCATTAATGTTTCATAACTTATGGTATCCATCATTAAGCATGCCTCTCCTCAGCAGAGTTTGGGGGTTTGACCCTGGTCATCTGCATGTCACTTCATTTTAAAAAGCTGTTTTTCAAAATTGGGGAAAACTTCCATCATCAGAGGTCTCAAAGTAAGTTATTTAATGGATGATAGAGTATTTTCTAGTAGTGTTAGTTATTTTAAAGTAATAAGGTGAGACTCTTAAGAGCTGGAGCCAAAAGATCCTTCTAATTTGGGCGCAGATGTAAAGACCCTTACCTTCCCCATCATAAGCCCTCTGTGCAGGAGAGTCCTCTGGGGGCAAAGAGTGGTCTAGAGAGCACCAGGATCTCCCCCTGAAATCAATCAGAAGCCCTTGGAGGAGTCCTAGAACCACCTGTCTCTAATTAATCTCCTCTACGGTATTCCCTCAGCACTTACACACTCGTAGTTATATTTATGATTGTAATTGTATTATATTACAGTTCAGATCCCCTTACAATAAATACCATCATAATGAAAACTTCACTATTATAAAAAAAATTCTCAGCCTTAGCCAGCAACTTACTTATTCAAGCATATTCAATACCATAAAATTCTAGTGAAATAAAATAATTTGTATGTCACTTCAATTCTGTTAAAATGGAATTTGACCTTGTAACTATAACTTTGTCATATGAAAGTGCGAGGGCTCTTCTACTTGATCACAAGATCCAGTAGAACAAAATATACCCTAACACAAAGTTTCATACATAGTAGATGCTTAAGAAACACTAGAACGAGTGAACAATTTACAACAGAATGTGAAAGCCATTATTGGTTATGAAATGGAAACTAGTTTCCTTGGTATACAGCAATGGCACTACTAGAATTGTTGAACTGCAATTAGCATGGCCTTCATTCTTCATCACCATTTTTATCACTATTTGAAAGAATTAAGTGTGAAACTGCAGCCTGTCATATGAAACCTTCTAGACTCTTTTGTTTGTCCCTGATGCTTCCTTCAAAAAGTAACCAGCTTATTATCATCCAATAACAGAAGAGCTATTTGTGCTACCATAACGCTGTCTGCAATGGCATTAACTGGCTGGTACTCATCTGGCCTGGGATATTTATGTTTCCCTAAACCTGTAATTGTACCATTGACATACATCCTTCATTACTAGTGGAAAACAATTCTACATGGATACGGTTGGCCAATAGTATTATTTTTATATAAAAACTATAGCACATTTTGTCTATTTTTTCAAAAATCTACATTTTAAAAAGATAGTGCCATAGTGCCTACACTGAAAATAAAACACTTTAAATGTGAAAAGATTAATAAGAGAAGCAAAAAATAATTAGATTTTACCAAATGTGAGTGGGATCACTAAAACAAGGAAGCAACATGAGTACCTACACTTCTACCTCTACCTGACAAGAAAAGACAATGTTAGAAGGTAATGGAATTGTGGGGAGCTTGAGTGTTACCCTCTGGAAGGATATTTTTCGGAGTATATGCTGTACATACTCATGAAGGAAAGAATTAAACATGTGTAGGCTCTATGTATTTCACAATCATTTCGTTCATCATTGGAAGTGGAGAAGACATCTAAATAGAAAGGAATATGCTTATAATTCATATTAATGAACTCACGTTAATATGCAAACTAAAGTGACCTGAAGAGTAGAGCACTGCACACAGAATTCTGGATTTTTTTGCACCAGCAACTTATTTAAAGGTAAATAGATATTAAGGAAAAGTTTTGTTTTTCCCTCAGGTATATGCATTTGGACAAGTCAGAATCACTAGGTCTAGTGGTGATGGTTGTACAACCTTGAGAATATATTAATAACCATGAAATTGTACCCTTGAAATGATTAATTTTATGGAATGTGAACTATATCTGAAAAAGAGGGAATCACCAAGTCTTTTAGGTCATCTGGGTCCCACTGTGCCTGGGCAGGAGTAATCACCAGTTCCACAGATTGCCAGGGAGGGAGGTCTGGCTGATCCTGAGAGAAGCCTTGTGTTGTAAAAATCATAAACCAACAAACAAGGGGATAAACTTGTCATTTGTCTGTGTTCAAATGTGTGTTATATTCAGATCCTTGGCATTGTGCCTAAAAACCAACCAGTTTCCTGATCTGTAAAGGCAGATACCACTGTTAAGTCTGTGGCACGGGTTCAAGCAACAGTGAACTGACTGAGGCCTCCAGGATTCTAGCAAATGACATCCTACTAAAAAACCACCTAGTTCTGAACATGAAACAGAGCCAAGTGGGCATCTGATTCTGATAGACACATTTTATAGGTGGCAGTTGGAGCCAGTAAACCCTACCCTCTAATCATCACCACCAGAATCACTTGTCATTCTTTTAATCAAACCTTTTCAGAAAGGTTTCATATATAATACTATGTAAGAAAGAAGAAATATTTGTGAATAAACCCTGCCAGAGCTGAGAAACCTATTGCAATAGTTTAACCTGTGGTAGCATTAGAGAAAGCAGATTTCACCATAAGTAAAGCTGTTCTTGGCAAATTCTTGACAGGTGCCTGCAGATGTTAAGTAATCAAATCCTTAAGAACATTGCAAGGTAGGTCTTATGGTCCCCATTTTACAGATGAAGCAACTGGAGCTCTGGGAAGTTTAATTTATCTAGGCATATACAGCGAGTAAATGATAGAGCTAGAATTCACAGTCAGAGCCACTTTTCACCATATCCTATACTCCTTGCACTATAGAAAACTATCTTCCCAACAAATGAAAGCAATTCATGTTGGGAGAAGTATTCAGTTCTGCTTAATTAATAATGGCCCACAGGTTGATGAGAATGGAAAATAACTCAATAGGATAGAACTGTAAATCTAGGAAAAATAAATAATTTTGGGCCATACCCCACAGGTTTCGATAAAGATGATGGTGATCTTGAGAGAATAGAAGGCTCTGGAAGTTAACATTAAAATTAAATTATTGGATCGCTGATGGAATTATAGGTTATTAAATACAAGTTATCACTTCTGTACTAGTCTTCTTCTACACATATGCTTATTCTCTAGCCTTTTGCCACGCTGGGTATCCAATATCTAGCCCAAATGGAGGAGCTAAGATCTCCAAGATCTCTAAGAAGAGGAACTGTCATAACAAGAAATAAAACATAACCTCTGGAGAGAGACTTAGGTCAAATCACAGCTCTCCTGCTTAATAACTATATGGCTTTAGGCAAGTTGCATAGTCTTTCTGAACTTCTGCTTCCTTGTTAGTGAAATGGGGATGATGGTACTACTAGTATATAGTTCATAGGACTATTTTGAGTATTAAATCACAAAATGCAAAAATTGCATTTGGCACATAGCAAGTGTTCAACATTATTTAGCTATTATTTTTCACAGTTCTTTTGTTGACAAATTAAAATCTGACATCTATTTCTATCAAATTATTTTCCTTTTCTACATGCTCAAATCTCTCTTACTAGATTCACGTTTTTTATTATATTGCTCTCATTAGAGAAGAGAAGCTATTTTCTTTTGAAAAAAGAAATTAATGATCACGCAAACTCATTCTTCAACTTTTTTGTAGGATTTGAGGATTTTGTAGATCAGTCAGGAAATAACACTAAAATTAGATTAAGACTCCTAACATTATTATTGTAGTTGGTGATTTTCCTCGAAGTTGAAAATTTTATAATAATTTATTCAAGGAAGTTTATCTTCTGGGCTCTAATATTCCTTCAGATTCATATCCCTGACAAGAAAGAAAGCCACCAGGAGCTTCAGATAAATAATAAATGGGACTGGGACCTTAGAAGATATTTGAGTAATACTGTCTTCAAAGTTCTCAAGAATTAAAGGATGTGCATTGGAATAAAACCAATACATTTAGGAGGCAGGGTATTTGCACTGCTGAAGTGTCTCCTCAATCCCCAGACCACCTGTTCTAGAAGGACTTCCGGAGCCCACCTCAGCCACGGGAGTTACCCAGCCCCTCACAGCACTTTCAAAGCACTTTGTACACAATTCAAACAGCAATGATCACACATATACTTTGTTTTGTCTTGTTTTGGTTTGGTTTAGCTTATATTTCATCCAATGAGATTTTTTTTTCTAAAGAATTGAAATCTAAATATGCAAAGTGCCTGCTCAAAATCTCTCCCACTAACTTCAGGCAAACAAACAAATGAACAAACCCAAACTCCTCAGTGTGGCATTACAGGCCATGTATGATCAGCCATGCTTCCTTCTCCAGCTTCATCTTTTCCTCACTTCCCCTCCTCACCCTTTGTACACTGCAGCCACAGTGCGCTGTCCCAGCCTGGGGCAGGCTGTGTTCCTTCCCCCCTCGGGGTCTTGGACCAGTTGTTTCTTAAGTGGAATGCTGTCTCCACCCTCCTCCTCCTCCTCTCAACACTTTCTCTGCAAAGCCTTCCTAGACTTTCCTTCCTCAGGATGGGGTGGGGTGGCTCTTGAAAGTGTTCCCCTAACAACCAATATATTCTCCAATATCATTCTGAGTTAAAAGGTGTGTTTTCTTGTCCTTCTTCCCTGCTAGACTGTAAGCTCATTGAGGGCAGGTACTGGGTCTTGCTCACTGCTGTAGCCCCAGCTTCTCACCCATTGCCTGGCAGATAAAAAACCCTTAGTAATTATCTGTTGAATAGATGAATCTGAACCTATGTGCTGAAATTCAATAAACACAGTATTACCTTTCAAATAATAAAGGATAGCTAACACATGGAGAAAACACTACCTTCTTGCCTGCTGGTGTGAGAATTTCTTTGTAGGAAGAGGCTTGCTTTGCTGTAAACACTCTGATAAGTCTGGTATGGCGTAGGAGCAAGGCTTCAGCTGGGGTCCAGGCTTTGTGCAGATGAAGAAGACTCTGCCTAATAAAGGAAGGAGAGCAGGTAGGTGCAAGGCCAAGGGCTTCTTGGAGGAAGTGGTCAAAGAAAAGAAGATTCCAAATGTTTGCCCACCTATAAAGGGACTTGGGGGAGAATGCACAATGGGGGCTTTATAAATTGTTTCCTGTGTGGTATGCAATTAAAACTCTTTCCTTGGGACTTCCCTGGTGGCGCAGTGGTTAAGAATCTGCCTGCCAATGCAGGAGACACTGGTTCAAGCCCTGGTCTGGGAAGGTCCCACATGCCGCGGAGCAACTAAGCCTGTGCGCCACAACTACTGAGCCTGTGCTCTAGAGCCCACGAGCCACAACTACTGAAGCCCGTGTGCCTAGAGCCTGTGCTCCACAACAACAGAAGCCACCGCAATGAGAAGCCCGCACACTGCAACGAAGAGTAGCAGCCAAAAATAAATAAATAAATAAATTTAAAAAAACAAACAAACAAAAAACAACCTCTTTCCTCCTACTAAATATTTATTAAGTCTACTTTGATAATGCTTTTGTGTAAAAAGTCTTGTGATTTGGGAAGCTCAAGGAGGACAAGGAGAACATGTTACTACATGTTATTACATACCTTTTTTTTTTAACATCTTTATTGGAGTATAATCATTTTACAGTGTTGTGTTAGTTTCTGCTGTATAACAAAGTGAATCAGCTATATGCATATGTATATCCTCACATCCCCTCCCTCTTGCATCTCCCTCCCACCCTCCCTATCCCACTCCTCTAGTCGCAAAGCACCGAGCTGATCTCCCTGTGCTATGGGCTGCTTCCCACTAGCTATCTATTTTACATTTGATAGTATATATAAGTACATGCCACTCTCTCACTTCGTCCCAGCTTACCCTTCCCCCTCCCTGTGTCCTCAAGTCCATTCTCTACGTGTGTTTCTTTATTCCTGTCCTCTCCCTAGATTCATCAGAACCATTTTTTTTCTTTTAGATTCCATATATATGTGTTAGCATACGGCATTTGTTTTTCTCTTTCTGACTTACTTCACTCTGTATGACAGACTCTAGGTCCATCCACCTCACTACAAATGACTCAATTTCGTTTCTTTTTATGGCTCAGTAATATTCCATTGTATATATGTGCCACATCTTCTTTATCCATTCAGCTGTCGATGGACACTTAGGTTGTTTCCATGTCCTGGCTATTGTAAATAGTGCTGCAGTGAACATTGTGGTACATGACTCTTTTTGAATTATGGTTTTCTCAGGGTATATGCCCAGTAGTGGGATTGCTGGGTCATATGGTAGTTCTATTTTTAGTTTTTTTTTTCCCAATGTTTTTTTGTTTTTGTTTTTATAATTTATTTTATTTATTTATTTATTTTTGGCTGTGTTGGGTCTTTGTTGCGGTGCGTGGGCTCCTCATTGCAGTGGCTTCTCTTGTTACGGAGCACGGACTCCAGGAGTGCGGGCTTCAGTAGTTGCGGCTCGTGGGCTCAGTAGTTGTGGCACATGAGCTCTAGAGCACAGGCTCAGTAGTTGTGGTGCACGGGCTTAGTTGCTCTGTGGCATGTGGGATCTTCCCAGACCAGGGCTCGAACCCGTGTCCCCCGCATTGGCAGGCGGATTCTTAACCACTGTGCCACCAGGGAAGCCCTATTTTTAGTGTTTTAAGGAACCTCCATACTGTTCTCCATAGTGGCTGTATCAATTTACATTCCCACCAACAGTGCAAAAGGGTTCCCTTTTCTCCACACCCTCTTCAGCATTTATTGTTTGTAGATTTTTTGATGATGGCCATTCTGACTGGTGTGAGGTGATACCTCATAGTAGTTTTGATTTGCATTTCTCTGATCATTAGTGATGTTGAGCATCTTTTCATGTGTTTGTTGGCAATCTGTATATCATCTTTGGAGAAATCTTTATTTAGGTCTTCTGCCCAGTTTTGGATTGGGTTTTTTTTTTTTTTTTGATATTGAGCTGCATGAGCTGCTTTTATATTTTGGAGATTAATCCTTTGTCAGTTGCTTGGTTTGCAAATATTTTCTCCCATTCTGAGGGTTGTCTTTTCGTCTTGTTTATGGTTTCTTTTGCTGTGCAAAAGCTTTTGAGTTTCATTAGATCCCATTTGTTTATTTTTCTTTTTATTTCCATTTCTCTAGGAGGTGGGTCAAAAAGGATCTTGCTGTGATTTATGTCATAGAGTGTTCTGCCTATGTATTCCTCTAAGAGTTTTATAGTCTCTGGCCTTATATTTAGGTCTTTTATCCATTTTGAGTTTATTTTTGTGTATGGTGTTAGGAAGTGTTCTAATTTCATTCTTTTACATGTAGCTGTCCAGTTTTCCCAGCACCACTTATTGAAGAGGCTGTCTTTTCTCCATTGTACACTCTTGCCTCCTTTATCAAAGATAAGCCCACACACATATGGTCACCTTATCTCTGGGCTTTCTATCCTGTTCCATTGATCTATATTTCTGTTTTTGTGCCAGTACCATACTGTCTTCATTACTGTAGCTTTGTAGTATAGTCTGAAGTCAGGAAGCCTGATTCCTCCAGCTCCGTTTTTCTTTCTCAATATTGCTTTGGCTATTTGGGGCCTTTTGTGTTTCCATACAAATTGTGAAATTTTTTGTTCTAGTTCTGTGAAAAATGCTATTGGTAGTTTGATAGGGATTGCATTGAATCTGTAGATTGCTTTGGGTAGTATAGGCGTTTTCACAATGTATTCTTCCAATCCAAGAACATGGTATATCTCTCCATCTGTTTGTACCATTTTAATTTCTTTCATCTGTGTCTTATAGTTTTCTGCATACAGGTCTTTTGTCTCCTTAGGCAGGTTTATTCGTAGGCATTTTATTCTTTTTGTTGCAATGGTAAATGGGAGTATTTCCTTAATTTCTCTTTCAGATTTTTCATCATTAGTGTATAGGAATGCAAGAGATTTCTGTGCATTAATTTTGTATCCTGCTACTCTACCAATTCACTGGTTAGCTCTAGTAGTTTTCTGGTAGCATCTTGAGGATTCTCTGTGTATAATATCATGCCATCTGCAAACACTGACAGTTTTACTTCTTCTTTTCCGACTTGGATTCCTTTTATTTCTTTTTCTTCTCTGATTGCTGTGGCTAAAGCTTCCAAAACTATGTTGAATAACAGTGATGAGAGTGGGTAACCTTGTCTTGTTCCTGATCTTAGTGGAAATGGTTTCAGTTTTCCACCATTGAGAACGATGTTGGCTGTGGTTTTGTCATATATGGCCTTTATTATGTTGAGGTAGGTTCCCTCTATGCCCACTTTCTGGAGAGTTTTTATCATAAATAGGTGTTGAATTTTGTCAAAAGCTTTTTCTGCATCTATTGAGATTTTCATGTGGTTTTTATCCTTCAATTTGTTAATATGGTGTATTACATTGATTGATTTGTGTATATTGAAGAATCCTTGCATTCCTGGAATAAACCCCACTTGATCATGGTGTATGTTCCTTTTAATGTGCTGTTGGATTCTGTTTGCTAGTATTTTGTTGAGGATTTTTGCATCTATGTTCATCAGTGATATTGGCCTGTAGTTTTCTTTTTTTGTGACATCTTTGTCTGGTTTTGGTGTCAGGGTGATAGTGGCCTTGTAGAATGAGTTTGGGAGTGTTCCTCCCTCTGCTATATTTTGGAAGAGTTTGAGAAGGACAGGTGTTAGCTCTTCTCTAAATGTTTGATAGAATTCGCCTGTGAAGCCATCTGGTCCTGGACTTCTGTTTGTTGGAAGATTTTTTTTTTTTTTTTTAAAGATTTATTGATTGATTGCTATGTTGGGTCTTCAGTTTCTGTGCTAGGGCTTTCTCTAGTTGCGGCAAGCAGGGGCCACTCTTCATCGCAGTGCACGGGCCTCTCACTATCGCGGCCTCTCTCGCTGCGGAGCACAGGCTCCAGACGCGCAGGCTCAGTAGTTGTGGCCCACGGGCCCAGCCGCTCCGCGGCATGTGGGATCCTCCCAGACCAGGGCTCGAACCCGTGTCCCCTGCATTAGCAGGCAGATTCTCAACCACTGCACCACCAGGGAAGCCCTAGGAATCTTTTATTGGTCACTTGTATGCCGGGTACCAGCATCAGAAAAAAAGGTGTTTCCACCTAAAAGAGCCCCTTGTCTCTTCATTTGCCTCTTCCTGTAGTGTTTCTCTCCCAACTCTGTAGATCCACAATCACAGAAGACGACAGCTTTACTGGTAACAGATCTTATTCTAAAGCATGGCTCCAGCAACAAGCTGGTATTTTCAGATACTTCAGTATCAGGCACTGCCAGTAAAACCTGGGGGCAACCTGCAGAAAAAAAGTGTGGAAGCTCTAAACCAAAAAGTTGATCCATACACGGAAGTTGACTTTTTTGATGGAAACACATGGACTCAGGTGGAAGGCTTCCAGCCCAGGTCCTGAGATACTATAGGAAAGGCGAGTGGCAGCTGCAGGTATTATGCTGACCTGCGCTGTCAAAGTCTCTCCAAGTTGCTCTTGCATGCAGTTGGAGATCCCATGGCCACAACAAGCCATAGCCCTTGGAAACATGTTGTGTTGGAAGATTTTTAATCACAGTTTCAACTTCAGTGCTGGTGATTGCTCTGTTTATATATTCTATTTGTTCCTGGTTCAGTGTTGGAAGGTTGTGCTTTTCTAAGAATTTGTCCATTTCTTCCAGGTTGTCCATTTTATTGACATGTAGTTGCTTGTAGTAATCTCTCATGATCCTTTGTATTTCTGCAGTGTCAGTTGTTACTTCTCCTTTTTCATTTCTAATTCTGTTGATTTGAGTCTTTTCCCTTTTTTCTTGATGAGTCTGGCTAATGGTTTATCAATTTTGTTTATCTTCTCAAAGCTTTTAGTTTTATTCATCTTTGTTATTGTTTCTTTCATTTCTTTTTCATTTCTTTCTGATCTGATCTTTATGATTTCTTTCCTTCTACTAACTTTGGGGTTTTTTTGTTCTTCTTTCTCTAATTGCTTTAGGTTTAAGGCTAGGTTGTTTATTTGAGATGTTTCTTGTTTCTTGAGGTAGGATTGTATTGCTGTAAACTTCCCTCTTAGAACTGCTTTTGCTGCATCCCATCAGTTTTGGGTCATCGTGTTTTCATTGTCATTTGTCTCTAGGTATTTTTTGATTTCCTCTTTGATTTCTTCAGTGATCTCTTGGCTATTTAGTATCATATTGTTTAGCCTCCATGTGTTTGTATTTTTTACAATTTTTTTTCTGTAATTGATATCTAGTCTCATAGCATTGTGGTCGGAAAAGATACTTGATACGATTTCAATTTTCTTAAATTTATCAACCCTTTATTTGTGACCCGAGATATGGTCTATCCTGGAGCATGTTCCATGAGCACTCGAGAAGAAAGTGTATTCCGTTGTTTTTGGGTGGAATGTCCTATAAATATCAATTAAGTCCATCTTGTTTAATGTATCATTTAAAGCTTGTGTTTCCTTATTTATTTTCATTTTGGATGATCTGTCCATTGATGGAAGTGGGGTGTTAAAGTTCCCTACTACGATTGTGTTACTGTTGATTTCCCCTTTTATGGCTGTTAGCATTTGCCTTATGTATTGAGGTGCTCCTATGTTGGGTGCATAAATATTTACAATTGTTATACCTTCTTCTTGGATTGATCCCTTGATCATTATGTAGTGTCCTTCTTTGTCTCTTGTAATAGTCTTTATTTTAAAGTCTATTTTGTCTGATATGAGAATTGCTACTCCAGCTTTCTTTTGATTTCCATTTGCATGGAATATCTTTTTCCATCCCCTCACTTTCAGTCTGTATGTGTCTCTAGGTCTGAAGTGGGTCTCTTGTAGAGAGACAAGAGCATGTGTATATGAGTCTTGTTTTTGTTTCCATTCAGCCAGTCTATGTCTTTTGGTTGGAGCATTTAATCCATTTACATTTAAGGTAGTTATTGATATGTATGTTCCTATGACCATTTTCTTAATTGTTTTGGGTTTTTTATTGTAGGTCTTTTCCTTCTCTTGTGTTTCCTGCCTAGAGAAGTTCCTTTAGCATTTGTTGTTGAGCTGGTTTGGTGGTGCTGAATTCTCTTAACTTTTGCTTATCTGTAAAGGTTTTAATTTCTCCCTCGAATCTGAATGAGATCCTTGCTGGGTAGAGTAATCTTGGTTGTAGGTTTTTCCCTTTAATCACTTTAAATAGGTCCTGACACTCCCTTCTGGCTTGCAGATTTTCTGCTGAAAAATCAGCTGTTAACCTTATGAGGATTCCCTTGTATGTTATTTGTTGCTTTTCCCTTGCTGCTTTTAATATTTTTTCTTTGTATTTAATTTTTGATAGTTTGATTAATATGTGTCTTGGCCTGTTTCTCTTTGGGTTTATCCTGTAAGGTACTCTCTGTAAGGTGCTTCCTGGACTTGATTGACTATTTCCTTTCCCATGTTAGGGAAGTTTTTGACTATAAACTCTTCAAATATTTTCTCAGACCTTTTCTTTTTCTCTTCTTCTTCTGGGACCCTTATAATTCGAATGTCAGTGCATTTAATGTTGTCCCAGAGATCTCTGAGACTGTCCTCAATTCTTTTCATTCTTTTTTCTTTATTCTGCTCCCTGGCAGTTATTTCCACCATTTTATCTTCCAGGTCACTTATCCGTTCTTCTGGCTCAGTTATTCTGTTATTGATTCCTTCTAGAGTATTTTTAATTTCAGTAGTTGTGTTGTTCATCACTGTTTGTTTGCTCTTTAGTTCTTCATGATCCTTCTTAAAAGTTTCTTGTATTTTCTACATTCTTTTTTGAGATTTTGGATCATCTTTACTATCATTACTCTGAATTCTTTTTCAGGTAGCTTGCCTATTTCATCTTCATTTATTTGGTGTTGCAGGTTTTTACCTTGCTCCTTCGTCCTTAACAAATTTTTTTGTTGTTTCTTTTTTTTGATGGGTAGTGCTGTATTCCTGTCTTACTGGTTGTTTGGCCTGAGACGTCCAGCACTGGAATTTGCAGGAAGTTGGATAGAGCTGGGTCTTTGTGCTGAGATGAGGACCTCAGGGAGGCCTCACTCCGACTGATATTCCCTGGGGTCTGAGGTTCTCTTTAGTCCAGCTGTTTGGACTCGGAGCGCCCACCACAGGAGCTTGGGCCTGATCTCTGACCTGGGAACCAAGATCCCACAAGCTGGTCACTGGGGGTTCCTCCCATCTGTGGTCTGTGGTCCCCCACTGGTGCCTGGTAGGTGCCCTGGCATGGGGCTCCAAGGGCGGACTGGGCTTTGGCTGGTGGGGTCCAGCCCGAGTGTGGCAGCAGTGCAGCTGTGGGTGAGGTTGAGGGTCTCACCGCCCTCCCCTCAGGCTCCGGGGCAGCTCAGCAGTGGTGGAGAGAAGAGACACAAAGCTGGGAGTTTGGGCTCCGTGGGGACCTGGGCTCCACTCCAGGTGTTGGTGGGGGGTCTGCTTGGCCCTAAGTCTCTAGGGGAGGGGGGTGGGAGCGTCGGAGATTGTGGGGAGTCGGAGGGAGGAAGCGGGGCCCGAGAGGATGGTGGGGCACCACGCCTCCACTAAGAGTTTCCACCTTCTGAAGATCTGCTGGCTACATATCTTTTTAAAGTATACATCTTCCTATATCTTTCTTTGGACTTCTAAACAAATTAGACTCCTAAGAGCCTATTACACGAAGATACCAGTAGCCCATATTGTCTATAGATCTATCTTCTTCCTTGGGAGACAGGATTCAGCAAGGATCAGTTGGCTCAATTGGTCACATCTTGAGGAGATAAACCAATCCCAGCCTATCATACAAGCGTACATAACTCAGGGTTACTTTGAAAGAGTTATTTTCTTGCACGTGACTATGCAAGTTTGGAGAAAGTGGAGAAGTTTGGAGATATGGCGAGGCATAAAGCAGTTTTAAGAGATTGGGGGAGAAATGGTGGAGTTTGGAAGGCTGAGTATTACATTAGAGTAATATATTATTGTGGGGGAGGGGCAGAAAAGAAATGAAGGTCTGCTGTGGTGTGGGTCTAAGTGGCATGCCAGAGAGACATGGGCAGAGAGGCATTGCTGAGTAGAAAGAGGGTTTATGAGAGTGTATCATATGCAGGGTGCGGTGTAAAACATTCCTTGATCTCCCTTCCAAAATCTTTAGTAAATTTTACAAGACTGGCTAATGTTTTTGGTCTGAATGGATTATAGCTCATAGCATAAGTGACTTGAGGGTGACTGTCAGGACTATACAGAAAGCTTTGTGAGGGGGCAATTGAAACAATTTACATAATTCCTTTTAGTTCTCAGATGGCTTACTGCTCAAAATTCCCCACTTTTCAACTTATTTTTAAGACTTTTTTTGGGAAGAGCTCTGATCATCATCACCCCAGACTTTGCACTGGGGCAGTTTCAGAATCAGTACTGCTCTTCCTCCCATATCTAATACAGCATGGCTGGGTGGCAGCTAGCAGAGCTTTGATACTGGAGTCCCTTTAGGCACAAGAGTTGTATGGGCTAGGACTCGTCTGCTCTCGAAGAGGAAAATGAGGCTGAATACTATGGCCTGACTTGGAGTCTACTGGCCATGAGCTTTCTCATACTCCAAATGCCCTCGAGAAGGAAGAAAGTAGACACTAATATGTTAAACATTTACAAGCCAGCTATCAGGCTAAACACTTCATATGAGTTAACCTCAGCGCCACGTATTTCCAAAGGTATCCACCAAGGAGACAAGGGGCTAAGGAACTTTACCTGATTATGGGCCATTCAGAGTATTGCCTGATTCTACAGCATTCCAGACATAAAGATTTGTAGGCAGATTATTTGCAGCATGAAGACTGATTTTGTTTAGGGTGTTTAAACAACCATATTGATTTATAGATATCCTGGAGGACCCAGTTCAAGTTTGCACCAGTCCCAGAAATTCAAGGAACAGGGGTTTTCTTATTAAGAACTTCCTAATTGACAGTTATAGACTAAGTACCTAAGAATCATCTTGAAACCCTCCCCCAGGATTTTAATCTATTTAGCATGGTATCTGGGGAACAGGAAGAGTTTCACAGAATAGCACTTCTCCCTGAATTATTTGGAACCCCTTGTTTTAGGATAGGGG
Source organism: Eschrichtius robustus (assembly GCF_028021215.1). Lineage (NCBI taxonomy): Eukaryota > Metazoa > Chordata > Mammalia > Artiodactyla > Eschrichtiidae > Eschrichtius > Eschrichtius robustus. The sequence continues at coordinate 64,646,329 of NC_090825.1, forward strand.
AAGGATAATCTAGAATTTTTTTTGTCTTCTTGAGGCAGAAGAAATCAGCTTGGGTGTTTCCAACCACAATAAATTGTCTAGAACCAACACCAAACGGGTTCAAATTCAAAACATCCCCAAATCACCAAGTTAGTAAACAGGTCACAGGAGGTCAGGACATACTCTGCCCTCTGTGGCTGCTAATTGTATTGGTACCACTTAGGGACAAACTGATACTCCAATTTATAGAATATCACGTATATGACTTCAGTGACAAATGCTGTTTAGAAAGCAACTGAGATTTAGATTAAAGGCATATCTAGGAATGTTGAAAAAATCTTTTACCTTTCAAGAAAAAAAAAAAGATTGTACAAGGGTTAAAAGGCTTATAAGTGGGGAAATAGCATTAAAACATAGGTCAATGTTAGAACCAGGTGGACATTTACTGACGAGAAACCTAGAAGTATAAATGGTGTTGTTGTTCATTACCATTTGGGGCGAGTAGTGTTCAAAATAATTTTAATTCTTAAAGAGAAGGAACATTATGCATCCAGGGTAAAAATAGAATATGATCTACTAAAATAATAGTTTAATGAAAGGTTGTTTGTTTTTATTTTAACATCTTAAAGCACATAGTAGCCTTACCTTGAATAAACAGTTATTACCCTTCAGCTATAAAGTGATTTTCAATCATCAGAAGAGGCATAATATCAAAGAAAATTTTCTAATACAAATAATAATGTTTAGAGAGACTACATACAAGGTGAAACTTCTTCATTGAAACAGGCCAAAGGAAGCTGCAAATTAAGAATTTACCAAAAGTAGAGTAGGAACCCATTTTATTAGAAGTAAAGCAAAATGAAGGCTTCAGCCACCCGAAAGTCTCACACCAGTGATTAAATTGGAAAGATCATTCCTTATAAACAGGATTAATTCCAGTTAATGGAGAATTCAAATTATGTTTATAAACACTAACAAAACACTATCAGTCCATAGCATATTACTCACATGGCACCTAGCCTATAAGACACTTTATAAAATACAAAGCTTCGTTAATTTTGCTAATTCTCCATTTTATAGACGAAGAAACTGAAGCATAAAGCATTTAGAAGACAAGCCACTGAAAGTTTCCAGAAAAGCTGAAAAAATTCCTTTTCTTCATGGTATTCCCCTAAGGAAAAAAAATGAAAAGCAAGCCCCAAGTAGCACAAAAATTGAAAAAGGGAAAATTTTATAAGGGTCTATAGCAGCAATCCAGAAGAGAGGTGGACCTGAAAGTAAGAAGTAAATATTTCCAAATTGCAAAGACTTAAATTCCCTTTTCTCTGGCCCTTCTAATAAGATAGGAACCCAAGGTACTGCCTTTGTACCGAGGAAAAGCTTCTTGATAAAAAGCTCTTAGCTTTGTAGCTCCTGACACCCTCTTTTCTAGCACTTGGCAGACATTTAGCATCCTTGAGCGAGCACAGTTCATGCCATTGTTGACACCACCAGCCACAGTATGACCTGGCAAAGTGGGGTTCCTCTATGGAGGTTTTCCCTCGAGTCATAGGGCCAGCTCAACCCCTGGCCTGCTGCACTGGGACTGAGATCTCAATTAGAAAAAGCCCACAGTCCAGCAGGTAGGGGCAAAACCTGTCTGACCAACCAGCAGAGAAATACACCTGCTGAGATTGTCTATGAGAACCCAGAAGGCATTGTTGTAAGTGACTGACCCAGGCTGTGTGTGTGTGTGTGTGTGTGTGTGTGAGAGAGAGAGAGAGAGAGAGAGAACAGAAAAAGCAAACCCAAGGGACCTTTGTTGTTGCTACCTGCCTGCCCTCCAGGGGACCGTCTGTAGTTAGTTAGCCAGCAGAGCCTAGGGCAGGAGATGAGCACCGAAAGGTGTGGCTGCAGAGGAAGGAGGAGCCAGGTCACGGGTTGGGGGGGGCGGCATGCACTGCTCTCCATACTGAGGAGCTCAGATTTCATCCACAAGGCACTGGAAACTGATGAAGATTTTTAGCAGAGAAATGCACTTGAGAATGATCCTTCTGGCCAGCTGCAACACGGAGTGAAGTGAGCAAGAACTGCCTTGTTCATTACCGGAGCACAGTGTCTGGTGCAGAATAACTCTGTGGACACTCAATATATATTTGTTGACTGGATGAGTGAATGAATGAACGAATAATTTTAGTGGGGGAGAAAGAAGAGCCTGGCAAAGAACTTACTTTGCTGAAGGTTGCCAACAATATCTTAATCATAAGACAAATGAGATTTCTTAATGCACAAGGCGGGGGTGGTGGTGGTACACTGTCTACTTTGTAGGATTGATTTTGCCTTTTGGATGCTTTCATTATGGTAGAGGAAGCAGAAACAAAGACAGTTAAGTAAACTATTAACAAATTGTGGTTGGTATCATGAGAGAAACCAAGGGCCAAGATAGAGAAGAACAAAGGAGACCTACTTTAGAGGATATGATTGAAGAAAATCTCCCTAAGAATGTGGTCTCTAAGCTGAGCCCCTTAATTCTTCTTCTACGGGAAGAATCAAGGGAAGGGCTGTACAGGAAGAGGAATGGTTTACATAATGGCTCACAGGCAGGAAAGAACTCGTTTTGTTCCCAAAACAGCAAGAAGACCAGAGTGACTGGAGCTGAGAGCCTGAATGGGGAAATAACAGGGGCAGGGACCAGATCCTTCAGGGCTGGGAGATCAGGAGCTGACAGCTCTGTCCTGCCAACCCCCTTCCCTGGTTCAGCAGGAGGAATGAAAGGAATCTAAGAGAGGTAGCAGAGCAGACAAGCAAATGGAAGCTCGAGGGGAATTTCAGACCACTTCTATTCTAGGCCTTCCCCAAAGGAATCACCACATTTTAGAAACACTCTGAAAGGAAAGGAGTGCATGTATTAAAGATAAAGACTTCAGCTCGGTCAAAGGAGATGCTTGGGAAGTCCGATTCCTGGGCACCAGTCTTTCTCCAAAGGAAAAGTATCACTCACCTGACTCGTGGAAAGAGAGGGCTTTTTTGTTTTTTGTTTTTCCTTCGATATTTTAAATAACCCCGAAGTAAAATTGACAAGAGGAAAAATGTGAAAGAAAGAAACAAGGAGGAGAAAAAACTTCCAAGGAGGTGCAAAGTGAGGGGCAGTACAGAAGCAAGTCAGCAAAGGGAGAGTTGCCCTTTGCGCCCCTGACTCAGTGCTCCCCATCACCCTCATCCTGATGGAGTCTGGCCTGGCTGGGTGTAGGATTAGGTGGCCCTAGGGAAGAGAATTTTTTACCTCCTTTTCTCCCTGAACTTGGTGTATGTTGTATTTTTCTCCTGAACAAGGTACACCTGCATAGGAAGTTCCCCTTACAGTGGGGAGAATGGCCTTTTCTTTTATTCTGTCTGGTAATTGCTGATTAAAGTTCTTCAGATTTTGCCTGCAGCCCCATAGTTCCATAACTTGTCTAGGAAGAAACATTTTGTGGCTGAAAGCAGATGGGATCCCAGTAGTAGGGGGAGAAAGTGTATATCCCATATGAACTGGGAAAGTTTGTGAGATGAAGACTGGTTGTATCTTGGGTACCTGTGACTGATGGATGGGGCTTCTCCTTCCCGGGGCTCCTTCATGCTCAGCATAATAAGTGTGGGGTAAAACCCAGATCCACCATTTACACTACATGACCTTGAGCAAATTACTTAGGTGGGTCAAAAAATAACTTTTCTATAGGTCTGTGTTTTTCCAAGATTGGTGATCATTAATGGGTCATGAAATCAATTTATAGGCTCGACAAACATTTTTTAAAAAGAAATAGAACAGAATAGAAAATAATAGCATTCTTTGCAAATGGTAAGGGTTAAGTATTTTCCATGAAGCTTGTTTCAGATGTTTGTGATGTGTGTGTGTGTGGGGGGGTGTATACACACACTCATGTGTTTACTGGTTGCAACGTCAGATGTGTTGCTTATTGAGGGTAGTGATCAAAGAAGTTTGAAGAATACTGATAACTTAGTTTCTATCTCCCATTCCTACTCAGAATTAGGAAAAAAGGTTAAAATTCTACATTCAACACTACTCAGCATCTTTCAGCTTCCAATCGTCTATTTGGGGAGTTTTTATGTCCATTCTCCCCTCCCCTTTTACTTCCTTCTTCTCTCACTTGTGTCCCTCCCCGCTTCCTTAGGCTGGTCAGTCTCCGTCTTGGCTTCAATGGAACTAGAGCTTCAAGGAGACAAACTGACCAACAATAAACCTCTAACTTACCAAGAGGGGGAAAGACAGCAGAAAATGCTTTTTTGTTTTTTTTTTTAGATGGTGAGTCCCATATTTTTAAAATTTATTTATTTATTTATTTATGGCTGTGTTGGGTCTTCGTTTCTGTGCGAGGGCTTTCTCTAGTTGCAGCAAGCGGGGGCCACTCTTCATCGCGGTGTGCGGGCCTCTCACTATCGTGGCCTCTCTTGTTGCGGAGCACAGGCTCCAGACGCGCAGGCTCAGTAGTTGTGGCTCATGGGCCTAGTTGCTCCGCGGCATGTGGGATCCTCCCAGAACAGGGCTCGAACCTGTGTCCTCTGCATTAGCAGGCAGATTCTCAACCACTGCGCCACCAGGGAAGCCCAGAAAATGCTTTTAAAATAACATTCCACACTACATATAGAACCTATCCGAGACTCAGTTCCTTTATCTGTTAAGTGTGGTGAAGATCAGATAAGTTTAATATTTAACTGCCTGTCACATTTTAGGTTCTGGATAAACATGAAGTTGTTCCCTCTTTGGACACTTATTTGCTCAGAGAATTTCTCTAAGTTTCTCCAGGAACTTAGGCTGGGATATGGATGTGTATGGTACATAGAGACAGCAAAATGAAAACAAAGCAATACATTAATGGAGTGGAAGGTATTTATATCATACTCAGGTCAAGTGCATTTTATGGCCCATGGCCAAGGGTCTAAGATGCCTCAACTGATGAATCCCCCAGAAAACTAGTTCAAACATATTTAGATTTAAAGACAAATACTGAATTACAACTGCATGGACACAGGCAGAGCTAACCAACCCTAACCAAAAATGAGAGTGGTGAAATATGTGGTCCTGAGCCCCCTGCCTGCCTGCCCTGCCCCCTCGTTCAGAGCCTAAGGACAGTCTTCTCACCGAGCATGTGGTTGTCCTTATGCTCCTTTCACAACCCAACCCTCAACCACCCTGAGAAGATTCTGATAGCATGTAAAATAACTGACACTCTAACAAACTCCAGTCTCACTGAAGTGTTCCTATGGAATTGTATATATATATATATATATACACACACACATTTTTTTCCCTAAGGAAATTTCCAACAGAATCAAGGGACCTAAGGAACCTTAATTTAGCCCCTTAGTGTGGCACAGCAGGTGAGGAGTGGTGTGGAAGTGGAACAGAGCCCACAGTCTGGACTGCCCATAGAGCATGCTCTCCCCAGCTAAAGACCCACTGACCTGGCCCTGAAGCAACTGAGACAGAGTCAGATGCCTCCACCCTCCAAAGACTGAAGTCTTGCCCACCTAATAGAACTAAAAGGCCTCAACCACTGTACCGCCCTCCCTGCCACCCCCCACCAGGTCTGTCCCCAACTTTACTGCTGTGTTGGTCAGGGTTCTCCAGAGGAAAAATAGAACCAAACAGAACCAAAGAAGGAGGGAGAGAGAGAGAGAGAGAGAGAGAGAGAGAGAGAGAGAGAGAGAGAGATTGAATTGAGATTTATTGGCTCACATGCTTATGAAAGCTGGCAAGTCCAAAATCTGTACAGTGGGCCAGCAAGCTGGAGACCCAGAAAACAGCTGATGTTACAAATGAAGGCTGTCTGCTGGCAGAATTCCTTCTTGTTCAGGGGAGGTCAGACTTTTGTTCCATTTAGTCCTTCAACTGATTGGATGAGGCCCACCCACATTATGGAGGGCAATCTGCTTTACTCAAAGTCCAGCAATTTAAATGTAAATTTCACCCAGAAATTTACACCCTCACAAAAATATCCAGGATAATGTTTGACCAATTATCTGGGCACCTGATGGCCCAGCCAAGTTGATAAAATTAACCATCACAACTGCTAAAGCCAGAGTGGGCCTTGCCCAACACACCAACTTTAATCCAACTGTTTTTCAACTCAGGCACTCTTTCAAAATTCCCAGATTGAAAATGCTCTATTCTAGCATATTTTAAGTTATTAAAGATTCTAAAGATTGTTCATGGTTGTAATTCCTTCTTCGTATTTGATGTACAGAAGCATTGTAAAGTATTGGAGGGCAGGATGTTTTCATATATACCTACAGTTCTTAAATTTTTTGGTTTCAGAACGCTTTCACACTCTTAAAAATTAAGAATGTAAAAGAGGGCTTGTTTTCGTGGGTCATATCTCTAGATACTATGCTTTAGAGAAATATATATATTAGAAATAAAAAGTGAGACATTTAAATATATATTTATGAATTTCATTCAAAATAAGCTAACAAAAAATATGTTACCCTAACATATTTTTATAAAAAATAGCTGTTTTCCAAAATAAAAATAATTGGTGAGAAGTGTGTCACTCATTTACATTTTTGTACATCTCCTTAATGCCTGGCTTAATAGAATATGGTAGGATTCTCACATCTGCATCTGCATTTAACCTGTTGTGCTATGTTGTTTTGGTTACAATGTATGAAGAAAACCTAGCCTCATACAAATATGTAGCTGAAAAAGGGAAGACTTGCCCAGGACTCCTTGGACCACATGCTGAGAACCATTGGTTTTACAGAACTACACTTACTGTGAGTTCTGACTGTGGTCCCAGGTCCTGCTCTGCCAGTAACCAGCTGTGCATCCTTAAGCAAGTTCTGAACTGAAGCTTTCTTACATAAACAAGGAAAGGAATTAACATATTGTTGAACACCTACTATGTGCCAGGCACCTTTCATTTAACTAAATCTTCATAACAACCTACAATGTAAGCAGTTGTGTGGTGGTGAATGTTTAACTCTGGGGGAGGAATTAGTTCAAAATGCTCCCATGGATGTGACTTACGTTGTCGAATGGGACATTGAGCCCCATTTACCAGTTTAATCTACTGCCTGTGTGGACCAATGCCCACTCTGATTACTTCTTTCCCACAAAGGATGGTGGGGTGGGGGGGAAGAGATGCAGTGGAAGAGAAGAACCAAAATTAAATTTGAATAATGATGTAGAGTGTGCCAGAAGGGAAGGGGAGGAGCTAGGATTAGCCACACCATGAAGGCCAGGGGGTTAGGGTTAGCATGCTGGCCTAGGGGAGCCTTGATTTGCAGTATTTGCCAATTTCCATGGTATAAATACATACACCATGGCCAATTTAAGCTACCAACCTGACATTTGAACAAAGAGTTAGAAAGACAGGTACACCACTGGCTTTCAAGAGCCAGTCCAGTAAGAACCTCTGCTTCTTACAGCAGAAATGAGAAACTGAGGCTTAAGTGATTAAAGGACTTGACTGAGAACCTGCAAGCATCCCTGGTACAAAAAAAAAAGTAAATTTCAGATTATATTTAGTATGAACTCAGTCACATAAAAAACTTTTTAAAATATGTCTGTGTATAAATTACCTGGTTGTAAATGATAGAAAAAGTCCAGGCAGCTATACACCAAACTATACATACTGATTTATTTGGGGGAAAGAAATGAAACAGGAATGAAGATGATAAAGAATTTTAAATTTTTTACTCTCTATATTTCTGTAGGCTTTAGGTTTTTTTGTTTTTTTGTTTTTTTACAGTGAGCCTATAATTGTGTTCCTTGTATAATCTAAAATAAAACATTTTTCAAAGAGAGTTAGGGATATGATTAGATATTTAATTATATAGCCTTAACAAAAATGATTCAAAATTTTCAGTAGGCGACTTCAAGAGGGGACTGGTAAGAATCAGAGAAAGAAAAAGACATTGAGAGAGAGAGTATATATATTGATGTAGTGCCTCCTCTGTCAGGTCCCTTAGCAATTCTCTTTTCAAATAATTTCTCTCCAGTGGCTAAACTTGAAGTATTGAACATAATATGTCTTATATTCTCTGGCTAATTGGAAAGCCCAGTAGCTTTTTGTGTAGACTAATATTAAAATGAACCTTGAATCCCATATATAAGCCAGGGCTCAGGTCTCAGTTTGTCAATACTTACTGAACCACTTAGCTCAATTGGCTAAATCTCGGGTCAGCACAAAGCAAGCTTCAAATTGTTAACCTCTTATTCTCCAGGGTGTGTGTGTGTGTGTGTGTGTGTGTGTGTGTGTGTGTGTTGTATGCATGAATATTAGCATGCGTTGGTGGGAGTGCTTTTGGTGACTTGAGCTAAGGAAGAATAGAAAGGCACCCTGCCAAGATTGTTTTCTCACATGTTCCACAAATTAATGATTATCTTGACCTGACAAATTCTTCTTCTAAGGGTAAGAGTCATCAATATCATAGAACAAATTAATTTAGTTAGGCAATTGTCTTGCTTTTTTCTTTACAACAAAAACTCAAAGAATAGGAAAATTAATTAGAGAGGAGGAAAAAAGTTTTTTTGTAGTATGGGGCACTAAATTTGGGTGGGGGGAAGGGCCCCCAGAGTGGTTTGGTAGAAAAGGCAGCCTTGATATGAATCTGGGCTTTGTCATTTGCTGGTATTACTTCCTAGGGCAAATTTCTTAACCTCTCAGATGCCAAATTTCCTCTACCATAAAATAGGGATTATATAAATTGCAGGATTATTGTAAAGACATATATGTATGTATATCTATATATAAAGCACTTGCATAGAGCCTGGAACATAGGGACTATGCAAATGAATAGTAGTTATAATTTGGACAGCAAGAAAGGATAATCAAAAAGACTTGCGGGGAAACTCTCTGAACTGATATATTTAAACAAGCTTCAACTCCATAAATAACTTTTAATTTAAGCACCTACCATTTAGACTGTCATTCAGGCATCAGAAGTTGGAACCAGCCACTTTCTGAAAATGGGGTACTTAGTAATAGGCATACCAGGAGCTGAGAGGTACAGAAAGGGCTGTAGAAAGAAGCCAAAGGAAACCACTATTCTGGGGTGATGGAAGAACAATACCTGTTTTGTACAATACCTGTTTCTCAGTTGTATGCCTGTGAACAAGAGGATGTAGGAGATCATGGATGATGGCTCATCACCATTCTCCTTTAACTCAGAAAACAACTTCTGTGGGCAGCCTAGGAAGGTTGGTCTCCAATGCCATCTTTCTAGAGCAAGAATATGGCATTAATGTCTACTGTGCCTCACCCATAAATTGCAATGATGGTACTGGTATCAGTTAGATGAGGGAGGCTAGTCTTTAGGAACTCTCGATTCAAAGAGAGGGCATTTACGCTGAGAAGAATGGAATATATGAAAGGCAGAAGCCAACAGACAGCAGGGAGAGAGATTAGTTTCTGTCATCAGTCATCGCTGACACTGGACATTTCTGAGATTGTTGATGGTTAAGGAAAAAGCCTTAGAGGAGAAAATGAATCTTTTGGAAGATGTGAGGTTGCTTAATCTGGAAGACAGAGGAGAGGTTTGAAGGAGAAGAATAAGATGGGAGTGATGGGAGAGAAAGATTACTCAGAGAGGATTTTGAACTGACTGGATCAAAGAGAGAAAGGAAAATGAGTTTGCAGTAGTTGAGGTACCATGACACTGGGGAAGGTGGCGTGGTGATGGCGATGACAATGATTTCAGAGATTATAAGAGTATAACATTAAACTACCCTTACAGCTTCCAAATTACGTTCGCATTCATCCTTTCACTTTTTTCTCCCCATAATGCCCTGGGGGTAAATAGAGGTGGTAAAAAGTCAGAATTCATCCAAAAAGCTCTCAATATCAGAACTGGGGGAGAGAGGATGTAAAATACCAAGTTTCTAACTACAGATTTCCCTTCTATGTGAAAGAAGAGCGTTCCTATGAAATCTTTCGTAAGCTGGAACAACATGAAGCGAAGAAGCAATTAATTACCTTTTTTAATAAAAGTGAAAATCTTCTCTCGGTTCGTGAAAACAGGTACTAAAATAGGTCTTTCCTAAAAGAGAATTGGCGTAAATCGAACTTTTAAAAGAAAAATGGGGGATACCTGTCTTTCAAATTCATCACAACTTTAAATGTGCTCTTCAGTGTCTGAGGAAATAAAGATTTTGCTCTTAAAAAGAAGAGTTAACTATATTCTTTTCCTAGGACTATGAATTAGTATCACAAGAAGTGTCCCTTAATATCAGTCAGGTAGAAGCTCCACATTCCAGACAGTGGTGGTGAAAATCCAACCCACTCAACAATGTTCATCCAAACTAGGAAAACTGTCTCTGTACACTGGCCATTTCCCCCCTCTACTAAACATTATTGAAAAATACTTGAAAATCTAAATTAAAATAGCTACTGTAAAAGCAGACATAAAGGATTAAAATAAAAATGGCAAGGACAAAGACTAGCAAAAGCATTGTAGAGCTGACAAATATTACATTTAACTCCACATGAATTCTCTGAAGGAATTTAACACAACTTTTCCCATTCTAAATCAAGAATTAATTTCTGTATATTGTGCTTGAGATTTGGATTGGGAATGAAAGGGAGAAAACTGTGGAAAGTGTGAAGATTTTATATGAATTAATCAACCAAGGGTTCCGACACTGGGGAGTGAAGATTAAACTTTATAGTTTAGAAACCCAAGGACAGTGCTTTTGCTTATGAGTGTACCTCACATCAGAAAAATCTCAACTTATATATATGTCTCATTTACAACATTCAAGTGAAGAGGTAATTTTTATGACATCCCCATGAGAAGATACAAAGAGGTTAAACATTTTATAGAAAAGTCAAGGGAGAGTCCAAATTAGAACAAAATGGCCCCAGTACTGGCACTGTCTGTATTCCAGATGAAAAGATAATTTTGTCCCTCTGTCCCTTCACATTAAAGCCTGAGCAGATGAGACAATTCAGCTTTAATGAATCAGAGAAAGAAAGTTATTATCGTCCACGGGGTATTGGTATTCAGAAAGAAGCTGCTATGTTATTTCAGGAGTAATGGTGGTTTCACAGCCATTGACCATCTCTGTCCACTGCTGACAGCTTGTTGAAGCTGTCAGTCACTGCTTGAAAGAATTCAGTCTGCAAGATAAGATAGGGGCAGGTGCAAGGTTTGCACATAGGTTCATCTGGCCTGGTCTTCCCCAGGCCTATTCAGAAGTACTCTATGGGACTAAGATATGGGTGAGCCTACATGCCTTACTGTGCGGTGAAGAGCTTACTTTTAAGAGTCGTCTATTCCAGATATCATAGACTATTTGAGACTTTTCTAGAAAAAAAATCTAAAAAGAAACACATGAGCAAATGAAACTATAAGATTGGCCAGCTTTCATTGCTTTCCAGCACCAGCCGACTTATGAAACAGTCCAGAATACCACATGCTAAAATGAGGAGTTAGGTTCTGTATCCCATAGAGTGAGCAACCTTTTCATTTCTGTCATACAAAATCAAGTTGGTGAACTTGACATAAAAGGTATGCCAGGGTAATTCATTCTATGCTAGACTTTAAGGCTGCTAAGAACATTGTGATTTTTTTTTCCTGCACACTTCTCTAAGATTCCCATATAGCTTGGTCTGTGGTAGATATTCTTTCTATGTATTCAGTCAACAATTATTAGACACCTCCTCTGTGGTTAACCAGTTTGAAAAAAAAGTATAAGATGTGGTCTTTACCGAAAACTTCACAGTGGAACTGAGCTTACAAGAAAGAGCTAAAAATATGTGCAAAGTATAATGTATACAAGGAAACTAGGCATCTAAGGATTAAGAGAGGGTCAGCATGACTTTAGAACTGGAAACCTTAAAGAAAAGTAGCTTCCTCTGCTTTTTAGAGCTTTACAAATAGTCTATTCCTTCATTCTTCCTATAGGTAGAAAACCCCAAATAAAACAGAATTTGTTCACACGTAAAGATACTGAGAAATTTCCACCTCTGGGAAGATGGAGCAGACATACTTTTCCCTATTCCTCCCACTAAATATAATTAAAAACCCTGGACATTATATGTAAAACAAACATAAGAAGACTCTGAAAGGCTGAGAGAATAGGCGAACTTAATAGGGACCACAGGATCCGAGGAGCGTTGCAGTGGTGAGTGCCCTGGGTTTCCTTTTGGTTCATTTAACCCACACTTAGAACTGAAGAAGCCAGCAACCCAGAAATGCCAATGGGCACAGGTGAAGAAAGCTCCAAAAAAGTCTGCTCTCTCTAGCAAAAGGGCAAGGAGAGGGGCAGCCAGGGAAGAAAGAAAACTTGTGGACAGCAACTGCTCTACTCCAGTGAAACACCAGAGAAGAACTGTGGCCCCAGGGACACTCACACAGGCAAAAGCCAAGCGGGACCCTAGATTTCCACCCTCAGGAGGCTGTGATAAGCAAAACTCTTGCCAGGTGGGATCAGAGAAGGCAAATAGGGAGCCAGGACTTTCATCAGGGCAGATGTTCCCCTGTATCCTGGGTAAGAGATACATGGGATTTCTGTATTATTTCTCACTGCTGCATGTGAAGCTACACGTTTCTCAAAAAGTTTAATTAAAAAAATTAAAGGAATCGAGTCATTTTTGACACTTGAGGTGTCTCTATTGGGAAAGAAAATTTCATTTATAGGGTAATCCAAAATTGTAACCTAAAAGTTAGGAATGTGGATGTTTCCTGTGGCTGCTCTAAAAAGTCACCGCAAACTTGGGAACTCAAAGCAACAGAAATTTAGTCTCTCACAGTTCTGGATGTCAGGTCTGAAATCAGTATCACTGGGTCGGCAGCTTCTAGTGGCTGCTGACACTCCTTGGCTTGTGGCCACATCATTCTAACCTTCAAATCTCTTTCTGCTTCATCTTCATGTTATCTTCTCCTCCACATGTATGTTAGTTCTCACTCTGCCTCTCTCTTATAAAGATACTTTGAGTGACCCACATACCTATAGTCAATTAATCTTCCACAAAGGAGGCAAGAATATACATTGGAGAAAAGACAGTCTCTTAGGCAAGTGGTGTTGGGAAAGTTGGACAGCTACATGTAAATCAATGAAGTTAGAACACTCCCTCACACCACACACAAAAATAAACTCAAAATGTCTTAAAGATTTAAATATAAGACATGATACCATAAAACTCCTAGAAGAGAACATTGGAAAAACATTCTCTGACATGAATCTTACTAATATTTTCTTAGGTCAATCTCCCAAGGCAACAGAAATAAAAACAAGAATAAACAAATGTGGCCTAACCACACTTATAAGCTTTTGTACAGCAAAGGGAATTATAAACAAAATGAAAAGACAACCTATGGACTGGGAGAAAATATTTGCAAATGTGACAGACAAGGGCTTAATTTCCAAAATATACAAACAACTCATACAACTCAACAACAACAACAACAAAACAACCTAATCAAAGAATGTGCAGAAGATCTAAATAGGCATTTCTCCAAAGAAGACATACAGGTGGCCAATACAAGCACATGAAAAGATGCTCAGCATTGCTAATTATCAGAGAAATGCAAATCAAAACTACAATGAGGTATCACCTGACACCAGTCAGAATGGCCATCATAAAAAATCTACAAATAATAAGTGCTGGAGAGGGTGTGGAGAAAAGGGAACCCTCCTACACTGCTGATGGGAATGCAAATTGGTGCAGCCACTATGGAAAACAGTATGGAGGTTCCTTAAAAAACTGTAAGATAGAGTTACCATATGATCCTGCAATCCCACTCCTAGACATATATCCAAAGAAAACTCTAATTCAAAAAGATACATGCACCCCAATGTTCATAGCAGCACTATTTACAATAGCCAAGACATGGAAACAACCTAAATGTTCATCGACAGATGAATGGATAAAGAAGATGTGGTACGTATATACAGTGGAATACTACCCAGCCATAAAAAAGAATGAAATAATGCCATTGGCAGCAACATGGATGAACCTAGAGGTTATCATACTAAGTGAAGTAAGTCAGACATAGAAAGACAAATATATGATACGACTTATATGTGGAATCTAAAATATGATACAAATGAACTTATTTACAAAACAGAAACAGACTCACAGACATAGAAAACAAACATGATTACCTAAGGGAAAAGGGGGAGGAGGGATAAATTAGGAGTTTGGGATAAGCAGATACAAACTACTATATATAAAATAGATAAACAATAAAGTCCTACTGTATAGCACAGGGAACTATATTCAATATCTTTAATAAACTATAATGGAAAAGAATATGAAAAGAATATATATATATATATTATACCTGAATCACTTTGCTGTATACCAGAAGCTAATACAACATTGTAAATTAACTATACTTCAGTTAAAAAATAAAATAAAATAAACTGCAAAAAAAAAAGATATTTTGTGTGATAGCATTTAGGGCCTACCTACTAATCTTGGATAATCTCTCCTCACATTCCTTAATTTAACTGTACCTGTAAGATCCTTTTTCCATATAAGTTTCCATTTACAGGTCTGGAATTTAGGACCTGATTTTGTATTATCAGAATGTATTATTAACAGAATAAAATATTATTGTGCCTACCACAGTATGCTAAGCAATCCATCATGTGAATGTGGTGTAATTTAACAAATCTACAATTTACAGAATACTCAGGGTGTTTTGTTTTGCTTTACTATAAAGATAACAAAGGTATTTTTGCATTAACAAATATTTTTTGAGCATTTGTGTGTCAGCTGCTCTTCTAAGTACTGGGGAATAAAGCAGTGAACAAAACAGGCAAAAATCCCTCCCTCATGAAGCTTGTAATCTAGTGGGCGAGGAGGAACACGGGCAATGAACGAATGAGGAATAAGTGTAGAATGTTAATTGATGATAAGTGCAATGGAGAAAAATAAAGCTGGGAAGAGGATAGGAAGTATTAAGGAGCTGCATGTTGCAATTTTAAATAGGATGCCCAGGGAAGATCTCACTGAGAGAGTGACGTCTCAGCAAAGACTTGAATGGGATGGCAGATAAAGCCCTATTTATTTATTTTGAATTGCAGCATGACCAGAGCAACAGCAAGGGCAAAAGCCTGGGGAACAGCAAGAAATCAGGGTGGCTAGAGTGGAGTGAGGGGGAGGTTAACAGGGGCTAAGATGTATCTCTTAGAACCCTTCTCTATTTATTTTTAGATAAGATTAAAAGAAGGATTATTAATTTATGAATGTTCCCATTCCTTACCGCCCCTATAATTTCAGTCTCCCTGGGCCCTCTGCCCTTAGGGAACATACATTCTTGGTCTTCTTGGTCCAAAAGGAGAGAGGAGAGTCGCTTGAGGCTGGGGCAGAAGGAGTACTTTGGGCAGAATATTTAAGGATCACAGCTTCAAAGTGCAGGGGCAATGAATTAGGGGAGAGGGTGAAAAGGGATCTAATATATAATTCTGGGAGCTCATCCTTTCCACGATGTTTGACACAAACAAGTAAAGGGTGTGGGTTATTTTGAAACAGCTTTGAACTGTGAATTTACTTTTCATTGCATGAACTCTATATTCTATGACATCATTCATGGGTCATAGCCTTTTTTCAGGATAAATAAACTCCTATAAGCAAAATTTCTGGGCCAAAAGGAACACTTTAAATTTTGATACACAACATCAGATCCCCCCACTAGAAAGGGTATGTCATTTTAGATGCCCAATAACAACTAGTTCCCCACAAGCTCACCACACTGAGTGTCAGCATTCTTAATCTTTGTCAGTATGATATGGGAAGAATGATTTCTCAACAATGTATTAGAATTTTGCATCTTGGAAATGTGAGGGCAAAAGTCTTTCTCTATGTTTATTGACCAAAATATCTTTTTCTAAGTTTATTCCCTTGTTGGTGAATTGTCTGTTCATGCCCTTTGCCCTGTTTTCTATTGGAATATGCATCTTTCCTTATTGAATTTGTTAGAACCATTTGTATTTTCAGGATATTTTGCTTCTGCCTGTAAAATGCTGTAAGTAGGTTTCCCAGTGTATTGTCAGGGGTTCTTGGGTGCATGCAACAGAAAGTTGCTCATTCCAGCAGAAAATGAATGTTTTGAAAGGATATTTGCTAGATCACAGAATCATTTGAAAAGCTAGGCAACTGGACTCTGAAAATAGAGCAGCACTAAGGGAGGCCGGGCAGAGGGCAGCCCAAACTAAACTTAGGAATGACTGGTGAGGACCCTGCCAATACTGACACTAGATGCTGAAAGCCACTCCGGCACATTTGCCCGCACTGGCCCTGGAGTGGTCTGTTCTCTGTCCCGGATTCAGAGTGTCTTATTGGGGAGCCCCTGTCATAGCCTGCATCCTAGTTGCCAGGGGGCTGAGAGAGTGAATATGGGGAGTTTTCATCTCCTGAGTTGGAAAGTAGACCCTGTGTTTCTCCTAGAGTCATACAGTGGAGAATTCCGCTAACAAAAATAGGAAGTCAGCGGCTAGGCAAAGAGATAGGGAGAGACAGAGATAGAAAGAAAGAGACCCGTATAACCAGCTTGTTGTTTAACTTTTAATTTTGTTTATTGTGCCCTTAGCTTTACAGAGAATTTAATTTTTTGGTGAATATAATCTGAAAATATCTTCCTTTATGATTTCTGATCTTAACAACTCTGCTCTGACCTTCACTCTCTCCAACTTTCTACACACTCCCCCAGTTGAGCCAACCAGGGCTGCGTTTTTCCTTTTAAGGACTTCCTGTGCCTGTCTCCAGGGCTTTGCAGACTATACTTTGAGTCTGTAGGCAGCTCTGATGTCCCAGGTCTTCCTCTCATGTCAGGGACATCCTTGACTCCGAGACATGTGTGCTCCTGCTCTGGAGGCTAATTATCTTAAGTGGTGGCCCTGTCACCTTCTACGTTGGGAATCTACCACCTCTCAAAATGTTTAACATTCTGCCTTTCAGACAGGGGAATTTTTCTGACCTGTTCGTCAAATATGTGCCTTCATGGCTAAGGAGTCTCTTATTTTATTACTCAGTTAGTTTCCACTGGCCTAACAAAACGTCATGGGATACTTGACATTTCGATATCTCGGACATTAAATAGAAAAGCGTCCAGCTGATCATTTTCATACAGTAAGCCTAAGTTCCTCTTTCCTACTCCAAGGAAAATGGTGCAGTCTAAGGACACACTGAATACTTTTAATTGGTCTTTGAAGGGCTTAGTCATCTTCTCTCTTCTTGTCTATACCGTTAGAAGCCTGTCTACACATGTTGAACAGACCAGCAACCCTAGCACGTGCTAGTCCAGAGGAACTTCTGGGGGAGTCTCTGCTCAGGCAGTGTACCTTGAGAAAGCTCAGATGCTGGCTCCCTATAAAGGCCCCTTCCAGACTCAGCTGTGGAAGGAGGGGAAAGAATTAGCGGGTATAAAAATGATGTGGTCACTTTCTCTGTCACTCTCTTCCACGGCCAGGGCACTCCTTGCAGAGAGAAGCCCCAGCAGATCACCTTCAGGAATGGAGCTTGGGCCACTGTAGTTGGAACTATTCCTGGAGTTGCTGGAGCCCAGATGTGGAATGTCCAGTGTAGGTGAGCGAGGGGCTTGGAGACCAAAGTCCCCATGGGTGAAGGAGGGAACCCAGCCAGAAAGGCAGTATCTGGAATGTTCTGAGACAGGCATTAGGCAGTATCCTGAGTAGGGATCCAGGGCAGAGAGGCCTAAAATTGGGTGGAAGGAGCAGGGCTACTGCCCTAGGACTCAGGGTCAGCACTCCAGCTCCTGGGGACACTATGGTGAGGACCTAAGACCCCAGGCAGCTCTTCACCATAGAACTCAGGCAGACAGAACAAGTTGGAGTCATGATATTTAGAATGGGAGAACAAGCTGCAGTCTGAGACAGAGGAATAAAGGAGAAGCTCATTAGGGGGCAAGTAGTTAAGTACGTGGCCTGTACAGCCAGCCAGCCTGGGCTCAAATCTCCATTCTGTCACTCGCTACCTGTGTGACTTTGGTCAAATTACCTAGCCTCTCTGTGCTACAGTTTCCTCATCTGCAATATGAGAAAAATAACAATGCCTACCTCATAGGGCTTTTGTGAGAAGTAAATGGAAAACATAAAGTGCTTAGCATAGGGCTAGCACAGAGTAGGTGTTAAAAATATTAGTTATTATTGTTCATATTTTCCTTACTAGAACTGGCACAAATAAAGCCAAAGAAATAACAGGGTGGTCCTGATGTGGAATCACCAAAGTTGTTCTTATTCTTCAGTTTCCTCTGAATAAGAACAAGATTGGTCACAGGCCTGGGATGAGGCTAAGCTGACAGAGGAGGGTCAAGAGGTGGAAAAGAGCAGCAGAGGAAAGGAGCCCGGCAAATTCTTGCAAGGGCAGTTGGGAGAGGGGCATTTTCTCCTTAGGTGGACTCTGCCACACGGTCACTGTGCCCCCTGGCCCATCCGGCATAGGCGTATCGGGGCTCTCTGGGGCCTGTGCTGGAGATGTGAGTAGTGAGACAGAAGAGCCTGGAAGGTCCTCTGCTATCTCGGGGACTCTGCTATAGACTGGCTCCCCTAAACCTCCAGGGTGTGCTGTGACCACGAGAGAGATCATGCACCTCTGGCCTCACGCTGGCCCTATCTGTGGAAGTGAACCTGGAGTTGGAGGCATTAAAGTACAGACTCTGTTTCACAAATCATGCCCTTGTGGATCCTTCCCCACACATATGTCAACAAAACAGTGCCTTAAAAAAGAGCTCCTGGGGGAGGGGGGAGGGGGAGGGATGGGGTGGGAGGTAGGGGTTAGCATATGTAAGCAATTATATATAGAATGCATAAACAATAATGTCCTGCTGTATAGCACAGAGAACTATATTCAGTATCCTATGAGAAACCATAAGGGAAAAGAATATTAAAAAAAGAATGTGTATATATATGTATAACTGAATCACTTTGCTGTATAGCAGAAATTAATGCAACATTGTAAATCAACTATACTTCAATTTAAAAAAAAAGGGTTACTTATAATACAGTTGACCCTTGAACAACATGGGTTTGAACTGCACAGTCTACTTATAGGCAGATTTTTTTCAACAGTAAATACTACTTTACTGCACGATCTGCGGTTGATTAAATCATTGTTGATCAGGAGAAACTATGTACTCAGAGGGCCGACTTTAAGTTCCAGCCCTTGTGTGGTTCAAGGGTCAACTGTAATAACAATGGTTACCATTGCTGGAGAGTTTAGCATGTGCCAAGGCACGGTACTTGTACCTGAGGGCCACATATCCACACCTCATTTAGTCCCCATTATACCGCTATGAGGTAAGTCCTATTATTGTTTTGCAGATGGGGAAATGGGCTCAGGAGGGTCAAGTAACTTGCTACGGTCAAACAGCCAGCAAATGGCAGAACCAGAAATCCAGCTGAAGCAGTTCAATGCTCGAGTCTGAGCTTTTAATGAGAAGAAACAAAGAATGCTTTGGAGTTGCTATCCGAAAGGAAATACTGCATTTTTGACAGAAGTGAAATATGTGTTATTTGCTCCCTTCCTTGGTGAGCTGACACCAACTTGAAACATTTGCTCCCCCCAGCAGCATCTGTTTTGGTTCTCCAAGGACATGGATTCACTCTGTGGAGACTCTCTCTGTGAGCGGTCAAAGTTCCTTATAGCTTCTGGGATCACAAAACCCTTTTCAAGAAGATCCCTCAGGCCCAGCCCCCTAAAAACTATGTAATAAATTTACCATCAAAACAATCTCACTTGGTCCCTCTGAGACCATTATGCTACAAACAAAGGTAACACGATATTCCAATAAATATTTCTCCTGTGAAGTCATTAGGGTTTTTTCTCTCATATGCTAAACTGTATTCTTCAAATTTAATATAATTTCATAGTTCCCCTAAATCATTCATGGATATATATGTACAACATTCAAGTGTTCCACATCCTGTCATTTGAATAAGAATGATTATCGAAGTTTAGGCTGAGTCTAAAATGCAAAAGCATTTTACTGTTTTCATTATTAAAAATGCCGTAATGAAATATTTTTAAATGTTATAGCAATTATCTTTTCATTGCACAAAACTGCATTGTCAACTACGCCACGTTAAAATGTTAAATCACTATTTTAATATCAAATTACAGAAAAAGAGAGAAACTACTAAAATTCATCTTCTGTACACTGTCTTCCTCTGCAAAATTCTAGTACACGTGGTCTGTCATGGCTGAGATGTGCTGCATCATACAGCAAACACCATGGATTCTGGAGGTCCCAGAGTTGAAATAATGAGGAGGTCTAGGGAATGTGTGATTCTTCATCATTTTAAAACACTGGGATATTAGGAGCTTGGGATTAACATATACACACTACTATATATAAAATAGGTAACCAAGAAGGACGTACTGTATAGCACAGGGAACTCTACCCAATATTCTGTAATAACCTATATGGGAAAAGAATCTGAAAAAGAATGAATATATGTATATGTATAACTGAATCACTTTGCTGTACACCTGAAACTAACACAACATTTGTAAATCAACTATACTCCGATAAATAAATAAATACCCCCCCCAAATAAATAAACACTGGGATAATTAGCTATTTTTCTGAGTTCCCAAACCCAAGCCTGCAGGACCTACTGGAAAGTGAGCAGAACCTGAACAGCTGGGCTTGCAAAAATGAGATGATTCACGGAAGCCATTCTGCAGGTTGTGTGCTTTGGGCATGGATGCTGTGGTCTCCCCTCATCCAGCCAGGCCAGTGTACTGGGCTCTCACCAGGGGAGGTAACGGCAGAACATTAGGGCAGCTCTTGATGAGAGATGCTACACTCAGGCTCTTGCCTGCGTGGTTCTCACGATATTATCTATAAAACTGAGCTACCTGTCTGGATCACACAGAATATAGTCATTTCACGGAGGACTTTGACCTGGAACTTTGTCTCATTAGGTGATTAAAAAACAAAAAGTACGTTTTTAATAGATTTCATGAGGAGCTGGTTGTACGTGACTCTGGTTGCTTATGGGAAACTACCACATGAGGTCCACCCTGGGTCAATAACTCACTTTTAAGTCCTTGAATTTACATGGTCTTATTTTCGATGCAGTTTTAAAAACTGGGCTTGTTATCATCAAAACTCAAAATCATCTGAATAATACCAATAGGTTATGTTATAAACAAACTGCAGTATTAATGGAGATTTTGAGTCAGAAACTAGTTATCTTATGGTGCTTAGTAAATACTTGACTCATTGATTCATACTGGTGTTATTTACAATAATACATCAAATCAGCCTTGAGGGATACTACAGATTCAAACCACAAAACCTAAAGGAAGTTTATTAAGATAAATTCACTTGTAGTGAA
Organism: Eschrichtius robustus; assembly: GCF_028021215.1. NCBI lineage: Eukaryota > Metazoa > Chordata > Mammalia > Artiodactyla > Eschrichtiidae > Eschrichtius > Eschrichtius robustus. The sequence continues at coordinate 64,667,600 of NC_090825.1, forward strand.
TTCACTTGTAGTGAATTCACTTGTAGTGAAGAAGGAGCTCCTTCTACATCTCTTTCCTACCCTCCCTACTCTATATTAACATCTTTGTTTAGTTCCTCTGTATAGTGTCTTAGCTTTGATTCCTCAGGAAACAGACAGAGATGAAGATATGTGTGTAATTTTACGAGGGAAAGCAGAATGGGCAGAAGGACAAGTTGAGCTATTGGTGCGGCTGGAACAAGGCTTCAGCCAATCCCACCGCGAGTCTGAAAGTGGATGGTCCCTCAGGCCGCCAAACTGAGGCAAGGGAGCCAGGACTTGGTACCACCTCATTAACCAGTCACTGGATGTGGGCTACCCCTGTGAAAGAAACATAATTTAGGGCAGGACAGTGCCTTTTGGCTATGGGCAATTGCTGGGGAGGGACTCAGCTGTGAGTGGTAAACACGTAACACCCTGATAGCTGGGGAAGTAAGTGCCTTGGTCCTGTCCATGGAATTTGGGTGGCACACCGTAGTGCCCACTATGCTGGGTAACACTACAAAGTCACCATGTGGGAACTAAACTCAGCCTCCTATTAACAAGTTAAATTTTCCTTCTTACTTTCCTCTCTTTGTTATCAGCATCACCATTTTTCCTTACCCAAGGTAGCAGAAAAGAAATCTGAAGATTTCTAAAAATTGCCTTGGGTGATTTTTAACAGTCTGTCACATTTAATTTCCAGCATATTTATCCTTTTAAACAATTTTAAATAATTCACTACAAAGTGAAATCTGGCACAGGTCCTATCTGTCTTTTACTCCCTGAATTACTGAAGAAGCCAAGACAACAGATTTCTAGGCAGTTTCTAGGGCTAGGGTTGGGGACCGGTGGTATAACTAAGGAACGAGGAAGTGGCTGTCCCTTCTTCCTACTTCAGAGAAGAAAGCTTGAGTCATTGTTCGGGCAAATAAACTCTCCACTATTCTCTGGAAGCCCTACTCTGTCTATAAGAATGCAAATGAATGACCTTGACAAAGAATGTTATTTCATGTAAACAAATGTTTTTTCACATGAGCTAAATGTTTTCAGAGATTGATGTTATAAAAAAAAATCTACCTAGTATTTGTGGGCACTACTTCACCTTCCACTAGTATAACTATGCTGTCAAAGACCTAGCTGCCACTCCAAACACTGTCCTCAAAGTACTTGCGGAGAAACACAAGGGATATTAAATTATCATGTAATTAAATTAAATTATCACTTTGCAATCCCACCAATAAGGCTGAGATGGCACTTCTGTTATGAATCCTTGCTTGCAAATCCTTTTACTCTGAGATGAGAACTCCTTCCTGGCAGAAGCAGTTTCAGCTTAAAGGTGAAGTTGTGGATTAGATGATTGTATGAGGGTTCTTGCACCCAGAAGATTCTAAGGACAAAAACTAAAAGTTGTTTGTTTTTAAGATTTATGATCTTTAGTTTTTGAATCATTTAACTTGTCCAAAACATGGATCTATATTGTACATATCGATGACTTATTCTAAATATAAAGCTTCTTGAAATCTTCAGAATGCTATATTTTGTTTAGTAGTAAAGTGGGATATTTTAATGTTAGGAACTTTGGGATATGCAAAGAAAATATCTATTTCTGAGTAAATGGCCAGAAACTATAACTGATGGTTTGAAGCAAGAACTATGGGAGCCATGAGAGTCTGTCATCTCCACACCTACTGTATGCACAGCCCTTACGAGATACTATAATGACGACGAGCACAGTGCAGGGGAAAAACATGATCTCAGATTTCTAACGATATAAAAAGGAAAACAGGGCAGAGAAACACTTGGGGCTCAGTTTTCCTCTTTAAACCCATGAGGTTTCTTAAGCAAGTCCCACTGGGTATGTGGGAAAGATGAGGTTCATCCAAGAACCACCCTAAAGTCTCCGGGGCCACAAGGAGCCTGTGTGGCTGATACCGTGCCCCCAGTACACTTTAGATGTGTGTGTGTGTGTGTGCCTGTATAGGAAAGTGCACATTCTCAGTGCAGGAATGCCTTGCCATGAACAAGCCATATGAAAGAACGGCTTCATCTGCCCTCCCCTTATCCTTTAGACTCTCTCTGGGATCTATCTGAGGGATGCGGGTGGCAATGGATGGATGCATAGTGGCATAGTGCATGGTGGCCACACATATTGGACACAGAGAGGCATGTTGGGATGATAGGCCAACATCCTTGGACTCAACAGTCTTCCCTCAGTAATGTTTTGGAGAGATCACCTAAACAAGGGGCTACTGAAAGGATGGCTTAAAGGAGAAATTCTCAAACTTTAACCTGCTTCAGAATCACCTAAAGGGTTTGTTAAAACAGATTCCCGGGCCCCACACTTAGAGTCTCTGATCCAGCATGTCTGGGGTAGAGCCTGAAAACATGCATTTCTAACAGCTATCCAGGTGATGCTGATGCTGCTGGTCCAGGGATCCCACTCTAAGAGCCCATAGTATAAAGAAAAGAGTCTCCACTGTCCTCTTCCGAGGTCCTCAAATTCATTCAAGCTGCTGAGCCTGGTGGTGAGGATGACTACCAAGTGGAGGTGAGTCAATGTCCTAGGTAATGATTCTCATCCCCGCGATGAGCCAAAGATCTGAGGTGGGAGCAGGGAGTGTGGAAGAGGTCTGTATGAGGACCTTGGGAAATCAGACAAAGAGCCCATTTGCTCTTCTGCTCCTTTGTAGCAGAAGATGATACAGCCAAGTTGTATAGCTACACCTCTTGTCACAGATGCACTTGTTCTGTCTACACGGAGAGGCATTCCTGTTCCCTTGGAGAACTGCTCTTCCCCCTTTCCAAGCATATATTTCTGGTGGGCTTAGAATCAGAGCATTATGCTCCACGACCACAGGGATACCCTTCCCTTGGCAAATATTCGTTTGGCACATGACCAGAGCCCAGCCAATCAGAGTTCTTCCTTGGGAATTTGTAATTTTACTGATGGGGAAAGTTCTCATTCATTCATTTCTGGTCACAGAGCTGTAAGAATGTGTCCAAGAACTGCTATCAGCCATACCCTCCACAGTGTAGAACAGGCAAGAGAATAAAGAAGACAAAAGCCAAAAAGAAGGAGCGGAAGAGAACCATGGTAGCAACAAGTCTCTGCCTCTAGTCACTAAGGGCTCAGAGCAATTTGGGTTCTGCAACAATTTCTTCAGTTCTGTGGTCTCTATCAGTATCTTTCTAACTTCCATACTTCTCCCATTTCTCCATCCCACCCCTGTTTGTTTGCTGTTTGATGGCTTGCTTGCTTAAAGTAATTTTAGTTGGGTTTCTCTCACTTTTGCAAAGGAAAGAATCGTGACTAGTAACTCTCTTATAATCAAACCATCAAGGACAGAGGTGGAAGAAAGAAGCCTTGGAAGGGTGTTGGTGGTGGGATGCTCACACGTGCTGTCAGGCTCTTGTAGCTGCAAGAAACAGAGCCTCACTCAGGTCTCACAAGGATACATATGTGGAGACAAAGTGGAAAGCCACCAAAAAAGGAGACAGGTCAGGGCCAGCTACTCTGTAGGTCTCTCTCTCTCTCCTGGCCTCTTCTCCATGTCAACGCTGCTTCTCAGAGTGTCTGTTCCATTCTCCATTTGCTCCTCTCTGATCAACACCCTCCCACTTGTCAGTTCAAATCCCAGGAGGTCAGCTAGTGACACTGCTCTTTCCACTGTGCAGAGCTCTTTTTTCTCGGCCACTGGTGGGTGAGGCACCATCTCTGGTACCATCAGGGTATCCTCTGAACAACAATAACAAAAGCTGGGGAATTTAGGACGAAGTGGACACTCCATCATGCCCATTGTAGGAGATGTGTGTTCCAGAACACCAAGAATGAAGAGTCACAGTATGAAACATCGAGCAAATATTAAATCAAAATATTTTGCACCAGAAAATCAAAAGTGTACCAGAGAGGCGGATATGGAGAAGACACAGAGCAAGGATTTGATGAAGTGATCTGGACTAGAGCCAAGGGCCTTAGGCCCCAGAAAAAGCAGCGAGCCCAGGGTGGGCACTTTCCAGATCAGAAGTTTGAGGCCTCTCACAGCCCCAGCAGAGTCACGGGCCTCTGCTTGGCTTGACTTCCACTACTGACTGGGGGAAATTGGAGATAGTCCCACATTGTCTACACTTTCCATCATATCTCAAAGAGAGGTCACACCCTGAGAGCTCACACACACCTAGGATGGGGTCCTAGTAAGTGACCTTGGGCAAGTTTCTTAGCTTCTGAAGCCTCCGTTTCCTCATCTAAAGATGGCATTATCTGCTTTCATAGGGTTATTGTGAAGAGCAAATAAGACAATGCCTGTGAAACACTTAGCCTAGCTCCAGGCACAAAGTGTTCGTTGATCGCCAGTTATTGCGCCATCATCATCATCATCATTATCCTCCTTTTCATTATGATACTTTGAAGGTGAGTGAGTGTAGTATGACTACCGGGATACATTTGCGAACAAAGCTTATCTCTTTACCTGTTTGCAGATACAAGTCATTTCTCTAACAATCACTCCCCACTTACAAATAAAATTAAAATCAGAATATATTTTAATTGCACAGCTATTTGTGTAAAGTGAACACTAACTACTTTATACTATTTAGAAGGTCTTTATTTTACAAAAAGAAAGAGAGGAAGGAAACAAGCAAGCAGGGAGGAAAGACGGGAAGGAAAGAGGGAGAGAAGAAAATTGCTTGTCAAAGTCCTCTTTCACTTGTGAGATTGTATACTTCACTATAAGAGATGCCTATTGTTAACTGAGGTATCAGTACAACAACAACTACCAAAATACAGCCAGAAGAGATACCTAAAATCATTTCATTCTGTAATACAGAATATCTGGGTATATTTAGGTGATGTAAAATCATTCATTTGGTCTGACATTCCCCTAGTATTACCAACAGTTTACTTGAAAAGGATATGAAAAGGTTGGGAGGGTGTGGTTTAAATATAATCTGCAATTTTAAAATTTAACTTTACATATTGCCATGCTGTTTCATTATACATGCAGGAAAGGGAAGAGCAGTGTTCTTCAGACTTGAAAAAATTAATCCATGTTTCTTGGCATGGACAACCAATGTTATGTTTAAAATATACATGTATAATGTGAGACATTATCTAATAAAAGTCATGCAATCTAGCTTGTTCACTTTGTAACATATAATAACTGGAAGTTGATCAGAGAAAACTACTTCCATTTTTATTACTACATTGTTCTTATTTTTATGGACAAAATTTAAAATGTATGATAAAAATCCAATATATAGTAATTGAAACATACAGTCTGACCTCACATTGCTCTGATAAATCTGTTCATTTCTGGCCGTTTTCAGTGTTGCTATAGTGAACAGTGTTGACAAGTGGATGAAAAAAAGCTTATAAATGGAATTCTGATCATAGATAAAACTGAACATAAACTATCTCCCAACATTTCTGCATGTCGGGAGGCCCGGTTTGTGCCACAGATGGCCATCTCCCAATAATACATAAAACATTTCTTGCTGGGGCTCGGCTCACGTTGTTGAATTCACAGGTCATTTGAACAGAACAATAATTCAATTCACTTAATAATGACCTCACTGGGAACAAACACAGACACAGGATGATGCTGTTAGAAGAACAAAATCGTACTAGAGTTTTAAAAATGAAATTCTTAAAAAGCCGCCATGCTCTCTTGTCGAAATAGCACTTAAATGTATTCAGTGTTTAGCGACCAGGCAGGCTCACTGAGTTTATTTTAGTCTCTTGAATTTTACTGCAGTGTCTCTGTGCCATGTTTTCTCCGTTTTCAGGCTGGTAGCTTTCCTGGGAAGGTCAGTGGTGCCCACTGAACCCTCTACTGGGTTATTGGCTGAGCTCATTGATGAAGAAGGCTTGAGTACATCATTTTTTTCTTCTCAAATAGCTGAGATGGCAGTCAATGAAGAATGACTGCAGAAAGTTTCAGAAGGACACATGGGAATCATTTAACCAGACCAATAAAATCAGCTATTTATGTAAGTAACAGTTATTATAACCTTAACCATCCAGGCCATATTTCTGTAGAATAATTTTTAGGTTTAGGGCTGATTATATTTCTAGCTTATAAGGCTTAAATTCCAGGATTCCCTGCATTGGCAGAAATGAATGAACTGAGGAGAAATTGGAATCTAGAGTGACCTCTTTCTGTCATCTAGATGCTTGCTAACAAGATAGCATGTATTGATACCACTGGTATACACGAGATCAGGTCTCACCTTCTCAGAATTTTTAGCCATCATGTTCGTGTCTATATTAGAAAACTAAGCCCAAGTGCTACTGAAATTAGGCCCTTTACTGTCACAGTTTTAACTATTAATACCATGTTCTCCTTTGTCATCCATATTTACTATAAAAGCACACTTAACAAACAGCAGGGGCTTTAACTATGTTTTTGCTTAATATATTTTATTTAAAAGATTTTTAACTTTTAAGATTCAAATTATAAACTTGCAGAATAGAGGGATTTTGTTTTTAAAAAGCAGTGAATGAAGATACATTCTATTCAAATTATTACTATTTTAATGTTGGAGAACAGGGAAAAAATTTGTGTAGGACTTCCGTCAACAATCCTATAGTTATTTATAGTTTAGTTTTGTAGTTTAATTATTTTATTCTTTATCCTCCCCCACCCCCCAACTTCTATCTTAGCAGGCTTGAAAAAACTAAATCTACTTTACCACGGAGTACTGCTTTTATGCTTGGAAAACACATTTCTTTATAGGAAATAACCCATTAGCTGATTTCTGTACCTGCCTCATCAATATCAGCTGGGAATGCCCTGTAATCGTGACAATTTATTAACCTCTGCTGTAAAAGCAGGAGAAAGAAGACTCATGCTATTTTTCCGTGAAAATGGTGGTTAGAGGAAGGGGTGTTGTAGGGGTGTGAGGGGAAAAGAAGAGAGAGTTAAAGAAACAGAGTACATTTCCAAATACACACATGTAAGTTTCTAAAGCTTACAGAGGTATCTATAATGCCAACAAGACATCCCTTTTTCCTTCCTCATCTTCCCCTCCCTCCATTTACTGATACTTCTCCCAGAAGACATAGTTCTCGTCTCTAAAAGAACTTACTGTGTGAAGGAAAGAAACCACAGACAGTAAGTAAATAAATGGCAGCAGGTAATTTAGGGACCATGTTGATATTATAGGCGTTCAGAGAAATAGAGATCAGGAAAGGCTTCTTGAAGGAACTGCAAGGCATGTGACATATAATATGCTGTCTCTCAATTCCCTTTGAGGCAGAGGGGAATTTCCCTTCCTCTCCCACCCCGAGGGCTCCTTTCTCCGGCCACCTCCCGACAGGCAGGAGGTTCTTCTATGTCTACATCCACCATTTCGGGGCAACAGCTCAGCTCCCCAGCTTACCTGAGGGCCAGCAGGGCTTGTAGAGACTGAGCAGGATGCTGAAGAGTCTATGTACCTTCCTCTCAAGGGAAAAGGAGGAGGGTGGGGCACAGGAAGCCACACGCCTCTCCGGGTTTAGGCACTTGGAAAGGGGGAGGAAGGAAAAATCCAGCGAATGCTACTAATAATCACAATAGTAACATTTACCCAGCACTTACTGTGCAGGGAACTGTTCAAGGAATTTACATGGGTTATTAACCCAGGTGATCCTCACAACAACCCCATGAGGAAGTACTATTAATATCCCCATTTTACAGATGAGGCACAGAAAAGCTAATTAACTTGCCTAAGATCCCAGGATACTTAATTGGCATAGTTTGGACTGGAGCCCAGACTCAGCTGGACTCCAGCACCTCTGCCTTTACATGGTTTACAACTCAGGCTGCACGTGAAGAGCTGTTAAACATTATTTATACCTGGGCCTCAATCTCAGAAATATGGATTTAATTGATCTGTAGTGAGGACCAGGGCAGGAGGACTTTTGAAATTTCCCCAGGTGATTCTAATGTGCAGCCAGGATTGCCAGCCATGCTATTCCACCTCCCACCACCCTGCTACCTTATTATCTCTGCACCTCTCCCCTCCTCCCTGTTACTCAGAAGATTCTGCCCTGATCTTAGACTCTGCCTTGGTCCTTTTTTTTTGCCCACACAAAATGGCCCTTGAGGTGGTTGGAAAATATGTCCACAAGTTCTTTGACATTCCTTTCTTCAAAAGATGGAGCCTGACCCCCATACCCTTGAGCGCCGGCTGGATGTAAAGACTGGCTTCTAACGAATGGGATTTGGTGGAAGCAATGGTCTGTGACTTCCAAGACCAGGTCATAAAAGACATTGCAACTTCCTCCTTGTTGTCTCTCGTGAATTGTAGATTGCTCACTCTGGGGAAAACTAGCTGCTATGCCATAAGAACGCCCAAACAGCTCTACAGAGCAGACCTCACGGCAAGGAACTGTGGATTCCTATCAACAGCCAACGAAAAACTGAGGCCTTCCAGCAAACAACCATTGAATGAGCCAAATCGGGAGTGAATCTTCCAACCCCAATGAACCCTCAAAATGACTGCAGCCCCAACTGACATCTTGAATGCCTCCTCATGAGAGACCCTGAGCTGGAACCATCCTGCTAGACTGCTCCCGGATTCCTGACCCTCAGAAACTGTGAGATAATAAACGTTCGTTGTTTTGTGCTGATAAACTGTGGGGTGGTTTGTTATGTAGCAGGAGATAACTAATTCAGGCATCTCCCTCCCCACCTCACGCCAGACCCTCCCAACCTTGACTTGGAGCTGGGGAAGTTGCCAGGGCTGCAAGAGAAAAGTGTGCTGACATCCCAAGGTGGAATTCTGAATGTCTTTACCATAGAAACATAGCTCCATGCATATTTATATATGTACATGTATGTATGTAAATGCATAGGAAAAGTCTGGAAGAAAGAAGCCATACTATTAACAGTGTTAGAGCCAGAGATCGGAGAGGGAGAGGGATCAGTGTTAGAGGAGAAAGCCAAGGGGAATTTTCCTTCCTGCCTTGTAGGCTGCTGTGTTGTTTGGATATTTCACACTGAGACTGTATCTATGCATCACCTGGGTAATTAAACATATTTTTCCTACATAAAAGCAAGGGAAGTAAATAAAAAAGAAGCATAATCATACCTGAGGATGGGTTCTGCTGGAAGTCGAGTATTAAGAACATAGTTCTACAAGTACATTATGGATACAGTAGTACTTTGCAGCCTGTTCAGACTGCCTTAGCACCAGGTAGAACACCAATCATAGGCACTATGGTGATGAAGAATTAAGAACAGCAGGGCTTGGAGCGTGATGCTCACGTGTTTTCGATTCCTGGCTCTGACACTTACCAGCTTGGCAAGTCATGCAACTATTCTGGGCCCATTCTTTCCTCATCTGTAAAGTTGGGAGAATAATGTGAAAATTTAAAAAGCTAAATATATAAGGGGCCTCAGACAGTAAATGATCCAGAGACAGCACTCATTCAATGGTAGCTATCATCCTATGGGAAAATATTTTTCTAGTTTCAAACACATAATGGGGATTATTACATGTAAATAAGTTGAGGACTCCATGAATTATATATTTTTGTCAATTCACCTCTTTGGGGGGACACAAGAGGTTCATGACACAAAGCACGCTTTCCAGACACTTTTACTGTGTGAATTTTGCAAACATTGCAGTGGTCAAATGTTTGTTTTCTATGTAAAGTGGTAAGGACCTGAACTACTCATATTCCACATTTACAAGGGAGAAACTGAGGACAGTGGGTGTGAGCATATAATCCCAAAGAGTTGAAACATTGCTAGATCTGAATTCTACTGAATTTTAGCAGCAAAGAGTATTGGACTATCCCATCCTGTACACATACATTAGAGGTCACATGTGGGGAGCCAACCTATAGACCCCAGAAGTCAAGAAAGCATTTTGTTTGACCCACACAGTATTGTTGAAAACATTTGAATTTGTTGCCTGCATTTAATTTTGGAAGATTTCACATAAAAATATGGATTTCAGACTGCTCGTAAAAAACTGATATATCTGGCTATCTTGGGCCAGTTGGCTAGCACTGAGTCATGGACTCCTTTTTTAGTCAGGATAAGCGTTCTCTAGGAGGTAACAATTCTTCCCTGGACCGGCCTGTGTTACTCATTGGGGTTACTTCCCTGCCCCTGTAGGCACTGAGTTTGCCCCTCTGAAACTTTGGATGTTTACTTCACTGCAATAAGAATGTTATTGGATAGGATGATCACATGCTTCTCTAATTATAAAAACTGCCTCTGCTGCAATGTAGAGATCCCAGAAATGAAGGCCATCTCTCTCTGTTTACTTTTTAATGAACTGAAGAAAAGGAATGTAGAGCTCTCTAAAATGTTTCTATGAGGAGATGAAGAGCTGCTATTTATAATCTGCTATACTTCTGCAATGAGCTAGTATTTATCAGGAGGACCTCCAGTCTCTCAAACACTGTAGAGTTGCATGTCATCATAGCCAATCTATTTATGTCATCTTTTCCATTTGACTGAGTAGGCTGGGATCCTTTCCCTCTGCACATGCTCAAATCCTACAAACGGAAGAAAAAGCTGAACCATGGCTCTTGCCTTTGATATGCAGAGATGCTTATCAACTTTGGTGATATTGAGTTCTTTTTTTAATATCATGGAGTCACTTGTGAATCAATACCTGTCCCATACTTGTTTAATAAATGTTTCTGCCTGACCGTTATTAAAAACAAACAAAAAAATCAGTACTATTTCTTTAAATCTGCTTGAAGGTCTCTCCGCGGCAAAATTATTCCCCATAATTAACAAAAGCAAAATGTGAATTTGTGGTGAAAAGAGTCTTTCATTTGCTAGTTATTTTTTTAGCCTAAATCATTTCCCCCAAACATTTTATTAAGAAAACTTTCATACAGAAAAGTTGGAAGAATGGCACAGTGAACACCCATACATTTACATTTACAGTTTACATTTGCTATATTTACTGTATCACATATTCATTCATTCCTCTATCAATCTATCAATTCATCTTCATTTCTTGATACCTTTCAAAATAAGTTACAGACATCAGTACATTTCACCCCCAAACACTTCAGCGTGCATATCATTAGAGTTCAATATTTGTTTTTGGATTTTAAAAACATTTTTTTAGTGTGGTAACATATCCATAACATAAAATTTACCATTTGAACCATATGTGAGTATACAGCTTGGTAGCATGAAGTACGTTCACCTTGTTGTGCAATCATCACCACATCCGTCTCCAGAACTTTTCATTTTCCCCAACTGAAACTCTACACCATCAGACAATAAATCCCCACTCTCCCTTCCCACTAGCCCTTGGCAACCACCATCCTACTTTCTGTCTCTATGAATTTGACTATTTAAGGTACCCATATAAATGGAATCATATAATATTTGTCTTTTTGTGACTGGCTTATTTCACTTAGCATAGTGTCTTCAAGTTTCATCCACATTGTAGCATGTGTCAGAACTTCCTTCTTCAGGGTGAATAATATTCTGTTGTATGTACATAGCACATTTTGTTTATCATTTCATGCATCAGTGGACACCTGGTTGCTTCCACCTTTTGCCTATTGTGAATAATGCTGCTATGAACCTGAGTGTACAGTTATCTGTTCAAGTCCCTGCTTTCATTTTTTTAAGGTATATTTCCAGAAGTAGAATTGCTGGATCATAAGGTAACTCTATGCTTAATTTTTTGAGGACTCTATGGTTTCTTTCCTATGTAAAATTTGCACACAGTGAAATGCACACATCTTAATTTACCATTTGATGGGTTGTGACAAATGCACACTCTAGTGGATATTTTTTGTTTCTTTTTTAGGTCCTCCATATACCTAAGAAATTTTCACTTAGAAAGCAGCCACTTTCTTTGGCCAAAATCCTAATGGAAAGAGTATGGGTTTGGATAACATCAAGCATCTAGTTTCAGGATCTACTGACCTTACCTGTTCACATATTTTAAAATCTGTAAAGGAACTCACAGTTCTGCAATCAGGAATTTGCAAAAAAGAGTTATCTCCATCTTCTATTACTGACTATAAACACTTTACCTTGTGTGAGCAATGACTATAATAGTTTCAAAAAGAGATTTTTTAAACAGATGAATGCATGGTAAGCTCATTTTTTTAGCTCCTGCCCATTCATTACCAGGGCTGAGATGATCTCTCCCTGCATCTCTCATGCAGATTTTCCAGAGTCTATAATGAGGCTCTTTCTAAAGATTCTAAGCAGGCAGTAAGCAATGTTTATCTTGCAGAACAAGAATTTATATTATTGAAAATGAAAACAACAATGGACATAGCATGTTTTTGCAATCAGATTGGTAAAAAAGTGATAGTAGTCCCTTTGTGGAGGGTGTGGAGAAACAGGCATTCTCCGATACTGTAGGTGGCATTAAATGGCAGGACAATTTGCTAATGCCTATTAACATTTTTAATGCTAAATCTTTTGCCAAGCCCTGGAATTTCACTTCTAGGAATTTTTCTTACAGAGATGCTTATACAAGTGCACCAAGTTGTTCATTGTCACATGGGTTCTAGTAGCAAAAAATTGGAAACAACCCAAATATCAGTCAGTAGGTAACTGCTAAAAATAAATCCTGATATACCCACATTTAACTGGTATAACTTGCTTTACCAGCTTGGACACAAATAAGGTTACATCTTTTTTATTTTTTTCAAATTACATTAGGCCCAAACATCAATGTGCCGGATTAGTGCCAGAGGAAGTCCACTGCCTGTCTCCTTCCTTAAGGCCTATTCCCTCCCATGAATTATCCAACCACCCTGGGGCTTTACTTCTTGCAAAGTGGCCTGTCCTGCCTTTAAATGCCTCATGGAGAGAGAACTAGGGAATCTGATTAGTCTATTAGGAGCCTTATTTTCAGCATCTGTTTCTTCTGTTTGCCATTATATGGCTGATGAAAGCTGCAAAAGTAATAAATAGAGTTTAGTATTGTAAAATGAAGAATGAAAAAAAAGGCTTGATTGAGACTTTGTTTTGAAAAAATTAAAGATTATCTTATCTTTAAATATGATTTATCTTTGAAGATATACATATAACAACTCTAATTGCAACTATGCTCTAATTTTTAGAATAAACAAAGGATAAATCAAGTGTTGATTTGGTGAGGGGGATAATTTTTCTAGCAAAATTACTTGATAGCAAATTTTGACACCCTTTACTTCACACTGACTTTTACAGCAGAATCATACAAAGGTCATTTTGAAAAAAGATGTGAGGGCTTCATCAATTTTCCTGAGAGCCTCTCTTAATCCTTTGATATTCAAATAATTTTCCTTTTGAAGAACTTATCCTCTTATCATCCTTGTTGTTTTTCTCATCTTTAATTGTTAACTGGTCTAACACTGCCGGATACTCATTTTGTTATGGAAAAGTTCTCCAGAATCACTTTCAATGACTTCATAAAATCCTGCATCTTTTGCAAGATTAGCAATTTTACATGGCAACCGAAATGCATTTTATTTACATTGTATTGTTGGATGTTTATAACATCTACAATCAGCAAAATTGGCTGAGTGGGGATAAATGCTGGTATTAAATCGGGAGGGCTATTTGAGTCGGGACTAATTTAGTAAGTGACCAGTTCATTAGTGGATATTTTCCTGTTATGACCTATTTCTGCTTCCCTATACAACTTAGCAACTACAGGGCTTCAGATAATGATAATGAATAGTCGGATCACAAGAAACTTGTACTATGCAGCTCTAAAAAAGAATGATGTGTGTGTTGACATGGAGGAACATTCACAATGCATTGTTAAATGAAAAAAAGCAAGTTCCAAAAGACAATAAACAGTGTAACCATGTTCCTATGAAATAATAATGTTAATATGTGCATCAAAAACATAAATAAATAAAACAACTTGGAAGAGGTTGTTCCAAAGTATTAGCAATCATTTTCTAATAGGTACGTGGAAAATGGGGAAAGCCCGTCTATGTCGACTTTTTAAAAAAATTTTTATTGAAGTATAGTTGATTTACAATGTTGTGTTAGTTTCAGGTGTACCTCACCTTATTTTTAATAAGAATTTATTGCACTTTCAAATATGATAAAAACCAATTAAAGGTATTTTAAACTAGTATAGTTGAGACACGGCCAGAGTGAAAAAAAAAAAAAGGAAAAGAAAAGAAAAATGAGCTGTTACTACATTAGTGACCAAACAGAATTCTCCTAGAAAGAGCCTTTATAGGCCTGTTTTGAACCTGTTTCTTCAATATGAACCTGTTTTGTTATAAACACGCCAGAACTCTTTCTCAAAATAACCAAACCACAAAACATTTGCTGAGAATCTGTTATTTTCAAGGTACTGTGTTGCACTTAGTGCCCAGAGGGATACAAGGACCTATGAGACTGGTAGGGCCTGTAGTCAGAAAGCTCACAGTCTAGTTGAGAAGATGAGAAGCTGCTCGGTGAATGAGGTTGGCAACAACACCTGGTCATCACTGACCACTGTCTAAGCAACTGCATACAGCTGTGTGATGGGACAGCTGAGAAACTGGCTGTCTGACTTCTGAGTCTGCCTCTGCTTAGGTTTTGATGGGTCAAACATTAGATGAGAGTATAAGATATTACACTGAGTGTAAGGTATTAACTTTTAGAGAGAAATGCAATCCTTTAGCTGCCATGGGAAAGGAAATTCACAGACTGTTCCAAAGGCCAGTTAGAGCTCCATCCAGATCTTATGAGAGCTTCGGGGTGCATTTGATGGGGATACTAATGAAGCGAGATGGTGAACAATGGGTATGTATTTTTTTTTATCTTCTGCACAATTATTTTATGAATGAGGAACTTAAGACTGACTCAAGTTTACACTGCTGCTAAGACAGAATCAGGATTTGAACCCAGCACTGTGACGGTTGAGCCCGCATTCAATTTTTATGACCGACTCCTTCCTCATTGCAGATTATAGGCTAATCGTCACCTGGAAGGAAGAAATGTTCCGCATGGCACTAATTGATGTGTATATTTACTGTGAAGTTTACCCCAGGAGAAAAGAGGAAACCAGCTGCATGAATGGAATTTGGAGAAAGGTAATACCTCCTGGCAAACAGCAAGATCCATGAAATCTCTATAGTCTTCCTGAATAAGAGTTTGCCAAGATTTCTGTAGACTTGGTCTTCCTACCCACTCCTGGAAATAATCCCTTTAGGGCAGAGTTGAAGCACATAAACACAGTAACACTTTCTCTTCTGCCTGTATTCTGCCTAAGCAGTGGATAATCAGAAGTGCTTTGGGTTCTGAATTCAGCTGCAACAAAAATCACTTTTTAAACAGTTGTTGTTGAGACATCTGAATTACAGACTCACTTTGTATGGCATCTTCAATATCTAGGATGAAAATGCCTTATATGTGCTATATAACATAACCTAGAGTGATAATGTAGTGTGCCATAATATTTACCACTTAATTACACCAACTTGTTCTTTAGAACTCTTTGAAATACAAGGAAAGTACTTAACTATCAATTAGAGTTTAGCTTGGATTTATGACCCATTTCAAAAGAGTTAAAAACTTTAAATTTATTTATTTACTTAATTTATTTTTGGCTGTGTTGGGTCTTCATTTCTGTGCGAGGGCTTTCTCTAGTTGCGGCAAGCAGGGGCCACTCTTCATCGCGGTGCGCGGGCCTCTCACTATCGTGGCCTCTCTTGTTGTGGAGCACAGGCTCCAGATGCGCAGGCTCAGTAGTTGTGGCTCACGGGCTTAGTTGCTCTGCGGCATGTGGGATCTTCCCAGACCAGGGCTCGAACTCGTGTCCCCTGCATTGGCAGGCAGATTCTCAACCACTGCGCCACCAGGGAAGCCCCCTAAAAAGTTTAAGGAGTGTACATTGTTAAAAGAAAAAAATCATTTGACCTTTTAGGCAAAGTTTATATGTATTAACTTGCAAAATTGTATCATAGAAGAACCAAATATAGAAAAAAAAAGGTCTTAGTTCACTACTGTGGTCATTATGAAATGCAAGACAAATTGTTTAGATCAATTCCCTTGTTGCAGAGTGAAAACAAACTGCTTCTTACATCCACTCTTGGGATAGTACATGAAATGCAAAAATACCCCTTTTATGGAAAATGGCTGGGAGTCATCGCCTTGAAAAATTTCTGAAAAGTATTCTCGACATCCTGAACTACAGGATAATAACTTGTGGATAATGAGCTACACATTCTTTCTCTCCTTCTTTGCCTTCTTTATCTCTGAAAATGTGAGGATTTGGCATTGAACATGGCAATGACTTATGGACAACCTCAAAGCTCTATGAAAAAAAATAATTTGCAGTTTTGCTGAGGGAAGCATCAGAATCCCAAACATGACTGTCTCATAACAAAGCACTTTACTAGTGAGTGGGCCCAGCCATCCACCTGGTAGTCACATCTTAAGCAAGTTCTTATGGTTCTCTCTAATTGTCACATCTGCAATAAATCCTGCCAAGAGACAATAATTTTGTTCCTTTGTGAAAATTTTTCCTGAAAAGAAAGTCAAATGCTAGTGCAATGCTGAAAAATGATGGCATTTGTTAATTGGCATGATTATATTTAGATAATTCCACGATTATATTTATATTTAGATTATAATTAGATGCATGGCGTTGAAGGCCTCTTGATGTACTTTTAAATTTGAAGACTCCCTGTGTATTTCTCTGCAGACTGGCATGTGACTTCTTTGAACAGAAATGGGAAGACACCTTCATAGTAATATTATATTGCTATGATCTTTTGGGGGCAAACACTTTTGGAAAACATAGGTACTGTGTAATTGCTGGGGTCTGAGATGGCTATTTGGCAACAAAAGCTTTCTTGGGTCAGTGAAGTGGTTGCTTTCCCCTAAATTTTACTTTTTTATTTTAATGTTTTTTTAAATTTTTTTCTTTTGGCCACACCATGTGTCATGTGGGATCTTAGTTCCCCGACCAGGGATTGAACCCATGCCCCCTGCATTGGAAGTGCAGAGTCTTAACCACTGGACTGGTGGGGAAGTCCCTAAATTTTGCTTTTTTTTTTTTTTTTTTTTTTAAATCCTCTGTGGTTGACCTTGTTGTTCACCATCTGCAGCTGAGAAAGGGCTCACTGTTTTCAGCTGAGAGTCCCATATAGTAATCACAATAATCCCAGAATTCTACAAACCACAGAATTAAGGTGGCTCCCAGCCAGGTATCATCAGGCTGTTGACAGGTGAAGAGCAGATGCCATCTTTGATACACAGTCCCCATACCCTCTTCCAGGGAATGTTATTAGGCATGTTAGGTTGTAACTGGGGCACTAAAACTTGAATCACTTATTATTCTGCACATGCCCCTTACTGGTAGTCAGAGAAACTCAGACGAGAATACCCTATCCAGGATCTGATTGTGATGACACATGGCAAGATGTCAAGCATCTCCAGAGGTCTTAGATGTTTGGCCTATTGCCATTTGAGAGATGGCCTCCGCTTTTGCAAAAAATTATTCTCATAACTGGTTCTAGGTGCAATTCTTAATGTTTATCTTGGGAAGGTGGTAGCATCATATAGTTGGGCCTACAGAGTCTGAAGAATATTTGCTGCCTCAGAAGAACTTAAGGAAACTTAATTTTCAGACCTGGAAGTGATCCATTTTTTAGAATCACTTGTTTAGCCTTGTTGCCTTGAATCAAATAAAGTGAGGTACTTGGACTTCCCTGGTGGCACAGTGGTTAAGAATCTGCCTGCCAATGCAGGGGACACAGGTTTGAGCCCTGGTCTGGGAAGATCCCACATGCCGCGGAGCAACTAAGCCTGTGCGCCACAACTACTGAGCCTGTGCTCTAGAGCCCACGTGCCACAATTACTGAAGCCCGTGTGCCTAGAGCCCATGCTCCGCAGCAAGAGAAGCCACCGCAATGAGGAGCCCGCGCACCGCAACGAAGAGTAGCCCCAGCTCACCGCAACTAGAGAAAGCGCGCGCGCAACAATGAAGACCCAACGCAGCCAAAAAAAAATAAAATAAAGTGAGTTACTCTTTATGAAGCATGAACAATGCCAGAAACACATCATTAAAATGTTAATTTAATTTGGTTGGTTGAGGTAAGAATCCAGACAGTTTGGTTCACCTAAAAGTGACTGGGATTTATGATATTGTTTTTGATCTGGAATAATTCTGGTCACATGAATGAGAGTTCTAAGGGAAGGAGATCGGGCATAGTTATGCAGGGTTTGGGACCAAAGTATGAAGCACGCTTTCTTCAGAGTTGTTGACTTTGTACTTTTGGCAAACAATAAATTCACTTTTAAAAGGAAGGTAAAAGTTAAAATCTATCTGGCTGATAAGTTTGATTTTGTGACCATGGGTTTTTTCATCTGTTCTTTACTTCCCTGCCAGCTTCTCTGAACTGAAATGGGAAGAGCTCACTCTCAAGTGATACAAACTTATTTCGCAAATCACCAGCAGGTCCACAGTGGAAGTTAAAACTTTGCAGGCCCATATATGACAAGAGTATTCTTTTTCTATTTGCCAAGATAAAATTCCAACTTTTGGATTCGGATCATGCTGTAAGGTATAAATAAGATTTTAATGAGTGCTGCAGAGGAAGAGTGTGCTGGGTCAGTTGCCCACCACTGAAGGGCTGAATTGAGTGTAACTTGGGTCATAATGAAACTAGTTTGGTGGTCTTTGCCTCCCCAGTTGACATTTTCCCACATTAGAAAACCAGCACAGGAGTTCTTGCAATTCCCTACAAAGGACAATTGCAGTTCTGCCCAAAACCAGAACTGGAGTGTGGATGGGATAACTGGAGGAGAAGCTAGAGGAGAAACAACACAGACACTTTTAATCCTAAATTAAACTCTTGCCTAGATTTAGAATGAAAAGGGAAGGGGGGAAAATAATTGCATGTGTATTTTTATTTCTGTCCATATTCTGTAATCTCAAATACTATGCAAAGACATCTTGTTTCCATTTCCTTCACTGTTCATGTTCTTGACTCTGTGAGAATACATTTTCAGAAACATTGACTAAAAGCATGTGTTAACCTCTCTGTACTAATAACTCCAGCTCCTGGGGCTATAGGACTGAATGCCCACATCTCAACAAGATTCCATGTGAACTGTATTTGTGTCTTATTTACCTCTCCCTGATTTCAAATTCATCTTCTCTAACCAGCTATAACTCACCTGACTCTTAATCCAGGCACAGTCCCAGTTCCTACAGGGAGTCCTCTGTCATGACAAGTGCACACCTTCATCTCTTCTTTTTTGCACCTGTCTATATGCAACAGTTAAGGCCTAATTACATACATCTGAATTTCCTATTACTGTTTTATTTGACTGATTGAAATATAAGTGAACATTTAAAAGGGAGAGAGAGAAAAAACCCTTCAAACATAAGATGCTACATTCCCGACCTCACTACCCTTCAACAAAGAGGATTCTTTAGGTCCTTTTTAGAAAAAATTATTTATTTATTTATTTATTTATTTTTGGCTGCATTGGGTCTTCATTGCTGTGCGCGGGCTTTCTCTAGTTGCTGCGAGCGGGGGTCACTCTTCGTTGCGCTGCGTGGGCCTCATTGTAATGGCTTTTCTTGTTGTGGACCATGGGCTCTAGGTGCGTGGGCTTCACTAGTTGCGGCTCGCAGGCTCTAGAGCACAGGCTCAGTAGTTGTGGTACACGGACTTAGTTACTCCTCGGCATGTGGGATCTTCCCAGACCAGGGCTCGAACCTGTGTCCCCTGCATTGGCAGGCGGATTCCCAACCACTGTGCCACCAGGGAAGTCCCTAGGTCCTTTTTCTCTTTGGAAAGAGACACTAGCTCTAAATCCCTTAATAATTCTACCTGATTTAAATCTGACTTTAATCCTGCATGATAAATTAAGATTCTGTATCTTTTCACCTTTGCTTTTTGGAGTAATTTGTCTAACCCAACACCTGTATGAGTAGATCAGATCCTCTAAGTGATACAAAGGCACTGGGAAGGGTAGCATTAGCTTTAAGAGGAGCTCCCTTACCAGGGGGCACCCTGACCTGGCCGGTGCTTTAGGGCTTCAGGAATGGTTGCATTTAGAGACCCACCCACTGAAGGACATCTGATTCCTCTGATTGCATGTAGAGTTCACTGGACAGCCACTACAGGTATCCTCTTACAGTACTATTCCCAATCCACCAAAGTCTCCCCACAAAAAATTCTACTTAGAGGAAGAAAGCATTGTCCCTGGGAGGATGCCAGGTAGCCAGCCAGAAGGAGGAATCCTGAGGTCTGTCCCAGCACAGTACTTCCCTGTGGCAGGATAGTATGCCTTTCCTGGAGCTGGCCCGACTTTGCCCTAAGGTTACATTTCCACACAAAGAAGCCTTTAAGGGTGCTGTTGCAGGCCTCCACACTGGAGGTTTATGTTTGACAATCTCAGAAAAAAAAAGGAGGCCGTAATAAAACTGCAGAAGCCAGCAGTAGGGAATTACAACTCCAGGATCAGCGAAGGTCTGCCTTACAGCCCTGCTAGATGCTAAGCACTGGCCTCTCTAAGGATGGAGAACAATAAAGCGGAAGGAATTTAAGTCAATTGGCTGCTGGATTGCATGAGCAGGACTCAGAAAAGGGGGCACTTGCAGAGGGTGGGCCACTGATTCTTGGCCGCTGTTATCATGCCAGTCCAGCTGGGCGATCCAGAGTCTGAGAGGAGAAAAGTTTACCCAAGTCAAGCAAACCAAGGAGGACTACAGACACGCAAGTTGGAGCCTCAGTGTGTGCGGCAGCCAGGGCAACTCCAAGTGTAATTCAGGCGATTCAGTTAATAAGAACAAATGCTAATTAAGGTCTCAGTGAGTGACCACGATAGACAGAAAAACAGGAAATACATCAGAAGGTGAACTGAAACACTTTGCAAAGAGACACAAGGAAAAATTAAGGTGGTGGCATCTAGGAGCTAGGCAGAGAGAGGTGGGGAAGGCACTGAGTGTACCTGACTGGCTGGGGGGGGCGGTGGAGAGGGGGGTGCCAGTGGGTTATGGAGCTGAGAATAGAGAGGGCATCACTGCCACCTGTCTAGCATCTCTGCAGCCCTCATTTTGGCAGTATGGCCGTGATTCCTGCACGGAAGGCTGGTTGGACCCAGCTTGAGAGCTTCCTAAAATATCCTTGGGTCTGATGCAATATCACTTTGTGATGGCACTGCATTGCGATGCAGTGACAGGATAACCTGGTGGTGGAGTAGGAAGGCCTTTTATGTCTTCATATGACTGTGTCTGACAGAGGCCCACGAGAGCAGCGTGTTCCCAAAGGAGAATGGGTCAGGTGGAAGAGTGGTTAAGCTCTCTGATGTGGAAGGAAGAGTTCCCAATCACCCACTCCCACTGCAGAGACTGGCCACCTGTGGAGGGCTCAGTCAGGGGCTGGAGACTCAGGCAGACAACAGGGCACCCTGAACAGCACAGTGAGCAGAGGAAGGGCTGTGCTAAAACCAACCTTCACCCCGAAAAAAGCAGAAAAAACAAGGTAGCTTCCCCTAGAGTACGCCCTCTGGGCCAAGGTGTTGGGTTGGGTAACAGGAGAGGGGACAGGCCTAATCTGGAGAAAGCCACCAAGAGCTGCAAAGAGCTGGCAGAAAGGTCCAGGTTGGCCTAGGTCTCCAAATGAAAACAATTTGCCTAGCTCTAGGCAAGTCCTTGTTCTGCATAATGATATGAATTTTGAAATGTGAATTAAACCTTGCAAAGGAATGCAACTCTTTTCTCCCTCCCCCAGGCCATTCCACCATTCTTAGAGGGGGGAGAGGTGGGTCTGAAAGAGGAAGGTTTAACATTTTTGCTCCTTTACCAAAACATGGAAAGTGTCAACCACCTCTCCCGCCATCCCTGCCCCCAATGCTCAAAGTGTTCAAAACTAAAAGCTGCAGCATCTTTACAGCAAGTAATCAGCACAAGTTGAAAGGCACATGCTGTTGCATTTCTGATCAGATTGTATGTTAAGCAGGAAAATAGCCGCCCTCCCCCAAACCTTTTTTTTTTTTGGCTAAATGCTTGTCTGTTTAAAGAAGCCACCAGGCAGTGCCTCTCACTTTGTCTTGGCAGGGCACAACCATCAGACGAAGTGGGAGGAAGAAACATTAACTTCAACAGCTGTTTCTTGACCCCGGCTGTCAGTCTTCCCAAGAATAAATTTTGGAGAGTCCTATTTGAAACAAAGAGGGAGTTTTGGGGGAGAGAAAAGTTGGTTGGTTCCAGGGCGGCCGCCCAAAGGAGCAGGGACCAAGATGTTGGCAGTTACGACGCGGCCTGCCAGCCTCTGCCGGGTGTAGGGATGGAGCAAAGTAACTTGAAAGCTCCCCTCTCGGCGCCCTGTGCCTGCAGCTTCCCCCCCTAACGCGCGCCCAGATCCAGCGCCGGCGGTAAGAGCCGTAGCTCGACTACAGTAATTCCCCAGCTCGGGCGGCTTGAAACTGCTCGGGCTGAATAGCATTTGCTGTTCCGTCCTGCGGCCGCCTCCCGCCGCCGCTGCCGCGCTCGCTGCAAAGCAGCTCTCATTATCCCGGAAGTTGTGCTGACACAGTCTCGCTGCCACCAGAAGTTTGTCAACATCAAACTTCTCCTGTGTGGGGTACGTTCACCTTCCACGAGTATTTAATCGAGCCAACAAGCAAACAAACAAACCCAAATAAACCTGCCCGTGATGTCATGGTCTTTTTTTTTTTTTCTTTTGCTTTTCTGGAAGGCTGGGGCTGTTAGGAATTTGCTGGTGGGCGCTCCGAGCGCCGGTAGGTTTCGGGAGGAGATAAGGGACTGCCCCCGGGTGGGGAGTAGGGAGGGGACCGCGCAGGGCGTGCGGGAGGTTGGGGCCTGGGCGCGGGGCGGGGGGCTGGGACCGGGGTTGGCAAATGGGTCCTGCAGCCCCTGGGCTGCGGTTGGTTTGGAGGACGCACGGACTTGGGAGAAGGTTGTTGCTTTTGCGGCCCCGACCCCGCAGCAAGGGTTACCTGGACGCGGTGGCCAGGCGTATACGGCGGGGGGTGGGAGGGTTCTACGCTCCCACTGCGTTCTGCACTCCTGCAGGACGTTTCTGCAAACACCTCTCGGGATCTTTCAGAATAAAGGGCATTAGGGTCATGAAATGTATTTTGAGGCTTCAACTGCAACCTAAAAGAAATCCTTGCTATTTGAGGGCACAGATGTACCACCTTTTCTCTTCTGATACCTTCATTAAGCCATTTGGTCTAAACTTAAACTCCTTTTCCTAAGCCAGGTCTCCAGGTTTAGTTTGAGTTGCTGCTCCCCAGTTTGGGTGTCTGTGGTTTCCAGTTGCTTGTCTGCTGAGATACTCCAGGCTCAAATGGGGGTGGAGTGGGGTGACGGGGGTAGGGGGAAGAGGAGGAAGAGGAGGATTCTGATTAACCCTTTCCGTTCCGTACTTTTATCCGGATACGTTCAATCCTGCTCAGACTGCAGAGGACAAGGCCTGACTCGCTGAGTTGTGACCCTAGGCACTCATGAATTAGTGCCACTTGGGGGCCACAGGTTTTTGTGGAGGAGCTGGAAACCTCAGACACTGATATTAACTTTATATCTAGTTTGGGAGGCCACATACTGCCTTCAGACCCGGGAAATCCGAGAGAGGGTTGCGGTATCCCCCGTGTAATGTCAAGTCAGGTATGGGCGGCTGAGAGGGTTCAGTATCCCTAAAGCGACAGTCCAAAGTCTGCTCCCTTGAATTGGAAATGTGTCCACTTGTGGATGCAGCAAAATTTTTCTATATGCTTCAAAAATAAGTCAGAGTGAATAAATATCTCTGAAGAGAATATTACCCATTATCCCACTATGATATTGTGGGGAGGCTGATTTAATCCATTTAGGGCGCCAGGTACTGCATTTACTCTTGTTGGTAGGCTGATATTAATCATGTTTTTAGAAAAATTATATCTACAGTCATGTATCTTTGATAACAAGAAGCAAGACGCTTTCTCCTATTTTTCAAACTACCCTAAATTTCCTAGAACAGGAAAATTGTTCTAGTCCCAAGGGGCTAGCTTACCTTAAACACAAAACAAAAACAAAAAGCTAAAAATAAAATCCAAAGAAAACACACTGAGGTGTTTATCTGGCACTGGAAGTTACTTTTGACAAACACAAATCAAACTGATTCAAATACAGTTACAGAGCAGGCAGTCCTAAAAAAAATAAAAGCCACACACAAAGAAGTGTGTTTTCTTGAAAGTTTAGCTATTCACTACAGTGAATTTTCCCTTTGGCCATGCCTCAAAAAATGTCCCTGAATTATTCAGACTTCTTTTCTTTGGATGGTACTTTAATTTCTATTTATTTATTTTCTTATAATCCACAAAGTACTACTCAACATTGTTGTACCTCAGTGTGGACATGAATCAAGAAGGACATGTGGAGGATTCCATTTTCAACTCCACGTGCATGAATTTTTTGCCTTGGTTGTTAATCTGTCATGGTGTAAAAAGCCTGATTTACAAAGGCTGGAGGGCTTTTGCAGAGCAAGATTTTGTATGGTTTCTATGGCTGGGCTTATATACAAATAAAACTATTTTGCATTTCTGTCCACAATTTCCTAGTTGCACAAGGATAATTTTCAGAGTTTTCAGTTTCTAGTCCCTGAATGGGAGCAGCAAGCATGAGGAAACAATTTCTTTTTACAGTGATGTGAGCTCTATGCTCATCTGGATTTAGTTACTTCATAAGGTAAATATCACCAAATGTGCACTGAGATCTTTGGGGATCTAAGGTGGTGGACGGGTGAAAATAGTCTACTGTGAAATGCTAAAGAATGTCAAACAACAGAATTCGTTTACAGAGCTAATTGGGTCAACTATGGTACTCTTTAAAGTGGAAAGTAATTCGAACATTTAAAAAAAGTATTTTCAGTTTACTTTTGGTTACACTTAGATTACGTTAGTTACTATGATTTTTAGAATTTTACCCTAGGAATTCAATTAAAACAGACCCTTCTGAAAAATATACACCCTCCGATGAATAATGTCAGCTAGTGAAAACATAGGTTTTAAATTTCATGCTAATTACATTTTTAAATAATGAAGTTCTTGTAATTATTTTTATTTAAAGGCAAAAATATCTGATAGATAATGGCCAAAGCTAACCAAACTGCTTTAAAAATTAGTGAATATTAATGAAGTTCATGAATAGCACAATACTGCCCCTGCCTGCCTCAGGAAAACAAATGTATTGACTTCAGTCTCCTAAAATTACAACCCTTAGTTATTGATGGTTAAAATAATTCTATTGCTAAAAAGACTGTACATAATGCAGTTTTTGCAGTTCATAAGACTTGGCCCTGTTTACTGGACTTTACTGGATCTCTTCCTCAAAACTAAGCATATTTTATCTTTTTACATATCTGAATGTTATTTCTTTTTATTAATTTGCCGCCTCAAGACATTTTGTTTTCACTTTTCTAAGTTCCACTCCTCTGTCATTATAGTAGCTCACATGAATGACTCAGGATTTTTAGGCCTTCACTTATATTTGGTACATAGATAATGGCATCATTAGTCAGTGCCTCCATTCATCTACATTTGTCTAAGCATATTGGAAGCTACCCATGAAATTTTCTAATGAAAGTGACAAATGGATGTCAATCAAGTGACCCCACCCATTTCAACCTTATTTTGTATGGTGTGTAAATGTTTGTGTATAGTTCTTCCATAAAAATAGGCTATTTTTTGATCTGGACATCTGCCTGCTAAGGTAGGTTTCCCAGATCACTGATTGGCATTAGACAAAATTTGCAAAATTTAACACCAAATGAATGACAAAAGAAGAGAAACAGTATATAAAATTAATTAATGGCAGAATCCATTCCCTTAAGATAAATACTTTCTGATGCTCTAAATTTCAAGATTCTACAGTTCTACTTCAAATGAATTTATAATGAGAAAGGTAAAATCATTTTGAATAAGCCAGCAAATTTGGGTCAAAATGAAAGCAGTTCTGAGAGAGAAAGAGAGATGTTCCTACTTCCCATAGGGCTGGTTGGGATTTTCTATTTAAAAAAATGTATATATATATATATATATATATATTTTTTTTTTTTTTTTTCTGTATGTGTGTGTTTAAAAATACACACACACGAGAGTATACTCTGGTGTCCTCCTTGTTTTCCTTTGTTTTTAATAACCAGTCCAATCTCTAGTGCTGGTAGGTGAATGCTTATTAGAACTTGATGCCAGTTTTAATCTGAGATTACTTTGCACTTGAAATCAATTGCTGTTTTATAATCTGTGACATGTTTTTACATGTTTAGAAGTGGTGCTGCTGCTGCTATAAAAAATTCTGTGTTCATATTATAATGAGTTTATGTGTTTAGCCAAAAAGTCTTAGTACAGTATGCTAAGATTAGACAGTAAAGATTCTAAAATCCTAAATGGGTTAGTAAGCCCTTGATAATAATTGTAGTTTTATGGATAAAAAATATTTCTAACATTTTAATACTGCATAAAAGTGCATTTTTTTTTCCTAAAGTTGTTATGGAATTTCTTTGTCTATAAGGAATATTTTTTAGAAGTTTATCATTTGAAGTTACTTGATTTGGAAATGGTTTGGAGTGAAGCTAATCCTTACAGCCAGGACCACAGATTTCAATTTCACTTACCATTATCCATGGCTGGGTATTTAATTTTACTCCTGTGGCCTAAAGAATTTTTAGTGATTTTTAAAAGTGGAGTGTGGAAAGTAGCTCCTGCTCATTGTGAACGTGGGAATTTGATAAATAATGCTCTAAATGACCATTTACTCTGTGACGTTGTGTAATGAGTAGACATGAAAAAGAAGCTATCAACTAAACTGTGGGTTTAAAGTTTAGAATATTTTTTGACTGCGGCTATAGTCAGAGTCAACATGGCAATTACATTTGCCATGTAGTTGGCAATATGTTTTTTGGTCCACCAGTGCTTTTTTCCCCAAATTTGCTGTATATGCAGGTACAAATGAGATTTTTTCTAACTGCCTATTCTGCAAACTAAACTTGCTTTCTAAAAACCAGACTGGGCATCTCTTTCTGTTTACATATGGAAACAAAGAATCCTGAATTAGAAAAAAATCTGGCTCTCTTGCTTATGATTTTGGAAACAAGAGTTTTTAAAATATAGATTTATATTGAAGGGCTAACTGTCTTCTTTTGGGGGGAAAGAAGAAGCCTTGGTTTTGTTAATAAACAGTACAAACCCAGCTCAGAACTACTACTGGGAATTAGATATGGAAAGGTTCAAGCTGTTCTGACTTAAATTTTTAGATAGGTAACATATGTGATGACCACCCACCTAGTGGCGAAATAGTATGTTTACTTTCCTACAATTTTCTGAACCCATTCAACTTTGGAGATTTAAATATGGCCTAAATCTCTGTGCTCAAGAACCTGGTATGGGAATTCTGATGTAGCAGGATCCTCCAGCCTTGACTCTGGTTTGTGTCAGTCTTTTCTCCAAGTCGGTGGCTCTGTCTCCATCCCACACGCTTGACTCTTCTCTCGCTCTGAGCCATCCCCCTGTAGTGTGCCCCACTGGGTCTGGCTGGAGGGCCCAGAAGGCAGCTGCTTAAAGACTGTATAACATCCTAGGGGTACAGTTTGACAGATTTAACCTCACATACAAGCTCTTTAAGGCTAAAATTAGCCATGTTTTCCTGCCTTCTTCCAAAAGGCTGTATTTACCCAAAGGATCTTAAGGATGGAGAAGTTCTAGAAGAGGCCTGTAAGCTGAGGTTGCATTCAGGCTCTGGTTCCTGAAGAATCCATAGCCCAGGGCCCACAGGCCCTTTAAAATGCTTTGTGATCACTAGAGGGCTCTGAAGGAATCCCTTAATGCCTTTAAAAGTCCCAGTGCCCTCCCTCATCTGGCCAGGGCTTGCAACCACACTGGGCCCATTGCCTCAACAAGGGCATGAAGAAGTTTGGAAAGCTTGGGTAGGCTTGGGAAAATGGCAAGGATGGATGTTTCTCATCCCACTGTTCCAAGGAGAAGATTGGAGGACAGGCGGCTGAAGGGACAGATACCCGGTGCAGACGCTTGACAACTCCTGGGCGGTGAGCCAAGCACTGGGCCAAGCACTGGGCACAGCTCCAGAGCCTGGGCCCATGCCCAGGGCACTCAGTGGTTTAAAGCTGGCACAAAAAGAACACTCCTGCCGGCAGGAAACTGAGTTGAACAGATTGGGAAAGAGCAAAAACAGGCTGCCCAGGAGGCTGTCTCCTGGCCTAGAGTTTCCAGTTGTCAGCGGCAACCTAGGGTAGAGCAGATTTTGGGTTTCCTCCTGCCTAGGGGGCTGGTAGAGGTGGGATTGGATCCAGGGTGGGTGCAGTGTGCCCGACCCAGCACGGGAAGGCACAGAGGCACATATCCACCTGGGGAGAAACCCTTCATCAACTTAGGATTCCCAGTCCAGCTTTGTCTGGGCTCTGGAGTGTCCTCTGAGAGTGAGTTCTGATGCTTTAAAACTTCTGTAAAATGTCAGAACTTCCTTGCCCCAGATTTATGTCAAGAAGATTTTTTGAAAGGGTAAGGAAAAGAGCGAAATTTTCTTAGCCTTTTTCATTTCTCTTATTTAGTGCTTACCCTGTATATAAGAAAAAGGAAAATTGAAGAATATGATCAATCCTCCTCCTGTTGCTATTGTAGACTCCTATTTTTGTTATGTTAAACCACTGCAGCTATCTCTTAAGGGCTAAAAGTTGGTAAGTCAGTCCCACTTCCCTACACTTGGAAGAAGGCAGAACAGTTCTGGGTTTTATTAAAGAATGTTGGACCCTGGAGAATCCAGGCATTATGTTGGAGCCAAGAGAACAAGAAAGGGAATGAAGCTTTGGGTCTGCAGAAATCCAGATGGGCTTCAGGTTAATAGCAGGGGGTTGCAGCTGGTGGCTCATATAATTAGCAGAAATAAAAAAACAAAAGCAGAAAGACATTTTTTTTTTTTTCTAAGTAATACGTAATGCTAACACCCAGCAGTCACCCCAGACCTCCTGAACCAGCATCCTACATAGGAGGGGAGGGGTGTATTCCGGAATCTGAAGTTTCAACAAAACTTTCACAAGTGATTCTTATACATGCTGAATTTTGAGAGCTATAGCCATACAGCTTAAGAATACTGCCATCCTTCTATGATCCCAAATCATGAAGGTAAATAAAGACATCATCTGAAGTCACTTACTTCTCTGTTGTTTTTGAAAGCATTGTAATCATTTTGCAGCACATTTTTCCTTCCCAGTTGCCTTCATCTAGGACAAATTTTTTATTGGTTAATACTTGGCAGCAGAGGGTTACTGAGAGGTTCTAATCTGGCCATTAATAATCAGAACAGCAAAAAATTATGCTACCCACTTTTCTGAAGTGCCTAGATACAGTAGCCCCACTTTACAGATGGGGAAACTTCACCATCGAGAGGTCAGACATATTTCCCAAGGTCAAGATGGGTGGCAGAGCCAGGTTTCAAACATAAGCTTGTGGCATTATAGTCCCTGCTCCTAATCACTCTGTCCTGGGCAAACTACTTAATCTCTATAAAATGTAGTTTTCTTGTGGCTACCATAGGGACAAAACCTACTTTAAGAAGGTGTGAGGGTTAGATATTAACATAAGTAAAGCTCCTGACACATAATAGTCACTCAATAAATGGTTGCTCTTATTATTACCAAGTAATGGAGTAAACCAAACAGTGGATAATCCACATAGAGATAACCAGTAATTGACTGGGTCTTCTCAATCAGCTTCATGGTTACATTTTATTAGGCCTGCACACCTACTTTATCCTTATTTTGTATAAGAAAGTCATTTCCTGGTCTCCACCCAGTGCTCTAATTGGGGACCACTATAAATGGGAGGTGAACAAACCACAAGGCTAGAAATATATTGCTGGTTTATCTAATGACAATCTAATGAAATTTAAAAATCATTTCTAAACACTCAAGATGACTGAATTTTTCTTGACTAATGTATACGACACCTAAGGAAAATTTCTTAAAGCAGCTATGTTGCCACAGTGGCATCTCCAGAGCTTTGAAAACCCTTTCAGAAATTGATTTGGTTACATCATTGCTTTATTAAGGCCATAAAGTCTGTCTACCTTGCCTGGTTCATCTCCCCAGACAGACTTGCTAACACTTTCCAACATGCCTTCCCATGTGTTGTTCTCTGTGCTGGAACATACCTTTTTTTTCTCTCTTCCTGGAATGCTCCAATTCGTTCTTCATGGTCACATCTCAAATGTTACCTTCTGTGTGAAGTCCCTCCATCCCACTTCCCCAGAGAGAATTACTCTCCTCTGTGCTTCCACAAAACACAGTTACACCTCAGTTATAGCACCGTCACAAGATATTACATTGAAGTGATTTGTTTTGTGAACATTTCCAGGCCAAGGACCATGATTTATGCATCTTTGTGTATGTCGGCACATCATCACAGTTGATGGCACATTTTAAGTGCTATGTAAATGCTTGTTAAATGAAAAGTTTTAAGTGGTACAGGCTTTTTTTTTTTTTAATTAAAGGGAATTTGATTGCACAAAGTCACCTCACTGGTTTTCAGTGGGCTGACCTAGGAGTTCTTGGTCATTCATTGTGATGGAGGAAATGATCTTGAAGAAATGAACCTGCCTTCATACATGTACATACTCTCTGCTCGCATCTGTAGTGGTGGAAGTCATGCTTAAGAACCTGACCTTGGGGACTTCCTTGGTGGCGCAGTGGTTAAGAATCCGCCTGCCAATGCAGGGGACATGGGTTCAAGCCTTGGTCCGGGAAGATCCCACATGCCGCGGAGCAACTAAGCCCATGCGCCACAACTACTGAGCCTGTGCTCTAGAGCCCGCAAGCCACAACTACTGAGCCTGTGAGCCACAACTACTGAGCCCACGTGCTGCAACTACGAGCCCGCATGCCTAGAGCCCATGTTCCGCAACAAGAGAAGCCACTGCAGTGAGAAGCCCGCACACCACAACAAAGAGTAGCCCCCACTCACCGCAACTAGAGAAAGCCCACAAGCAGCAATGAAGACCCAATGCAGCCAAAAATAAATAAATTAATTAATTAAAAAAAAAAAAAAAAAAAAGAACCTGACCTTGGACAGGTTAAAGAGAACAAACACCAGCAGGAATCATGGGTGCAGTTGCATTGCTAGGGGTAGAAACACAAAGTAGATGGCCTTAGTTTAGCATCCTAGGTGAGTTTGGAGTGAAAGATGACCTTGAAACATTTTAAGACCAATAGCATCTGTTATTCAATTTTCAGTTGTCCCTTTATTCTGAACTGTGCCACATTTCACCCTCTCTTACTCCCAAACTTCCTGTAAAAATTCTACTCTTCACAGCAGTCTGGGGCTAGTGGCGAATGAAGAATTAAGGGATAGAGTAAAGTGAAGTAAAGGCTTTTCTTCATTTCTCTTTGGCTAAGACCAGCAACTTGTCAAGAAAATGGTGTCCTGAATGATAGAGTGAGTGCAGATTCTGGGCCCTGCTCCTCTTTCCATGACCTTCTTATCCAGCAGTATCCAGCACAAGACACTCTGTATCTCTCTGCTCCAACCATACAGGTCTTGTTCTTGATGTGCTCCTTACAGAGACTGCATATGCTGTTCCCTTTAATTAGGGAGCTCTTCCATTCCCTTTTTATCAAATTAACTATTTCTCATCCTCAACTCCATCATCATTTACACAAGGAAACTTTCCCCGACTAGGTCAGCCTCCTCCTGATTGCCTCTCCTTAGTAGCATGTATCATAGTTACAATTTTACATTTATTTGTAAGATTATTTCATTCATGTCTGCTTCCCCTGTGGATAGAAGCTCCATGAGAGATGTTTTTGCACCATTATATCCCTAGTTCCTAGAATAGTGCCAGTTGCAAAGTGGGTCTCAGTAGATACTTGTTCAATGATATGGGAAAAAACTATTTTTTCCCAAAGACATTAGACATAGGTGACCCCTGAAATGGAAGGCAGAAGATAACTTGGGTTCCACATCCATTCACTGAGTCCCTCCAGTGTGCCAGACGCTGTGCTAAGTCTTAAGGATACATGATGAATGGGACACTGAGCATTGCCCTCATGGTTTCTTTAAAGCTTCTCTTAACTATGTATAAGCTAATTATAGTGATGATGACAATGATGATAATAATGTAAAAGTGATAGTGAATATGTATAGTAGATTGAGCATCTACTGTATACCAGATATACTACAAGGTAGGTGCCTTATGTTCATCAATTCACCTGATTTTTACACAATGTATGAGGTAGGCATTTATCATCTCTAGTTTACAGCTGAAGAAATAGGAGCATCAGAAAAATTAAATTTCTTGCTCGAGATTACTCATCTAAAGCTCAAACTCATCCAGAGACTCTGGTCTAGATGACTTTTAAGACTGCATTTTTAGATACTAGAGATAGGAATGAAAGTCAAGCAGAAATGAATCTGAAATCCCCCTAAAATCTCAAACTCCAATATCCTGCTCTCTGAGTACAATGTCTCTCCAAGTCTCATTCTCAATCAACCTCACAGAGACCCTCAGAACCTCAACTTCTTACTCTGCCTATTCACTGGCCTCCCTTCAGCCCCACTTCCATCCTTAGCTTTCACAGAGCCTTGATCCCCTCATAGCCCTCTACTTTTATTACATCCATCAGTGAAATCTCAATGCCATGATCAACCTCCTCTACTCATACACAATTTGATCCCTACATCACTCACATGGAGGAGTTGTGAAGATTAAATGAGTCAGTACATGCACTCTTTAAAACAATTCCTCACACGTACTTAGTTTTATTGTTTTTATTTATTCCTGAGTAGTCAAGCACTGTTCGATAAAGTCTTGTCTGTGATGATTTAGACAACTTCAGGTGGATCCTTAATGTTTCTGTCAATCTTCTTACTTGGCAAAGTTTAAGCTCCCATATATTTTTAAGTAATATTCCAAATCTCTATTCTTCACAGGTCTTCTACACAACTCCCAATAGAGTTGCCTTCAGCAAATGACCTTGGCAGTGGACATCTTTGTTGCTTGCTCAGCATCCATTCCCCTTTTATTCTGGCAATTACCACCTCCCTCCTCATTCACCATTCTCATGTCTGTGGTTTGGGTGGATGACCATATCCTCTTGGTCATAGTGATCCATTCAACAGTAGGCATTTGATCCAATGTGAGCCAAACAAAAACTTTCCTAAGACCTTAGAAGCATGACCGTAAAACACATCTTTAGACCATAGGTAAATAGACTTCTCTTTTACTTTTGACGATGTCTATCACTTCACTTCTCAAACTCTCTATCTAGGTCCCAAGATGACACAGCTCTCTCTCAGTCCCCCTAAAACCACTCTTCTCTATTATTTCCCTTATAGTTTCCTCTTCTGTTCACTGGTTTTCTCATGCTACATTCTCCTTGGGTGATCTAACTACTCCATAGTTTTCATTCTTACTCTATGCTGTTGACACTCAAATCTATATATACCCAATTCAGTGTCCTACCTGGAACTTAAAATGTTTGCTGTATATTTACACCTTGATGCTCCAAGGGCATCTCAAATTCAACTTACTAAAAACAGAACTTATTATCTTACTTCCAAATCTGCTTTCCCTGCTATATTCTCTGTCTCCGTTTATAATACCACAGTCTCCCAGAGGTGCAAGCCCATTTTTGTCTTCTGACCTTCAACTCACCTGACCTGACCCAACACATTGTTGGTCTTCTAAAATATTTACTGAGTAGATTCCCCCCTTGTAGCAGATGCTAATGACCACCTGCCCAACAAACATTCTCCCTGCCTCCTTCCCTGCTAACAGAATTCCAGTTTTGCTCAGGTATCCACGTGATACTGTAAAGATATGTGCTTGAGGGAAAACTGGCATCAATCTCTGTCCCAGCTCCAAAGGATGAGTCTTGATTTGTCTATTCTAAGCCAATCATGATAATTCTTGTCAAAGAATAACTCAGAAATATTTAGTTAGTTATCTGCACAGAAATATTTGACTCATATATGAGACAAACAGTCATTAGATTGTTGTCAATGAACAAAGGCAAAACAACAGGAATTATGGGAGGAGAGGAGGAAAAAAACCAGACATTCTGGGCACATTAAATCTTGTTTTATATGTTGGATAAACTGATTAGCCAGCAGCTGCTTTTGTTCATTCTGCTGCCACTTTTTGCAAAATCCTTTTACCCTCTCCACCTTCCACTAGCTCAGCAGGTATCACATTCTCTGGAAAACCTCTCTAGTCAACACCTAACCCCTGCTACACACTAAGTATACTAGAAACCCTTCCTTTGTTTAGGACAGACAGACAGACAGACAGACACACACACACACACACACACACACACACACACAGCATTGCATGCTAGCTGCTAGATCACTCTTTCTCTAGTTAGATGGGGGGCACTCTACAGTTTAGGGGGAAAATATGTGCTGTACAATAAATATAGATCCACTTGGGTAAGGTGGGATTTTGAAAAAGGAAAGAAAAAGCCGCATTCATTGCTTCTGATTAGTTGTGACTAAGGACCCTTGGTGTTCTGCAATTCTAGAACGTGGATTATCTGATGTACATCATTTCTGAAATGTGTGGTTACTAAACTCCTAAATAACTGGAGAGAGATTCCCTTAGGGAACACATAAAACTAGATCTGTCATTTATTGAGCATTTTTTTCAAGTGTTATAAAGTGCTTCATAATAACCTTGTTAATAGATGCTTGCCCAGGACAAGTAATAATTTACTGGACAAGGTATAAAAGTTCCTGTTTTATTCATTTCCAACTGTATATTTTGTATGAAGGGAAACAACTCACAGAACTTTCAACTTTTCCCGCTTTTTATTTCGAAAATTTTTAAGTACAATGAAAAGCTCATTATACCTTTCACCTAGAACCACCAATCATTAACATCTTGCCATATATGCTCTCTCCCTTCTTCCCTTCTACCTCTCCCCAACACGAACACACCACACATTTTTACGACTGAACAGTCTGAAAATAAGTTGCAGACATCACCATGTTACCCCTTCATCCTTCAGCATGCATCTCCTAAGAAAAGGACATTCTCTTACACAGCCACAATATCATTGTCACACTCAAGAAATTTAGCATTAATACAATGAAATTATCCAATACGTAGTCTATATTCAAATTTCCCTAATTGTCCCAAATCTGATTTAGCTTTTTTTCTCACCTGGATCTTACCAAGAATCATGCATTACATTTGGTTGTTATGTCTCTTTAGTATTCTTTTATCTAAAACAGTCCCTCAACTTCTTAAAAATCTTTCAGTTACATTGGTATTTCTAAAGAATCCATACCCATCATTTTGTAAAATGTCCCACAGTACATCTGATTGTTACCTTATGGTTGGATTCAGGTTAAGCATTTGGGAGAAGAATACTACATAAGAGATGTTTCCTTCTCAGTGCAGAGCATCAGAAAGTAGTTTCACTATTGGTGATGTGCAGTTTGATCACTTTTCTCTTTTTTTTTTTTTGTGTACACTTCTCAAGTGAATCATTTATTATGGGAAGCTCATAGAGATGAGACCAATATATCCATTTATTGAGCATTTAGTAAAGTGAAATGGTGAATAAGGTAATTATTTCATAAAATACTTTAAAGGTAAAATGGTCAGGTTTCAATTATCTGGATATTTTCACTGAAACATTTTTAGCATCTTAGGAAACAGAATTATCTGCACAGTTGTTTCAAATCTGCAATTCTCTTTGTTCACACAGATCTGGCCAGCTAATGGCATCTATTATCTCCAATTCGCAGATCAGCACAAAATTCAAATGGCTTAAAAGCAGCCCCATATAGTGGAAAACAGAGATTCATCTAGAGTCCAGAGTAGTCAAACTTGTCTCATACCCTTAAGCAAATCACATGCTCGTCCTGGGCCTCAATTGTCTCCTTTGTGTACTGAAGAAATAGGACTTTAAGATCTTTAAAATTCTACCATTTTAAAAGCTCATTCATATCTGTAGTTCACTACCAAATATACCGTGAATCATTGTGACTCCTAATTATAAATGCTTATGACTTGGGCAAGATCAAATTAACTGTAATATTTTTTCCTGGTGGAAATAACAGAATTTTAGGAATAAGAAGGAGTTATGGAAATTATCCCATCAACCTCCCACACGATGTGGGAAATCCCATCCTATTGGGAGATCCAGACTTCTGGTTTTCTCCCCTTTGACCATCCCTTTCCCCCTTCTCATTGCTCTTGAACAACACCTGGATGTAAAATCCCTGGACACTTTCCTTCCTCCCCATCTAGTCCACCAGTTCCCTAAAACTCTATTTATCTTCTGCCCAGCCTGGGCAATCACTTCAGCATTGCACTTACAACTTCCTCAATACCCACAGCAATTCTAATTATACCAGGTGTACTTGAATGTTTATTTGTATGCCAAATACTGCACAACACACTTGCATAATATAGAACAGCTGTGCAGGGAAACAAAAAATCAGCTTGTGAAGAATGCTGTAGGTTTGAGTGTACACTTTCTAGAATAAAGATATGTATTTAACTACATGGTAACCTAACCAAGCAAATACCACTGACCAAATCATAAATTATTCACGTAGAGTAATAATGGCAACTTTTCCAGGTGAAATTGAGACACCTGCCAATGAAACTGAAAATATTACATATGTAATCTTTTTTAATTAATTAATTAATTAATTAATTATTGGCTGCATTGGGTCTTCGTTGCTGCAGGCGGGCTTTCTCTAGTTGCGGGAGTGGGGGCTACTCTTCGTTGCAGTGCACGGGCTTCTCACTGCGGTGGCTTCTCTTGTTGCGGAGCACAGGCTCTAGGTGCGTGAACTTCAGTAGATGTGGCACATGGGGTCAGTAGTTGTGGCGCACGGGCTTAGTTTCCCTGTGGCATGTGGGATCTTCCCAGACCAGGGCTCAAACCCATGTTCCCTACATTGGCAGGCAGATTCTCCACCACTGCGCCACCAGGGAAGTCCTACATATGTAATCTTAAGGGTCTTAAAATATTGAGGGCTGCAGACATGTGAGGTAACAAATATTCCCTCTGATGTGTAGTGATGTGCTATGGTTTAAGTTGGAGATGGAATACAATGATCGCAGATGAAGAAATGTGACCCTGAGGGTTTGAATGGGTTTTTATTATATTTTTCAAGAGTAAATAAGTACATCATATTTCAAAACTACATGCTTTTAATGCTAACGTAACCCATGGGTGCCTTTCTTCATATTTTACTCCCAATAGATTTCTTTACAAAGTCGTTATGTGAATAGTTATATTAGAAATCAGGATGAAATACTGGCACAAGAAGGACTCTTAGAGATCATTCAGTCTGTTAGTGAGGGAATTGAGGCCCAAAGGGGCAAAATCACTTTTCCAAAGTTGTACAGCTCTGGTGATCCAGCCAGATCTAGAGCCTGGTTTTGAGGTCAAGCTACTTTCCCAGTGATTTTCAAGCCTGTCTGTCTGGGGGCTTGAGGAGTCTCTCCCTTGGAAGAGAGAGTTGATTATTTCTCACCTTCTTCAGCTAGAACCCACTACTTTTGAGGATTTTACATACTGTGGTTCTACTTAAAAATTTGAACTAGAGAAAAGGATTCTAGTGTTAAAACATATGTATTTTAAAAAATTGGTGACCAGACCTTATTCTTCCAAATGGTGATTGAAATTTTCCCTGTAGATAACTGAATACTAATAGTCAATATTAGTATGAAGTTCTGGATTATATGC
Source organism: Eschrichtius robustus (assembly GCF_028021215.1). NCBI lineage: Eukaryota > Metazoa > Chordata > Mammalia > Artiodactyla > Eschrichtiidae > Eschrichtius > Eschrichtius robustus. Next base: position 64,705,248 of record NC_090825.1, read on the forward strand.
ATTTCATATATTTTAATTTAAATTGGTTCTTTAAGTAAATGCATCAAACATGTTTCTACAGATAAAGATGCAGATCAAACTGGATAAAATCTTCTCTTTTGCTCTCTTCACATTCAGCAGCCTTCTCCTTGATTTTTGCCAGTATACTACCTAGCTCTTTCAAAATGAAGAGAAATAAAATAGATACCATAAGATGAAATTAAAAAAAAAACAAACAAGTTTAGGTTTCTACAAACTACCCAGCACTCACCTGGTGGGAGTCTGACATGTTATGTATAAATGGCTAGAAACCTATCAGATTCATACTACTATGTAATAAGAAATTTATTTTCACAGCTCTATTCCTTCTCAAGAATTTCTTCCCTAGGAATACAAACGTTGATTGATATCAGATTAACAACAGCACACATTTTCCTAAGTTTTTTGCACGTTATGATTAATAGTAAGAGTTCCCTTTCTAACATTGTGGTGACTGTAGCCATGTTTTCCTGGGGTCATGGAATGGCCTATATTTTAGTTTCCCTGGGCTTTCTGGATTTCTAGTTAACTGATATTTTAGTGCCTGAAATTTTTCAGTGATCATTTCATCCTTCCTTAATCCTAAAATGTATTTGATTATGGAATTAAATTTGAATAGACTATTAAAAACGTAAAATCCAAGCATGAATATTTCTTGAAGTGGTCGTTTTCCCCATTAGAACAAACTCAGCTTGCACAGTGATAATTCACAAGCATTTTGAATTCCAGTTATGAGCTTCTTTCCTTTATTAGAGCAATTCAGATCCATGAAAATGGAAGCACATTTCAAAAATATCAGGAGCACAGATTTCCCTTAAAATTTTTTTAACTTTCACAGAAAATTAAGGTTTTCTGAGCTATAATTTCATTTTTTTTGACACTCTGATAGGTGTATGGCTTTCCTCAAAACAGCTGTTTTCCTTCACTACCTGTGGTGATGTGGTTACAATATTAAAAACGAAAGGCATGCACTAAACTCCGGCAATAATATTTCTAAACTAATCCAGCATGAGGAGAAAAGTGATTAGAAAGGTGACAGTTCCCAATGGAAGATGGATAAGCTATTTCTAGAAACTACCATTACTACTGCAAAAACTAATTGCTTTCCTCCCGTTTTTGGATATTTTCACCAGTTCAGGAAGGACAAAGTGTGAAGAAACTTCACCTTGCTGCTACTTATAATGTTTCTTTCCTGAAACTGCACAGAGCTTTGGGTGTCCAAAGCAAGTTTTTGAGACAATAGACTAATGTGCTTAAGAGAGAAAAGATGAAAGTGTTTCTGTGTCTATGAATGAGTAGATCAATAACTCACTGTTGATTTGATAAGTATTATGGAGTGCCTACTATGTGGCAGGCACTGAGCTGGACAAAAACAAAAAATATAGAGTCTTTGCCCTGGATGGGCTTACATATTAATTCTAATGTGACGTAAGTAGTAATAGTCAGTTGGAAAAATTACTATGGTAGTCCCAGGATAAGGAATGCCTCAAATATCACCCTGGTGCCCTTTTACGGCCTTGCAAAATTTGTTTTAAGCCAGTTCTACCAAAACTTACATTAGGCTAGCAGTTAATTATGGGTGTGGCATATATATTACCTATTTTTAAGTTCTATAAAACTCAATAAAATATACTAATAATACATCGTGAGATCTGGGAATATTTGGGCTGACGGCTGAAAGCAAGAGCCTCAAGAGCTGTCCTAGTGACTCTTCTCCATGGCATTGTATTGTGGAAAGAACATAAGCTTTGATCTAAATCCAAGTTCTTCAAGTTATTAATTGAATTAGCAGGAGCAAGTCACTTAGTTTTCCTCAGTCTTGGTGTCCTTATGTGTAGAACAGAGCTAAAAATAATTTCTGCCTTGTGAGATTATTGTGAGAGTGAATTGAACTAATATATGTGAAAGCACTCTGTAAAATTTGAAGTCCAGCAAAATGTTGCTTTTTTATAGCAAATTCACAACAATGCCCATTAATCAACATGGAAACAATATTGCTGTAGTCATAGTACCAACCTTTAAGATGAAGAATGCTTGTTACGTCTGTCAGAAACCCTGATCATGGTTAATATTACCCTATGGCTGGTTAACATTTTTAAGTAATAGCTATTTGATTTCATGGAAAGAAAGATCCTATTTCTTTTCTTGAGAAGGTTACAAATTATTTAAACTTTATATAAAACTGGACTAATAACTCAAAAGGGCAAACTGAATGAGAATCATTTCCATAATCACATGACAAAGCGATAAGAACTTATGTCCTAAAAGGAAAGGAATTGTATTGGTTGGGATGTTTTTGGTTGCAAATAACAGAAGATCTAACAAACACTAGTTTAAGTCAAAAGGACATTTATTGTTTATTTAACAAGAGTCTAGTTATACGCAATCCCAGGGCTCAACAATGTTAGGGCTCTGGGTCAGCATCTTTGACATTATCTTCATCTTCTATCATGTTGCTGCCTTATGTGCAGTCACAAGATGTATGTTTCCCTTCCAAGCATCAGTCCTTTACAACAATATCTCAGACAGGAAGAATAGGAGCACTCCAAGGAAATCAAAATATTACCCAGAAAGCCCCTGGAGATTCACTCTTACATCTGATTGGCCAGAACTGGCTCATGTGACCACCACTAACTGTAGGGGAAGCTGAGAAAACAAATATCCAGCAGAAGACCTTATGGCCATACCAGAAGGGCCTTAGACCAACTATGATTCATTTCTTGGGGCTAGGCACATTGTGACCAAACAAAATCAGGGTTTTAATAATTAGGGTAAAGGAGAGTGGAGAAAGACTGTTGGAAAACTCCCTGATGGTATCCATCTGAGATATTTTAAATGTGTGTCTACAACTAGTTAATGAGCTAGACCCTATACAAAAGAAATATTGTCCTTGCCTTTTAAGAGAGATTCTAAAAACCATAGCCTGAGTTGTAAGGTTCTGGTAAAGAAAGTCCAGTAAACCAGCAAATAAAATATTATATATCATAGCAAAGAAAGTCAGGCTAAAAGCCATTTGCCTCTATCCCCCCTGAAGCATGTCGAGTCTGTGACTCAGTGGTTGCTTTCTCTCTTGTGAAGTACTGATCGAAATGGTTATTTTAGTGTTTTAGCCAACAAGTTCTTACCCACCTAAGTATGAGTTCTGTGATTAGTTACAAGGTGTAGAGCTCTCTTCAACCCATCAGCCTTTTCTGTTAATTTGTTTAAAATTTTGTTTCCTAGGCTGGGCTTTGATAATACAAACAGAAACAGTTAAGAACCAACTCCCACCTGCTAACTCAAATGAGGGCTGTGCAGTTTGCCCTCTTTTCATGTTATGTCTCACTGATAGCTGACTTTACATCATTCCCTGTTTTGTTAAAGCTAGATCTAAGTTGTGACAAATTACTTTTTTATAAATGCTATCTCTTCAACTCCCACTGTATCTAGCCAGAGACACACCACCTTATGATTCCACTGAATATCCTCTGAGAAGGAACATTAGTTTCAGAAGGAACACTATCTGAGGACAGCCTGGAAAGGTGATGACAATGTGTATTAGTTCAGACTTCGGATCCCTACTAAATTTTAAAAAGTGATCAGTCTTAGGGTTTATTTCTTTTGGCACTTAAAAAAGCTTGCTTTTTCCTCCCTTACAATCTTAATAAATTATAATAGCATTTTTGTCATACCAGATATCAGATGAAATGAACCCATTGGCAAAAAAAAAAAAAATCTGAAATAATAAATTCGTACAATTACAACTTCTCTCTGCCCTCCTCCCATTCAGCTTACTCCATCTTTCATTCTGGTTTCAGATATTAGTAAGTAATGGAATAATACACAGGAAATGAACAGCCCCTCCCCTGCCTTATAAATCAGAAAAGTCATTTACAGGAGCTGAGTGATGGAGGGAGAGGTATGTGGCAAGGGAATTGAACCTTAATGGCCACTCAAGAGCTATAACCGTCTACCTCTCTGCCAGTCTGTCTGTCTGTCTCTCTCCTTCCCTCCCCTCCCCTCCCCATCTTTCTCAATATTGCCTCCTCCCCCATTTTCTTTCTTTCAGTCTCTTTCTCTCTTTCTTTCCCACTTTACAAATCTCTCAGGCCTGGGAACCTATTGTCTTATTGGGAGGTGGTCTGTGTGTTTTAAACATTGAATTCTCCCAAGTGCCTAAAGTCACTCCTTAGGATGAACTTTCCCTTCACAATGGGATGCTTGGTTACTGGTCCTCCCTGGTGGCCCCTGTTTTTGATCTGTGTGGTTTTCTGCAAGATGTTAATTGTGTGGTTCAACCTTACATTGTCATGAAAGAAGTCAGAGTCATGAAAATAATCAAGATTTGAAAATAAAAAAGTCATCAAAACATTGTTTGGAATGTACTTCCTAGTTATATTCAAATATGGCCACTGTGGTAAACTGAGAGTTTTCAAAATTCAAGCAAGAAAATGGATAGTTGTATCAGGTTCTGAAGCAAGAGATATAAGGAGTTATCATTCTTTTTTATCTACTTTCTAATATTTCTTTTCCTTCTTCCAACTTCAAGCTAGGAATGAACTCTTTCACTTCTCAAGACACCAGCAGATCATCTAAACCATCTTCTAAACCTTGATTATACATTTAGAATCACCTGGGAAACCTCAAAAAATTTTAATACTTGAGTCTCTCCCAGAAATTATTATATCATTGGTCTTCAGTAAGCCCTGGGCATCAAGATTTTTTAAGAAGTCCCAGGTGTTATAATATCCAACCAAAGTTGAGAACCATTGATGGTTATGGAAGAAGTTGTAAAACAATGATGGAAAAACATGTTTGGTGGGCAAGTCACTTTGTGAAAGACTATATAAGTTATGCTATAGGTTTGGCTGCTGTGATAGAAATCCAAAATAACAGTGGCTTAAACACAACAAAAGTTATAATCTCTATTATATTACAGACTGAGCTAGTGGGCATCTCTGCTTTGAGAAGTTATTAGAGGCCCAAGGTCTCTTTATTTTGTTGCTTTGCCCTCAATCACATGGTTCAGAACAACTCAGCACTATGTCCACATTCTAGTTAGCAAAATGGCACACTCTTTCTTTTTAAGGAAACAACCTAGAGATTGCACATGTCACTTCCATGTCCCATCCAACAAACCAGAACTTAGTCATAAGCCCACAGACTGTTGCAAAGAAAGCAAAGAAATGTAGCCTTTAATGTGAGCAGCTATCTACCCTGATAAAACATGGGCTTCTATTATTCTGAGGACAAAGGAGGAATACTGGAGGAAAACTGGCATTCTTTGCCACAAACATCTTATTGTCTTTCCAAGGTGAAGTCTTAGAGGTTCTGAAGTAGTTGGATTCAGCAGGAGGGAAGGAATGGGAGAAGAGGAGAGAACTCTGTGGTTAGAGAGAGTGAGTTCAGTGTTCAAGGTATTGGAGTAGGAGTCATCCAGGAGCTGGCTTGGGTGAGTCAAGTAGCGATAGATGAGATTCCCAGAGTAAAGGAAGTGCAGGGACGATGGGGCTACAAGTCTCACATGTGGAAGCCACTGTACAGAAGGCTGTTGTCACCTGATCCTCTGCTGTGAATGCTGTTGCTTTTCCCACCCCATGTATTTAATAACGAAAATAGAATGGGGCTATTTATCAGGTCATATTCTGATCCCTGGAAGGGCTTGGAAAGAAATGATTTTTACAGCATAGGATTGCAAAAACTTATGCTGAATGAGGGATTTACACCTTTCTTTCAAACCCAGGCCACTGTTGGTGGGCATAGAACACTGGGTGTGTTGATTGCTAACATGATTTATTGCTGTCCCTGTGTATTCAGCTACATTCTATGACCTTTCTTTCACAGTGTCCTCTGCCTTGATAAAATCACTCTATTCTATGTCAAGTCTTTTTAATTCTTTTTCTGAATCAAGTAAGAAACAATTTCCAATGGATTCAACTCTAACTTTTTGCTCATTGTTTATTCCCTGGAGACTGAATAATACATTTAGAAGTTGAAGAATTGTAAGCTGCTGCTTTGTACACAGTGTCTTTAACTTTTTTGTCCAGGTTTTCAGCCTAGCCTCAGATGAACCTTTTATTTTTTTCTTTTTTACACATGAACTTTGGGTGTCCAATGTTAATCACTTGCGTCTGTGATAAATCATTTGTGTCCCCCAAATATATGGAATCATTTAACTGGGCACATGGGGGGGATAATTGTACATACAAGAAAGAATGGTAATTAAGCAGTTATGCACAAAAGTAGTATTGCAACAAAAAAAGGGGGGGTGTTGGGAAAGGACCTGAAACTTTATCCTCTGGTGGTCCATCCATCTACCCATCTACCCATCCATCCATCATTCCATTAAAAAAATCTTGCAAAGTGTGAGTCTCTATAGAACTTACTAAGATTCAAAGATTGTTATAAAATGTTTCCAGTCTTTGAAGAGTTTATATGTCATAACTTGAGCAGACCCAGTTTTGAGAAAAGAAAGGAAGTTTGTCAGGAAGAAAGGAAGGAAAGGAGATTATGTACCAACTGTGTTCTAACTACTGTGCCAAGTTTTATATACATCATCTAATTAATCATCAGGACTAAGAAAGACAAAGGCTATATCACAATTTGGTAGCAGAATGTAAATGCATAAATAACTATAACCACGTGTCATTGGTACTGTATCAAGAGTAGGAGCCCAGATAAGGGACAGGCTGATTCTGCCTAGGATGGACAAGGAAAGCTTCCCAGAGGAGCCCCAATTTCATATGGGTCCTGATGAATGATCAGGAGTTGCCCAGGTAGAAAGATGGGAAGGACACTGTAAGTGAAAAGAACAATGTGCACAAAAGCATAGAGATGTGAGGAGTAGGGCAGGTTTGGACACTGTTGAGTGGTTGAGTGCTAAGAGGAGAGATTGGAGAGGTGGGTTGGGATTCTGTTTGCCAAGCTAAGGCATTTGAATTGTATTCTGTAGGTAATGGGGAGCTATTGAAAGTTTATAAGCATGGGAGTAACATGATCAGATTTATGTTTTGGAAAGATGACTGGAAAAATAAGCAACGGAGGAAAAGACTAAATACACTCATTTTCACCTAGCATATATTTATTGAGTACTTACCATCTTCCAAGCATCTTCTAGGGGCTGAAGATATAGCATTGAGCTAAATAATAAAAAATTCTTGCCCCTGTGCAACTTTAAGGAGGGAAACAGTCTATAAACAAATATATGCATATAATCACTGACGTGGTAAAAAGCGCTGTGGAGAAAATAAAGCAGGAAAGGAAGATACATACATTCTTTGCAATTGGGTGAACACTTCGCCCTATATATTGTAAATCCCACTGAGAAGGAAGGGAACATTTGAGCAAAGACCTGAAGGAAGAGAGAGCAAGCCATGTGGCTATCTGTAGGAAGAGAATTTTAGGCAGAAGGAATAGTGCAAAGCCCTCTGTATTATATGAGAGCTCTGAAAACCCTAAGATGACAAAAGAGAGGGATTTAAGATTTACATTCCCATATTTGTATGAAGGAGGCACTGAGCCAAAGAAATACTGATCACCTCTTACATATCATTCATAACTTCTACTTATTTGTCTAAAAGTATTTGAGTTTGACAGGATCTTCTTTTATAGATCATTATGGGGCCTGAATTTTAGACAGAAGTAACTAAACTGTTTCCTGCTATCACTCAAGACCAGCAATTTTGCGTTTAAGCGGTGAAGCCCAGTTATCATGCCAAAGCCAAGAGAATAGTTCTTTGTTTCCTTTGTAGTTTTAAGCTATTCATTTCATTTTCAGATGCTCAAAATCTGTACTTGATGACCACATTTAAGGAAACTCTCCCCCAAACCTAAGAGAGACACTGATTGGATGGCACATGTAGAAACCCTTCAGTAAATAAACAAGATGAGTAAAATTGGGAAAGTGTCTGGCTGATCATGGTCTAGCTGAGTGCATTGCACACACGGAGTTAAATATGAAGCCAGAACCTGGAGTGATATCATTAGTGTATACCATCCTGGAACTGTAGTCAGACCACACACATATTTAATGCACTGAACCCACCTTGAAATGCCCCTCAGCCCCTAGAGAATGAAGTACTAGAAAAAATCAAGGGGCTGGGGGGAGGATGCTGAGTGATCCATAATGCTGTCAATGTCACAATTCATCCTCAACAGCAGAATAAAGTTAATAGGGAAAGTTCTTTAGTCCTTGTTCAGCTGCCTGCCACCCAACTCTGTGGCAGAAAAGCAAGGAGGAAATAGATATATCATTATAGAATGCATCAATAATAAATTATAGAAATGTCTTATATATAAGGAGTAGTTCCCTATATTTATTTGAAGTATCAATCTTCAGGATTGTGTATTTGACCACTCAACACCAAAAAAAAAAAAAAAAAAAAAGAAACAGTCAAGTCTTTTTTTTAAGACTATTGATATTTTAATAATAAAGTAATAGTATGAGTCAAAAATATTGAACAAGAATTGAAAAGTGTCAAGAAAAAAAGAGAAGTAACATATTTCCTAGTGTTCAATAAAAAATTGGAATAAATGTTGTATCTATTTATAGCGTACGTAAAGGACATCTCTGGAAGTCAACTCTTCTATCTGAATTTTAAGTGTTATCATTTTTCAGCTCAGAGAATTTCATGGTTTATAGTAGAATATATTCATTCCAAATCTATGTAGCTTTACCTCCTAAAAATATTTCCTAAACTCTACCAGCATTGCACTACTTGGTTATGGAGTCAAGAACTTACACAATTCAACTAAAAGCTATCAAACATTTATTTAGAGGTTAAACACCTTCTGTGTTCAAGGTGCCGAGTGGGCAACGTACTGCAGGAAATGCAAACTGAGTAAAATCTAGTGCTTCCTCCCAAAGACCATAGGAAGTAAAGTAAAAAATGATAGTAGATGACACAATATGTTCAGTGCCCTAAGGGTTCAAAGGAGAGAGAGAAGACCATGGGTTAGAGAAATCAAGGAAGGCTTCAAGGAAAAGCGACATTTTGACCTAGAACCTTAATGGATGGATAGGATTTCAATAAGCAGAGATGAGGTTGGTTTGAGCAGAGTGGGGAAAACAATTCAGGGAAAGACAACTTATTTGAGAGGAGAGTTTCCTGTTTTGCTGGAGCATGATGTATGTATGTGGGAGTAGCCAGACTAAAGCTGGAAGGTGGGCGGCAGTCATGGGGTCTCTGGACTTGGATGTAAGCCTGCAGTCTGGACTCGATTCAGTCAGCAGTGGGGCTCCATCGAAGTCGATGGATGTGACATGATGTGACATGACACTACTCTGTTTATGCTCTGGTGCCCATGCTTCTGTACTCAGTCACATTCGCCTGCTGAAAGGGTGAGGCTGGTTCTCCAGCCCTGGGGGAGAGATTGGTTCTGTACTACAGATTTACTTGAAGGGCAGAGCATGGTAGGGGGTATTTACTTGAAGGGCAGAGCATGGTAGGGGGTATTTACTTGAAGGGCAGAGCATGGTAGGGGGTAAGTTCCTCCCACTCCCCCAGGGATAATCTAGCTGCTGAATGTGGACTGTGACCTGGCTATTTAAGTGTCGTTTGAGCTCCTGAACATTTTCAGAAGTGAGGGAAAAAACCAGCATCATCCACAAATATTTTTTAAGTGTAAATTTAAAATAAATTAATATAAAATAAATTAATTAAATAAAAATTAAAATATTTTTAAAGATATATTTTCAATTCACCTACTAGATGAACAGCAGCAGTTTTGCCCTGTTCTAGATTGGTGGTAAAATAGCAGTCTTAGCCAGAAGCAAAATAAAAGCTTGAACTCAGAACAGGAAAGGGCTAAGGCTAAGGTTGGTGCACCCAGTAGATAGGCTATGGAATCCTTGCCTTTGCAATACTGTACTATTATATAATAATTTCTCAGATAATTTTTTTACATTCTAATTTAGGAGAAGCAAAGATAATGTTAGGTATTTAGCAAGATACAAAAGAAGTGATAGCCATTCCAGAAATACAGAAATTCAAAAGAAACTTTAACCTATTAATAATGTGCATCATATAGGGCTCCCCTGGTGGTGCAGTGGTTAAGAATCCGCCTGCCAATGCAGGGGACACGGGTTCGAGCCCTGGTCCGGGAAGATCCCACATGCCGCGGAGTAACTAAGCCCGTGCACCACAACTACTGAGCCTGCGCTCTAGAGCCCGTGAGCCACAACTACGGAGCCCGCGTGCCACAACTACTGAAGCCCACAGGCCTAGAGCCTGTGCTCTGCAACAAGAGAAGCCACCACAATGAGAAGCCTGCGCACCACAACGAAGAGTAGCCCCACTCACCTCAACTAGAGAAAGCCCATGTGCAACAAAGAAGACCCAACGCAGCCAAAAATAAATAAATTTTTAAAAAAAACTCACTTTAAAAAAAAATAATTTGCACCATATAACATCATATGTAGTAGCATATAAAGTTCCAGAGTGTTTTCCTCTGAGTTATGTTCAGCACCTATAAACCCTGTTTAAACATCATCTTGCCAGGGGGCTGTTTGCCCTGTTTGTCCATTCTGGGCACCAGAAGATAGGCTGCAGTGGTTAGTTGGGTTTGTATTCCACATACAGACTTTTAACAGTACCTAAAAATGGTTCTTTAATCGAGATTTTTAAAAGACACAGAAACCTTAATTAAGAATGGCTGAAACCCTTGTAGGATGAGAACTTTACAGTACAAACTCTTATTTGATAAGACCAAAAGCAGTGTTGTGTCAATTAATCCAAAAATTTGGTTAAAGTCCCAACTCCTAAAAAATAACAAAACATGCTTTGGCAATATTTTGATGTACAGTCAAGGTCTTTTTTCCCCCTTAAGTGCAGATCTGTGTTTTAAAGACTTTCTTACATAAATCACATCCACAATGCATCTATTTCTAGTTTCAGTTTATTTAAAGTAAAGCAGACATTTCTGAGGCAGTCTGAATCTAGAACCTGATGGGACTTTTATGATTCCTATTACAGTCTTTTAAACATTTTTTTGCTCACCTCTATTGTAACAATAATTTTTTTAGTGGTTTGGGGTTATTAAGACTTTCTAATACAGTCAACTTAATTTTCAGAAAAACAACTACTCTCTTTTTTGCTATCCTAGTTTGTCGATTTTCATAATATTTAATTAAATAAAATACTACAATCACAATTCTAATTAACCCAAACAGGCTTGGGAACAAATACAATGAACTCTTGGTTAGTAAACCACAGCAGAAATGGGAGCAGAAGTCCTTGGATATATTGGAGAGTAGTTACTGCCCTCATGTGCTCAGCCTGTTGTGCATATCAGAAAATTCAGTCCACAGAGGGAATGGAGAACATCTGTGAATCTGGCAAGTTAGTTAAGTGGAAGTGGTTGAGAGTTTCTACTGTATACAGTTAGTTAAGCAGTTAGTTTTTGTTAACTACCCAGAATAGCTATGTGATTCTAGATAAACATTACTAAAGAAATGGTTAAACACACACAGACATGCACATACCTAAAGCAAAGGTATTTTTCTTAGGTGTGGGGAAAGGAAATGTCGGTTCTGGCCCTATTGTGAGCTTCCGTTTGTATGTTGTTGGTATTCTTATGTGTTCTACCCTGAATGTTCATCTGTGCTGTAATTTCTATATATCAGGGCTTTTATATTAATTACAGAATTTTTAAACTCCTTAAAATATAGTGATTATTTTATAGGCTTTTCTAAGAATAAGTGAAACAATGCATGTAGAGTGTTAATCACTGAGCTGATGAGCTTTACCCTCCCCCGCCATCTTCTTCCAGTTTGAATGCAATTGTCCGAAATCCGGACTTTGAGTAGAGTCTTCTTCAAAAGCATATTGACCAACTTGAAGGGGTTCCCACTGGCCAAATTTGGAATAATCCAAGCATCAGAATGAACAATGACAGGAATTAATTAAACACATTAAATTTTAAACATATCTATGAATTCATACGCCTAGGAAATAAATTTAAAAGAGAGGGGAAGAAGGGAAAGCTCTTCTCTAGAAAAAAAAAAAAGCCCGTTAGTAAATGTAGAAGAAATAATAGAAATAATAAATTACCATTTTACAATCACCACAGTAATTACAATTATTTAGTCAAAAATTGTCAGTGGATGCTAAAACAATTGGGTGAAAGAACATTGGGGAATGGGATGTTCAAACAATCCTGCCTCATAGATTCTCATTTACTACAAAGGGAAAATACAGCTTTAACAATGGAGAAATCTGGTGAATACTACCTTCACCAAGAGACTACACATAGCATCACCAATGAGGTACAAGCTGGCATCATGAGGTCCCTAATTTGTTGCACACAAAGTCATCTGTGTAGTATTCCTGCTCCAACTCCCCAAGTCCCAGTTTAGCCTGAATCTAATTACGAGAAGGCAATCAGACCAATCCAAATTGAGAAACATTCTGTAAAACAAAACAGTATCATCAACAACAAAATATGTAAATCGATGTGGCGAAAGAGAGAAAGGCTGGGAAATGATTTAGGTTAAAAGAGACTAAAGGGACAATTGGGGAAATTTGAATATGGCCTGTATAATACATAATGTTATCAAATCAATGTTAACTTTCCAGTCTTATGGTTATGTAAGAGAATGTCTTTATTCTTAGGGGTAAAGTGTCAGAAAAACAATAATAATAATAATTGTTGTGTTTATGTGTGATGTATAAAAGCATATATATGAGAGAGACAGAAAGCAAATGTGACAAAGTAATTGGGGAATCTCCATAAAGGTTATATGGATGTTCATTATACTTGGAAACTTTCTGTAGGCTTGTAATTTTTTGAAACAAAAGCTGAGAAAGATAAATATATCTCTACAGCTCTAGGTACTGCTCTTCCTAATTTGCTATTACACAGATTAGTGCAATGTTGGATCAGCCAGTGCGAATTGTACAATTGTCCTCTGTCACCCATTTATAGGTTTGCTCCGTGACATGCATTCTCTCCCATAGCCACCACTTACAGCAGAGCATACAGAACCAAGGATTTCCTCTTGCACAGTAAAGCAAAAGCATCTCCAATATCTTGAAGTAGATTATATGCAGATCTTAGTGAAACTTGATAGTGGAAGAAGACATAGCAAAGAGCAAACCTTCTGACAGGGCCTCAGGGGTGCTTGCTAGAATTCCCACTAACTGCATAGAATATTAACCTAGTCACCAAGATGCCCTATGCAATACTTTAACTTGACGTACACATAACTGAGACTGTTAGGAAAAATAAACAGGCCAAAAAGCTGACAGGAGAATTACCAGAGAAAATAAGGTAGATGGCAATCATATGACACAAGTCTCTCCTAAGCCAGTTAAAACTCAAAAGTTCAGCAGAAGTTTTCTGACCAAACAGGTCCAAATGGAGGCCCAAGTGGAGGAAGAGCTTGCTCCGCTGAAGGTTCCCGAGGGAGACTGCAGTGAGCAAAAGCGATAGGGTCGTCCCTGCAACTCAAGCACAACAGAATCACAAGGTGTAACTCTGTGACGGGAGCAAGATAACAGCACTGTGGAAACTTTGGTCTCTTTAAGAAAGGTGTGGGCATTTTCTACGCACATGTCACAAAACAGTCCTGTCAGCAAGATCCAAGTATAAGAAAGGGAAACTCTAAGGTACAATCCAAACAACAAGATGAGAATATATACACAGGCAGGAAGGTGTAACAGAGAGGTTAAGGGTGACTTTCCACCGATAGGGTTGATTAAGACATTCAACTCTTCAGCAGAATAAGTGAGAGGGACTGTTTTAAAGACTGGCCAAGTTTGTGTCTAATAATTCTCTTCTTCAAACTAAGAACTTCCTTTGGTGCCAGTAGAAAAGGTCATATTTGTTTGAGCCAGATGTTAGTAGCCTAGAATGGGAAGACATTTTGAACAACAACAACTACAAAAGTATTAGGAGAAATGTGAAAACCAAAGAGCTAAAGCAGACAGGCCATGGGAATTAGGGAACATACAAACTGTTGCTTCACCTACATGGATTTTCTGACCCTAGGATCAGGTGCTATAGGAATCACAAACATTCTAAAGAACATAAAACATCAGAAAATAAAAGGGGCTTTAAATATGATAATACACATGGGATAATAATGTCTGAACTTTTCAAGTTCTTGCTATGGACCAGGCAGGCAGAGTTCTAAGTATTCTATCTCATTTACTCCAATTCTCTGAGTTAGGTGCCACTATTCCCATATTACTTATGGGAAAATGAAAGCACAGGGCAGTTAAACTACGCAAGGCAGAGCCAGGGTTTGAAACCAGGCAAACTGGCCCACGTGCTCTTAACTACTGTTCTTTGCTGAAATGTTATTAAACCATTACAGTAATCTTTTGATAGACCCCTTAATGGCATGGTAAAGTGTTTTAAAAAATTTAAAATGGTGGCAAATATGTATACGCAGTATGCTCCCAGTTTTAAAAATATGATGATTAAAGGAGAGAGAGAGACTGAGGGAGAAAAAGCAAGCATGAGGAACACCGAGAGAGAAGGTAGGAAGGCAGTATGCAAGACGTCAGTGCTAATCTCTCAATGATAGTTTCTCAGTAAATTTTATCTTCTTATTCTTTTTATGAAATTTAAAATTTTTCTATGGTGAAAATGTATCATTTTATAATTTTTTAAAAAAGCTACACATAAAAGAAATATTCTGGAACTTAAAAAATAATCATCTCGGATATTCATAGAAGCAGACCTAGTCGTCGACTCACTGTTCCTCGAACTTCACCATGTACCTGCCACTTTCACAATTTTTGCCATACGAGTTCTACCTCCACTCTGATTTACTTAATAATCCTTTCAATTAAATCACTATTTTAATTTAGCATCCTAAGTAATATATATGAAATAATATTTTTGCTATTATATGGGTTTTTTAAATGTAAATAAACATGTAACTCTTACAATGTCTTGGGCCACCACAATATGAATGGCCACTTTGGGAAAGACTATGCTCCCCCAATACTGGCTTCAGAATCACTTAGGTGTACATGACAAAGAGGCAGATTCCTGGTTTATGGAAGCCTGGAAACCTGCCTTACAAACAGACTCTCTGAGAGATTTTCATCAGCCTAAAGTTAAGAACTATCATATCATGGGTTCCCCGAGAGGATGTATAATGGTCAAGGATTTGGTACTGACTCTGAGGTAAGTAAAGAATTTAGCAAGATAACCAGGATGCCATCCAGAACTGTACCATCAGACCACCCCAGGAGACAGCTTGTGTAGAGCATTAGCGATAACCTGGGTGATGGTAGAGGGGAAAGGCTAGTTATTGCAAACTAAATGAAATCCCTAGTTTCTTTTGTTACCAAAAACAACACCCTAGAGAGTGGCTTTGCTGTCTTGTTTTAGTGACAGTTCTTACTGCTGACAAATCTTATCACAAAATGTATTAAGTATGTGACAGTTCAGATTGAGGTTGAGGTAGACCTATAAAAGTAGAGACAGAAAGCTGCCCCAAATCCAAAGTCCAGAAAGGAGTTGCTGCAGCAGAGGGAGCAACAGAAGCTCATGTGAAGGAACCAGTTAAAGAGCTGGACACTGTGGGCAAAACAGAAGTTGGCCAACCAGTGGGAATCTGAGGTATGAGCTGATCTGAAGAACTGAATGAAGAAAGTTTTCAGTTTAATTTCCATGTTGGAAGAGACCAGTCTTTGTTGAGAAGGTGCTTTGATGATCCCTCTGCAGAGTGGAAAGAAGTCTCAGAGCCTGGAGAAGAAAGCCGCTCTGCATAACCAGGAGACAGAGCTGGAAACGGCCTGGAGGGAAGGGGTAGAGTCTGAGGAGGGGCTTTGTGGCAGCTGCCAGCAGGAGGAGCCGCTTGAGGCTTGGGAAGAAGTGTCTAAAAGGGGTGTCTCTGTTGAGATGCTGTCATTGGGTGAGGTGACCCTTCTCCATAGGTTACCAACAAAACCACACATATCACAAGGTGTGCAGACCAGACTCCTGGAAGCTAGTGAGGGAGGAGCTGACAGCTGCTATGTGGGTTATACAATTAATGGAGAATATGCAGATGCGTAAGACCAGAATAGAGAATGGAGATGACTTTGTTCGAACACGTAACAGAGGTCTGTGGGGTGATGAGGCCCGAGTAATCTAGTCCAGCTAGAGGTGGGCTAGGAGAGAAGCATCAGGTAAGGAGACATTCTTGGAGGGGTTTCACACAGTGACAAAGGTAGAACCTTCACTGGGTTACTGCCAGGAGCACTGGGGCTAGGGAGTTTGTAGTTTGTTAGTATTACAAAAAGCCAGAGGAAGAAACTTTGCCGTTAAGATGGACAAATACTTAAGCAATTGGGAGGAACATTCTCTGGTAACATGAGAGGCGTGTATGAGTACAAAATCAATGTAAATGAAATCATGCTGTAATCGGAAAAGGGTTTGATAAAGATAGCAAAGAGAAAACGTGGAAAGAGGACCTGGAACACTGACCTGTGACCTGGAAGCTGTTCTCTTTCTGTTGCAAGCATAGCCTGGGGCCCTCAGGACCCACTGACCTGGTTACCTCCAGCCTAGCAGCCCTTGGCTTATTGGTTTAACTATATTTCCTATACATTCTCTGAGTCTGTTATTCCTCTTCTGAAATTCTGAAATGTGTAATTGCTATTTATTTCTAACTTTTTTTCTATTATATACACATCATTTTGAAACCTGATTCCATTCTTAATATTGGTGGTTCTCAAGAATTTTCTGGTCCTCTTGAATTCCCTTTCCCTTAATGTTCACATTAAACCTTTCATAACTGTATCTGCCCACTCCCCTGCCCCCTTTCCCGACATGCAAAAAAAAAAAAGAAAAGAAAAAAAAAAAATCCAGGATAGCTGACCAGCAAGGTGATTAGAAAAGGAAGGGAAGGAAAGCTAGTATTCTGTGGAATTGGTGGCTCCAAGCATGGGTTAACGGATGGTTGGGACCATACACTGCGTCACATAACACTCTGCAAATTGACTTTGCCCTTTCATATTTAAATGATACAGGTGTCAACGAAGATATGAGATGGTATCAAGTTTGTCATGATTCAATGAATGTGCATCTATCTTCCCTCGTTCCACCAAGGGAAATGCATTAGGCTGGTGATGGTCAGCTGTCCAGGATGTAAAGTCAGCTAGGCTGAGGGAGCAATAAAAAGGGGCTTTCACTGCATTTTGTGCCTCCTACCATTTCATCCTAAGACTCCAACCAAATTACTTTACGTGGTAGCAAAAACTGCTCTGGGCTAGCCGCATCATCTGGACCTAAAATTCAGATGTCAGAAACAGTTTCCTCTAGGTTATAGAACTATGTTGCCAAGCCAGCCACAGATTATAAAATAACCTCTGGGCATGTACATGAACAGTCACACCACAACACTGTGATGACAACCAGTCTGTGGGCACATGCTTTCATACATCCAGTGGGCCTTGGACCCAAGGAGGCACTGAGCATAGCAGGTCTGGACTGGCCACCTCTAGTAGCTAAGCTGTTTGGGGAAGGCGGGGCCTGGGCTTGCAAAGGAACTTGCAGCAGTAAAGAAAAGGGAGGCGCTGGGCAATGCAGAGTTGGTGGTGTAGAGCAGCTCCAATCGGCTCTGAGACACGTTGCTGAGAGTGTGACCAATATTGCAGGGAAATATCCTGACTCATACCCTCAGCACCTGAGCACTCACAGCCAGAAGGCCACTCTCTAGCACCCCCATGCACTCTGCTACCATCAGCTGAATTCTATACTTACTAAGACTCAGGTTATTTGTTCCTCAGCCTGTTTCATGCCAGTTAAACATGTCATTATTAATAATAAAATATATAAATATATGAAATATGAATGCAAAAAGAAAAGTTGTTTCTATGAAAACTTGGTTGAATATTTTGAAAAGATTCAATAAAAGTAAGTTGCTGGGCACTGGTTAAAGTGGAAAAGCAATTATAAAAATCTAGATGGACTCTGCATTCAGTTTGTCCAAACAGGTGTCTTTAAGTTTTTGCTTCCTTTTAAAGAAATTATAACTGGAAATAGTACTGGATATACTACGGGTGCAGTTTATGCATGAAAGATAAGGTAGAACTCCAACCAACTGACCAACATTCAATGAAAAAGCCTTTATATCAAAAGCTTGGCAAAAGAATGCAGTTATTTTAATTTAAAATACAAATTTGATGTGTATAACCATGATATTTTTATGATTCATCTCTTTAACATCTTCCATTAACCAACCAACTCCCTGTCCTTACTGCATTTGATTAAAGGGTCTCTGTGGAACTTCCTCATTCATTATTCTGTTGAGATCCAAGGAATGAGGAATTCCCATGATCAGTCTCTTCTTCAAGGTACAGGGCAGTAGCATTTCATAAAGGAGGAAGTTCTAAAGATCTTGTGTAATTCAAAGCTTTAGTTCCAACCTAATCATGACCCAAAAAGGACAGGTATTCCTAGTTATCAGCTAAAAGTGGCACCATGATAGTGTTACTGACCTTCCAGAGTGGGTCCCCAACAAGAGTCCTTCTGCCTGGTGTTGTTCGCGCTGATGGAAGGAGACCGAGTTTGGTTCAGAAGCGAAGGAAAGTTTTATTCTTTGATCAAAGAATGGAGAGGTGGGAGCTCCCGCTCTGGAGTACACGCTCTCTGAGACGGGCGGTTGGCGGGACCAGTTTATAGGGTTCATCTGCAGAGGGAGGGGCAGAGTCCTTGCCCGTTGGGGCAGGTGTGTTGCGCAAGGCACACCATATCTCAGTGCCAGCATCTCTGCACTGGGAACTCCAATCCCATGTCTTAGGTGCAAGGCCTCTGCAGGGCCCCCCTACAGGCAAGTGAAACTAGACTAAGCACAAAAGAAGTGGTTAGACCTTATATCTTATCATCTAGATTCCATCTTATTTTTCCCAGGACCCCAGTGGGCTTTGCTGGTGACAATAGCAACAGCAAAACCCAATTTATAAAAATCCTTAACATACCAGCTTTGAAATTGAGATTCTTGATAAATTTAGAAGCAGTTTCAGAATTTGCATTCTTTCCATTTTGTGCACAAAGATGTTACTATTTTATACTACATCATTTCGAATTGTCCTGTATCAGAAGCAACTCTCTTTTTCTGGGACAGTAGAAGTAAACCTCCTAAAGAAGGTGGTTCCAGGCAACACCTCTTTTCTTGACGCAGGTCTCTCCCCTTGAGCTTTGTTTTGGCATAGAAGCTTATGCTCATTACAAGCGTTGATCTTCTCTGAGCTTTTCCCTGGAATAAGTCACTTTTTTAAGCTCTTCTCTTTCCTCAGATGCTATGAGTCTCTAGCAATATCAGTGGGCTTCAGCTCATTTAAGTTCTTCTCTGAAGCTTGTGAATGACTTTGCAGGTTGTTTTATTTTAAAGTATAGGACCGAGATATTTATCTACAAATAAGTTTAACATATCTAGGCAATTTGATTCCTTTAACATGTCTTTCTCCATCGCTAGATCTCTGACCAGAATGTCAACTCTATCCCCTTAATAATACTTTCAGATGACCTGTTAGAGTCCTTCAGGTTAAATATGAGGCACTGATACACATTATCTTGGCTTTACCAAATGGCTTTGACTAGAGCTTCTCAAACTGAATTCTAGAACCTGGAAAGGTCAAGAGGCAGTTCTGAGGGCATTACAGGAATCAGAGGAGCAGAGACAAGGACTCCAGCAAAAGGAACTGTTCTCTTCCTCTGTGCCTTCTGTCTGAATTTCCCAATTTTATTCTGAAATAGCTCCTTTACCTGGAGCCCCCTTATGCAGTTACATCAATCAACTGACCTATGTGTAATGCCCAGAAATTGAGCAGAAAAAAGGCCCCAGCCCCTAAACTCCCAAACTTGTTAAAAGGACATGCACGATGTTTAGGCCCTTGATTCTTTTTTATAACAGCTTTTCTGAAAAGTAATTCACATGTCATGAAATTCAAACTTTTAGATGTACAATTCAGTGGGTTTTAGTGTATATATATATATATATATATATATACTGTTGTGCAACCATCACCACTATGTAATTTCACAGCATTTTCATCACCCCAAAAAGAAACCCCAGACTCACTAGAGTCGCTCCTCATACCAGCATCCTTTCAGCTCTAGACAACTACTACTTTTTGTCTCTATGAATCTGCTTATTCTGGATATTTCATATAAATGGAATCATACAATATGTGACCTTTTTTGTATCTGGTTTATTTCACATAGCATAATGTTTTCAAGGTTTACCCATGTTGTACCATGTATTAGTATATCTTTTTTTATAGCTGAATAATATTCCATTGTATGGATATATCACATTTGTTTATACATTCATCTTTTTTTTGTTTGGAGTAGAATTGCTTTACAATAATGTGTTAGTTTCTGCTTTATAGCAAAGTGAATCAGCTATACATATACATATATCCCCATATCTCCTCCCTCTTGCGTCTCCCTCCCACCCTCCCTATCCCACCCCTCTAGGTGGACACAAAGCACCAAGCTGATCTCCCTGTGCCATGTGGCTGCTTCCCACTAGCTAGCTATTTTACATTTGGTAGTGTATATATATATATATATATATATATATATATTGATCTTTTGATGGACGTTTGGGTCTTTTCCACCTATCTGCTATTGTGAATAGAGCTGCTATGAACATTTGTGTACAGATTTTTATTTGAACACCTGTTTTCAATTCTTTTAGGTATGTGCCTAGAAGCAGAATTGCTAGGTTATATGGTGATTTTATGTATAACTTACTGAGAAATTGCCAAACTGTATTTCATAGCAGCTGCACCATTTTGCATTCCCAACAGCATTGTATGAGACTTTCAGTTTATCCACATCCTGTCCAATACTTGCTGTTTTCTATTTCAAAAAATTATTATTATTATGGCCATCCTCATAGATATGAAATGTCATAAGGTCAGTCAACTTATTGGTGTTTTTATTTGCATTCCTTGATGACTGACAATATTGGGCATCTTTTCATGTTCTTATTGGACATTTGTATACCTTCTTTGAAGAAATGTGTATTCAAGAAGTTTGTCCTTTTAAAAATTGCGTAGTCTGTTGTTTTGTTCTTGAGTTGTGTGATGGTGAATTTTATGGTCAACTTGTCTAGGCTATGGTACCCAACTGTTTAGTCAAACACTATGTGTTGATATGAAAGTATTTTGTACATGTGATTACCATTTATAGTTGACTTTAAGTAAAAGAGATTACCCTTGATAATGTGGGTGGGCCTTAATTCCATCAGCCTTAAGGGCAAAATCTGAGGTTTCCTGAAGAAGAAAGAATTCTGCCTCAAGACTAGAAATCCTGCCTGAGTGTCCAGCCTTTAGGCCAGATCCCATAATATTGCGAGCCAATTCCTTAAAATAAATCTCTTCATATGCATGTGTGTGTCTGTGTGTGTGTTTGTGTATAACTACATATACAATATACATAATATATATGTATATATGCTTATATATATTATATATTTATAAATAAATATTATATATTTA
Source organism: Eschrichtius robustus (assembly GCF_028021215.1). Classification (NCBI taxonomy): domain Eukaryota; kingdom Metazoa; phylum Chordata; class Mammalia; order Artiodactyla; family Eschrichtiidae; genus Eschrichtius; species Eschrichtius robustus. Next base: position 64,726,694 of record NC_090825.1, read on the forward strand.
TATACGTATATATGTGTGTATACACATATATAATATGCAAACACGCTCACACAGTATACATATACATCCTATTGGTTCTGTTTCTCTGAAGAACTCTGACGTATAAAAATTGCTAAAGTTCTTTATATATTTATATATTCTGGATACTAGACCCTTATCAAATATATGAAAATAGAATCCATGTTTGGTTAAGCCACTTCAGCTGAGTTTGTTACATGCAGCCATAAAATCCTAAATGAATCTCATAAGGGTTTTTGAGAATCAGATAGGATAATGCATGTAGAACAATTAAAACAGTGCTTATTACATAACTCAATGTTATTATTATTATTATTTTCATCACATCTGAATTCATTTAGAGAAATGAGCCTTGCTCACTGAGGCTTAAATATATTATTCATTATTCAGTAAATGCTTATGAATTCCTATTATGTATAAGATGCTATATGATGCAGGGTCAGCTTCATAGCGTGCGGTCTGTGCAGTCATACAGGGCCCTGTGCCTGGTTTAATGTTCTGCTGTCATCATCTTAAAATTCTTATCAAGTCTTGAACAAGGGGCTCTGCATTTTTATTTTGCACTGGGCCCTACAGATTATGTAGCCACTCCTGTTATAATGAATAGAAAATTCTTTTTGCTCAGAACAGTAACTGACGTTTCTAAAAATTACCATGTGTTATTCAGAAAAAAAAATTTTTGCTGAATATACTCTGTTTCAGAAGACTGAGAAATATACAGAAATATCTTACCAAACATAATGTAAATAAATGAAGTTTTGACATGTAACAGGTAAGTTTACATTATCTGAAAAATTCACTTATTTAGAACAGTCAAGTGCCTGATAAATGAAATATCAATATATTTTGCAATAACAAGAAAGAGAGAAACTGTAGGTTTTGTTACGGTAGTAGTTATTAGGGGTTGGGGAGTTTACACTGCTAAGGGTTTGGGGGTTATGAAATAAAATTTTTGAATTAGGTATCTTCTCCCCAGTTATTATTGGTCACATACAGGAGCTCGCTGTGAGACGTTGGACAAGTTGCTTAACTTCTCTAAATCTTAGTTTCTCTTTCTGTAAAAATGAGGATAACATACAGCTGACAAGTCTATGCAGAGAATCAGATATTTAGCACTGTGTCATATGAGGTACAATAAATGTGCTTTTCTCTGAATTTTCTCTTTCAAAGATGTATTGAGCACGTACTATGTGCTATGCCTCATTCTAACCATTGTGGACGTGTAGCAGGGTAAAGGTCCTTGTTCTCAAGGAGATTATATTCTAGCAAAGAAGGACATGATAAGTATGCAGAGAGATAAATATAATCACTTCAGGCTGCAATAAGTGTTAATGAGGGTTTAATGGGTGGGGTGCTCTAGCTAAATAGGGGGGTCAGGGAAAAGCTCTCTGGGAGGGTGATGTGTGAATTGAGATCTGAAAGATGAAAACGAGGAAGTCAGGTGAGGATCCCAGACAAGCTCATTCTTAGCAAAAGGCGCGGCAAGAACAAAGGTCCCGAGAGTGAAATCAGCTTGGCTTTTGTGGAGTCAGTGACCAGAGCACAGGAGTCAGGGAGCGGGGTGGCCTGTGAGAGCAAGAGGACAGACAGGTGCCAGGTCAGGAAGGGCTTTGAGGACCAAGGGCAGCAATTTGAATTTTATTCTGGTTCACGGAGAAGCCTTTGGAGGGTTTCAAGCAGGGGAACTCTATAATCCAGTTTTATGCTTCAGGAAGATTCCTCTAACTGGCTGCCCTGTGGAGGACTCAGAAGGACTGAAGGTTGGCAAGAGTGGTGGCAGTGACCACTTACTGGGGGTGTTGCATTAATCCAGGAAAAGGAAGATGGGGGCTTTGACTATGGTTGTGGTCTTAGGACATGGTAAGAAGTTGGATTCAGGATATACTTCGGAAGCACAACTGACAGGACTTACAGTTGGACTGAATATAAGGGTTAGGAAAGGAGAGAGCTTTTCGTTTTTCCCTGATTAAAAACTTTAATACATGTTCACTATAGAGAACTTGGAAAATTCAGGAAAGTATTCAGCAGGCTACCTGTTTTAATATGTAAACTTAGCTTTTTCTTGTACGGGAAGAAATCTATTATTATTGTTACCCTTTTGAAGATTTCGGTGTACCTTAGCTTATTAGAGGCATGGGGAATTATTCAAGTTAGAAAACAGAGACAGAGAGGGAGGAGAGGGAAAAAAAAAAACCTGTTTCACCCTGTTTAATACAGAGTTTCCTAACCTTAGTTGAACTTTTAATTTTTTTGGTGGTTGTTTTGTATAACATCTACCATCAGCTCTATCAATGATCACCAGAAAACAAGATCTAATACTGCACTGGATCTTTTCCTCTCGTTTCTCACTGTTTCCCTTATGTATAGAGTTAGATTTGCAGGTTCTAAACTCAGGACCATTTACTGAGTGCACCAACACAGTTCTTGCACTGGCTTTATTCCTTCTCTTAATATTCTAGGAGGCAGGGACTTCCCTGGTGACACAGTGGTTAAGAACCCACCTGCCAATGCAGGGGACACGGGTTCGAGCCCTGGTCCAGGAAGATCCCACATGCCTCGGAGCAACTAAGCCTGTGCACCACAACTACTGAGCCTGTGCCCTAGAGCCCGCAAGCCACAACTACTGAAGCCCACGTGCCACAACTACTGAAGCCCATGTGCCCAGAGCCCACACTCCGCAACAAGAGAAGCCACCACGAATGAGAAGCCCACACGCTGCAACGAAGAGTGGACCCCGCTCGCCACAACTAGAGAAAGCCCATGTGCAGCAACAAAGACCCAACGCAGCCAAAAATAAATAAAATAAAAAATATATATATTCTAGGAGGCACATGGTGTCTGGATTACATTGTTCTATAGTATTTTCAACTGTCTTGCTAATCCACTGCTGTTTCTTCTACCAGTTATTCTTACAAAAGCGGTAGGGAACTTGTATAAAATTATGTTTAAAACTGACATTGTCTTCCAAATATCTTATTTTTCTCTTAATGGAGAAAGTGACAGCCAGTGGAATATGAACTACATTGATAACATACAACTAGTAGCGATGAAAGAAACTGAGTTTTAAACTTGAGAATGCACATCTAAGGTGTTTATAAATTTATACAGTCAAATGTCCTTAATTTAAATCTCTATTTAATTTGTAATTTGGAAGCAACAACACTGGGTATTTAGTGAGGTTCCAAGTATCCAGGGCAGGGGTTGGCGGAGAGGGAGATGGTAGAACAAAAATATTTCCTTTGTCTTTTATGACTTGAAATTGTCTAAAATGTCATGAAGAAAAAAATACCTCATTTAAAAAATATATTTTGGGATAGGTATTGGTAATAATAATTAATAACGAGTGCTTTTATGCCCCAGAAGCAATTGGTGCTGCTTGTCCCATTAAGGTGGACATGGTGAGCCTTATACTCAGCTTAATTTGAAGATTATAATAAAGGAAAAAATTTGTAGAAAGTGTGGTATATTATCATACTTAAAACATCCAATTAAATTAGTCTCCTGATACCGGCTACTTTATAAATTCATTTATCACACAAGTTATTCTGACCTTCCCACCTCTTCCTGAATAAGGATGGTAGCAATTTCTCAGTAGCAAAATTATTGATTTTTTTTTTTTTGACAGAGCTTCTTTTCCAGTTTGAGTTTCCTTCCTTTCTGCACTTCTATTCTTGAATCCCCTTCTGAGAGACTGGAGTCCCATTTACACACTGGCAAGAAAAATGCTGTTTGGAAGGATATGGGAAGCTGCATCTTAACGTCCAAGCTAATCAGCCACACCTAAGCAGTTTACGAAGGCATTTTGCTCAATATGGAGTATTTCCCTTATTCAATAAACAGAAGAAAGTGTTGATCATCTATTGAAGCTTGGCATACTCGCCAAGCAAATATCAATCCTTTTTTACACCATTCAGTCTCATGGGCTTTAATACCTTTATCCTAAATTTTAATGTTGATTCCTACATGTTAAATGATGATCCATTTCTCACATGCAATATTGACATAAATCATTTGCTCAGCTAATTGAGAATGTTTCCCTTTATCAACAGTTTTTCATGGTTCAGGGGCACGACATCTCTTTCCAAAAAATAATTAGAAGGTGACTCTAGCCTTTTACCAGATTTGAGAGATTTGGAGAAAATAACTATCTTTGCAAAAATTGCATTTGAAGTCAGTCTTTCTTAAAGATAAAGATAAAGAATTTTCCAGAGAAATAAGGGGGGCAGGGGTCATGGATGGAAGAGAACTTCCATTTACTGAGTACCCATTATAAGCCAGAAACTGTGCTTGGAGTTTTACATGCGTTTTTTCCTTTAACACCATGAGGCGCTTATTTATCTGCATTCTGTGGTGAAACTGAGGCCCAGAGAGGTCAAGTAACTCATGCAATCAGCTGATGGATGCTTGTCCTGGGCTCTAACACCAAGTCTGTTGGACTAGATGCCATGCTCCTTCCATTTCACTGTACTTTGCTGCTTCAGTTGGCAAGATCAATGGGGTCCCCACACTCTGAGGGTTGCAGCAACTTAGTGATCACAGCTGGTTCAGATTCAGAGTTCCCTTGACTGCTTTCTCGGTGGTGTTGATAGAGGGGTGGGAGGCTCTTGTCCCATGTAACTTTGATCTCTCACCCATGGTCAAAAGCAGGCAGTCTCCTAGTGTGCGGCTGAGACACTGAAAAGCTCCGTGCGCTCTTACACAAAGAAGCAAGACTATCACTGCTTCCTATCAATGTTGCTCGTTGTTTTCTCTTGGTAGCTGGGATTTTGTTCTAAGGAAGGACACTATTATACATTTTCCTCTGTGCTACTCACACATTTGCTGATAGCCACTCAACCAAGTGCATGAATTACTGAAAGGTTCAATAACCTAGTATTTTAGACTATTATTCATAGTAATAAACTGTTGGGATATCTACTGAAGAGAAACCCACAAAGCATCATAAGAGCAGCATTCCTGTGCTTATACACATTCATAAAGATCAGCGCTAAGAAGAATTTCCATATTGCTTTGGATGTTAAATTTCCCTAAACATGCATAGTCCAATTTTCTCAGGCCACCCTTCAAAGGACTATCTAGTCCTAAAATAAATAAAAAATATGTGTAGATCAGGATTGAGAGGGAAGACTGGTCTCAGGGATTTTTTTTTTTTTTAACAAAATATATTGGCATTTCCTCCTACCAAAATACCTGTGACTTGCCCAGGAAGAAGCATCTTGATCCAGAGTTATCTGAATTATTTTTCTAGCTTCAGTTAGCACTCTTTAGGAAGAAGTCAGCCTCTTGAGCTCCAGCCTTCATATCTTGGGGCACTGTCTGAGATGACCTAGATAACCTGAGGCAGGATGGACTAGAAAAGGCAGGTTAAGGAGTTGCCTCTCCTACAAGGGTGAGGCAGGCAGTGGGGGCACAGGCCCAGCTGCAGGCACTGGAAGTGAGTCCAGCCCAAGAGCAAAGGAAGTCTGCATCTGACCTGGTTGTTGTCTAGCCAGAAGTCTGCCAGCTTGGGGCTTGATGCCGAAGGAAGAATCCAGAAGCTGTCGGAGATTGAGAGTTCCAGCCCTTTGCCTGAGGTTCAGGAGCAGCCTGTGGACTGAAAAATAGGATCAAGGTGAGCTTTAGTTCTAGAAGAACCCATAATAGTTAAATTACCAAGGAGAAGAAACACAAAAGGGCAGCAGTTACAAGACCAATGAATACGGTGGGAACAGGTCTTCCAAGCCTAGGTGTCAGACCTAAAGCAGACACTGAATTCCAGGCTCAATTTCCTTAAGTCATTCCTGAATAATATTGGGCCTGGGGAGCTCAGTTGTAGGGAAGGGGTTGTCAGAATAGCTGCATTTGGAGCCCAGGGATCCCCTAGGAGGACAACTTCAGGAACTGGGAAAAAGGCCATGGGGACAGGCTGTATTCACTGAGGTTGTGCATCTGTGTGTCAGGAAGTCAGGCTGGAAAGAAAGGGCACAGGTACTCCAGATGAGGGCTCTGGGAAAAACGTGCCTTCTTTCCATTGCTGTTGGCTCTTCTGAGGCTGTGGAGATCTACCTCTTTTGTTCTCCCTGGGACCCTATTAAAAGGTTTCTTGTGTTCAATTTGTATGTGGTTTTCCCATTCCTATGGGTTTCCTGAAAATTCGAATACAAGTTTCAGATGCCCCAGTAATAATTTATAGATACCATGACTCAATGACTTTGCCCTGGAGACTCCTACCTCTTAGAGAGTCTGCTACTTGTTGAATGTTGAAGGATCCAGCAGAGTAACACAGAGCCAAAACCACATATGGAGTTAGAGCCCCATATGGCACTAGAGTGGAATTAATTGGAGTAGCAATTGCCATTCTATTTCACATAATTTTGTGTTTTTATTCCATGGAATTTTAGCCACAAGAACGTTATTCACAGGATGTGTCTGTGGCGTGTTTTGCACTGATGAACAAAAGGGAACACTGCACCGACCGCGATGCAATTACACTTCCTTCTGCACAACTTCATCCATGCTTGACACGTGGAATCTACCCAGGACTGGCTGTGAACCCTGCAAAACCACTGTATGATAAATTATTGTCATCATGCCTCGGAAGGCTGTGTCACATTTGCCTGAAACCATTGGACGGACCTACCTTTTAAAAATAGATGTGTTTTTGCACTCTTGAAACTACTTATTTTCTTACTCTTTGTCACAACCAGCCTAGTTTGAGCTGACGGTAAAAAGAGGTTTTGGAGGTTTTCCACCACAAGGTTATTTAAAGTTCTTTGAGCTGCCGCCAGACCTTCATTTAGCATTTTAATAAACTTCCTGGGCCAAGGAGTAATTTTCCTGTATCCTCTTTGTCCTCAGCATGAAGTAATAGTACAAAAGAGGGTCATCATTTTTAGGCCAGTCATCTGCATGAATTATAAAATTATCCTTACGAATAACCAGATATAAGGTCTGGGATAGAGAAAAGGGGATCAGACTTCTCTCTGTGGTTAACATTAAAAAGAGGTGGTCATAGACACATCAAGGGTTTAAGAAAGTGCCAACAGAAATATTTTTCACACAGATAGTTAGAAAGGACTTTAAAAGAAACTGCACATACAGTCAAGTTACAGGAAGATAACTAGAATTAAATTGCCTAAACTTTTGCTTACTGGTGGTGTCCTTATCTGGAGCCTCTCTAAAGGTAGAAGTACCAATAGACTCCCATGTTTACATGGCGATATGGAAATCGGCCTCCAAGACAGTTGTAAGGCTCCCCAGAGAATTTTTTGGAAACTGCATCTCTGGGTGCGGTGTGATGTCACTTTTCAGTGTTTCTAGGCATTGTGCCAAAACTCAGTTTCAGGAAAATAATTGCAAAAATGTTTAAATAATTTGCATGATGTTTCTGAAAGCAAAGGAAAAGCTGCCTGCTCCATTCCCAAAGGAGATTTCAAGACACAATCAATGTTGGGCCACAAAAACACTGTTTAGACAGAATAGTTATCAGCCCCTTCCCTTCTCTTTCATTATTAAACTGAGGTCTATTCCCTCTGAGGGTTTCACCTGGCATATGGAAAGACTGTTTTGCTAAGTCCCCTTTACGGATGTTCAAACAGGCTAAGTAAATTCAGAGTTTACTAAATTGGCTCTTTCATGGACATCATTTGACATGAAGTTGCTTCTATGTCATGATTAGCTTTTTTGTTTCTATTTCATGTTATAATCAAGTATGATGGAATTATATAGGATGGTTTCAAACTACCAGAATTCTTGAAAATGTATCCCAATGCTGAGTTCATTTCATTCATTACTGACGCCTTTAAACTGAGCTCAAAGAACCCTAAGTGACAGGGTCATCAAAACAACACACACAAGGATGCAGTGGGTGGAATCGTATTAAGACAAAAAAGTGAAGTCGTGTTTAAATTGTGTTATAGCTATCAATGCCCAAATTACAGTACAGTTATTTCTTTAGGGATCTACTTAAAGTACTGTTTGAATTGAATCAAAGTTATTTTTACAGAGATTCTTGAAATGACATTTTGTGATTTAAAAAGACATGGCTACTCTTCATATTGTAGTTTATTGATTTTGATAGTTTAGGAATGAATACATTGAAAAGTGGCACTGTTAGAGTGCACACCAATACAATTTTACTCTCTCCCCTCCCCCCATACTGCCTATTCAAACCCACTCTGTGCAACCAGTTTTTCCCCTGACCTGTAGAAGGCACTACAGTATTAGGATAGATAGATAGATAGATAGATAGATAGATAGATAGATAGATAGATAGATGATAGATAGATGTATATACATACTTAGCTAACAAAATGTCTTTGGACACTTTTAATCTAAAGAGACTAATGTTACTAATTAATGCCTAGTTCTGTGTAACTGTTAAAGCTTAAGACATTAATTTGAAGTTAAGTACCTTTTCTTACTTCGGGCCTTTAGCGGAAAACAGGGAGAAGTTAGCTTCTTCTCTTTTGACTCTGCCTTCTCTTCTTTGCCACTCACTAACTGTGATTTCTGACCCCACAAGAGTTGGGATGTGAGTGAGGGAAAGATGTAAGGAAACAGGCAAAGATTTACTTGACTGTTACACTCTTTTTATTTATTTATTTAGTTATTTATTCATTTATTCATTTATTTATTTTTGGCTGTGTTGAGTCTTCGTTGCTGCGCGCAGGCTTTCCCTAGTTGCAGCAAGTGGGGGCTACTCTTCGTGTGGTGCGTGGGCTTCTTATTGCGGTGGCTTCTCTTGTTGCGGAGCACGGGCTCTAGGCGCGCAGGCTTCAGTAGTTGTGGCTCATGGGCTCAGTAGTTGTGGCATGTGGGCTCTAGAGCGCAGGCTCAGTAGTTGTGGTGCACGGGCTTAGTTGCTCCGCGGCATGTGGGATCTTCCCAGACCAGGGATCGAACCTACGTCCCCTGCACTGGCAGGTGGATTCTTAACCACTGCGCCACCAGGGAAGTCCCTTGACTGGTACACTCTTGATGTGTTGACACTCTTCAGACTTGGTGAATGTTTACACCTGACTTTTTCCCTCATGAGCTCATCTGTAATTTTTTTTTTTTTTTTTGAGACTCCCACATCATTGGGTATCTCTTACCTGGAATGTCCTTTGAAAAGTAGAAATGTTTCTCCTCAAAGTGGTCTTTTTCTGATGCCTCCATTAGCTCTTGAGTATCTAGCAGAAAACTTGTACCTCTTTATGCTGAGGTCTCCTCACCCTCCAGGTGATCCTTCTGGGCAGAACCTTAGACAACCCTGGCCTGTTTTGCTCATTCATAGCTTAGTCTGGTCCACAAAACACTGATCTGATGTCAGTTATACTATAGTTATTCCCCTCTACATTGTGGCTAAAGGTAGCTTAAAGCTTGAGCCAGTTTATATTTTTTCAGGCCTGTATCAGACATGCAGTCCCAATACTAGGAAACACATAAGATACTTTCTGGGTGGTCCCAAAAGAGGTCCTCTCACATTTGAGGTGAAGAAGTATCTCCCATCCTACCTAGTTTTTAGACTGTTAGATTCTCAGCACAACTCTCTCCAAACACATCCTCTCTCTTGACCTCTCTAATCTCTTTTTTCAGGGTAGAGTTGGTAGTTTTTACCAAGTCTTTTGGAAGTTCTTCTTAGGTGGCCTCAAAACTCACTTTGGAATGTTGCTGTAGAAGGAATCCAAAACTACCGCAAATGACTATGCAGTGTGCACCCCACACAAAGATATCCAGCTACAGGGATGAGTGAGTGCTGAATTAAAGCCATTCCTCTTCTAGCAGCACAGGGTGCCAGAGGGGCACTTTATTGCAATTCACCTACCCAGTGGGATTGCTTTTCTGCTAATTTGCACAAAGGCACCTATTGCCTTGGAGCCCTGGTTGAAACTGAGACAGAGTCCCATGTGAAATCCCATTTCATTTAGATGAGTTACAGGATTAGCATTTTCTCTACATGAAAACCATCTACAGATATTGATGACACCTGTGACAACTGTTCAACAGCATGTCAAAAAATTACCAGGAGGCCAAAGATGTCATCCTGCCACTTTTTATTCGAACAAAATATCATATTTTTAGAGTTTTTTTCAACAAGAGTTCCACGATACTTCAATGAGGAAAGAAAAGTCTTTTCAGCAAAAGGTGCTTAGACAACTGGATATCCACATGCAAAAAAAAATGACCCCTACCTCACACTGTGTACAAAAATTAACTCCAAATGGGTTATAGACCTACATATAAGAGCAAAAAGTATACAGGTTTTAGAAAAAACATAGGAGCAAATTTTGAGGCCTTGGATTAGGTAATGGTTTCTTAGATATGACAGCAAAAGCACAATCTACCAAAGAAAACATAGATCAAATGGACTTAATCAAACTTCAAAAGTTTTGTGCTTCAAAGGACACCGTCAAGGAAGTGAAAAAGCAATCCACAGAATGGGAGAAAATGTTAACAGGTCATAAATCTGATAAGAATATATGAAGAACTGATAATAAAAAAAAGAGACAGGCTAAAAATGGACAAAGGATCTGAATAGATGTTTCTCAAAAGAAGACATTCAAATGACCAATAAGCACATGAAAAGCTGCTCAACATCATTAACCATCAGGAAATGGAATCAAAACCGCAATGAGATACCACTTCACACTCACCAGGATGGCCATTAAAAACAAAAACAAAAACAAAAAAGAGATAATAACAAGTGTTGTGAGGATATAGAAAAATTCTAACCCTCATACACTACTAGTGGAAATGTAAAATGGAAGGTTGACAGGTTGACAGTTCTTCACAAAGTTACATATAAAGTTACCATAGATCCAGAAATTCCACTTCCAGGTATAAATACAAGAGAGTTGAAAACATGTCCACACAAAAACTTGTACCTGAGTGTCCATAACAGCATTATTAGTAATAGCCCAAAAGTGGGAAAGAACCCAAATAACTATCACTTGATAAACAAAATATGGCATATCCATACAATGGAGTATTATTCAGCAATAAAAAGGAATGAAGAAATGATTCATGCTACAAGATGGAAGAATCTTGAAAACATTATGCCAAGTCACAGAAGTCAGTCACAAAAAACCACATACAATATAATTCCATTTATATGAAATGTCCAGAGTAGGCAAATCCATAGAGACATAAAGTAGATTAGTAGTTGCCTAGGCAATTTTAGTTTTGGACAGTTCATTGCTAATGTATAAACAAAAAATTGATTTTTGTATATTGATCTTGTATCCTGCAACTTTGCTGCACTTTTTTTGTTTGTTTGTTAGTCTTTTAGTGGATTTCTTAGGATTTTCTTGAATACAAGAACATTTCATCTGCAATAAAGATAGTTTCACTTCCTCCTTTTCAGTCTGGCTGCCTTCTATTTCTTTTGCTTGCCTGACTTCACTGGCTAGAACCTCCAGAACTATGTTAAATAGAAGAGGTAAAAGCAGGCATCCTTGCCTTGTTCCTGACCACAGGGGAAAAGTGTTCAGTCTTTCACCATAAAGAATTATTTTGCTGTGAATTTTTTGTAGATATTCTTTTGTCAGGTTGAGGAAATTTTCTTCTATCCCTAGTTTGTTAATAGGTTTAAAAAAAAATCATGAATGTATGTAGGATTTTGTCAAACACTTTTCTATGTCTATTGCATTGAATATATGTTTTTTGTCATTTATTCTATTAATATAGTGTGTTACATTGAATGATGTTCATATATTAAACCAATCTTGTATTCCTAGGGTAAATTCCATTTGGTTATGGTGTATAATCCTTCTTATATATTGCTGGATTTGATTTGCTAGTATTTTGTTGAAGATTTTTGAATCTACATTTATAAGGCCTTTTAAATTTTAGATACTTTCTCTTAGCCTGTTTGTCCACTTAACTGACCATTGTGTCTTTAGCTGTGCAAAATTTTCCAGCTTTTATGCAACCAAACTAGTCAATTTTTTCCTCTATGGCTTCACAGTATTTTTTTCTTGCTGAGAAAGATTATTCCTACTCCAAGACCATAAAACCATTTATCTGTGTTTTTCTTTAATATGGTCATTATTTTATTTCTTTTAATGTTTAGAGTGTTAATCATTGGGAGTTTACATTTATATAATCTTTAAGTTGAGGACCCAATGGCCTGTTTTTTTTTTTTAATCATTCTTTTTTTTTTAATTTTTGAATTTTATTTTATTTTTTATACAGCAAATTATCTATTTTATACATATTAGTGTATATATGTCAATCCCAATCTCCCAATTCATACCACCACCACCACACCCCACTTTCCCCCCTTGGTGTCCATACGTTTGTTCTCTACATCTGTGTCTCTATTTCTGCCCTGCAAACCGGTTCATCTGTACCATTTTTCTAGGTTCCACATATATGCATTCATATACGATATTTGTTTTTCTCTTTCTGACTTACTTCACTCTGTATGACAGTCTCTAGATCCATCCATGTCTCTACAAATGACCCAATTTTGTTCCCTTTTATGGCTGAGTAATATTCCATTGTATATATGTACCACAACTTCTTTATCCATTCATCTGTTGATGGGCATTTAGGTTGCTTCCATGACTTGGCTATTGTAAATAGTGCTGCAATGAACATTAGGGTGCATGTGTCTTTTTGAATTATGGTTTTCTCTGGGTATATGCCCTGTAGTGGGATTGCTGGATCATATGGTAATTCTATTTTTAGTTTTTTAAGGAATCTCCATACTGTTCTCCATAGTGGCTGTATCAATTTACATTCCCACAAACAGTGCAAGAGGGTTCCCTTTTCTCCACACCCTCTCCAGCATTTGTTGTTTGTTGATTTTCTGATGATGCCCAGTCTAACTGGTGTGAGGTGATACCTCATTGTAGTTTTGATTTGCACTTCTCTAATGATTAGTGATGTTGAGCATCTTTTCATGTGCTTCTTGGCCATCTGTATGTCTTCTTTGGGGAAATGTCTATTTAGGTCTTCTGCCCATTTTTTGATTGGGTTGTTTGTTTTTTTAATATTGAGCTGCATGAGCTGTTTATATGTTTTGGAGATTAATCCTTGGTCCGTTGATTCATTGGCAAATATTTTCTCCCAATCTGAGGGTTGTCTTGTCGTCTTGTTTATGGTTTCCTTTGCTGTGCAAAAGCTTTGAAGTTTCATTAGGTCCCATTTGTTTATTTTTATTTCCATTACTCAAGGAGGTGGATCAAAAAAGATCTTGCTGTGATTTATGTCAAAGAGTGTTCTTCCTATGTTTTCCCCTAAGAGTTTTAAGGTGTCCGGTCTTACATTTAGGTCTCGAATCCATTTTGAGTTTATTTTTGTGTATGGTGTTACGGAGTGTTCTAATTTCATTTTTTTACATGTAGCTGTCTAGTTTTCCCAGCACCACTTATTGAAGAGACTGTCTTTTCTCCATTGTATATCCTTGCCTCCTTTGTCGTAGATTAGTTGACCATAGGGGTGTGGGTTTATCTCTGGGCTTTCTAGCCTGTTACATTGATCTATGTTTCTGTTTTTGTGCCAGTACCGTACTGTCTTGATTACTGTAGCTTTGTAGTATAGTCTGAAGTCAGAGAGTCTGATTCCTCCAGCTCCGTTTTTCTCCCTCAAGACTGCTTTGGTTATTCGGGGTCTTTTGTGTCTCCATACGAATTTTAAGATTTTTTGTTCTAGTTCCGTAAAAAATGCCATTGGTAATTTGATAGGGATTGCATTGAATCTGTAGATTGCTTTGGGTAGTATAGTCATTTTCACAGTATTGATTCTTCCAATCCAAGAACATGGTATATCTCTCCAACTGTTGGTATCATCTTTAATTTCTTTCATCAGTGTCTTATAGTTTTCTGCATACAGGTCTTTTGTCTCCCTAGGTAGGTTTATTCTTAGGTATTTTATTCTTTTAGTTGCAGTGATAAATGGGAGTGTTTCCTTAATTTCTCTTTCAGATTTTTCACCATTAGTGAATAGGAATGCAACAGATTTCTGTGCATCAATTTTGTATCCTGCAACTTTATACCAAATTCATTGATGAGCTCTAGTAGTTTTCTGGTGGCATCTTTAGGATTCTCTATGTATAGTATCATGTCATCTGCAAACAGTGACCCTTTTACTTCTTCTTTTCCAATTTGTATTCCTTTTATTTCTTTTTCTTTTCTGATTGCCATAGCTAGGACTTCCAAAACTATGTTGAATAATAGTGGTGAGAGTGGACATCCTTGTCTTTTTCCTGATCTTAGCGGAAATCCTTTCAGTTTTTCTCCATTGAGAATGATGTTTGCTGTGGGTTTGTCATATATGGCCTTTATTATGTTGAGGTAGTTTCCCTCTATGCCCACTTTCTGGAGAGTTTTTATCATAAATGGGTGTTGAATTTTGTCAAAAGCTTTTTCTGCATCTATTGAGATGATCATATGGTTTTTATTCTTCAATTTGTTAATATGGTGTATCACATTGATTGATTTGCATATATTGAAGAATCCTTGCATCCCTGGGGTAAATCCCACTTGATCATGGTGTATGATCCTTTTAATGTGTTGTTGGATTCTGTTTGCTAGTATTTTGTTGAGGATTTTGCATCTATATTCATCAGTGATATTGGTCTGTAATTTTCTTTTTTTGTAGTATCTCTCTCTGGTTTTGGTATCAGGGTGATGGTGGCCTCATAGAATGAGTTAAGGAGTGTTTTTCCTCTGCAATTTTTTGGAAGAGTTTGAGAAGGATGGGTGTTAGCTCTTCTCTAAATGTTTGATAGAATTCACCTGTGAAGCCATGTGGTCCTGGACTTTTGTTTGTTGGAAGATTTTTAATCACAGTTTCAATTTCATTATTTGTGATAGGTCTGTTCATATTTTCTATTTCTTCCTGGTTCAGTCTTGGAAGGTTATACCTTTCTAAGAATTTGTCCATTTCTTACAGGTTGTCCACTTTATTGGCATAGAGTTGCTTGTAGTAGTCTCTTAGGATGCGTTGTATTTCTGCAGTGTCTGTTGTAACTTCTCCTTTTTCATTTCTAATTTTATTGATTTGAGTCCTCTCCCTCTTCTTCTTGATGAGCCTGGCTAATGGTTTATCAATTTTGTTTATCTTCTCAAAGAACCAGCTTTTAGTTTTATTGATCTTTGCTATTGTTTTCTTTGCGTCTATTTCATTTATTTCTGCTCTGATCTTTATTTCTTTCTTTCTTACTGATCACTTGGGGGTTGGTTGTTCTTCTTTCTCTAGTTCCTTTAGGTGTAAGGTTAGATTGTTTACTTGAGATTTTTCTTGTTTCTGGAGGTAAGTTGTATAGCTATAAACTTCCCTCTTAGAACTGCTTTTGCTGCATCCCATAGGTTTTGGATCATCATGTTTTCATTGTCATTTGTCTCTGGGTAGTTTCTGATTTCCTCTTTGATTTCTTCAGTGATCTCTTGGTTATTTAGTAACGTATTGTTTAGCCTCCATGTGTTTGTGCTTTTCACGTTTTTTCCCCTGTAGTTCATTTCTAATCTCATAGCATTGTGGTCAGAAAAGATGCTTGATATGATTTCAATTTTCTTAAATTTACTGAGGCTTGATTTGTGACCCAAGATGTGATCTATCCTGGAGAATGTTCTGTGCACGCTTGAGAAGAAAGTGTAATCTGCTGTTTTTGGATGGAATGTCCTATAAATATCGATTAAATCTATATGGTTTATTCTGTCATTTAAACTTGTGTTTCCTTATTTATATTCATTTTGGATGATCTGTCCATTGGTGTAAGTGAGGTGTTAAAGTCCCCCACTATTATTGTGTTACTGTCGATTTCCTCTTTTATAGCTGTTAGCAGTTGCCTTACGTATTGAGGTGCTCCTATGTTGGGTGCATATATATTTGTAATTGTTATATCTTCTTCTTGGATTGCTCCCTTTATCATTATGTAGTGTCCTTCCTTGTCTCTTGTAACATTCTTCATTTTAAAGTCTATTTTATCTGATATGAGTATTGCTACTCTAGCTTTCTTTTGATTTCCATTTGCACGGAATATCTTTTTCCATCCCCTCACTTTCAGTCTGTATGTGTCCCTAGGTCTGAAGTGGGTCTCTTGTAGACAGCATAAATGTGGGTCTTGTTTTTGTATCCATTCAGCGAGCCTGTGTCTTTTGGTTGGAGCATTTAATCCATTCATGTTTAAGGTAATTATCGATATGTATGTTCCTCTGACCATTTTCTTAACTGTTTTGGGTTCGTTTTTGTAGGTCCTTTTCTTCTCTTGTGTTTCCCACTTAGAGAAGTTCCTTTAGCATTGGTTGTAGAGCTGGTTTGGTGGTGCTGAATTCTCTTAGCTTTTGCTTGTCTGTAAAGCTTTTGAGTTCTCCATCAAATCTAAATGAGGTCCTTGCTGGGTAGAGTAATCTTGGCTGTACGTTCTTCCCTTTCATCACTTTAAGTATATCATGCCACTCCCTTCTGGCTTGTAGAGTTTCTGCTGAGAAATCTGCTGTTAACCTTATGGGAGTTCCCTTGCAGGTTATTTGTTGTTTTTCCCTTGCTGCTTTCAATAATTTTTCTTTGTCTTTAATTTTTTGCCAATTTGATTACTATGTGTCTCGGTGTGTTTCTCCTTGGGTTTATCCTGTATGGGACTCTCTGTGCTTCCTGGACTTGGGTGGCTATTTCCTTTCCCATGTTAGGGAAATTTTCCACTATAATCTCTTCAAATATTTTCTCTTCAAATATTTCTCTCTGGTCCTTTCTCTCCCTCTTCTCCTTCTGGGACCCCTATAATGCAAATGTTGTTGTGTTTAATGTTGTCCCAGAGGTCTCTTAGGCTGTCTTCATTTCTTTTCATTTTTTTTTCTTTAGTCTGTTCCGCAGCAGTGAATTCCACCATTCTGTCTTCCAGGTCACTTATCCGTTCTTCTGCCTCAGTTATTCTGCTATTGATTCCTTCTAGTGTAGTTTTCATTTCAATTATTGTATTTTTCATCTCTGTTTGTTTGTTCTTTAGTTCTTCTAGGTCTTTGTTAAACATTTCTTGCATCTTCTTGATCTTTGCCTCCATTCTTTTCCCAAGGTCCTGGATCATCTTCACTATCATTATTCTGAATTCTTTTTCTGGAACTTTGCCTATCTCCACTTCATTTAGTTGTTTTTCCGGGGTTTTATCTTGTTCCTTCATCTGGTACATAGCCCTCTGCCTTTTCATCTTGTCTATCTTTCTGTGAAGTTGGTTTTTGTTCCACAGGCTGCAGGATTGTCATTCTTGTTTCTGCTGTCTGCCCTCTTGTGGATGAGGCTATCTAAGAGGCTTGTGCAAGTTTCCTGATGGGAGGGACTGGTCCCAATGGCCTGTTTTTTAAAATTCATTCAGTAATTCACCAATTTATTAAAATTTATTCAATAAAATTATTAAGCACCTGAGTAGTGTTTACCATTCTAAGCATTGTAAGAACAACTGTAAAAACAAGAAACAAAGGAACAAAAAAAACAAGGTCTGTGTTCTCATACAGCTTACATGGAAAAGAGATTCAACAAAAAATTAAACAGGTAAACAAGGTAATTTCAGATAGCTAGAAGTGCTATGAAAGAAATAAAACAGGATGATATGATGGAGAATAATAGAGCTTTGTTAGATACTATGGTCAGGGAAAGCTCCTCGAAGATGGTACATTTACCACTTTAATGATGAAGATCTAGTGATTGGAAGAGCCAAGAATATAATGTTCTAGTCAGTGGAGAAAGCACAGGCAAAGGCTCTGAGGCCAAAGCAAACTAGGTGTATTCAATCAACAGAATGAAACCCCTGTGGATGGAGTGAAGGGAGTGAGATGAAGAATATTACCAAATGATTCTCAATGGTGAAAAACCGAAAGCATTTCCTCTAAGATCAGGAAAAAGACAAGGATGTCCACTCTCGCCATTATTATTCAACATAGGTTTGGAAGTCCTAGCCACAGCATTTAGAGAAGAAAAAGAAATAAAAGGAATACAAATTGGAAAAGAAGAAGTAAAACTGTCACTGTTTGCAGATGACCTACTATACATAGAGAATCCTAAAGATGTCACCAGAAAACTACTAGAGCTAATCAATGAATCTGGTAAAGTTGCAGGTTACAAAATTAATGCAGAGAAATTTCTTGCATTTCTATACATTAAGAACAAAAGATCAGAAAGAGAAATTAAGGAAACAATCCCATTCACCCCTGCAACAAAAAGAATAAAATACCTAGGAATAAACCTACCTAAGGAGGCAAAAGACCTGTACTCAGAAAACTATAAGACACTTTTGAAAGAAATCAAAAATGACACAAGAAATCAAAGATAATGGAGAGATATACCATGTTCTTCGATTGGATGAATCAATATTGTGAAAATGACTATACTATCCAAAGCAATCTACAGATTCAATGCAATCCCTATCAAATTACCAGTGGCACTTTTTATAGAACTAGAACAAAAAATCTTAAAATTTGTATGGAGACACAAAAGACCCCAAATAGCCAAAGCAGTCTTGAGGGAAAACAACGGAGCTGGAGGACTCAGACTCCCTGACTTCAGACTATACTACAAAGCTATAGTAATCAAGATAATACGGTACTGGCACAAAAACAGAAAGATAGATCAATGGAACAGGCTAGAAAGCCCAGAGATAAACCCACGCACCTATGGTCAACTAATCTATGACAAAGGAGGCAAGGATATACAATGGAGAAAAGATAGTCTCTTCAATAAGTGGTGCTGGGAAAACTGGAGAGCTACATGTAAAAGAATGAAACTAGAACACTCCCTAACACCATACACAAAAATAAACTCAAAATGGATTCGAGACCTAAATGTAAGACCAGACACCTTAAAACTCTTAGGGGAAAACATAGGAAGAACACTCTTTGACATAAATCACAGCAAGATCTTTTTTGATCCACCTCCTTGAGTAATGGAAATAAAAATAAACAAATGGGACCTAATGAAACTTCAGAGCTTTTGCAAAGCGAAGGAAACTACAAACAAGACGAAAAGACAACCCTCAGAATGGGAGAAAATATTTGCCAATGAATCAACGGACAAAGGATTAATCTCCAAAACATATAAACAGCTCATGCAGCTCAATATTAAAAAAACAAACAACCCAATCAAAAAATGGGCAGAAGACCTAAATAGACATTTCCCCAAAGAAGACATACAGATGGCCAAGAAGCACATGAAAAGATGCTCAACATCACTAATCATTAGAGAAGTGCAAATCAAAACTACAATGAGGTATCACCTCACACCAGTTAGACTGGGCATCATCAGAAAATCAACAAACAACAAATGCTGGAGAGGGTGTGGAGAAAAGGGAACCCTCTTGCACTGTTTGTGGGAATGTAAATTGATACAGCCACTATGGAGAACAGTATGGAGATTCCTTAAAAAACTAAAAATAGAATTACCATATGATCCAGCAATCCCACTACAGGGCATATACCCAGAGAAAACCATAATTCAAAAAGACACATGCACCCTAATGTTCATTGCAGCACTATTTACAATAGCCAAGTCATGGAAGCAACCTAAATGCCCATCAACAGATGAATGGATAAAGAAGTTGTGGTACATATATACAATGGAATATTACTCAGCCATAAAAGGGAACAAAATTGGGTCATTTGTAGAGACATGGATGGATCTAGAGACTGTCATACAGAGTGAAGTAAGTCAGAAAGAGAAAAACAAATATCGTATATGAATGCATATATGTGGAACCTAGAAAAATGGTACAGATGAACCGGTTTGCAGGGCAGAAATAGAGACACAGATGTAGAGAACAAACGTATGGACACCAAGGGGGGAAAGTGGGGTGTGGTGGTGGTGGTATGAATTGGGAGATTGGGATTGACATATATACACTAATATGTATAAAATAGATAATTTGCTGTATAAAAAATAAAATAAAATTCAAAAATTAAAAAAGGAATATTACCAGATGAGGCAGAGAGTTGGGTTGGGGCTAATTCATGCAGGGGATTTCAGACCACGTTCAAGAAGGCAGTGAGAATTATTAAATAGGAGAACATCTGATTCTTATATTTTTAAAGGGTCCCTTTACTACTGTGTGGAGAACTAATTGTAGTGGACAATAAAGTGGGGAGATCAGTTAGAAGGGATGATGGTGGCTTGAAGTCAGGAGGTACACATGTATACGGAGAAAGTTAGAAGATTTGAGATATATTTCGAAGACAATAATAATAACTGATGTTTATTGAGCACATAATGGGCATCAGCTATTGTTCTAATTTCTTAACAATTTATTAATCCCTACCGTTACCCTATGAATCAGATAATGTCATTATCCTTGTTTTACATATGACAGCTTGGTCGAATGTAGGTAGGTTACCCAAGGTGATATAATTGGTCAGTGATAGAACCGGGATCTGAACCCAGATAGCTTGTTTCCAGGGCTTATGCTCTTAAGCACCCATTTTTAATTTCTCTTGAGCAGAGCCCATGGATGTGCTGGTAGAGTGAATGTTGGAGGTTGAAGGAAAAGCAGAAATCAGATATGACTTAGGTTTTTGGATTATGCACTTGGTGGATAGTGGTGTTATTTATACTAAGATAGGAAATATGAGGGAAGTTATAATCTAGGGATGGGTATATATGTTTGGTGGTGGTGGTGGGAGGGTGGTAGCAGAAGAATTACCTGTTCTGATTTAGAAATATTGTGGGTTTTTTAAACATCTTTATTGGAGTATAATTGCTCTACAATGGTGTGTTAGTTTCTGCTTTATAACAAAGTCAAGCAGCTATACATATACATATATCCCCATATCTCCTCCCTCTTGCGTCTCCCTCCCACCCTCCCTATCCCCCCCCCAGGTGGACACAGAGCACCGAGCTGATCTCCCTGTGCTATGCCGCTGCTTCCCACTAGCTATCTATTTTACATTTGGTAGTGTATATATGTCCATGCCACTCTCTCACTTCGTCCCAGCTTACCCTTCCCCCTCCCCGTGTCCTCAACTCCATTCTCTATATCTGCATCTTTATTCCTGTCCTGCCCCTATGTTCTTCAGAACAATTTTTTTTTTTAGATTCCATAAATATGCACTAGCATATGATATTTGTTTTTCTCTTTCTGACTTACTTCACTCTGTATGACAGACTCTAGGTCCCTCCACCTCACTACAAATAACTCAATTTCGTTTCTTTTTACGGCTGAGTAATATTCCATTGTATGTATGTGCCACATCTTCTTTATCCATTCATCTGTTGATGGACACTTAGCTTGCTTCCGTGTCCTGGCTGTTGTAAATAGAGATGCAATGAACATTGTGGTACATGACTCTTTTTGAATTATGGTTTTCTCAGGGTATATGCCCAGTAGTGGGGTTGCTGGGTCGTATGGTAGTTCTATTTTTAGTTTTTTAAGGAACCTCCATACTGTTCTCCATAGTTGCTGTATCAATTTACATTCCCACCAACAGTGCAAGAGGGTTCCTTAAGTTTTATATCAAGTAGGCAGTTTAATGTATGATGCTAGGGTTTAGGAGCTAGGTAAGGGCTAGAGAGAGTAATTTAGGACTCATTGGTAGAGAGCTGGTATTTAAAGCCAGATTCCTAGATAATGTAGATCTAAAAAAGAAAATAATAAGTCCATGTTCAAGTTTTGGTGCACTTAGATGTAGAAATAGAAGCCAAGAAATGAAACAGAAAAGGAGCAGCCAGCAATGTAGGGGGAAATCTAGTAGAGTGATGAGGTGTCTTGGAAGTCACGAGGCAACTATTCCAAAATACGATTTATTGAACAACCCATGCCTTTCCTCATTGATCTGAAATGCCACTTTTATCCAATTTTTCCCCATGTTTACCCAGGTTTATCTCCAGACTCTTCCACTCTACTTGTCTATTCTGCCCTAAGCACAAACAAGGTGCTGAATCAATCACTACCTTACCTTAGGCTGTAATTTTCAAAAAGATTCCGGCTGCTCGCACATATTATTTTTTCTGCATTCGCACCAAATTGTCATACTCCAAATAATCCCATTGGAATGGCTTTGAATTTATACAACCATGTGGAGGAATATTGATGTCTTCATAACAGTCAGTTCTTCTCACCAGGAAAAATTCTTCCATTCAGGTTTTTTCCTATATCCTCAGCAATGATTTATAGTTTTCTTCCTGGAGGTCTAGCTTGCTTGCTCGTAAGTTTATTCCTAGATAGTTTATGGTTCTGGTTGCTAACATATATCAGCTTCTTTTTATTGCACTCCTTAATTGACTATTGCCGGGTTTTATTAGAGTTCTTTGTTGTAGCCCACAGACAGCAACTCTGACCAACTTAAGCCAAAAGGGAACTGAGTGGAAGTGGAGGGGGAATTTATTTGATTAAAAGGAGATTAAAGAACCAGCCTCAGAATACGTAGTACTTTTTATAATAATAGGAAAAGTTATTTTGATTAATACATTTTATAAAACTAATACGTTAAAATGTAGTAAAGAAGTTTAAAATGGGAACATATTAATATCTTTATTATATAAATAACTCCTAAAACTATAAAACACTATGTACCCAAAAAGTAAATGTTTAAAGGACAAAAATAAACACTTTACAAAGTAGAAGAAAACAATTAACAAATATATGAAAAATTATTCAGGCCTCACTAGTAGTAGAAGAAATGTCATATAATAAGTTACTACTTTTTGATCTGTCAAATTAACAAAGTTTTGTGGGGTTTTTTTTTTTTTTTTTTGTAAATGATTCATTCTGGCAAGAGTTTAGGAAAATTGTATCCTTTTCCATTACTGGTAAAATGTAAAATGGTATAAGTGTCAAAAGCCTTAAAGATGTTCACAATTATACTGTCATCGAATTAATGGTTATATTTTCAGTGTTCTATCTTTTGAAAGTGATTCTGAATGTAGAATACATTTTATGTGTGAAGATGCTCAGTTCAGCTTTATTTATGAGATAGCAAAAAATCGGAAGCAACTCAAATGCAGGAAATGGTTAAGGATATTATAGCACATCCACCTGGTAGAATGTTAAATGAAATTTAAATGTGAGGTTTATGAAAGCTAAATAATAACTAGAAATGCTAATGTTAACATGTGGAGGGAAAAAACCACCCAATTGTCTGAAAGGAATACACTCTAGTGGTTATCTTTGTTTCCTAGGACTTAGGTGCTTTCTTTCCTACTTTTCCAAAATTTTTCCAGATTTTCTATTGTGAGTACATTTTATAATATAACAAAAATATAAATATTTCCGGTGGGGCCTCTGTCTACTTTGAGGTGATTGCTCTTTTAATTTGTATTTCCTAATGGCCAGGGGCTCATACACGAATTTTTCCATTTTTCCTACTCCTTGCCTCTATATGTCGGTCTCTCTGCACCCTGTTGGATGTCTCTCTCTTTTCAAGGCTAACTTCTCTTCTCTGGAATCCTGCTCTGTCAACTTCACTCAGTCTCCAGCATTTTCAATCGCTTCTTCTTCATTGGCTCCTTCCCCTCAAGCAACACTATACACAGGTCTTATCTTTATTTGAAACAATCGTTACTTGACCCTTTTGCTTTTAATGCTCACAATCCTTTTTCTTTTTTACCATCACACTTCTTTCTTTCATTATAATCGTGTTTTTGTCTTTCTCACTTCTATTCAAAACACATCCTGGAGGGTCACTATCAATTCCTACTTTGTATATATTGAAATGACAGAGGTAGAGTTTCTCTTCTGCCCTTACATTTCCCCCAAAGTGCAATCCTAGCCCTGTGTTCCCCTGGTTTGCTCTCTCCCTTTAGTCTTACTGTGTTCTGACTTCGTCTATTTCCTCCATGTGCTAATTCCCTGCCCTGACCAAGGTTGCAGCTTTATACAACTCCAGGGTCGTCAAGTACCTCCTAGTCCATGTGAATGCCACCCCCTGCAATTATGCAGTACACGGCCTGTGTGTCTATATGCTGTGACTCTGGGCTTGACCTCTCTCCTTAGTTGCTACCCAACATGTTAGACTGCACATCAGACATTTCCACTCAGATGTCCCATTGTCACCTCTAATTTGTGTGTGAAAAGTGATTGCCTCACCTTACCTTCCAGACTAGTGGCTTTTCCACCTTTCTATCTCCATACAGTGAAACTCCATTCAACCAATCCTCAACCCCAGGTCCTAAACCCCAGGATCATATCCTCCCTCCTAATGTCTTCTCTTTCATCCCCACCAAGCTGTCAGGCAACTGAGTTCTGTTTTTGAAACCACTACAGACCTAGAGAGAATTCTGGTTGCAGTAGCCTTAGCTGGTCCTAGAGAAGATGCTCCACTGGGTGTGAGGCAAGGGGACTGGTGTGAATGGTAGTGATGGAGAGAGTCAGAGGTCAGAACGAGAGCAGTAGTGTCAGGGGGTCAAATCCAAAGAGAGAGGGATAGGTGTACAAAGGCAAGGGATCGGTGTTGAAGACATCAGGAACAAGTGATGAGAACACAGAATGTGAGACTAAGTGAAAACTCAGGCTGTGAGGGAGTTGGGGTCTAACCCTGAAAGGTACTTCTTACGTGGCATGGGGACTCATCCTTTTAAAAGTGGCTAGCCATTCCCACTGCCACTATCTTAATTCACTGCCTCAGTGCTTTCACATCCTATTGGATCTCCTCTACCCCTTCTCCCACATTAGGTTAATTTTCTCTATTCCTTGCTTTGAGCACCTGTCTTAGTCTGTTTGGACTGCTATAACAACAGCACCATAGGCTGGGTGGCTTATAAACAACAGACATTTATTTCTCACAGTTCTGGAGGCTGGTGAGTCCTAGATCAAGGTGCCTGCAGATTTGGTTTCTGGTGGAGACTACTTCCTGGTTCAGAGACAGCATCCAAACGTCATATCCTGGAGCAAATAAACCCAGAAGGAATGGGGCCTGCTAAGTAGATAAGGGTGGTGTGTTTGTCTACTTGAGGATTTGTTTGAGATTTGGGCGGCAGCAGCCTGGACAGGCAGTGGGGTCCTGGGTCGGTGCTTGCATAAGAAGGCCTACCAACTCATTCTACATGGGGGTCCACCAACAGGGGAAACCAAGTAGAGAAACAGAGGGTTTATCCAAAGAGAAGCCAGTCAGAAGAAACTATATCCCAGATGAGATCAGTGTGTGAGCAAAAGTGGGAGGGAGGAGGGTCAGGCACCCTTAGTGAGGGATTTCAGGCCACTGCTGCTGTCTCAGCTGCCTTGTACAGTCACTACAAGACACAGAGTGACCTTCAATGTGAATAACACCTAAGTCTGCATCTCCTTGTAAAGCAAGGGTCAAAAACACCTGGCTTTGGGCTTTTTGTGCTCTTCTTTAGGCCACCCCCCCCCAAAAAAAACAGGACTTATCAATATCCACATGCCATAGGATGAATGCTCGTGGAGGTCAGGATCTGAATCTTTTAAGGAACCATGAGGCATATGGGAGAAGCAGCATCATCACTGTCCAGATGATGCTTTGTTAAATGCTTCCCTTCCACCAGGTCCCTGCAGTGCAGTTTACTGCCTTAGACATTCCTGGCTAAACCGTGGACTTGGATGGAAGCCAAGCAGCGGAGGGTGAGTCTAGGTAAGAGGGAAGGTGATGCTGCTCAGGGGGAAACAGCTGGCTAATGGTGTTCAGTCTATCTTGGCTCTTCTACCTCAGTAATTTTCCATTTTTATCAAATCTCAATATCTGCTATTTCAGTATCTGGGATTGTTTTTGAGGTCTCAAATGATAGCTCAAAAGGTCAGGAATGTGACACCATGATGAGAAATGATATCAGAAGCATCACATACAAGGTCTTATGTTTGTGAGAAAGCTGGTATATATGTATATATACAGACAACTGTGTATATTTCAGGTCACCAAACCTTAAAAAAGACAACATGGATTAAAAACAAAAAAGATCCTTACAAGGACAACTAAAAAGACTAAAAGGTGATGGCAGTTCTTGTTATGAGAACAGACTGAAAAGATTAAGGCTCTTCATCCTGCAAGGGGCAGACACTGCAGCCTGTAAATCAAGAAGCAATGGGAAGGCTAGTGAAAACACCACTTTGTCCATCAGATCCCAAGATGCAGCCGCCGAGAGGGCCACTTAAAGCTCAGCAAAGCTCCTTTCAGGACACAGAAAGGTAGGTGAAAATTTACACATTAGGTAATAAGAACTGTGTTATTTCATGGGTTGTGCAGACTGATAATATAAATATGTATGCTTGATGAGAGTTTATAAGCGTTGATCAATGATTCATAATGCACAAACTAGGGATGTGTGAAAAATACTCCTGTTGTAGACATTTGGGGTTGTAGAGAGGGATAAATCTGACATTTTGGCTTGGGCAGATAAAAAATACGACCTAGTACGGCATTTCCTACACTATTTTGAGGGACCTCACTTATCATCATCTATATCTGTATTTTTATTCCCATATTTTTACTCTATTGATAAAACTGGTGTGCTGTCTCTTTTTTTATAGTAAAATGATTTCAAATATATATACTTCTTTATGCCATTATGATGGGTTGGGGGAAAATGAGGTCATCTGCCAAGTAACTGAAAAGTTGTGTTTAGAATGTGGGAATTGCCTGGTGGGAGTCTGTTTAAAAATGCAGATTCCAAGGCCTGCCTCAGTAGTGTGAAGTGAGATCCAAAAATCTATATTTTTAAGTCAATTCAGAAAGGAACTGTGAAAAAGTAGTTAGTCCCAAGACCATGATTTGAGACACAATGAAGGAAGAGGATTTCCTTCAGCATTGTTTCTAGCCTATACAGTGCCTTAGTGATTGAATCAAACACTTGATTTCCATCTGCCAGAAATTAAATATACAAACTACAGAGGTAAACAGCACTCCAGAGCTGTGCAGTACACAACCTGCACACATGTATGCAGCCTTGTTTTCTTTCAAGCCTTCAGTTTAAAGCCTAAACGTCCTTTGTGCACAGGAAGCACGAGAGAGCAAGTGCATCTGTCCCTGGCAGGAGGCCCTGGCAAGAGGCTTCTTATTGCCTTTTCACCCTTGTTATCATAATTGACTTCCAGCCAAAGCACGGACATGAGGAGAGACACCTCAACAAAGCAAAGGGTAGGTGAACAGAGAGGTAGTTTTAGTATGAGAGAGGTAGTTTTTTAATGAAAAAAAAATGCTATAAATAGTAAAATTTATACTGATAATTTAAAAATAAAATAGTAACACGACTGCAGATTTGTTACGATATATATTTTATAAATTTATTTATTTATTTATTTATTTATTTATTTATTTATTTATTTTTGGCTGCGTTGGGTCTTCCTTGCTGCGCGCAGGCTTTCTCTAGTTGCGGCGAGTGGGGGCTACTCTTCGTTGTACTGCGCGGGCTTCTCATTGAGGTGGCTTCTCCTGTTGCGGAGCACGGGCTCTAGGCGCACAGGCTCAGTAGTTGTGGTGCACAGGCTTAGTTGCTCCACAGCATGTGGGATCTTCCCGGACCAGGGATCAAACCCATGTCCCCTGCGTTGGCAGGCTGATTCTTAACCACTGCACCACCAGGGAAGCCCACATTACGTATTTTAAAAAATAATTCCAATAAAGAACTTCAAGTCTGAGTCACAAAACAAGTTGCCACTTTTCCTTGACATTTCAGAATATTTTGTCATTTTACATTTAAGATTTCCATCTACAAAATAGCAACTTTCAGTATGATTTCAAATACCTTATATTCTAGGCTCCACACAAACAACCAGCAGTTCACATCTCTAGATACAACTATCTCTTCTTACAATGCAAGTTTCATCATTATCTCACCCACTTTCTCTCTCCTGCCTTGTTGCCTTCTACTCTTTGTGTTTTTCTCCTTTCTCACTAGTGACACATGTTATACGCCATGTGGCAGTTTCCCAACACTGTCACTCAGTTTCACCCACTTTTCTCCATCCCTCCAGTCGTCACCTCAGCCATCTGCCATAATCCTATGCTTGGATTACTATGTTCAGCTCTTTTTGGTGTCTCTGTCTCCAGTTTCTTCTTCTAATCTATTCTGGACATCACAGACAAAACAATTTCCTAAAATAAATTTTTCAGAGTATCTTTTCCTTGTTTAAGAATTAAGTGACCCAATCAGTTGACCCCCACCTCACCTGTCCAGCTTTTCTGTTGCTATTTCTTTCCTATTGATTTCAGCACCATTTACCATGTAAGTGAGTTTATCACTAGCTCAATTCCTTTGCTCAAATGCTCTCCCTTTGAAGACACCTTAGGGCAAAGAGTTTTCCATATATATGCATTTAAGTACACCCTTCAATGGCGGTTGCCTAACTTGGCTATGCTTCGGAATCGCTGGGAGAGATCTGAAATGACACAGTACCGTTCACCAGCCCTACAGGTTCTAATTGGGTAGGGCTAGGTGGGGCCTGGACTCAGAGACGGTTTAAAAGTTCTGCAGGTGACTCTGGTCAGCAGTTTTACTCAGTGCTGGATACACAGCAAGTGTTTAGTAATTAGGGAGAGAGTGAATGCATTCCACTCCTTGCCTTAAAATCTACCAACGTTCCCCGTAGCGCTCAGGATAACTATCAAACCCTAGTTTAGCACACAAGACTCTTCATGATCTGGCCCTTTCCTACCTCTGTTGATTCATCTTCTGCCGTTTCCCCCATTCAGCTTTTGCTACACTCATACTGAATATTCCCTCTCCTCAATTCTTACCGTGTTCAATTTGTGCTTCCTATGGTATAGCACATCTTATTTTCTGCGTCAGTGTCTGTGCCCATGCCTTATCTGTCCTACTGGATTGTAAACCTCTTGAGGACACTTCTCTCCCTAACGCATCTTTGTCTCTCCCGCTGTGCCAGCACATCTCACACATATGTGTGTTGCTTAAATGAATACATTTCACTAAAGTCATCGCTAATAAAGACTTGTTGTATGAATGAATGCATTTCTATTTTCCTTTCATTGTTCATTTTAGATCAAAAGTTATTGTGGAATGCAAATGTTCTTTACACCTTTTAAAAAATGCCCCTTCAGATGGAGTGTTGACATGATTTTTAGCACATAGTTTGTGTGTGAAACAGTAAATGAAGTTAACACATATAAACTTTTCATTAAAATTGCCATTGTTGAGGATATAACTGAGAGTGAAAAAAGGAGGGCCCACATTCGTCTCAAAGTATCATTATACTCATGGTAACATGTGAACAACCTTAAGTATGTTTCCATTTAAATTTAGGATCAATTGTTCTTCATATCTGCTTGAAATCTAGACTAATGTTCCTCCAAGTGTGGTCTAGGGACTGCCTAGTCACGATCCCCTGGGGTATATTTTAAATATGAAAGGGGTAGCCCCACTCCAGATACCTCCAAGGTCAAAATTCCCAGGGTATGGGAACCTAGAATCTGTATTTGTAACAAGCTCCATACATGATTCTTAATGCCAGAACAGTTTGATACCAACCTGTCTAGAATTAAAATAAATGCTCCATTGCATTTATTTAGTAAGATAATGGCTTTGTTTTAGAGCATATTCTTTTTTTTTTTTAAATAAATTTATTTATTTCATTTATTTATTATTTTTGGCTGTGTTGGGTCTTCGTTGCTGCACACGAGCTTTCTCTAGTTGCGGCGAGCGGGGGCTACTCTTTGTTGTGGTGTGCGGGCTTCTCATTGCGGTGGCTTCTCGTTGCGGAGCACAGGCTCTAGGCGCGCGGGCTTCAGTAGTTGTGGCGCACGGGCTTAGTAGCTCCGCGGCATGTGGGATCTTCCCGGACCAGGGCTCCAATCCGTGTCCCCTGCATTGGCAGGCGGATTCTTAACCACTGCATCACCAGGGAAGCCCCTGGAGCATATTCTTACTAATGAAAACTACTTAGGTGAAGATGTATTAAATTAAGGGCTAGTTTGAATACAAGATAAAAGAACAAGATAAAAAAATTCTCTTTGGTATTCATTAGAATGATATCTACAGCTAAAACTTTCTGCTTCTCTTGAAATTTCTGAGGTACTTTCTCAGCAAGAAAAATTTTAGAAATGTCCCGTGGAACGAATAGATACAACAGTATAGATACAACAGTATAGATACAAATTCTGCAACAGTCTTTTTGCAGAATTTGAAATTTTCAAAATATTCTCAGGAATGAGAGATTTACAATTCTTGGGCCTTTGACTGTGTTGTTGACTTCTTTAGTAGTTCTGTGTCACTGCTAAGACATCAGGATACAGTCTCCATTATGTGATGTCACAACAGCAGCAGCAGAAGGCAGTTAAAGACCCACTAAAGTGGTTTTATAAACTCTTTCTCCAGAATCCCTTTTAAGGGTTGGACTAGTCTGCCTGGACTGCCACAATAAAATACAGTCTGTGGTATTATTAAGCAACAGGTTTAAACAACTGACATTTTGTTTTATCACAGTTTTGGAAGCTCATCCATGAGCAAGGTGCTGGCAAATTCAGTTCCTGGTGAGGACTCTCTTCCTGGCTTGAAGATTGCCACCTTCTTGCTGCATCTTCACATGGCCTTTCCTTGTGCTCACTGAGGGGTCATGGTGGAGAGAGAGGCCTGGTCTGATGTCTCATCCTCTTCTTATAAGGACACCAGTCCTATCCAATTAGGGCCCCTTCTTCTGACCTCGTTTAACTTATTACCTCCTTAAAGATCCTATCTTCATATACAGTCACACTAGGAGTGAAGGCTCAACATATGAATTTGCGGGGGACATAATTCAGTCTATAACAAAGGTGTTTTCAGTGCCATTGACCTTGTTATTCAGTCTTCCAACTCTAGGCATTCACAAATATATTCTATTCATTTCCACAGGACTTTTCTTTCAAATATCAGTTCTCAGTGACCATAGGATCTTGTTGGGATCAGCTCTAGCCTTTGCCTAATTTAGCTGTTTATGCTAGCTCTCATAGCTGAAGCCACTGTATGATAAGGTCTGTTGTTAGTGGGCTGTAAAAATGTTTTTAAGTGGCCTTGCACTGTAGGCTTCTTCATGGTGAGCCTTGTTTTGAAGTCAGTGCAATGATAAAATGTTGGCCTTATCTATGGTGCAAGTTACTACATATTTGCCTCATAGAACACTAAGCCCAGTGACATTTGCTTATGAGAGTAACCCTGTTGGAGGTGGTATTAGTGGACATCTTATCTAAACAAAAAAGGGCCAGCTCCAGGTTGTTAGCTCTAAATACAATAAATACAGTTATATCTAAAACAGTGCTATCCAACAGAATTATAATGCAAGCTGTAAATGTAATTTAAAATTTTCTAATAGCCACATTTAAAAATGAAAAAGAAACAGGTAAATTTATTTTTTAAAACATATTTTATTTAACCCAGAATACCAAAAAACATTCGATTTCAACATGTGATTAATATTTTAAAATATTGATGAGATCTTTTACATTGTTTATTTTTAATAAGCTTTTGAAACATGATGCACATTTTACACTTACAGCACATCTCAATTCAGACTAGCCACATTTCCAGTGCTCAATGGCCACATGTGGCTAGTGGCTACTGTGTTGGACAGCACAGGTCTAAAGTATCCAAATCTGGATATAAATCCCCCAGTTTCAGAGCTGGAAGAGAAATCCAGGATGTAGAAGATTTCATTTTTTTGTCATGTTAAATGTATCCATCTGGTATACATTTCCACACAGTATGAAACTTCTATCATGTTTTTTCTCCCTGTGGTAGTAAGTGTCTCTCTTTTAGGTGTCAGCATTATGACTTAAGTTCCTCTTGACAATCAGTTGGTCAGGTGTCCATTCTGATATGAATCATTTGTTTGTCTACAGTGATGCAGACCTCTTGTCATCTTCCATCACAGGACATCTATCTTGTCACCTGCCATCACAGGACAAGGTGATAAGGTATGCTCATTAGGGGAGCCATGTTCTTTCAGTCCTAGCCATTTAGTGCTCGAGGCAGGAACTTATTGAAAGAATTAACACAGCTTCCAAAAGTTTCTATTGACTTGGTAGTAGCTTAGGCACCAGGAGATTATGGATCCTCATGTACAGACATGTATTTGATTTAAACTGCTTTGAATTTTTATTCATCTTTCTGAATAATAAACCTCACCATCATTCATTAACCTTTGGAAGCAATGTAGGCTTTTCTTTATTTGGCTTAGCCTCCCATTGTCCTAAGTCAGATTTTTAAAGGTCAAATTTCAAAATGTAATGGGGTTGATATTAGGATTGGTGAGATTCTTTAAAAGAAGATACTGACACTTCCCTGGTGGTGCAGTGGTTAAGAATCCGCCTGCCAATGCAGGGGACACGGGTTCGATCCCTGGTCCGGGAAGATCCCACATGCCACAGCTCTGTGGCAACTAAGCCTGTGTGCCACAACTACTGAGCCTGCACTCTAGAGCCCGTGAGCCACAACTACTGAGCGCGTGCCACAACTACTGCAGCCCACGTGCCTAGAGCCCATGCTCTGCAACAAGAGAAGCCACTGCAATGAGAAGCCTGCTCACCACAACGAAGAGTAGCCCCTGCTCGCTGCAACCAGAGAAAGCCGATGTGCAGCAACGAAGACCCAACGCAGCCAAAAATAAATAAATAAATACACCACAACTGAACTCCTTGGCCATTGGTTTCAGGTGGAAACATGTCAATCTCATACCCAAGTAGCTGCCTCTAACTCCCCATTGTATTTGTCACAGCTTCTAACGTAGCACCCTGCATGTAATAGATGCTCCATAGATGTTTTTTGAATAAATAAGGAAATGTTTTATAGCTAGATATTCCAGTTGAGCCTAAACTGGAATGCATGCATCACTTTACCAAGTGATATGAGTGGAGAGTAAAGAAGTCCTTTCTATGTTTCGGGCCAGGGACCAAAGCAACAATGAGATGGAGGGGACAAGGAGACATCTGATCATCTAGGCCTACTCAGTACTCAGGGGCCAAGACTAATCCCTGTGGAAAGGTCATTCTCCCCATTTCTACATCTAAAGAGCCTGGATCCCGTGTAGAGAGGATAGAAGGTGTCACTGAGCAAGTAGGCTGGCAACTATTGAATTCTAAAAGGAATTCAATTTTAGCACTAATGATATATTGAGCTGCTCGGATAACAAAGTTCTATAATAGTCATCAGAAGAGCTATTAACTTACATCAATAAAACACACTCACACATACACACACACACATTTATATATATGTTTTTAATAGTAGAACTGAGCATGGCTAACCTGAATTGAAGGTACATTTTTCTAGTGAGGATTTGCCTTGCTTCTGCCAGATGCCCTGGGGCATCATTGAGCTAGAAGCATTTGGCACAAACTTTCCTAGACCACACAAATTAATGTAAATACCAAACCCAGTGTGGGCAGGTTTGTGCTTTTGAATTAATCATGTAAAAATTTTTTTCTCCCTCAGCCCATAATAAGACCTGTGAGAGACAGCTTTTCTTTATGGTTCTTTTTCTCAGCAGAGCTTTTTCTCTCTCATCCTCTCACTGTAGCCCTTCTAAGCATCTTGGCTGATGTTTGTAAAGGCCTCAATTCTAACTCTCCACTTCCTGGTCAAGGTTTCTTCTCCAGTCTCCTACATTGCTTTCAGTCATGAGGCTCTAGGTTCCTTTTATTGGCAAATCCCTCAGAGTAGCCTGTGGTATTTCCTTACCACTCTGGTTTCAGCTCTCTTTTCCACTTTGGTTATGGTGGATTTCCTTTTGTTATACAAAGAGGCTCAAGGTGAACACCAGCCAGAGTACCTGACAAAGGCAATCACAAGTACATAGGTCCCCTGTCTCTCGCTATCTGGTGACAAGGCAAACTTGGTCTGGGGAGTGGCAGGATGCACCATGAGGCTGGGCCACAGGCAGGGTCGTGGCCTTCCTTTATACCAGTTAGTGTGAAAATAGCCTTTCATAGGGCGGGGGTGGGGGTGTTGCTTTAACTTGAGAATTATTTTTATCTAAGTACAGAATTCTTGGTGGCAAGTTATTTCATCTCAGGCCTTTAAAATTATTATTATATTGCCTTTTGCCTAATATTTGTACTATCTCCTGCCAGTCTACATTTTATTCCTTTGAAGTCATCTGTTTGTTCTCTATGGTAACTCTGAGTAGTTACCCTTTGTTTTCGATGCTCTGTAGTTTCATTATGATGTGTCTGGGTATATTTATTTTTATTTATTTTTCTTACTATCTATGATTCCTGAATCTTAAAATTCTTATTCTGCTATTCTTAGAACGCATATCCATCAATTGTGGAAAATTCACTTTGGTATCTTTTCAAGTATTTCTTCTCTCCCGTTCGTAATATTCTTTTATCTTGGAATTCCTATATTGGCCCTCTTCTTCTAGTCTTCATATCTATTAACTAGGGTGACCAATCAACCAGTTTGTTCAGGACTGAAGCTTTCCCCAGGATGTGGGATTTTCAGTACTAAAACCAAGAAAGTCCTAGGCAAAACAGGATATGTAATTGTAATTGTATTCTCTGTAATTGTTTCAGAGCTATCTTCCAGTTCATAAACTCTCTTTAGCCATGATTGTTAAAAATTTTATTGAGTATATATTTCACTTCTTGAAATTTTATTTTTCAAATAACTTTTTCTTCTTTTTAGAGTTTCTCAATTTTTAAAATAGAATTTGGATTTTAAAATATCTTTAGTATGATTATAATTTTATATGATAGTCTCTATTAGAATGTTCTGTTATATAAAATTCTTAGGACAATATCTTATTATTTAGTGTGTCTGCTGACTCTAATTCATGGTGGATTATTTTCATCCATGTTTTGTAATTTTATATTTTTAAGCTCATTTTCAGAGAGGTTTATTCTGTATAATCCTGGACAGTCTAGTTAAAGTGTATTTCTTCAGAGAAGTTTTGTATTTTCCTCTTTGAGGTACGCTAGGTATATCAATAGCCTAGGATTAATTTTATTATAATTTCTTAATTTGAAGGGCCCTAGGAGCAGGCAATAGTATAAATTTGAACTCTATAATCGTGGGAGTCAAAGACCTATGGTTATAAATTTTTGAGGGAGACTTTTCTACCCAGAACTCAGCCCAAAGTAAACAAACTTTCTTATCCAGTAAGTGGAAATTCTGTTGACACTTTTACAGGGGATAAAGTTTTAGGTAGATCTTTCTTCATAGGCATAAAAACCCACGTCCTTAGATTGCTAAGACCAGCAAAGCACAGTGCCTGGCCTGGTTTTCTATTCTACTTTAGTTTGAACACCTGTATATTTCCCATATTTTCTTGGCAGATAACAATATAACAATAATAACAACAATAATAAAAGCTAACACTTCTGTAGAGCATATATAATGGGCCAGATATTTTCTAAGCATTCTACATTTGGTCCTCATATAACCCTTCATATAATATGTAATAATATCTTTCCAACCTTCCAGATGAGGATACTGAGCCACAGATAAGTTAATTAACTTGCTTAAGGTCACACAGCTATTAAGTGGCGGACCTAGGATTCAAATCCATACATCGTGACTCCAAGTTCTGTATTTTAATCATTAAAAACACTACCTCTCAATTATGGATTTAAAGTAATATTTTTTCCAGTATTTCTTATATAGTAGCAGCAGAGTTTTCAGTTTATTTCAACTGTCATATTTCCAGGAAAGGAAATCCCAAATCTTGATTTTAACATTTCATCGTTGTGCTGGTTAATTTTATGTGTCAGCTTGATTGGGCCACAGGGTGCTTAGATTAAACCTTATTTCTGTCTGTGAGGATACTGCTGGGTGAGATTAGCATTTGAACCAGTGGACTCAGTAGATTGTCCTCCCCACTGTGGGTGAACATCATCATCCAATCTGCTGAAGGCCTGAATAGAACAAAAAGGCGGAGGAGGGAGGAATTTACCCCTTTTGCTTTCTGCCTGTTTCCTGAGCTGAGACATTGGTCTTCTCTTATCTTTGGACTAGAACTTACACCATCAGCTCCCCTGATTCTCAGGCCTTTAAACTCAGACTGGAATTATACCACTGACTTTCCTTGGTCTCCAGCTTGTAGATGGCAGATCATGGGACTTCTCAGCCCCCATAATCTGTGAGCCAGCTCATCATAATAAATCTCCTCATATATATCTCCTATTGGTTCTGTTTCTGTGAAGAACCCTGACCAATACAATCATACTCTATTTTATTTTTTTAAAAATAAATTTATTTATTTATTTATTTATTTATGGCTACATTGGGTCTTTGTAGCGGTGCATGGGCTTCTCATTGCGGTGGCTTCTCTTGTTGTGGAGCATGGGCTTCAGTAGTTGTGGCTCGTGGGCTCTAGAGCACAGGCTCAGTAGTTGTGGCGCACGGGCTTAGTTTCTCCATGGCATGTGGGTTCTTCCCGGACCAGGGATCGAATCTGTGTCCCCTGCATTGGCAGGCAGATTCTTAACCAATTCGCCACCAGGGAAGTCCCAACAATCATACTCTAATTTTTCTGACCTTTCAGCTTCCCATTTATTAAGAAATTTCAATAAAAATGTATGTTCATTGCAATGGTCCATGCTATTTGTATTTCAGCATTTCTAAGGGATTCCAAAATAGAGAAGTTTGTAAAAGAAAATCTTGAATTTTTTAAGATGAGGAGAGATGTTTACATCTGAATGAAGAGTTGAGGGATATATAATAGTAAGTGAAATCACTAAAGCTATGGTAAAAGGTGAATGATTGCTGTAGTCCAGTTCTTTTCAATGTGCAGCCCCCCAAAGGCAGCATCAGCACAACTTGGGAACTTGTTAGAGCTACAGATTCTTGGCCTCACCCCAATTTTACTAAATCAGAAACATTGGGGGAAGGGGTAGAGCCCAGAAATCTGTGTTTAAACAATCTGGGTAATTCTGATGCACCCTAATGTTTGAGAACCATTGGTATCACTTATTTAGGATTTAATTTACTGCAAACACCAATATTTTTTTAATAGTCCAATGTTGTTTTCCATGCGATCATGTAAGTTTCTGTGCATCATAAAGTATTAACCCTCAAGCTGAAGTTTACTGCCTCTCCAGCTAAAATAGGGATATTAGATTCCTTTTCAACTTCTCCTTCCTATTATATTGCAGCATTGTAGTACTACTTCCCTTTAAACATGTGTTTTGTTTTTGTTTTTTTAAAGAAGTCTTGTCATTAAATGGAAAAGTAAAAAGTTTGGAAGTTAATCCTTTTTTTTAAATGTAAAAAAAGATATGAACACCACTACTCTTTTGCGTTGCTATTTAGTAAGCAGTAGGTGAGTCTTTGGGTCTCTTACAACAGATCAAAGATATAACCCTAGTTATATGACTTGACTATCCTAAGTACTGACTAAAAGTAAGCTATAGTAAAGCTGCCTCTGAAGTTTAACAGCATCTTAACTAATTGTCAAGATTGGTTCTCCAGGGACTTCCCTGGTGGTCCAGTGGTTAAGACTGTGCTCCCACCGCAGGGGGCACAGGTTTGATCCCTGGTCAGGGATCCTACATGCCATGCGGCCAAAAAAAAAAAAAAGATGGGTTCTCCAGCAATTATTTCTATGTCCATGTTTAAAATGTTTTGACATTGTTCTTTCCTTTAGTAAACATTTATTTGTCACCCTGTGCTAGGTACTGTGCTAGATGCTGAGAATACAACCATGACCAGGACTGACATGGTCCCTATCACCACAGAGCTTTAATGTTGGTGGAAAGATAGACAAGAGCACAGGTGATTACAATACAGCATGATAAGTGTTATGATAGGTGAAGCACAGGGTGCTATTGGAACTGTTCTCAATAAAAATGCAACATAACTACTGAGTGACTTATTGCTCTTGATTATAAAATATGCTCACAACACAGAAGCTAACTCCTACTCATCCTTTAGAAGACAGCTCAGATTGTCATATCCTCACATTCTCCACCCTGCCCCCCACATTTGAGATCAGGGTCATTTCTACATGCTTCCACCAAACTCTGTATATATTTCTTACAGTACTTCTTACAATATATTCCAACAGGCTATTCAAATGAGTCACTCTATTATACTCTAAACCCTTGGAGGGCAAGGGCTCTATCTTGTCTTTGCAATTCTAACACAGTGCTCGCACCCATATCCTTTTGTACTCTTTTTATTGCGTGATTTAGGCTTGCCTTCCACTATAGATCGCTGTTATATTCTTTATCATCTTGGAAAAAGAATGCATTTTTAAAAAATTGATATTTTCGTTGCTAGGAATATGAGCCCATTATAATCCCTTCCTCCCAATACTGATGGTTGTATAGAAGGCGTACCTTAATATTACCCCAAAACTGATGTTTTGAGGTAATAAGGGTAGAGGGAGTGAATAATGAGAATATTATGTGGTACATCATCCCCACCCCTCCTTAATAAATATGGCATACTGAAAAGATGCAACAGTGATGGCCACAGAATCTCTTTGGGGAAGTATGAGGAAAAGAGTATATGTTGGATGGTCGGAGTTATAGACTGAAGTCACCATTTATAATTTCTTTGGCCATTGAGCATCCAAATGCTCCCCCTATTTGAGAGAAATTCCCCATTGTGTGAGTCTTGGTGAGCGTTATGGCTCCAACTCCCTCGTCAAAAGCCCAGCTAGCTAGATATCCCCTCTTCCTAACCCCAACAGTGAGGGCATGAGCAAAACCAGGGCATGAAACCTGGTTTTGGCCAATCAGACTTGGGCATTGGAATCTGAAGTGAATCATTTGAAGGGTAAGGATGGTTATGTTCCCAGGAGCCAGTGGTTCCAGCATGGTGTCTAGCAGTATCTTTACTTTGGCAGGGTCAGCAGAAGTATCCTAACCAGACTTGACTATAACCCTGTTGTGGTTCCTACTGTCTGATTGCCCTTGGTTCCTGCCTGTTTTTTCAACCTGGTTCTTCAGTCTTCTTGTTGATTCTATGAGCTATTTGGTATTCTGCCAACAAATTCCCTTCCTGCTAAAATTAGCCAGTCAGTTTCTATTGCTTGTGACCAAGAACTTCATCTTTATACTGCTTTCCTCAAAGTGCTTTGTGTTTACTGAATAAGTAGTTGTTGAATGACCAAGTGGCTGTCATTTTTTACTCCTTGACCAAGTACGTTTTCTGTGGGATCATACTTCTGATTCTAACATAAGACAGAAGAACTTTTATTTTATGAAGTATTAATACACATTTTCTGGAACACGTAAGTTCTATAAGACAAGTGATACCAATGACAAATTTGCAGTGCAGCAGGAAGGTAGGGGGCCTCTGGCACAATCCCGTGGAAGTTGGGGAGGCAAACACAGGACTGAAATCCCTGAACCCATTCTAAGCCAAATCCTTCTTCCTAAGGGAAGGTCAGCTTGTGTTTCAGCCTGGTATTTGTTCACTGAGCCTTATCCACAGTGAAACCCAAGGTGGCAAGCCTCCCACAGGCTTTACTCAGCCCTAAAAGCTTATGCTCAAGCCTCAGGTTGGGAGGATGTGCTGAGAAGGCTAAAGGGAATGGTTGGCTTCGGGATTTGAAGCTTGAACAGTTTTGTACTCTAGGAATATGGGTGTATCGTGAATGGTTTTGTTGCTTAATATTCTTCTTCCTTTTTAGTCTCTCTCCTCTCCCACAGCGCAAGTTACAATTGATTTTTAAAGGTTTTGATGGGTTTTTTTGTTTCTAATATTATATCTTATCATTTCATTACATTTATTTATGGAAAATTTTACCTCTGATAACTTGACAGTTTTAGTTTATATTTTATCTTCCCGATACTATTTTTATAGAAAATTATTAATATATTGATTGTATTTATAGATTTGGTGATGTAAGAAAACTTTTTCAAAATGGATCTAAAAAAATTGAATGTTAAAAAATAATTAGATGGTTGAATGTTTATCTCTGAAATTTACTGATTATAATTGAAAAAACTATTATTGGGTAAAGCTTGCCAAGTGTCAAGGGAATAATGATCTTACATGTCATTTACATGTCACATATTATCTACTTATAATTCATTTGTAGTTCTTTTCACTGCTCTTATCATTTGGTACTCAGAGTAACAATCCACAATAATGTTTCTAAAAACATCTAGGAAATTTTCCATCTTGCATGCTTATAACATTTAAATTTAACTTTCATGTGGATCTTAGGTATTATGTTTTAGAATAACATTATACAGCTCTGCAGTTGTTTTGCTACTAGAGCATTCTTAACTGATTTCCATATCAATTGATTCTATGCCTTGTTGGGATGTAAATAAGCCCTAAAGATACAGTAAACTAGTGTTTGCTCTTTAGTAAACAGCTCTATCAGTGACTTTCTCAAATACACAGGAAGGCTTATCAACATTATCAATATCAATGCCTGCCAGACTGTGTACAAATCTTTTTTCATGCGAAAGCTTGGTTGATTTAGCCTTTAACATTCCTCCAACAACAGATCTACACAGCCTCACAACATGCTCAGGCTGAAAAGTTTTTTTCTGCTTATCTGTCTAGGCTCTTGCTGACTAAAGACTCAACTCTATTAAGGCAGGGGCAGTGCTTTTTCTTCACTGTATTTCCAGCACCTACCACAGTACCTGGCATATAATAGATTCTTGATAAATTTGTGAAAAGAATGGATGAATGTTAATAGGCTTAACAGTTTCCATTTTTCATAGAAAGAGCCAGTATGAGGTAGACCTACTTGTGAAGGTTAATTTTATGTGAACTTGATTGGATTAAGAGGTGCTTAGATTGCTGATAAAGTATTATTTCTGGGTGTGTCTGTGAGGGTGTTTCTGGAAGGGATTAGCATTTAAATCTATAGACTGTGTAAAGATCACCCTCACCAATGTGGGTGGGCATCATTCAATCCTTTGAGGGCCCCTGAATAGAACAAAAGGTGGAGGAAAGGTGAATTTGTTTTCCTTGCTTGAGCTGGGACATTCATCTTCTTGGCATCAGCCTTTAGACTCCTACTGGGACTTACACCATTGGCTCCCCTGGTTCCCAGGCTTCGGATTTGGACTAGAACTACACCACAGGTTTCCTGAGGCTCCAGCTTGCAGACAGTATATCGTGGGACTTCTCAGCCTCCAAAATCACGTGAGCCAATCTGCTGCAGGAACAGGGACCCTTTCCAGGGCCCAAGAGTGAGCTCTTGTCTAACACACGGAAATGAATTGCCCGAGGAGACACACGTGCTGACAAAGCAAGAGACTTTATTGGGAAGGGGCGCCCAGGTGGAGAGCAGCAGGGTGAGGGAACCCAGGAGAACTGCTCTGCCACGTGGCTCACAGTCTCAGGTTTTATGGTAATGGGGTTAGTTTCTGGGTTGTCTCTGACCAATCATTCTGACTCAGGGTGCTTCCTAGTGGCCCGCGCATCACTCAGCCAAGATGGATTCCAGCAAGAAGGATTCTGGGAGGTTGTTAGGACATATGGACTGGCGTCTCCTCTCTCCTTTTGACCTTTCCCAAATTCTTCTGGGTGGTGGTAGCCTGTTAGTTCCGCATTCTTTACCGGGACCTCCTGTTGTATGATAACTCATGCAAGTGGTTACTATCGTGCCTGGCCATAGTGGGCAGTTTTGGTCAGTGGTTCCCCTAACAAATCCCTCATAATAAATATGTTTTCTACATATCTATATATATTCTATTGGTTGTTTCTCTGGAGAACCATGACTGATATACCCACTTGTTTGAAACACAGGTCTCTTTGAGGTCCCCACTTTATTTTAGCCTGGCTCCTTTACTCACAGCCTAGAAGTACTGCTTGCATTCTCCTAGCTACAGAATGCCAATTCCAGATCATTTTACTTTCCTATCAAGCAAAATTTCTCTCGAGTTGGTTCTATACCACCCCATTTGTACCATTTCCCATCCTCTTCATCACCATTTTTTTCTTAATCCTCCATATTCATCTAGGTTTTTGGTACCAGGCTGTCTTTCTCTCCAACCCAACTACTGCAAAAATTTCAAGGCCTTCATGAATGACCCATCAACTACTACACTCTCATAGTTCTGTGGTGTATTCAATGCTAATGGCTTCACTTCAGTCTACTTCAGAAACCTATGTTGCAATGACCTTTTGGTCTTGTCTTCACCTGGAACTAACTGATACACCTGGATTCTCACACTCCAATCTCTTCCTCTCCAAACATACCCTCCTATTCTGCCAGTCCTCTCCTGTTTCTGTAAACCTACTCTCTTATTGACACCATGATGATCTTTAGTTCCTTGATTCCTCTTCTTTTCCAACTCTGTTGGTCCCCTCTCAGCATCACTTCCTTACCACCCAGTTCAGACCCCAGGGAATCTCACTTTTATCACACTCCTACTAGCAACTTTAATTAACCCTGCTCTTTCAATTCTCTTCAGCACCTGGCAAGCCTGCAATTCTGGACTCATTCACTCATCTGTGTTTTATACTTCTTCACCCTAGCAGGATGGGTGGTACTGAGAAAAAAAAAAAAATCACAAAATGTAAGTGTAGGAACTAGTATTTCCACAAATATAGGAATCTAGTCTGAGCTATACTCTCAAATCCTATACATCCTTTCTCAGCTTCTCTTTTTTCCTTTAAAGACTATTACAAACTTTTACTTGTTTTTTAAGCCCTTTCCCTCACTTTCGAAAACTGGCTCTGCTAACTTCCCATTTCACAGAGAAAGTAGAAGCTATCAGAAATACTTTCCTCGGGTCTTCTCTGGTGGCGCAGTGGTTAAGAACCCGCCTGCCAATGCAGGGGACACGGGTTCGAGCCCTGGTCCGGGAAGATCCCACATGCCGCGGAGCAACTAAGCCCGCAAGCCACACCTACTGAAGCCTGCGCGCCTAGAGCCCGTGCTCCACAACTAGAGAAGCCATCGTAATGAGAAGCCCGTGCATCGCAACAAAGACCCAATGCAGCCAAAAATAAATAATAAATTAATGAATTTAAAAAAAAAGAAAAAAAGAAATACTTTCCTCAAGTTGGCCTCCACAGCACTTCTTTCCTCCCAGATACAAAAGCATCTGTTTCCACTCCTAGCACTACATCTTTCTCCTTTGCCCTCCTTCTAGTTAATGCATATTATTATTTGGGACTCAACCCCCTTCCTTTCTCCTCAGGGGCTGTGTTGCCTCAGCTCTCTCTTTTCCTTTTAGTTCTTGGCCTATAGACTGGATCAAGTCATACCCACTTAAAAAGTGAAATACCAAAGTACCTTCCCTTGGCTCTGATTCTCTGCTGCCTGCCACCCTATCTTTGCCTGCTCTTCATAGAAAACCTTGATGTCTCCACTTCCTTGCTGCTTCCTTTTGCTGCTGTTGTTTTAAAAGACCCATCTACTTTGTAATTCATCAGAAACTGACTTAGACCACCACCATAACAACCAAAATGCTTTGCTAAGTGATCAGTGTCTTCGTAATTTCCAAATCCAGCGGTCACTTTTCAGTATTTATCTTCCTTGATTTCTTTGCTTTATTTTTGATACAGTTAACCACTCTCTGGAACCTCTCTTCTTGGTTTTTCCTGTCCCCCTCCTAATTCTTTTAGAATCCTTGTGGACCCTTCTACCTATTTTTAAAATATTGATGTTCTCTAAGATTTCACCCTCAGATCTCTTCTCACTGTATATACTCTCCCTTGAATAGTGCCTTTTGTTACCATAGCTGCAACTATCACCTGTATATCAGTGACATCCAAGTACAGAGGAGTGATTTTTTTCCAGTGGGAATTAGGATTTAAAGTCAGCATGAAAGACAAAAATAGAGTAGAGTTAAAATTACCTTTGAAAAATCTCCTAAAATACTGTATACATGATTTTAAATATATATACTACCCACCAAGAAATCCTACACAGCCAGTTTTCCTCTGCTATTGGAACAGAAGGTTGTTTCTTTAGTTGAACACCAGATGAAGTTGTTGGCTTGCATTTAAGGGGCCATGTTATAAGAAAAATATGTTTTTGTCTTTTTGCCAAGCACGTATAGTAGAGCTAATATGTTAAGTAAGTGTAGGAGATAACTCCACCGTATATATTTTCAGCCTGACTTCTTTCATAAGCCCTGTACTTATACACCAAACTACCTACTGAATATCACCT
This sequence comes from Eschrichtius robustus, assembly GCF_028021215.1. NCBI lineage: Eukaryota > Metazoa > Chordata > Mammalia > Artiodactyla > Eschrichtiidae > Eschrichtius > Eschrichtius robustus. Next base: position 64,770,570 of record NC_090825.1, read on the forward strand.
TTTGGATATGCCAATCCAGATTGTTTTAGTTAGAGTTCTAAAAGCTGAAGAAGTGAGATAACTCACATTCAACTTAGCAAAGGCATTTATTAAAATGATAACAGTGATGTGACAAGGGTTTAACTCATATGTGGAGTGCTTTCCTATCTTCTGGGTTGATGTTCTTATTCCAGGCAGGTGTCCTTTAGCACTACACAGCTGCCACAAGCCAGTCTGCCTGGCTGGAGCCATAGGCAGCTTCAGATTGGTGGAATCTCTAGGCCAAGCATTACACAAGCCAGTAACCTCTGGCTGAACAGCTTTATTAAGACTAGTGGAATTCATAAGCATCAAGGAAGGCATTTCAATTCTTTACTGGCCCTTTCAAGTGCTGTGATTCACCCACTGGCTGTTATATCACTTTAAAGACCATCCTCATGAAGCCATCATGACCCATCAGCCAAGCGAAATTCCAGTATTTCCCCATTGACTGGACTGAACATTTATTACAAGCTGTATGTATTAAGAGCCAATTTTAGAGACAAGTCTACATATAGGGCAATAAGCATCACCTCCTTGAAAAGGGAACCCTCCTACACTGTTGTGGGAATGTAAATTAGTGCAGCCACTATGGAGAACAGTATGGAGGTTCCTTAGAAAACTAAAAATAGGGCTTCCCTGGTGGCGCAGCGGTTGAGAATCTGCCTGCCAATGCAGGGGACACGGGTTCGAGCCCTGGTCTGGGAAGATCCCACATGCCGCGGAGCAACTAGGCCCATGAGCCACAACTACTGAGCCTGCGCGTCTGGAGCTTGTGCTCCGCAACAAGAGAGGCCGCGACAGTGAGAGGCCCGCGCACCGCGATGAAGAGTGGCCCCTGCTTGCCACAACTAGAGAAAGCCCTCGCACAGAAACGAAGACCCAACACAGGCAAAAATAAAAATTAATTAATTAATTAATTAATTAAATTTTTAAAAAAATTATAAAAAAAAAAAGAAAACTAAAAATAGAGTTACCATATGATCCAGCAATCCCACTCCTGGGCATATAACCAGAGAAAACTCTAATTCGAAAAGATACATGCACCCCAATGTTCATAGCAGCACTGTTTACAATAGCCAAGACATGGTAGCAAACTAAATGTCCATCGACAGATGAATGGATAAAGATGTGGTGTATATATACACTGGAATATTCCTCAGCCATAAAAAAAAGAATGAAATATTGCCATTTGCAGCAACATGAATGGACCTAGAGACTATCATACTAAGTGACGTAAGTCTGACAGAGAAAGACAAATAACATATAAAATCATATGTGGAATCTAAAAAAATGATACAAATGAACTTACTTAACAAAACAGAAATAAACTCATAGACATAGAAAACAAACTTATGGTTACCAAAGGGGAAAGGAGGGGAAAAGGGATAAATTAGGGGTTTGGGATGAACAGATACACACTACTATATTTAAAATAGATAAACAACAAGGATCTACTATATGGAACAGGGAACTATATTCAATATCTTGTAATAACCTATAATGGAAAAGAATCTGAAAAAGAATATATAACTGCATCACTTTGCTGAACACCAGAAACCAACACAACACTGTAAATCAGCTATACGTCAATAAAAAGTTGTTTTGAAGAAAAAAAAGCTTCACCTCCCCTTCATCATACACATCAAACAATATAAAGAATTAAAAGCATCATAATACAAAGCAGTCAGATATTACATTAAAAATGTAGCAATGACTTTGGCCTGTTTCAATCCATATTTAGCATTCTAACAGCACATCACTTCAATGGGACTGGACAGCTTTCATGGTGTCCTCCTTCTTCCTGACATCATTCATGTTCCATTATATGCTTTTTATTAGCATGCCTTGAGTATATATAGAATAAGGATATCTCTTTACATCCTTCTACTATCTATGCCTACTTCTTTATATTATCAGTACCTTAATTTGAGGAAGACTGAACCATGCAGGGACATTCAACACAGTCAACTCTGGGTTGCAGGAGGTAGGGAATTGCACATTTGGAATGTCCCATTATTATCCTTTGCTGGCCATCACATTTTAGCTTTCCTCCCTTTGAAGTTGACCTCTTTACCTCCATTGTTATTCTCTTTAAGAACAACAGGATATAATCCATATCCAGATAACATTCCTTTCTTTGTGTCAAATTAATATTCAGTAAAGATTATAAATAATTTGCTCCCATCTAAAATCACAGACATCAATTTTAATTTTTTATATTGGAGATAGCATTCTTTATTTTTATTATAAAAAGTAACACATCGATAATACATTATTTTTTCTTAAATCTGAAATAACAAAAAAGTATGAAGAATAAAAGTCATCCATAATACACTTACCTAGGGATATCTGTTATTAATTTTTGGTTATAATTTACCATTTTTCATTAGGACCATAAATGAAGTCATACTTTAACACACTGATTTGTACCTGGTCATTTTTCCATTTTAGAAAACACAGATTACATGATTATATTAATGATTGTATTATTCCATTGCTTCTATGTATCAATCTCATAAATTTGAAAATGTGTATCTTTTTGTTCTCCACAGCCCTGCAAAGCTGGGATTATTACTAATTCCCTTATATAGAAATACAGATCCTGAGGTTCAGAGTGGGTAAGTGACTGCTGAAAATTTACATACCAAGTAAGTGGCAGAAATAAAGGTTGCTCTAGGACTTTTTGACTCCAAATTGATGCCCTTTCCACACAGTGTGTCTCCTGTCTCTCTAATGAGATAATGCAGATGAAGGGGCTGGAAAAGTACACCTTACTGTTATTTATTTAAAGAGACAGCCTAAAGGGAGTCATTGCCTCAGGAACAACTTCTGATTTGGTCTGAATCTAGGGCAGCTTCCCAAATTAAAACTGCACAAAGGCTTCTAGGGCTGCAGATTGAATTCTTCTTCATGCAAAACATCATTATAACACAACAGTATCAATATGCAATTGAATCCTACAATAAGAATTAATTCCTGATCAGTGAACATAGCCATACAACATTAAAGAAAACCGGTTATTATTGAACAAGGACATTCAAATCTGCAAGCTTAACTGCAGACCCTAGGTATGTACATTGATCTTGTCTCATTACCCTTTTCCCCCCTTATTTTCTTCACCGAATGACAAGTAGAATGTCTAGCAGGGGAGGGCATCTTGCTACATAGGTCTAAGGAAACTAACCTGGGGCCTAGAAGGCAAAGGAGGTTGAACCAAAAATTTTGAAGAGTTTATGAGTTTCTATAGTTACTTCTTCTCTATTCTCTATTCATTGCTTGCCAAATCAATGGATTCTGGAGACAGAGTACTGCAAATATCCTGTTGAACTCTTTTTTCCCCACATAGTCCAAAGGTGTTGTGCATTCTTTTATCACAAATAATTTGCTATTGATCTACTTTCTCATTTATGTCTTCTTGGCCCTCACACTATGTGTTGGTCAAGATTTTGGTTTCCCTGGGGCAGCTGTCCTCTTATGCCTCCAAAGACCCTGGATTGACTTTCCCTTCAGGGTCCTGGACACTTCATTGAGACTTGGGACTAAAAGTCCACAGTGAGAACTTATTCCTATGAGGTTTTTGGGTACAAATTGCCAGGCCCTATTAAAATATAATTTTCAGAAAAAGATAAAATCATGACTTTCATACAGATATAAAAAAGGGTCTACCCACCACCAGAGCCTCCCATCAAACCTCTTAGATAGCCTCAACCACAAGAGGGCAGACAGCAGAAGCTAGAAAAATTACAGTCCTGCAGCCTGTGGAACAAAAACCACATTCACAGAAAGATAGACAAGATGAAAAGGCAGAGGGCTATATACCAGATGAAGGAACAAGATAAAACCCCAGAAAAACAACTAAATGAAGTAGAGATAGGCAACCTTCCAGAAAAAGAATTCAGAATAATGATAGTGAAGATGATCCAGGACCTCGGAATAAGAATGGAGGCAAAGACTGAGAAGATGCAAGATATGTTTAACAAAGACCTAGAAGAATTAAAGAACAAACAAAGAGAGATGAACAATACAATAACTGAAATGAAAACTACACTAGAAGGAATCAATAGCAGAATAACTGAGGCAGAAGAACGGATAAGTGACCTGGAAGACAGAATGGTGGAATTCACTGCTGCGGAACAGAATAAAGAAAAAAGAATGAAAAGAAATGAAGACAGCCTAAGAGACCTCTGGGACAACATTAAACGCAACAACATTCGTATTATAGGGGTCCCAGAAGGAGAAGAGAGAGAGAAAGGACCAGAGAAAATATTTGAAGAGATTATAGTCGAAAACTTCCCTAACATGGGAAAGGAAATAGCCACCCAAGTCCAAGAAGCGCAGAGAGTCCCATACAGGATAAACCCAAGGAGAAATACGCCGAGACACATAGTAATCAAAGTGGCAAAAATTAAAGACAAAGAAAAATTATTGAAAGCAGCAAGGGAAAAACAACAAATAATATACAAGGGAACTCCCATAAGGTTAACAGCTGATTTCTCAGCAGAAACTCTACAAGCCAGAAGGGAGTGGCATGATATACTTAAAGTGATGAAAGGGAAGAACCTACAACCAAGATTACTCTACCCGGCAAGGATCTCATTTAGATTTGATGGAGAAATCAAAAGCTTTACAGACAAGCAAAAGCTAAGAGAATTCAGCACCACCAAACCAGCTCTACAACAAATGCTAAAGGAACTTCTCTAAGTGGGAAACACAAGAGAAGAAAAGGACCTACAAAAACAAACCCAAAACAATTAAGAAAATGGTCATAGGAACATACATATCGATAATTACCTTAAACATGAATGGATTAAATGCTCCAACCAAAAGACACAGGCTTGCTGAATGGATACAAAAACGAGACCCACGTTTATGCTGTCTACAAGAGACCCACTTCAGACCTAGGCACACATACAGACTGAAAGTGAGGGGATGGAAAAAGATATTCCATGCAAATGGAAATCAAAAGAAAGCTGGAGTAGCTATACTCATATCAGATATAATAGACTTTAAAATAAATAACGTTACAAGGGACAAGGAAGGACACTACATAATGATCAAGGGATCAATCCAAGAAGAAGATGTAACAATTATAAATATATATGCACCCAACATAGGAGCACCTCAATACATAAGGCAACTGCTAACAGCTAAAAAAGAGGAAATCGACAGTAACACAGTAATAGTGGGGGACTTTAACACCTCACATACACCAATGGACAGATCATCTAAATAAGGAACCAGAAGCTTTAAATGACACATTAGACCAGATAGATTTAATTGATATTTATAGGACATTCCATCCAAAAACAGCAGATTACACTTTCTTCTCAAGTGCACACGGAACATTCTCCAGGATAGATCACATCTTGGGTCACAAATCAAGCCTCAGTAAATTTAAGAAAATTGAAATCATATCAAGCATCTTTTCTGACCACAACACTATGAGATTAGAAATGAATTACAGGGAAAAAAACGTGAAAAGCACAAACACATGGAGGCTAAACAATACATTACTAAATAACCAAGAGATCACTGAAGAAATCAAAGAGGAGATCAGAAAATACCTAGAGACAAATTACAATGAAAATACGACAATCCAAAACCTATGGGAGGCAGTAAAGCAGTTCTAAGAGGGAAGTTTATAGCTATACAAGCCTACCTCAAGAAACAAGAAAAATCTCAAGTAAACAATCTAACCTTACACCTAAAGGAACTAGAGAAAGAAGAACAAACAACACCCAAAGTTAGCAGAAGGAAAGAAACCATAAAGATCAGAGCGGAAATAAATGAAACAGAAACAAAGATAGCAAAGATCAATAAAACTAAAAGCTGGTTCTTTGAGAAGATAAACAACATTGATAAGCCATTAGCCAGACTCATCAAGAAAAAGAGGGAGAGGACTCAAATCAATAAAATGAGAAATGAAAAAGGAGAAGTTACAACAGACACTGCAGAAATACAAAGCATCCTAAGAGACAACTACAAGCAACTCTATGCCAATAAAATGGACAACCTGGAAGAAATGGACAAATTCTTAGAAACATATAACCTTCCAAGACTGAACCAGGAAGAAACAGAAAATATGAACAGACCAATCACAAGTAATGAAATTGAAACTGTGATTAAAAATCTTCCAACAAACAAAAGTCCAGGACCAGATGGCTTCACAGGTGAATTCTATCAAACATTTAGAGAAGAGCTAACACCCGTCCTTCTCAAACTCTTCCAAAAAATTGCAGAGGAAGGAACACTCCCAAACTCATTCTATGAGGCCACCATGACCCTGATACCAAAACCAGACAAAGATACTACAAAAAAAGAAAATTACAGACCAATATCACTGATGAATATAGATGCAAAAATCCTCAACAAAATACTAGCAAACAGAATCCAACAACACATTAAAAGGATCATACACCACGATCAAGTGGGATTTATCCCAGGGATGCAAGGATTCTTCAATATACGCAAATCAATCAATGTGATACACCATATTAACAAAATGAAGAATAAAAACCATATGATCATCTCAGTAGATGCAGAAAAAGCTTTTGACAAAATTCAATACCGATTTATGATAAAAACTCTCCAGAAAGTGGGCATAGAGGGAACCTACCTCAACATAATAAAGGCCATATATGACAAACCCACAGCAAACATCATTCTCAACAGTGAAAAACTGAAAGCATTTCCTCTAAGATCAGGAACGAGACAAGGATGTCCACACTCACCACTATTATTCAACATAGCTTTGGAAGTCCTAGCCAAGGGAATCAGAGAAGAAAAAGAAATAAAAGGAATACAAATTGGAAAAGAAGAAGTAAAAGGGTCACTGTTTGCAGATGACATGATAGTATACATAGAGAATCCTAAAAATGCCACCAGAAAACTACTAGAGCTAATCAGTGAATTTGGTAAATTTGCAGGATACAAAATTAATGCACAGAAATCTCTTGCATTCCTATACACTAATGATGAAAAATCTGAAAGAGAAATTATGGAAACACTCCCATTTACCACTGCAACAAAAAGAATAAAATACCTAGGAATAAACCTACCTAGGGAGACAAAAGACCTGTATGCAGAAAACTATAAAACACTCATGAAAGAAATTAAAGATGATATCAACAGATGGAGAGATATACCATGTTCTTGGATTGGAAGAATCAATAGTGTGAAAATGACTATACTACCCAAAGCAATCTACAGATTCAATGCAATCCCTATCAAATTACCAATGGCATTTTTTACGGAACTAGAACAAAAAATCTTAAAATTTGTATGGAGACGCAGAGGACCCCGAATAGCCAAAGCAGTCTTGAGGGAAAACAACGGAGCTGGAGGAATCAGACTCCCTGACTTCAGACTATACTACAAAGCTACAGTAATCAAGACAATATGGTACTGGCACAAAAACAGAACCAAGATCAATGGAACAAGATAGAAAGCCCAGAGATAAACCCACGCACCTATGGTCAACTAATCTATGACAAAGGAGGCAAAGATATACAATAGAGAAAAGACAGTCTCTTCAATAAGTGGTGCTGGGAAAACTGGACAGCTACATGTAAAAGAATGAAATTAGAATACTCCCTAACACCATACACAAAAATAAACTCAAAATGGATTAGAGACCTAAATGTAAGACTATAAAACTCTTAGAGGAAAACATAGGAAGAACACTCTTTGACATAAATAACAGCAAGATCTTTTTTGATCCACCTCCTAGAGTAATGGAAATAAAAACAAAAATAAACAAATGGGACCTAATGAAACTTAAAAGCTTTTGCACAGCAAAGGAAACCATAAACAAGACGAAAAGACAACTCTCAGAATGGGAGAAAATATTTGCAAACGAATCAACGGAGAAAGGATTCATCTCCAAAATATATAAACAGCTTATGCAGCTCAATATTAAAGAAACAAACAACCCAATCCAAAAATGGGCAGAAGACCTAAATAGACATTTCTCCAAAGAAGACATACAGATGGCCAAGAAGCACATGAAAAGATGCTCAACATCACTAATCATTAGAGAAGTGCAAATCAAAACTACAATGAGGTATCACCTCACACTAGTTAGACTGGGCATCATTAGAAAATTTACAAACAACAAATGCTGGAGAGGGTGTGGAGAAAAGGGAACCCTCTTGCACTGTTGGTGGGAATGTAAATTGATACAGCCACTATGGAGAATAATATGGAGGTTCCTTAAAAAACTAAAAATAGAATTACCATATGATCCAGCAATCCCACTACTGGGCATATACCCAGAGAAAACCGTAATTCAAAAAGACACATGCACCCCAATGTTCATTGCAGCACTATTTACAATAGCTAAGTCATGGAAGCAACCTAAATGCCCATCGACAGACGAATGGATAAAGAAGTTGTGGTACCTATATACAATGGAATATTACTCAGCCATAAAAAGGAACGAAATTGAGTCATTTGTTGAGATGTGGATGGATCTAGAGACTGTCATACAGAGTGAAGTCAGAAAGAGAAAAACAAATACCGTATATTAACACATGTATGTAGAACCTAGAAAAATGGTACAGATGAACCAGTTTGCAGGGCAGAAGTTGAGACAGAGATGTAGAGAAGAAACGTATGGACACCAAGGGGGGAAAACCGCAGTGGGGTGGGGATGGTGGTGTGCTGAATTGGGCGATTGGGATTGACATGTATACACTGATGTGTATAAAATTGATGACTGATTAAAAAATAAAATAAAATAAAAATAAAAAAGGGCACATGTAAAAGAATTTATTTTACTCATATAATATGAGAGAACCAGGCAAAATGGGACAGCACTGATTTTTCCATGGGTAGGATGGGACAAATAAAATCACTACCGGAAGGACAGGAGTTACATACTTATCAATTACCTATGACTTACAAAGAACAGCAAAGTAGCTCAAAGACAATGAATAAGGCTAGAATCTAATAACCCAGAAGAATATGTTATAGACGTGCATAGTTTTTTTAATACCACCCCCCTTCAAAAATGAAAGAACATAGGGCCATCCCAACCAATTCCAGTGGAATAAGACAAGTAACCTGGAAAATATCAGATCACTGCCAGAGTGATCCCTTTAGAACACTGAATTTCCCTGACAAATTTAAAACACAAGTTATAATTCCCAAATGTCCTCAAATGTTTAAAAGATAAAAATGTCCAACCAAGAATATTAGAAAATGGAGTAAATATCAAAATTCACTAAAATATTCCATAATTATTCATACCAGCTTTACTTATAATAGCCAAAAGCTGAAAATAACCTAAATGTCCTTCCCAGATGAATGGATAAACTGTGGCAACCACCAATTTTTTTACTGTCTCTATAGTTTTGCCAACTACAGTTTTTTTCCTCTCATTCTTTAAGGTAAGTGCTATGTACACAGAGCTTCAAGATAAATTTCTTATCTCTGTCGTCCAATCAGATTAGCTCCTCTAAGTCTTTCTTTTATGTAATTTACCTTTTCCCGAGGACCTCCTGTAAGGTGGAAGAGGACATCTGCCTACTACAGGCTGCAGCAGAGATAGCTATTCTCCCCCTGTATCTACTTTCCCCTTCTTCATTTTTATAAAACAATCCCACTTTGTCAAGGTTTGACTGAGCCCTTGGCTACCTAGCTAGAGAATGCCTTTCCTACTTTCCTTGTATCTTGGTATGGCCCAGAGGATATGAGCAGAAAGAATATGTATAAAAGTATTCATTGATTAAAGGAAAACACTAAATATAATACAGTTTGTATAACCTTATTTTGGATTTTTTTTTTCCTCCCACTTTACAGTGTCTCAGCAAAATAAAATAAACGAAAAGCCAGAAGTCTCAACTTCTACGAGGCCCTGTGGGAAACATGGACATTTAAAGTGGAATGGACAAACAGAAACCTGTGAGGGTGAAAAAAAGAATGGTCAGGGAGCTGGAAGGAGAATCAAGGGATTATGGTTTTATGGAAGCTAAGGGAAGCAAGACTTTTTTAAGAAGTGATCAACATGTCCAAATGAAACAGAGAAATCCAATAAAATAAGGAATGAAAATGATTAATGATTCATAGATCATTACCCTTAGTCTCAGTTTCATATCGATAAAATGGGTATCTCATGTGGTTATTATAAGATTAAACTAAACATAAGCTTCTGGTTTGTGGTAGGTGCTCAGTAAATTTTATACCTTCCTTTCTCTCTTTTTGTGATTAACTCATTGTTTTATTCTAATGCTCATTACTAGTGAGGAGCCCTGCTCGAGGCTGGGTAGGCACTGATGACAGACTCTGCACTAAAGTACTCTGTAGTGTACGGACTGCCAGTACTATCCCTTGCCTGGAAGCTACCTGATTTACTTTTAGTTTCTTTGGTTTTGGCAGGTGAATTATGAAAATTAAAAACATCTCAAATGCAAAAAAAATTTTGTTAACATGGTGTGTTGTTGTTAATGCATGAAAAATGTTTTTAAATTACTGAATACAATGTAAAGCAACACATTCTTATCTTTGTATTAAAGCTTTATATTTTTACTTATTTTTATTGTTTGGCCCTGCCACACAGCTTGCGGGATCTTATTTCCCTGAACCTGGGTCAGGGCAGTGAAAGCACGGAGTCCTAACCACTGGACCGCCAGGGAATTCCCATAAAGCTGTATGTTTTAAAGATAACTGCTTAATGTTGGAGACACCAACCCACTGAAATTCTCACTGCCCTGTGATTTTTAAAAAAGCAAGTGGATAATTTTAGTTGGCAGCTATCTGATTAATTTATATCTATAGTTGCTCAAACATGTTAGGACAGTTCATCTTTACTAGCAGAATCTTTTTTAAAATTGAGTTTTAAACTATTTTACATGCAGTAAAATCTATCCCTTTTATGAGTTTTGGCAAACAAAGATATAGAACATAGAACAGTTCCATTACCCCTCAAAATTTCCTCAAGCCCCTTTTTAGTCATTCCCTTCCCTTGGTCACTACTGATCAGTGTTGTCCCATTTTCAGACCCTTTTACTTTTAAATAATTATAGGCTCACAGGAAATTGCAAAAATAGTACATAGAGTCCTGAGTACCCAACACCTAGCTTTCTCCAGTGGTGACATCTTACATAACTGTCGTACAAGATCAAAACCATGCCCTGCATGTTTGAAGGCAGATTTTCCTTTCACTTCTTTGCCTGTGTTTACTCTTTTCTTTTGACACAAATTTAATTCTGTTGTGTTAAAAGGAGCAGATGCTAGTTTTCCCTTAGATGTCTACCGTTGCATTTTCAGTATTTCAGCTGGATCACCCCTGTTACTCCTACATCTTTTTCTAGTCTTTTCATTATCCCTTTTCCCAATTTAATTCTCCTGCTAGATTTTTTTTTTTTTTCCTGAGCTTTGTAACACAGATGGTACTATTGCCAATTCCCGAATCCCTAACTTTTACCTCGGTCCTTAAGTTTCAAAGGGGATGGTGCTTGTGCTTAATTGTTGTGTTCACAGTAATTTTGCAGCTTGCGTTTTGAGAGCCGGCACGGTTCTCCAACCCCCGAGAGACGTTCTAGGGGCACTAAACGGTTCAACTCCGTTCTTGGCCTACCTTTCACCATTGGTCATCCTTTTATTTTCCAGATACTTGGCTGTTTGTTAGAGGAGAGTATGCAGTGACTCTCGAAACCGCTGGCAACCCCTCCTCTCCCTCAGTGCGCCGCCTTTGTGATGCGCTGAGGGAACAGCCGCTGTTCGGTTCTTTAGGCTGCTGAGGTGCGGGGCGGGGCCTCGGCGGCTGCCGTAGCAAACTGCAGGGAGGTCACGCCCTCAGGCCCCCGCCCCACGCACGAGGCCCACGACGTCAGCCGCCCGCTCGAGCCTACTCCTAGGGTGTGCGGGAGGTCCAGTGCGCATGCTCCGATTGGGTCGCCTCTGGCGACGGAGGCTGAGGGATGGGTAGAGAGCGGTCTTACTAGTGGGCGTCCCTGCTGGCTGGCTCTGCTCCTCTGCCACCGCCCTCTTGGCCCCTGGTGGCCCGTTGCTCCCCTCCCCGCGACCGCTGGCTTGGCGGTAGCTCGCAGGGTGAAGGGTCCCTCTCCCCGGCTCCCCTCCTCCCACCCCGTCGCCCCGCCCACTCTGGGCTGGGCGGCAGGGTCAGGGGCCGAGCGGAGCGGGGTGAGTATTCCCACAACCTTTGCCGGCCGTCTCTTTCCGGCTCTGTTTCCCGCACGGTCCTCACCCCACTGCCGGGATAGAGAGGAAGGGCGGGCGCGGGTGGGCGGGAAACAGCCCAGCCCCGAACAAAAGGCCGGGGAAGCGGGGCTCCCGCCCGTGAGATGCAGGCCGGGTCGCGCTGGAGCCGCTGCGCGGGGCGAGCCGCTGGCGGGTGTGGATCGCACTCCTGGGCCACCATGGAGACCTCACCCTCGATTTAGGTAGTTACAGACCTGTGTTTAAAGCCTGTACCGAGACAGAAATTCTTTGCCTCGTAACCTTGAAACAGAGGATATGAAGTTACTGGTGATTCCAGTGGTTAAGTGCCACTTAACTTGAAGGAGTTTCTAATCATTAAGAATTAGGAGTTTTTCTTCCAAATAGATCTACTCAGCATTTGAAATCACGAATGGGGGGTGGGTGGGATAAAGGAATAGTTAACTGATTTGTAGAAACAAACTTTTATGATGGTAGAAATTATAAACATCTCTGACAAGGCGAAAGGATAGCTACATGTCTTTTCAAAGTCAAAATAGAGCCGTGTCTAATAGGCCCACCTGAGAATCAATTAATTATCTAGGGGACTATACTTTTACTTGACATAGTATCGATTAGGGCAGTTACTTTTTTTTTCTTTTTGTCTAATGGAGCAAATTATTTCTGACTGGGAGAAAAAAATACTACTGATGATTATTGTGTTATTGCCCTATTTCCAAGATTTTTATAATTTTTACCATTGAGCTTGCTCCTTCATTATGAGTTCAGTAAATCTTTGCCACAGGCTCACTTTGTATGAATCATGTTTATAACGTTTCAAAAATTACATTTCGACAATGGCCTCACTCTTAAGTGGCAAAAGCTTAGTTTATACTTTTTAGAAGTGGAAGGCATAGGCCCTATGTAATGTTAAATTACATTTTTAGAATCCTGCGTAGAATCCTCCTTGCTTCTGAAGGGTCAAATATGGACAAGAGGAGACATTTACAAAATGAAAACTTGGCCAAAAAAAAAAAGTTGAGTATTGAGAAAGTCAAATTAAAGTCTTGCAATTACAAGGTTTAAAAATTGATATTTTAATTGAAACTAGTGGAAACAGTCTTTTCACTAGTTCTAAACTGGATTCATTGGATGTACAATAGAATGTTACAAGATTATGCTTTTAAGTTTCTGAGAATGATAAGCAACCCCTTAGGAAAAACAAGTAGGGTAAAGTTTATATAAGTAGTTTCCTTAAGACTGGGCTTGATTTGGTTATTAATATCTTTGAACCTAGAGACGTGTTTGGGACCCTAGAGGCAGTGTTTGAAACTGTTTTAAACATGCTCAGGGAACCATAACAACAACAAAATGGCCTCGAGATTATTTGGTGATTAACAAATGTCTTCAGGGGCCAAGTGCAGCTGGGTATAAAACAACTGGAAAGTAGGGAAACAGAGAAGAAACCCTACGTAAAAGCATCCAGGTTAGGGAGAGGCAGCTGAAAACGATGCAGAGCCAGAGGCTCCTCTAATGTACCTGGCACCCCAGGCCTTAAAGTGCTTGATCTTGTAGGTTTATAGGACCCAGAAAGAGTATTTACTAATATGAATTTAGCTTTGAAGTTAGGGTTATTTCATATCACTGTCATGTAATAGCTTTTCGAGAAAAACTTTTTAATCATCTCTTTTGAGTTCAAGAACTTACAATAGTTTCCTGTTGTCCACTGTTTTAAATAGAATCTCTTTAGAGTTTTAAGGTGATTTAGAAACTGCTCCACGCCCCCCCCCCCCTTCCCACCCCCAGTATTCCTATATTCCTTAATATTCCTAACACTCTCTAGTTAGGCTCTTTACCTGTCTACTCTGCCTCGTTTCAACCTGTTCCTAGATTCACTGACTGCCCCCACTCCTCATCATTTTTTTTTGTAGCATCTCTGCCTTTCAGTATCCTTTTATACTTCTAGGATTATCTGAAATGTAACTCTTCTAGAGCAGAGGCTCTGGTTCCAGACTGACTGCCTTAGGTCAAACTGCCACATTTAACAGCTGTTACCTTGGACAAATTGCTTAACCTCTCTGTCCCAATTTCCTCATCTGTAAAATGGAGAAAATCACAGTGACTACCTCATAGGGTTGCTGTGAGGATTTAACAAGTTACTGTAGTTTTGGTACATAGTAAGAGCTGAATACATGCTATTATAATGATTATTTAATCCGTAATAATCCTTTAGACAGTGGTTGTACAATTTATCACTAATTTTTCCTGTCTTTTATTCTCTAATGTTCTTTTCAGTTTGAATCTTTTCTTATAAATTTGATTGCAAACTGTTGAGGGCAAAGATCATGTATTACAATCTTTTAAAAAAGTCTCTTAAAGTGCTCCCAGGATGATTCTGGGGGCTGGATATATTTTTTTCCCTATCTTACTATCTAGTTTTCTATTTTCTGTTTTCCATTTTACTTCTGTTGCTTGTATTTTAAAATTTATACCCTATTTTGTCCTAAAAGTATTTACAGTAGATTATAAACTATATATAATATAAAAACATACAAAATAAAGGTAAATCAGCATGAAAATATGAAGCTTGAATAGAAAGGTGAGGTTGGGGTGCATTATACTCAAATACATACTGTGACCAGTTGTATAATTGTTAGTGGTGGGATACAGACTGAGTTCTGAGCTTCATGATGGTCAGAGGAAAGAAGGAAACATATCACTTGCTGAGGAAAAACAGCTTCCTTGGAAGTGTTCAGTGAGTGAAATGCACATTGTGATCACAGATTTCAAAGGTATGCATGCAGAGTCATACTAAGAAACCCTAGGGTTAAGTTCTCCAACCTTGTTAAGCCTACTTCTCATTTTTTCTCAAAGGGGGCTCAACTGCCATTTTTATGGAACTGTTCCATACATTGCAGGATGCTTATCATACTTGGTCCCTGAGCACTAAATGGCAATAGCAAACTACAACCTCCACTCCCCCTTTGTGACAACCCAGTTTGATCCTACTCATTTCCAAACAACCCCTTCAAGAGTGGTTCCTCCTGATGTTGGGAACCATTGGACCTTATCTGCCCATACTTTATACAACCTATGCTTCAACTACTGCCTTCTTTTTTTCCTTTTAACCTAGCATATTCTTTTCAGGCCCTGTCTTGCTGGAGCTCTTCCATCTTTTTGACATGCTTTTGTCTCCACTTGTTAGGCCCTTATTCAAATTTCAAAATTCAGTTCTGTGTTTTCCAGACTCCCTGTTTTTTTGGAGTCTTCTCTGAGTTTCCCAGAAAAAGTTTGACACTTCTTCCTCTGAGGACACACACATAGCAAGTGCTAGGATATCGTAGGTGCTGAGTGAATGAATGAAAAGCTTGTGGAAATAAGAAGGCACATTAATCTAGCCTTTAATGAAGACTTTGCAAGAAGAAAAATTTAAAGGGACTGTCTCTTCCATTACAAAAAAGTCCAACAGCTTTTTTTTTCCAAAAAATAATGACACTTGGTAATATATTTTAAAAACACATTGCTCTATCATATATTCAGACTATTTAGACCAGCACTGAGTCCATAACCTCTGATACAGTGTTGATCTTTTTGTACCTTCTTATTTGTTGAATATCTTTGGCCAAGGTCATAAGCCTTTAGTTCCTGGTTCTGGTCTAATTAGTATATGTGCTGACTAGAGTTAGTTCTACAAGTCCCACTGTTCAAAGGCAGCAAAAGAGTTTGAGCTGGTGGATCAGTTCAAATCATCACTGTCAGAGGAACAATTTCTCTCATGTGCATGCAGAGAAGTCTTGGTTTATGTAAAAAAAATGATAATCTTCTTATAAAAGTAATGACACCGGTATCAGAAAGGTTAGATGTCATATAAATCTGTTGTTTGAATGGGAAAAGATCCAACTGATGAATAGGCTTAAAAGTTTAGTTGAAGAAAGGTGCTATAAAGAGGTAGAGATATGTAAAATAAATTCATTTAAAAATTTTGAATTTTTCTTTTGTTCCTTACAATTTTTACTTAATATTTGCTGTGTGCTTAATTAACCCTGTTATAGGTGGTAAGATATAAAATTATAAGTCACAGGTCCTCAGCTGTTTAGACATTGCTCTATCATCTTCCGGTTTTCCTTGCTGTGGAAGAGATGGCTGAGGCTACACTGATTTTTGTTCCTTTGTAGGTAAACTGTTTTTTTCTGCCTGCATTTTTGTTTTCCTTTTTGTTCTTTAAATAAAGATGTTCCATAGACTACCTGTAGGCATAGGTTTCCTTCTAGCAGTTCTCTCAAACATAGTGAGTCCACTCAATTTATAGAAGTAAATCTCTTTAATCTTTCTTTTACCCAGATCAGGAAAAAATTTTCAATGATATGTTTGCTTATGATTTCAATTCAGAAATGCCAGTTATTTGTAGGTTAGATCTGTGTTCTTTGTCCTTTCTATCAATCAGTATGCATTGTTTTCATCTTGGTTCTTTTTCTTCCATGTTTGGAGATCACCTCATGTGTATATGCTAAAATGTTAATGAGATTCTTTTCCAGCTTCTGTACTTCTCTCTTTTGCCTCTTTTATAGAGTTTGTCTAATATTGGGTTGGTGCAAGTTCATTCCAGTTTTTGCATAACATCTTATGGAAAAACCCAAACGAACCTTTTGGCCAACCCAATATTATATATTTGAATTCCCTTCCAGTTTTTTCTTCTTCAGTTTCCTTTTTAATCTTAGCTGTTTTTTTCCTTCTCATCTCTTGCTTTCAGAGGCTGCATTTTTATTTTTCCTTTTTCTTTTTCAATTGGTAAATTAGATAATTTCTAAGTTTTTCTCCTGATTCCGAGTATAAGCCCATTATAGGAGCAAGCTTTCTCTCTTCCTCTTTATGGCAGTGCTCCTCTTTCTTATGATGCACAAGCTTCATCTTGGCCCTGTGCTATTATTGAGGTTTTTGGTTTTCTTACCTTGACAGAAGAGGGACTTGTGTAGGGATGGTGTTGCTCATTCTTGTCAGAGTGAGTAAGCTACCTTCATCCTCCTCACTACACTTAGATGCTGGAGGACTCTTCTCAGTGTTAGGTTGGAGAGCATATTGATAGATATAACCCAATTTATGAAGGATAGATCTTTCTGTACTCAGGAGAGTCTTCTTTTCCTATTGTCTAATCTTTCAGTCCTGTGTCTCTAATGAGGGGAGTATTTTTCTGTAATTTGAAGTGGTTTACAGTTTTTTTTAAATACATTTATTTTATTTATTTATTTTTTTGGCTGTTTTGGGTCTTTGTTGCTGCACGTGGGCTTTCTCTAGTTGCAGCGAGCGGGGGCTACTGTTCGTTGCAGTGTGCGGGCTTCTCATTGCGGTGGCTTCTCTTGTTGCAGAGCATGGTCTCTAGGCGCGCAGGCTTCACTAGTTGTGGCACGTGGGGTTCAGTAGTTGTGGCTCGTGGGCTCTAGAGCGCAGGGTCAGTAGTTGTGGTGCACAGGTAGTTGCTCCACGGCATGTAGGATATTCCCGGACCAGGGCTCGAACCTGTGTCCCCTGCGTTGGCAGGCGGATTCTTAACCACTGCACCACCAGGGAAGCCTGGTTTATAGTTTCTTGAGTGTAGTGGTGAGACTGTATTCTTCTGAGGGCTCATACTGCTCCCACAGCTACCTGTTGCTGACACCTTCCACTTCTGGCCGTGAACATTATATCATTGGTAAAGAATGTTCTTGAAAGAGAATTACTAATGGGTATTAGAAGCCAGTTGTGGCATTTGCCAATTTTTGTGGTGTAAATATTCCCACTGTGGTCAATTTCAGGCTGTCAACATGATGTCAGCTGGCTCCCCAAATTCCTGAAAACTTAACTATTGACTGTTTGATACAATCCAGCTCCAGCATGCCACTGCATAAAGTCCCACTGAAGGAGATGTTCCCTAACTCTTGGAAGATGGTGGGGGTTGAGGAAAGGAAGCGGTCTCATGAACTCTGTCCTCAGCCCCAAGCTGCGGGGCCACTGCAGGCTCTTTTTTTCTGAAGGAAATATAGAATTGAGAGTGAGATGCCTTCTTACCCTCTTCCTAACTGGACCTTTTGCCGCAGACGCCATAGCGAGCATCAGCTACCAATAAAGCTACCTCAAATCCCTCAATTTCAGTTTAGGTACAATGTTGTATCCCGTTTAAAGTTTGATTTCAGATATGTGTTTCAGTGGGAAGGCAAGGAGGGAGTGCTGAGCCTGCTGGCCAACTGCTGCCAAGCCTGAATCAGCTTCCTTTCTTTTGCTGCTTCCTGTGCTATTTATTGGATTACTGGGGTCACACCTGCTGTGCCCTGCCCAGGCTGCCAAATGCCTTGAAATCCAGGCCCATTAATACCCCTATTAAAATGATCTATCTTTTGTCTCAGTGTTCTAGCATGAATCCTCAAAAGTATCTCTGGTGCTAATTACAAATGCTTATTTTGGGGCCTTCAGAATCAGGTAATGTTTCTGGTCTGAGCCTAGGATTCCACATTTAAATTTGTACCCTGGGTGCTTCTTTACTCTCTAAAATTTGAGGACCACTGCCCGAGGATCCTGCTAGGTAAGTGATTAACTAATCTAAATTAATTCAAGCCAAATTCTCATAAAGATAATAGGTTGAATTCACTTCCCTAGCTAGTAATTGCATGCTTTTTTAGGAAAGAGTCTAAATCTACAGTTAAAATGCAGAATTGCTGCAAGGAGGGACAAGTGCAGAGGAAGTTGCCTACTTTTATTAGTTAAAAATGATCTTTAATGTTTAAAGGGGTGCATAGTACAATATGTTCTGTGATAATCACATTTTTGTAAATGATCTTAAGTTCTGGAGAAATTTAGTTATATGTCTTACAGTGTTTTAGTCTTGTTATGACTCTGATATATATTGATTTATAGATTCATCAAAAGAAATGTCTCTGACCAAAAACACAAAACAAACAAAAACAAAGAATCAGTTCCCCACACATTAGATTAAAAATCCTATAAAAAAATGTGGAGAGTTGTAGTGAAAAAAAATTGTTTTTAAAATTAAGAAGGATCATTTGAACAATGATTATATACACGGTGTTAGAATTCATTGGGGCCACTTTTCTGAAAAGATATATTTAATAGCAGCAGAATAAGCTTCTTCACACTGTCTACTTTAGGGCTAACCTATAGTTTAGAAAGACTTCTTTCACTTGGTGAGGAAAAAAAATTATTCTACCTTTCCAATCTTTAGCCTCTGTTGGAGCACTTAAAGTTTTGATTGTTTGAGCTTAAAAAAAACAGCTGTTCAGCAAGCGTGAAACTCAAACAAAATAGATGTATTAACAACTTACACTTTATGACATGAAAGAGCTCTGACTCATTTCTGACTTTTCCTTATAAGAGATGAGAGGTTCATTGTTAAGGATAAGATGAGAATTGGAAGTAGTCTTTTACTGTGAGTTCATCTGTGTTCTGTTGTCACCTCTGGTCTGAAGGTAGCTTAAGTCTGGAAACATAGGCAGTTCACATGTCTCAGGTTTTCCATGTGCAAAATAAGGATTATTCTTGCCATTATTGCTTAATAAGCTGCAGTTGTTATTTCCATTTTTGACCATAATTTCAGCCATCTCATAATAGAAAGTTCTTAAGATTCTAATTTCTGTCTCTACTAGTCTAGGAACTTGGTAAAGGACAAGAGTATTACAACTTGAAAAGTACCTATAAAAATGTTAATTGAATTATATTCTCATTTTTAATGAGTTGAAATATTCTAACTTGAGCAAAGAGGCAATAATTACTCAGTGATATTTCATTATACCATATTATGATGATTTGAATTGAGATGGATATCATTTTAATATAATATAATTCCTAATTTTATAATCAAGCCATAAGTGTTTTTATTATTGTATGTAACATCCTTCAGCAAAGCCCGGTCCTTAGATAATTTTAAAAGTATTCAACCAAATATTAATTAGTGCTTTGATGTTCAGTCATCTTGCTAGTGGCACAGTGCTGTTAATTAGATAAACTATGGCTATTGAGTGAAATTTTATGTTTTGACCAGCATTTTGAAGAGTTCAGTAAACCTCAAGTAACTGGAGGGCTTAGGGAATGGAGTGTTTTCACTTAGTTCAATTTTGTTATTAAGTGAAGGTTTGTTTGGAATTTATAGAATGTTCCAAAATGTATTAGTATTATTTATGAATTAAATTCAGTTTTTCTTTGATTTAGTATCTCTCAGTATATGTCACGGTCATCATATAGTTGGAAAAATTATTTCTCTAACCACTTTGTTTTGGTCTTTCTATTCTTGTTCTGTATCCTCTCCCTAAGTGATCAAATGTGTTCTGTTATCTATGAAATGCTGATTTAGAATCAATATTTCTAGCTCAGATTTCTCTTTCCTCTTGAGTTCCAGATCCATCTAAAAATTCCTGCTAGATCTCTTTGCTGGGTATTCCATAGGCATTTCAAACTCAAACTCCGTAGTGCTACATTAAACCCATCTCACTCCCCAGACCTGCTTTTCCTAGAGGGATCTGTTTCAGTTAGTAGACTACCACTTAAGGCAAAGAGCTAGGACTCTTTCTTGAACCTTTTCTCCCATCAATCCCTTACATATCAAGGTCAGCCAGTTGTTGTAATGAGTATACTACACTATCAAAATATCTTTTGAATCCGTCTCTCTTCTACCCTACTGCCAATCTTTGGCTCTGTTTAGCATTATTTTGTCTCTCCTAAATGATTGTAAGGACCTTTTAACTGGTCTTCAGTCTGGTTAGATCTGTAGTCCCCTTTGGAAACCAGAATGCAAATCTGATCAGTTTACTCCCATTTCAAAACCCTTTTGAGCCCTCAGGCTACAAGGCTCTCTTGTCTTCATCAACTGTGATTTTCTCAGTACCCTTCCTCTACCTCTGTATTTCAGTCAAACAAGAGTTCTTCAATTACCAGACCTTCTCTTACATTCTTGGGCATTTGCACAGTCTGTTCCCTTTACCTCCTCCTTTTGCTAAGATAGCTTCTGTTCTTCCTTTTACAGACTTCTTAGATGTCACTTTCTCAACTTTTATCTGCACTGAAGCACCTTGTTAACGTGAATTCTTTGTGTAAACTGGAGATCTCACTTACACCCTTGAAACATTTGACTGCCTTTGTAGAAGCCCCTGGAGTTTATCGACTCTTCTGTACTTGGTTCCTGTACTTGGTGCTTTCTCTTCCCAAACTTGTTCTCCCACTGTTCCCCTATTCCTCTCCATTGTGATCTCAGGAGCACACATCCACAGTAAAAAAAAAAAAACTTGTCTAAACCCTTAATTCATTATTTCCTTTACTACATTCTGTGGAGTAAGATGTTAAAAAGTGTTCCCAGGAAAAAGAATTTTGTGGTCAAAAGAGTTGGGAAACCCTGAGTTAATAGTTTCCCCATATAAATGTGCATCGTGAATCTCCAGGGTGGGAGTGGTGAGTGGATGTAGTGTGGATGTTTCCACATGTATCTTACGTGATGTTAACATCTGCACAGGTTAGTGCTTCCACTAACTTGTTTTAAAGGAAACTTGACTTAAAAAACAAACAAACAAACAAAACCCAAAAACTCTTTGAATGGAGGCTTTTTCCTCCACTCTACAAAGCTCAGGGTGCTGAGATTGCTGGTAACCCCCACTTCTGAAGAGCCAGCTTTAGGTTACTGCTTCTCCAGCCTCATGTAAATATTCCTGCTCCTTTGAGGCTCATGAAATTCAGCTCTACCAGGTATGGCAAGGTAGACTTTTTTCTCACATGCTGTCCCTAATCACTGGTAGCTGCTGCCTTGAGCGCCATCTTGAGAAGGAATCCAAGGCTGTGTTTGGCTATCATGAACACAGGTATTGGTTTATTAGTGATTATTCTTGATGGACTTGGCATTATATACCACATATTACTTACCACCTCTGTGCTCTATTGTCTTCTACCGTTTGCCCCTTGTCATTTCTAAATCTCCTAGTTTAACTTACATATTTTTTAAAGAGCTCTGCATTCCCAGTAGCTCTCAGAATAATCCTAAATGACTTCAGTGTCCATGTGGAAGACAGCAAACATTATACGTCTTATAGTTTTTTAAACTTTGTGAGCTCCAGTGACCTTCATCTCCAAGCTACCTTATAACTTATTTCCATGGCCACAGCTGAGACCTTCTCAATTTCTAAATCTCATAGTCTTCCCATCTTCCATTTCCCTCCTTTCACTGCAGTTGTCCTTTACCCTCTTTCATATGCAGTATTTCTTGATACTGCCATATTTTCCCAGCCCCTTTAACCTTCTCTTGGCATCTTTTCTTTTTCTACATAATCTGTGCCTCTGAGCTGTTCTTACTAGCATATTCTGTTTCCTCTTTCACCCTTATCCTTACACTGACTCAACCCAGCAAAACCTCAACTTGCATGCATAGTCAATGCAGCCCTCTCTGCTTGTTCTGACACCTGGGGAGCTGAGCACTGCTGAAGGCAACCACAATACCTCACAGAGTGTTGCACTGCAAATTCAGGCTCCCAACCTGTGCTGGGCCTTCACTTGTATCTGCTCATCTTAAAATGCTGTCCTCTCTTCTTCTTCACCATCAATTCCTAATTTATACTCGCTTTCTCAAACACTCTCCTTTTATCATTATCCTCTACCCCTGCATCTGAAAATCTTGTGATCATCAGACTTTGTCTTCCTTAATTTGGGGTGCCATTTGAAAAACTTCTCTAATTTTTATGTTCATCCTCAAATGCCTTTCCTCTGCAAGGGACAAGGTGTTAATTGTGTTGTTCAAATCCATCCTCCTGTGCTGATGACCACATCTCCTCCCAGCCCCTTTAGGATATTGCTTCATCAGTCACTTTCTCTCTTTGGTATTTTTAACTTTTCCCTCTCTCCAACCCTCTTTGCTCAGCTTAAACATATATTCATATCTCCCTTTCTTAGGAAAAACAGTATCCTCCCTTAAGCCTGTGTGCTGCTTCTGTTACCAATTTGTGTCTACTTTTCAATCAAATTTTTTGAAAAGTAGTCTACAAAGTTTTTACTTATTTCCTCACTTGTAGTTTTCTTCTCAGCCCACCACAACCTGGCTTCTCTCTCCAACATTGCTGAAACTGCTCACTAAGGCCTCAATGACTGCTTCATTTTCAAGCTCCATGGATGTTTTCAGTCCTTTTCTTAACGGACCTCTCTTTTCTTTTGACATTGTTGGTTCTTTGTTAGTTATTCTCTACACCCTGGGCTCTGTGGCACTGCTCTTGCTAGGATCTCCTAATGCCTGACTCATTCTCTAGCTCTTTTGTTCGTTCCTCTTCCTCAATAGGTCCCTTAAATGCTGCTGCTCTGAAGGTTTCTTTCTCAACCCACTGCTTTTCTCACTATGCATAGAGGTTCCTAACTTTCTGGTTAAGACCCCTCAAACAGTCTGTTGAAAATTATAGAATCTTTCCTTTCCAAAATATAGATAGGCATATACATACAAAATTTAGTGTAAAATTTCATGACCCACCAGAAGGCTTATTAAGAATTTGCTATTGCATTCCAGCTGGGCAGTATTCACCCTCATGGTTTCATTTGTCTCTTTTAAACAGATGACTTCCAAATCTCTTAAGTTCATTTTAGCTTGT
This sequence comes from Eschrichtius robustus, assembly GCF_028021215.1. Lineage (NCBI taxonomy): Eukaryota > Metazoa > Chordata > Mammalia > Artiodactyla > Eschrichtiidae > Eschrichtius > Eschrichtius robustus. The sequence continues at coordinate 64,794,344 of NC_090825.1, forward strand.
CTCCATAACTTAAGATATGTATTCTTTCTGCTGCATTTCATTGCCTGGCTTCAGATCCTCATGACCTCTCATCCAGCAACAGCTTCTAACTCTCCTCCCTGCCCTCAGGCTGTACCCTTCAGATCCATCCTCCACAGAACCACCAATGACTTACTATTCTGACCTTTTCAGCTCCAATGTCTGATTCTCTGTTTCCTATGGAGACAGTCCAAACTCTGGCATGGCACACAAGTGACCTTTCAGGAAGTTCATCACTATTCTATCTGGTATCTTTGAGGCCCTTCCCATCCACTTCTCCTCCACTAGTGACGGCAGACAGATTTAACTTGCATGGGATTTGACTATCTCTATCTTACTGTAGTCTCTTTATCACGTTGGTGACATCAAACTTGCGGTTCTCTACACCCTTACTTACCTTAGTTCACACTGTCCTTCCCGCTTGGACCACTGTTCTAACCCCTGTGCTTCACTCACTGACAATTTGCCCTGCAAAAACTCCTACTTAGCCTTAAAGATTCATCTCCACCCCCACCCCACACACTTTCCCACACCATCCCCTCTTTGTAAGGAACTCTTCTTGTGCCTACCATAATCTGTGCATCACTCGGTTTATATACTTTAACTCAAAGTCCTCTTTTCCATTGCTATCAGAATTAAGAGTTGAGCTCTTAATTGAGAAATTTGATTAAAGCTAGAGTTTAAAAGATACATATGTACTTAAAACATTTTATTTCAACTTAAAACATATAAACGTTCATTTGCGAATTTTCTCGTGTATGACCAAGGCATTTTCTTTGAGTATGGGTACTTGATTGGAATTCATTGTTCATTCTTAATTATACCGAACCTGGAATGCATCCTGTAAATTTCTAGTTTTGGTTTAAATGAAAGAACTCAAGCCACTTGTGCCACAATCTGAGTGCATAATCCTTGATTTGTATGATTTTTTTCCCCTCAGCCAATCTTTTCAGTTGTATTGTCTATAACTAGTTCAATAGTAGTTTGTTTTTTCTTATGAAGACTTAACCTTTATACTCTTTCCAAGTCTTTATGAAGTCTACATCATAGAAATAACAGTTGTGTTTCTTTTTTACTTACATTTTATTGGTTTGGTTTGTGTTGCATTTAATTGAAGTATGTATTTATGATACATGAATATGGTTTGTGAAAGTACACTCAACTGATAGGAGTAGAGATGCTTCATAAAAAGCATGCTGTAGACATTAGTCATTGTTTTACAGAGGGAATAGATGCTGTATCAATTAATCTGGCAAGTTGAATGGAGGTTGGTCTTATAAGAGAGTTTCTGCTGTAATTATTGTTACTGGTTATCTCCCTTCATTGCAAGATAAGTTTTTTTTTTTTTTTTTTACAGTTCATACTTCATTTACTTATTCATTCATCCAACAAATGTTTATCAGGTTCAGTCTAGAGCCAGGCACTAAGCTGGGTGCTGGGGGTACCAAGATGAATTAGACTCGGATCTTGTCTTTGAGATGTTCATGGTCTAGTGGGGGAAACACAAGGTACATCTTGATGGAAGCATCCTGGAGGGACACCTGTAGAATGTGTATGAGTTTGCCAGGTGGGTAAACGCTTCTGCAACCACGAAAGACAGAGAAGTAAGCAGCTATAGAGTGACTGTCCCCCAGGGAACCTTTGGCAATGTCTGGTGACATTTTTGGTTGTCACAACTGGGGAAAAGGATGCTACTGGCATCCCAGTGCATAGAGACCAGGAATGCTGCTCAACATCCTACAATGCTTCATTCAAGATAAGTTCTTACAAGGCAAGGATTATACATTTTTTCATTTTTGTGTGTCTAACCTTTACCTATGCACAGTGCCTACTACTTACATACAATATGTATTTGTTGGATGAGTGAACAAATTCTTATGTAGGTCATACTAAATTTGAATAATCAGAAAGAACACTGGACTGGGAATCAGCTAGTATAGACAGATCATTGGCCCTGGAGCCAAACTGGGGTTTGAACTTTTCCTCATTTGTATTCTTGAGCAGATTACTTACTCTTTTTCATTTGAGGAATGAGGGTAACAGCAGCCTTCGGGTTGTGCGAGGATTAAATGGAACTGTGAAGTGTCTAGCATAAGTACCTGACATAGTAAGCAGTTAACAAGTGCTCGTTGTCCTGATGATGCTTATCACTAATGAGGAGAATGTGGGAATTCACTTGGTCCAACTTTTCTCATCAAGAGACTTGAACTATATAATCTGTGAGTTTCCTTCCAGCTGCTCTAAAATTTTCTTTCTATAAACAATGTTTCATGTTTGGATAGATTTATATAACAAATATATGGGTAATCCTTGATTTTGGCACATTTGTAGACTCAGTAAAGTAGGTAATTAATTAGGTGATCATCACCTTACACCTTGCAAAACAAATACTTCCAGGCTTTAGAACATCTTTTGTTAGTGGGTTGAACTCTAATGTAAGGTGTGAAGAACAGCCCAGCTCCACTAATCACTGTGATGCTGTCTATATAAGAGCTAAGGTAGGAGATAGAGAAGGAAGTGTGAGGAGGTTGTTTGGAAGCATTAGCTTAGAAGAAGTGAGATAATAAACACTTCAAAGTAAATTTATGGACAAACTAAACTTTTTGAACCATAGATACATATTTGTTATCAATACAAAGCTAGGTTTTGGGTTTCCATTTTTTTTTTTTAATAAATTTATTTATTTATTTTTGGATGCATTGGGTCTTCGTTGCTGTGCACGGGCTTTCTCTAGTTGCGCGAGCAGGGGCTACTCTTCATTGCGGTGCGTGAGCTTCAGTAGTTGTGGCTTGCGGGCTCTAGATCGCAGGCTCAGTAGTTGTGGTGCACGGGCTTAATTGGTCTGCAGCATGTGGGATCCTCCTGGACCAGGGCTTGAACCCGTGTGCCCTGCATTGGCAGGCGGATTCCCAACCCCTGCGCCACCAGGGAAGTCCCTGGGTTTTCATGTTGATCACATTTTCTTCCTGATTAAAAAAGGGGGATAGGGTGAGAAAGATGGAAACAAAACACTTTTTTTTTTGGAGTGGCTCTGAGGTTAATTTCCAATGTACATCCCAAATTTCTGTTTGTTTAAAGAAATAAGTGAATTAGCTGAATTCTTTTCAGTATTCATTCCACAGCTGATGCTAATAGTTTTTATATTTCAGTTGTTACTTAGTATGGAAGAAGATGAGTTCTTTGGAGAGGAAACATTCCAGCATTATTGTGCAGAATTCATTAAACATTCACAGAAGATAGGTGATGGCTGGGAATGGAGAACTTCAAAGGTAAGAAAATTTTATTTTCTATTTCAATGGGTTTTTTTTTTTGTTTCCCCCCCCCCCCCCAACAAAAACCTCAGTAATTGAAAGTAATGTATGAAAGCTAGTTTGATTTAGTAGAAGGCTTAAATTGAAGAATGTTTTAAAACAGATGTCCATTTTATTACTTCAGCTATATATACTCATTATAATTAGGCTAATGAAGTATTATCTACAAAAGTCCTTAGGTGAACTGCTTTAATTTAATAATAAGAGTTGTTAGCATATTAATTATCTGAATGTAAACAGATGCTTCTGTGGTGCTTCAAACCATTTGCTTACACTATTAATTTTCTTAGGAAACTACTTTTGTCCAGAGAGTGGAAAGGTAATCCAGAAACCAAACCATAGTCAAATAATCACAAATTCTGAAATATTGAGGACTGTATTCACTGGGAATTTCTTAATAATATAAATACTTCCAAAACATTCTTTCTTTTGATTCTATTCAGTAGTAATAATGTAAAAAGGTCTATGTACTCATTTATTTCCACACAAACATTTAGTAAGGTTCTCTGCCAAAAGCTCTTTAAGAGTTCCTTGAAATCCTGTTCTTAGAGAATAAGTAAGTTTTCTCTACTTGACATTTTATCTGATCCATGAAAAAGTGGTGAATCCTGATTCTCTGCCGATTAACTCTGTTTCCTATATGAAATCTGAGAAATGAGAACAGTTTTGAGCTTATTCCTATGATTCAGATCTAGAGGCTAGGGAAATGCAGGCCTTGATCAGATCTAGATTGTCACTGGGAGGAGAAGCCATGATTCCTCTTGGGTCGTATATCAGCTAAGCTTTGACAGGGGAGCTCATGTGAGGGTTCAGAGGTATAGAGTCGATTTCTTGTGGTGGATTCTAGCCCCACTCTCTAAGCTAGTGATGGGACAGTTCATAAACTTTTAAGGCATCTCTTGCTCTAGGATAACGTGACCTTACTAGCATCTTTTATTAATTTTGTTCCTGAGTATTTAATAATTTTGTTTGCTATTATGTTTGAATTTTTATTCATCTTATTTCTTCTATGATTATTATTGACATATAAAAGAACTGCTAATTTTTGTATATTAATTTTGTAACCATTCAGTCATCTTACTGAATTCTCCTGTTAATTTTCATAATTTTTCAGTGATTTCTCCTGTGTCTTCTAGGTAGAGTGAGGTTATCTGCAAATGAGGAGTTTTTTATTGCCTTCTTTGTAATATTTCTCCCTACTATTTTATGAACTGAGTAGAAAAATGTTAATAGTAATAACAGCTCTCTTTGTCTTCTTCCTGACTTTAATATTAATGCTTCTGATATGTAATGATTAAAATGTTGGCTGTTTATTCATTGAATGAGAATAGGTTTCTGACCCCTTTTGTCCTGTAATAATTTGTGTGATTATTCCTTGGGAACTTTCCCTTTTTACCAGGTTAAAAAAAAAAAAAAAGAATTTTTCTTTTATCTTAAGTTGGAGGCAGGATAATAGAGATTCCTGTTACCATTTCATGACCTAGCAGAGTTGGGGAGCAGAAAGGTAGGGAGGAAATTGGGTCTCTGTGTGTGTGTGTGTGTGTGTGTGTGTATGTGTGTGTGTTGGGGGACTCTGGGGAAGATCTCCAGGAGACAAATTATATGTCAGAAGTTTCTTCACTGAATTTGTTGAAACTAGTGCCATAAGAACCAGTTTCCAGGATTTGTTTTTATTCTGGCCTGGTCTCTACTTCACGGATGGGTATGGCTAAGTCTAGTTTCTTGTTTGCTGCCACTTTCTGCTGAGCTCCCTACCCTTTGGAGTAAGAATTGCACCTCTAATTAAGGACTGTTCTCTTTAATGTGGGGGTAAGCCTGTAGATAGTATCAAAACAAAACAAAACATTCATCAGAGAAAATCTTTATAGCCTTAGGGTAAGGACTGCAAACTCAAAAGTCTGTGAAGAGCTGGTTGGGTAATGTAAGTGGGTCAAGCTGCCAGGGACAAGACAGAATGGACACTGAGTCTTGGGGCCTGTGGTTGACCAGAGTGCTTGGCCTGAGGCCAGGTTGGAAACATGGACCCAGGGGTTTACCAGATCTTCCAAGAAAAGTAAAAAAGATTTGGGGGTAAAATCTAAATTTTTAAAGGTTGGCAACTAATTAAAAAAGATATTTTTTAAACACAGTGAGGAGCAAACCCAACATGCCAGTGATGTATAATATGTGGGCTCTGTGTGGCCAGTGGGTGACTTCTGGGCCTGGGTGTCTGCGTGGTGTTGACTGCGGTTTCTCGCCCAGCCCTGCCTCAGTGCATGCTGTTGATCTGAATTAGGAAAAGGGGCTCCAGCAAGGAGATCCCTCTCTTCTGTATTTTGGAATATTAGTATTTTTACCACTTAATTTCTGCAGTCCTATACCCAGTTTAAGAAGGAAATTGTGAATCAGTCACTTGGTTATTTCCTTTAACCTTCCATCTGTATTACATCTCAGGCTTTGTGGGACTGTTTGGAGACAATACTTAGAATATTCTTTTACTTTTTAGGCTCCAGAAATTAATTTTTATATTAAAAATAGTTGTATTGATGTATAATTGACAAACAATAAACTGCACATATTTAAAGTGTATAATTTGATAAGTTTTGACATATGTACGGACCTTGAACCTTCACTACAATCATGAGAGTGAACATATCCATCATCCCCAAAAGTTTCCTAATACAACTTTTTAACGCCTCTCTCTGCCCCTTATTTTTAAAAAAACCTTTGTTTATCCCTGTATGTAGAGGCTCCTTTAAAGAGTACATATATTGTCACTCATACCTTCAGGTTCGTTCATAAATCACTTTGGTACCACCCATTTTATTTTATTTTATTTAAAAAAAAATTTATTTATTTATTTATATATTATTTTTTTGGCCGTGTTGGGTCTTAGTTTCTGTGCTAGGGCTTTCTCTAGTTGCGGCAAGTGGGGGCCGCTCCTCATTGCGGTGCGCGGGCCTCTCACTACCGCGGCCTCTCGTTGCGGAGCGCAGGCTCCAGACGCGCAGGCTCAGTAGTTGTGGCTCATGGGCCTAATTGCTCCGCGGCATGTGGGATCCTCCCAGACCAGGGCTCGAACCCGTGTCCCCTGCATTGGCAGGCAGATTCTCAACCACTGCGCCACCAGGGAAGCCCCCCATTTTATTTTTTAATTTTAAAATAATTGTGACAATGTTTAGAGAATTGGTATAATTCAACTTTTTATATAAGGCAAAGCATCATTTTTCCTGCAGAGTTGATGAGAAAAGCAATGTGAATTAATGAAACATGTAAATAATTTCAAATTTTTAAGAGGAAGAAGTTTCTTAAAATAATCAAAATAGTCCTAATTTTTATATCTGGAGGTATGCAGATTAAGGAGAATACTTCTAAATCAATATTTTTTCAGTGGGGCTTAATTCTGTTGGCATCTGGGCAGGACAGTTCTTCTTGTTCTCCTACCCCCATCATCTCCAAACCCTTCAGGAAGGCGGTACACTTTTGTTGAGAGCCATTGTTTAACATGATGGTCTGTCAAATATTAAAGATAGTGGTTAATAGCATGGGCTTCAGAGTTAGATAGACCTGAGTACAAATCCTGACTGTACCATTTACTAGCTGGATTTTAGACAAATTACTTAATGTCTCCAAACTTCATTTTCTTTATCTATAAAATAGGAATAATAATAATACTCACCTAACATGGCTATTGTATACGTTAAATGAGATTTGCATTCAAAAAGTTTAGCACAGTTTCTGGCACGTGGACAGTTATATTGTGGTTATAATTTTTAGTTGGTTGTTTGAAATTTTCAGCATCTTTTGTTACAGAAATAAAGCTATGAATGAAATTGTAGTTAGGTTTTCAGAAACCTTTATGAAAATCTATTAACACCAAATATACCGTAATGGTCCGTAGTGTATTATTCTGAATTCTCTACAATAAGAAAGGGGAGCAGAAGATGGTAAATAACAATGAATGCAATTGTTTGAAACACATTATAGGGTTACGTTGTTTTATTGCACTTTGCTTTATTGCACTTTATGGATATTGCATGTTTTACAAATTGAAGTTTTGTGGCAACCCTGCCTCGAGCAAGTCTATTGGTGCCACTTTTCCAACACATTTGCTCACTCGTGTCTCTGTGTCATATTTTGATAATTCTCACAGTATTTCAAACTTTTTCATTATTATATTTGTTATGGTGATCTGTGACCAGTGATCTTTGATGTTAGTATTGTGATTGTTTTGGGGTGCCAGGAATCCTGCCCATTAAGACAGCGAACTTGATAAATGTGTGTGTTCTGACTGCTCCACTGACTGGCCATTACCCCATCTCTGTCCCTCTCCTCGGGCCTCCCTATTTCCTGAGACACAACAATATTGAAATTAGGCCAGGGCTTCCCTGGTGGTGCAGTGGTTGGGAGTCTGCCTGCCAATGCAGGGCACACGGGTTCGAGCCCTGGTCTGGGAGGATCCCGCATGCCGCGGAGTGGCTAGGCCCGTGAGCCACAATTACTGAGCCTGCGCGTCTGGAGCCTGTGCTCCGCAACAAGAGAGGCCGTGATAGTGAGAGGCCCGCGCACCGCGATGAAGAGTGGCCCCCACTTGCCGCAGCTAGAGAAAGCCCTCGCACAGAAACGAAGACCCAACACAGCCATAAATAAATAAATAAAATTAAAAAAAAAAAAAAAGAAATTAGGCTAATTAATAACCCTACAATGGCCTCTAAGTGCTCAAGTGAAAGTAAGCATTGCCTATCTTCACTTTGAATCAGAAACTGGAAATGATTAAGCTTAGTGAGGAAGGCATGTCAAAAGCTGAGATAGATCAAAACCTAGGCCTCTTGCACTAAACAGTTCGCCAAGTTGTGGATGCAAAGCAGAAGCTCTTGAAGGAAGTTAAGTGTGCTATTCCAGTGAATATGCAAACGATAAGAAAGTGAAACAGCCTTACTGCTGATAAGAAGAAAGTTTTAGTGGTTGGGATAGAAGATCAAACCAGGACAACTTCCCATAAGCCAAAGCCTAATCCAGAGGAAGGCCCTATCTCTTCAATTCCATGACGGCTGAGAAAGGTGAGGGAGTTGCAGAAGAAAAGTTTGAAGCTAGCAGAGTTTGGCTCATGAGGTTTCAGGAAAGAAACTATCTCCATAACATAGAAGTGTGAGGTGAAGCAGCAAGGGCTGAATGTAGAAGCTGCATCAAGTTATCCAGAAGATCTAGCTAAGATCATCAATTAAGGTGCCTACACTAAACAACAAATTTTCAGTGTAGACAAAATAGCCTTCTATTGGAAGAAGATGCCATCTAGGAGTTTCACAGCTAGAGAGGAGAAGTCAATGCCTGGCTTCAAAACTTCAAAGACATAAAGGCTGACTATCTTGTTAGGGGCTAATACTTAGCTGGTGACTTTAAGTTGAAGCCAATGCTCATTTATAATTCTGAAAATTTTAGGGCCCTTTAGGTTATGCTATATCTACTCTGCCTGTGTTCTATAAATGGAGCAAAAAAGCCTGGATGATAGCACATCTATTTATGTGGTTTACTGAATATATTAAGCCCACTGTTGAGACATACTGTTCAGAAAAAAAGATTCATTTCAAAATAGTACTGGTCATTGACAATGTACCTAGTCACCCAAGAGCTCTGATGGAGATGTACAACAAGATTAATATTGTTTTCATGCTTACTAACACAACATCTATTCTGCAGCCCATGGTTCGAGTAATTTTGACTTTCAAGTCACATTTTGTAAGAGATACATTTCATAAGGTTATAGCTGCCAAAGATAGTGATTCCTCAGTTGGATCTGGGCAAAGTCAATTGAAAGTCTCCTGGAAAGGACTCACCATTCTAGGTGCCATTAGGAACACTGTGATTCATGGGAAGAAGTCAAAATGTCAACATTAACAGGAGTTTGGAAGAAGTTGACCAATCCTCATGGATGACTTTGAGGGGTTCAAGACTTCAGTGGAGGAAGTCACTGCAGATGTAGTAGAAATAGCAAGAGAACTAGCATTAGAAGTGGAGCCTGAAGATGTGACTTACTTACTGTAATCTCATGATAAAACTTGAACAGATGAGGAGTTGCGTCTTATGGATGAGCAGAGAAAGTGGTTTCATGAGATAGAATCTACTCCTGGTGAAGATTCTGTGACGAAATGACAACAAAGGATTCAGAATATGACATAAACTTAGTTGATAAAGCAGAAGCAGGGTTTGAGAGGACTGACTCCAGTTTAGAAAGAAATTCAAAATGGGTAAAATGCTATCAAACAGCATTGCATGCTACAGAGACATCGTTGGTGAAAGAAGTGGTCAGTCGATGTCTCAAACTTCATTGTTGTCTTATTTTAAGAAATTGCCACAGCCATCCCAACCTTCAGCGACCACCACCCTGATGAGTCAGCAGCCATCAACATCAAGACAAGACACTCCACCAGCAAAATGATTATGACTCCCTGGAGACTCAGATGATGGTTAACATTTTTTAGCAATAAAGTATTTTTTGTTCATACAATGTGTTTTTAGACCTAATGCTATTGCACACTTAATATAGTGTATACATAACTTTTATATGCATTGGGAAACATAACTTAGTATAGTGTAAACATAACTTTTATATGCATTGGGAAACCAAAAAATTCATGTGACTCGCTGTATCGTGATATTTGTTTTATTGTGGAGGTCTGAAACCTAGCTCTTTGTATCTCCAATATATGTCTGTATATATCTTAAAAACCCATGGGCTCATAATGTTAGAGAAGGAGGGAGGGATGGGGGGGGTGGGGACAAAGAGAGAGAGAGAGAGAGACAGAGAGTGGAGCAGAAGAGACTCCAAACCTAACTCATTGAACACCATTGGGAGTATCTAGGACATGAACTCATCAACTCCTTGGTCTGAAAATTGTTAGTCAAAAGGAAAGAAATAAGCATTTATCCTGTCTTTCCTGTATGAATTATATCTCATAGTAACTAAATAGCCTAATTTGATAAGGAAAATTTTTTTTTCCCCTGAGAATTCCATCTAATAAATATAGAAAGGATGATAGAATTAGAAAGTTACCACTTTTCAATCCCTAATGAAATGAATTAGTCAACAATAATCAGTAGGTGAAAATATAAGGTGAAAAATTGATGTGAAATTTACAAAAGAGGGATTGATCTATCATTACCTGAACCTAGCAATCAATCTTATCATTACTAAAAATAGGATATCCAGATATTATATACTTTCTGAAGTTTTATAACTTGAATCACAGAGCACAGTCTATGGAATATTCTTGCCCCCAAAGATGAACCTGAATAGAACCAATTAAGGAAGACAAGTGATAGAGGACCAAGTTAATTGACACCACAGGAAGCAAATAGAAAAATCCAGAAATCTAAAGGACATTTGACCCAGTTTCCTTAAAAAGCTAATGGTAGGATAAAGAAGTGAGGAGGAGGACTACACTTCTAACTATTTAGAATTAAGGACCAGTTTTTTGTTTTGTTTTGTTTTTAATATATCCTTGAGGCAGCAACCAGTAAGCTGTCCTGGTACGCAAAACTAGTGTGCAGCTCAGATCATGTGAGACTCAATCATAGGAGGGTGAGATTACCAGCCTCGTTCACTAGATGGGTCCACTGACCATGCACTTGGGTGTGTTGACAGTGTCAACTTGCTATGAAAGTTTCGAAGTCCTTACTTTCCTTTTCTGAATTTATCTTATTGACCCATAACAAAGAGTTTGCAGATTGAGAACAGTTTTGGGACTGGTAATTTACAATTAGTTCTTGAATTGGCACCAGTTCAGACCACGTTTTGAGTAGCACTACTCTAAATTAATAGAAATCAGGAGGCGTAGCCTAATGTAATGTGTGAACCTTCTTTGGACCCTGACTCAAATCAACTGTAAAAGGACCTTTTCTGAGACAGTTGGGGATATTTGATTATGGACTAAGGTATAAAATGTTACTAATGAGGTTAGCAAAGAAAAAAACACACCAGGGATAGATGAAGCAAATGTGGCAAAATCATGACATATATTGAATATAAGTAATGTGTATATAGGTTTAATTTTGGTACTGTTCTCTCTACTTTTTTGTGTATTACATATATGCTTCCTTTTCTTCAGTGTCATCACAATTTATTCTTCACCCTAAACTTTATTCATCATTGCAAATGTTCTTAACCTTGTCTTAGATTCAGAGCCCTTTTGGGAATTTGTGCAGTTTAAAACTTCAAAGCAACTTGCCTTCTAAAATTTTTTCTTTTGTTTTTGTGTTTTTACTCACTGGATATGAGTACATTAGTTCTGTGATTTCACCTTTTACAGGTTATTGACAAAATAATTTCCCATAGCTTTTCAACTATATTCTCTCACTTTTGTATAGCAGAAACAGGAAGAGAGACCATTCAGATACTGAAAACAAAATATTCTATTCTATTAATACTAATTTTGAGATTAAATTTTATACAATTAACACTAGATTATTTTGTATGTTATTCGTTTTTTTAAAAAAATTTGAAGTATAGTTGATTTACTTTGATTTACAATGATATGCAGAAGAATTGTTTATTTTATTTTATTTTATTTATTTTGGCCGCATTGCACGGCATGCAGGCGGCATGAGGGACCTTACGAGACCAGGGATCAAACCCATGCCCTCTGCAGTGGAAGCACAGAGTCTTAACCACTGGAACGCCATGGAAGTCCTGTTATTCTTAAAGAAGAATTAAAAGGCCTCTGCTCCCCACCCCCCATTAATCCCTGTCTCTTCAGTTAAACCTACTTGATTATATTTTGAAATTTCATAGCAGCACACTAGAAATATTTTGATTATTTCCCTGACAGCTTAGGAACCCTTATTGAAAGGGCTTATTTCCTAATTTATATAGAGTAAAAATTTTAAATTTTATTTTATTCTTAGAAATTAAAACAATTTAAATTTCTTTTTGATTCCTGATTTTTAATTCCATTTTAATTCCTCCCTTTCAGTAGTCTTTCTCTCTGACTAATTCACACTGATTTTCTTAGAACCCTTCACCATTATCCTAATTACATCAAATTCATATTTTTAAAATAGATTCTAATATATTTCCATATCTTACTTTATTCCATCTTTTAACACTATCTTGTTAGAAAACCCACCCTACCCTTCCCATCAATCCTGCTGCCGTGCTGAATTTCACACCTTGTTTATTTGCACAGATATCATTATTTTTAATGTCTTACTCTGAAAAATTTTAAGCATACAAAAGCAAAGAGAATAGTATAATGAATTCCCATGTACCTATCACTTAGCTCCCACAATTATCAGCTCACAGCCATTGTGAGTAACAATATATATATTGTGAGTAACAATATACTGTTTTAAAGCATATATCATGAAGTGACATGATATATCTCAATTCAATTAGGTTGGCTTTCTTTTTTCCCCTTCCCCCATATGTCTTAAAATTATGGGTTTTTCAAGTGCACTCTACTTATCATTAATATTAAAATTAATGATCTCAGAAAAAAGACTCTAGAGACATAAAATATTATTTCTACAAATTTTTATTTTAAAAATTATGGTAAAATACATATACATAACATAAAATTTATCATCTTAACCATTTTTAAGTGTGTAGTTCAGTAGCCTTAAGTACATTCACATTGTTGTGCAACCAAGTTCCAGAACTGTTTTCATCTTGCAAAATCGAAACTCTATACCCCTTAAACACTAACTCCTCATTCCTCCCTTCCCCAGCCCCTGGCAACTACCCTTCTACTTTCTATGAATTTGACTACTCTAGGTAGTTCATATAAGGGGAATCATACAGTATTTATCTTTTTGTGACTGGCTTATTTCACTTAGCATGACATCTTCGAAGTTCACCCATTATTTCTACAAATTTTGACTTAGGGATTTATAAAGTAGAGAACTAAACAGAGAATTGGGGGTGAATTTCCGTTAGATGATGACATCTTGAATTACATAGCCTCATTCTGTTAAGAGATTTCATTTCTTTTATTTTGAAGCACAACATTATTAAAGAGAGTTAAAAATGCTTTCTATGTGTGTCTGGTGAGACTAATTTTTCATCATGTCTCCAATTTGCTGATACTGTATAAATCCTACTGGCTAGTTCTATCAGAAACATAATCAAATTAGAGAGTAAATAATAGAATTAATATCTTAAATACAGTTATTTTACTTTGCCTATGCATTCATTTTTGTGGTATTTATACATTGAATTGTTGGAAGTAAGGCTTTCTGTTTTAAAGGTGAAATATTAACTATCCTCATACTTTTTGATCTCTATGTACACAATATCCTTAGATAGATTCTTTGCTAAAATTTAGTGACAATTTTAAGGTTTACGAAAAGAACAGACATTTCCCACAGGTTTCTTAAGTATAATATTGCTTTATGTGAGTAACAAATAAATACATTTGTTGGTTTGAAATACTTAATTTTGCTTAACTTTTATTCTTCTTCCTCCAGCTTACTAAAAACATTTTTTTAAAAAAAATTTATTTATTTATTTATTTTTGCTGTGTTGGGTCTTCGTTTCTGTGCGAGGGCTTTCTCTAGTTCCGGCGAGTGGGGGCCACTCTTCATCGCAGTGCGTGGGCCTCTCACTATTGCGGCCTCTCTTGTTGTGGAGCACAGGCTCCAGACGCGCAGGCTCAGTAGTTGTGGCTCATGGGCCCAGTTACTCCGTGGCATGTGGGATCTTCCCAGACCAGGGCTCGAACCCGTGTCCCCTGCATTGGCAGACAGATTCTCAACCACTGCGCCACCAGGGAAGCCCCAAAAAACATTTTTTATATATCCCAGTATTAATCCTTTTTAGGGTGGCTGTGAGCATGTTATTGCTATTAGTTTTAGTGTAATGCTGTATTTGTTTAAGTCATCTACTGTGAGTTAATGAAATATCATTTCTGGCCCCAAATGTCACTAGATAAAGATTAAATATATTGCATTCACATAGTCTCTTGATTAGACTAAAGTAGAGTTTTTTTTAGTTTATCTTTGGAGATTAGGAGAAAAATGCACTTGGAGCAGCATGCTGTGTTTTTGTAACAAACATTGACTCATAGTTACACTAGGTTTTTCATTCATAATTTATTGTGTGTTATGATATGATCTGTCACTTAAGCATATGCAAATCTTAAGCAATCACTTCAAGAAGAACAAGTTGTATTACTCGTGAATTAAATATTTTTGAACACCATTTTTAAAGACTATCAAGAGTATCAGAAAGGAAAGCTGTAATACTTTACAAATTTATCAATTGAACTTAAACAGTGATAGTAATTGTGCACATTTAACAATTAAAAGCACATTCTTGGCTAACAGTGATGTTTGGGTTCATTGGGCAGGCTGGCAGGCTCTATTTCAAAAAGCCTCCTAGGGAGTTAACACTGGTAAGTTTATCAAGCCCAGGATCTGACCCTCAGATTCAGATAGAATGGAATGGAGCTGTCTCTCAAAGAGGGATCCACATTGAGCAATGTCAAATTATATATATATATATGTATACATATATCCTTTGACATTTGTATCCTGATATATATATCAGAATCTAATTTATTAATTTATAATGAATAGAATTGTCAAATGAACTGGAATGCTCCTGTCATTGTGATGATTCATTTTGTTTTGTAAGTGGGCAAATCACAATCGCGTGAGCACAGAATGAGTACAAATTCTCATGTGTAGTTGTATGAACGAAATATTTAGTGGCATAATCTAAGAGTGGCATCATACATCTGGCTCTGCAGTAGGGATAGTCTTACCATTTGAGGCCAAGTTGTTTAAAGTATTGATATGTAGGGTAAGAAATCTCTTTCTTGAATAGTGTAGTGGGCAATGCTAATGTTTCCTCCACTGATCTCATTTTTTTTTTTTAAAGTTTTAATGACTGACCGGTCTCTTTTGGTTGCCATTTGATTATAGCCAAATCTTGCAGACTGGGGAGCTATTCTGTCTCTTCAGGGTAATTTGCCCATCTGCTCTGATCTATTATGAGTTAATTTCATGCTTGAACTCGAGAAATGCTTATTTCCAAAGCCTTGGATTGGGCCTCCAGTTACAGACAACATTACCCTGATCTTGAATGTTTGTAGAAATAGAAAAAAAAATCATAAAAGAATCACATTACCCTAATACAATTGTGGTTGTTTTGGTGAATTTCCTTCATGTGTAGGCTTTCATTTTTAGGTCTTCTTAAACATGTGTTGCTAAATTTCCCAAATGGGATTTTAATGGTTGTTCTTTTAAATTTAAAATATTGGAGTGAAATTATATATCTAAAACATTATCTTCCCTTTTAGGAACAGAATAGGTGTTCACTTTAAAGATTGATTCTGCTGGGTATATTTTGTAACTGGTTACCTAAATGAACTGTCATACTACTTCTAGTGCTTTTAAAAATAATTATTTGGTGCTTTCCATGTCATCTGACATAGCAAAAATATGGTTTCTTTTCCAATATATATGGTTTCATTTTGGTCATGTTGTTTTAGTGACAATTTCCAGAACTAATTGCATGCTATAGCAGCAATCACATGTATTCTTGCTTTACAGCATCCTTTTTTAGGCTCACAACACTTTGTAAGTATATGGGGCAGTCTTTTTTTCTTCATTTTGTGTCAAGATAACTTGAATAAACGAATAAACTTGGACACCGAGATAACAATTGACCTGCCCAAGTCTGAGCTACCACTGGAGCAAGGACCCAGGTCTTTGGACCACTACAGTCCCGAATTGCCATATACTACTTATCTTCTTCTAAATAATAGCCTTTGTACAAAGTTTAATCACATAAGTGATCTCACAGATTAGAGTTTGGTAACCTCAAGCTCTGAAAATTGAGCTCCTCATCTTTCAACCTCCTGTCAGTTGAATTCTTTGTTTTAGTAGATGGCTCTACCATCCTTCTGGCTCAGGCCGTAAACCTGAAGGCTTTTACATTCCTCTGTCTCCTCAATACCTAGACCTGATGGATCATTATATCAGTTTATTCCACCTTTAAAAATCTCTCACATTGGCTTACCTCTGCCTCCTCTGCCCTCCTTTCCCATTGCCACTGTCTTGGCTCAGGCCATTGTTTCTGCTTTCTGTTTCTGATCTCGCCCTCTGCCAACCTGACTTCCACCCTGACAAAGTGATCTTATAAAACGCATTTCCAATCCATTACTCCCTGGTTAAGATCCTTTAGTGATTCTCCGTTATTTCAGGATATAGTTTAGGGTCTTTAGCTAAGCATACACAGCTCATGCCTAAAACAGATGCACTATTTTGAGTCTGGCTTTGTTTACTCAACATTCATTTATGCATAACTTTATGGTCAGTGATTGGTCAGAGGTTATGCTTGGACACCTGAGCATGATGGATGGAGTAAGACTTCTACCCTTCCCAAAGGATCTATATGTGGGTTGGGGAGCACATTCAAAGTTCAGGCAGGTTTCTACTCTGCCCTGCCTTCTAGTTTCTCCCATGTCCTCTGTTCATGTGAGCAGCTCCACCATCAGCCCAGGACTTGAGGACAGTATGGTTTTCTTGAGGCATGTGGGTGGAGGCAGCCAGGGTTGTTTGCAGAATTCAAGCCCCTCTGTGGTCTCTCATTTCCAGGATCTACCTATTACCTTTATGGTTTTGTTGTCGGGAGGTTGCTTGTCCCAACTGGGATGGCTACCTCAGACTTGCTCCTGAGATTGCTACATTTGCTGGTGATGCTGCTGGACTGCATATTTTCATCTTTGGCTCCAGATCAATTGAGCCTCTCTGGCCTTGAAGCTGCCCTAGCCTACGGTCCAGGGAGAGCCCTATCCCTGACCACCTGACCACAGGGGAGGGATGGCAGCAGCCCCAGGCAGGAGTGTCACAGAGTCCCACTGTTCTTACCCTAATTTCAACAGTGTTTCATGAATAAGTACTTCTTACTAAGTTATTTGACTTTGGTTGATTACCAGAATCCTGAAATGTTTTTTTTTTTTTTTTAACAATTTTGAACAGTTTCCAAGTTGTTTTTTGGAGATTTGAAGTCCTGCCTCCTGACACCACAGGGTGATTTTAATTTGCATTTGCCTAAAAACTAGTTCATTTGAGCACCTTTTCATATGTTTATTAGTTTATTGTACCTTCCTTTGTGATTTGTTTGGTTAAGTCTTTTGCCCATAATCACTACATATTTTTTTGAGATTAAATTTAAGCAGATAGGTAACCCCACCCTCAAGTTTGGCTTAGAAGCCTGCCCCTTCTCTGTAGTTTCATATAATTGACGCACAATTTTGTATGGTGGTTATCTGTATACTTGCCTGATTCCCCACAGTAGTCTGAAAGCTCCTTGACTGCAGGAATTTTGTTTCTGCATCCTCACTTCTATATCCTTGGTGCTTAGTGTAGTAAGCACTCTATATGCATTTCTTTTTTAAAAAAATTTAATTAATTAATTAATTAATTAATTTTTGGCTGCATTGGGTCTTTGTTGCTGTGCATGGGCTTTCTCTAGTTGAGGCGAGCGGGGACTACTCTTCAATGTGGTGCATGGACTTCTCATTGCAGTGGCTTCTCTTTGTTGTGGAACACAGGCAGTAGGCATGCGGGCTTCAGTAGTTGTGGCAGGCAGGCTCAGTAGTTGTGGCTCGCGGGCTCTGAGCACAGGCTCAGTAGTTGGGGTGCACGGGCTTAGTTGCTCGGCGGCATGTGGGATCTTCCCGGACCAGGGCTCGAACCTGTGTCCCCTGCATTGGCAGGCGGATTCTTAACCATTGCCCCACCAGGGAAGCCCTCTGCCAGGTTTTTTATTTGTGTAAATGCATCTCATTGTATTTCATTTCATTGTATAATATATTGTTTGAAATAAATGGGTCATTGACTAGTATTTAAAAACCTATTTGTTTTATAAGAATTTTCATTAAATAGTAAAATTCCTTTTTAGTAGAATGAATCATTGTGTCCAATGTTATTATGTAATGTTATCGGAGACCTCTAAATTTATTGCTGCTAAGCTCACTGGTAAATTCTTTGATCCTTTAGTAGTATTTGACAAGGATTGATCATTCTTTTCTCCCTGAAATACTTTTTTCGTTTGGTGTCCTTACTCTCTTGGTTTACCGCCTATATTACTTTTCACTCCTTTTCAGTCCTCTTTGCTGTTTTTTCTTTTTTCCATAACCTCATAATATTAGGGCACCCAGGCACACTGACTTTCTTGCTGTTCCTCAAATGCACCAGACAAACACTGCCTCCTGGGGGCCTCTGAATTGGCTGGGCCCTCTGTTTTAACCCTCTTCTTCCAGATATGACTAACTGCCCCCATCCCTCTGTCCCATCCCATGTGTTTCCTCACATGTCACCTTCTTTCTGAGGCTTCCCTGACCACCCTATTCAATATTTCAAACTACTTGGTCCACCTACCTACAGCCTCACTCCTGATTTCCCTTATCCTCTTCTACATTTTCTTTTTCTCATACTATTATTCACCTTCTAACATGCTCGGTAATTTACTTATTTATTATATTTATTGTTTAATGTCTCTCTTTCCCTGCTCAGGCTATGAGGACAGAGATCTTTATTTTGTTTGCTGATATGCCCAAAGTAACTAGAATATCACTGGGTATAAAGTAGGTACACAAACAGATATTTGCTAAATGAATGATTGAATATCTGATTTTCTGGAAAAAAGAAAAATCTACACTTTGTCTGAAGAATTTTATTAGACAAAAAGTTTTATTTGAAAAAATGTGAGAAATTAAAAAAAAAAAGCCAATGTTCTTCTTTTAGCCCTTAATTGATGAATTAGGATCCATGAAAACACCATAAAATTTACATAAAAGGTTAATAAGTATCATTCAAATAACCTCTTCAGGGCAGTCTTTTTAATAAAACTGGCATTTCTGTAAAAATGGAATTTTTCTATAATGATATGCAGTATAGTAGAATTTAATGCATACTTTAGATTTTAAAATAACCGTATAACAGTGTGTTGAGTGGGACCTTTTTATCTTGCTCCTGCATTGCAGCTAAGGCCCCAAGCTGAGGACAAAAGACTTTTGAGTAACTGATTTTCTATATTTGGATTGCTATGAATAATCTAGTAGCCACTGGGGTCAGAAACCTGCCTGCAGAGACTGCTCAGAGGAACCATTCCTGAAGAACTGGGATCCCCCACCCCACCCCAATATGAGAACAGGACTCAGTGAGCAGAAGTGCAGAGTCGTACTGAGAAACGATTCCCTCCCTCACAAACCTCTCTTCGTTCTCCAAAGAACCACTTGTAAAGTATGGGGTACTTTACAGTTGGGAGAGGGGACATTTCATTGCCTAGTTGAGCATTGGCTTATCCATGGGCTTGCTGATCTGCCCTTTTCTGCTGGAGCAAGGCTAAAGGGAGTTGAGAGTAAGAGTGGGAAGCAGAGGACACTGTTCATTCTGTTTAATATGGTCACTTCAGAGAATAACTGTGCTGGACCTATTTTTCCATTGTCCTGCTCAAGCCAGGAGGTGTAAAGGGACCTCAGCAGTGGTAGAGGGTGGATGGTTACTGTCTAGATCAGATAAATGTCCCTGCAGGATATTCTGAAGAGCCCGTTTAATCACTCACGAGGGAGCCAGCAGTTGCATGCCTGCCACGTGCAGGAGCAGTCAGTGTCAGCCAGAGAAGCAACAGCAAGCAACAAGGAGAGGACTGTGACTGCAACCCGTTAAGCAAGGGGATGATTCTCCTTCCTGCTTCCAGGTCTCAAGCCACGGGC
Source organism: Eschrichtius robustus (assembly GCF_028021215.1). Classification (NCBI taxonomy): domain Eukaryota; kingdom Metazoa; phylum Chordata; class Mammalia; order Artiodactyla; family Eschrichtiidae; genus Eschrichtius; species Eschrichtius robustus. The sequence goes on from NC_090825.1 coordinate 64,814,373, forward strand.
TCTGGAAGAAGTAGTGAGGGGCAGAAGGTTTCTCTGAGCAAGACAATGCTTCATTTCTCCATTCTAAGCAGCAGTGAGTGTGGGTTGAACTACAGGGAAAAAAGAACTTCAAATTGATTTTGAGTCTGAAATCTTCAAAATAACAAAAATAATATAAGATTGAGTCTTAATTTTCTGAAGGCTCAAGTTCTAAAAACTGAAAGCATCTAAAAAGTTATAGATTGGGACCAAGTTGTTTAAGGATCCCTAATATATCAGTTAGGAATTGCAGCATAATGAATCATTATAAAACTTGGTGGTTTAAAACAATAACCATTTATTATTTCTCAGAAACCTACAAATTGGCTGGACAGTTCTGCTGATCTGTGGCAGGCTCAGTTGATCTCCATAGGGCTTACTTATATATCTACAATCCAGCCGAGTATTGGCTGGGAGCTGGCTAGTCTAAAAGGGCCTCATGTAAGAGGGGTGATTCAGCCTGCTTCCGTGTTCCAGCAGGCTAGCCTGAGCCTGTTCTCATAGCAGTGGTTAGGGTCCAAAGGAAGAAAGTAGAAACACTCAAGCACTCTTTCAGACCTTTACCTGAGCTTTTCTTGGGGGGCCAAGCTCAGAGTCAGTGTGGAAAGGTACTACCAAAGGACAAGATATAGGGAGGTATGAAAAACTGGGGTCACTAATGCAATCAATCTGCCACACCTATCAGGTAGGAAAAGAGATTCCACACAGGAAAGCTAAGAGCAGTTATTGGAAAAAATAAATCCATTTCATATTTCTGCTCTGAGGAGTAGACCCCTTAATCACGGGTTACAATTGATTTGGACTACATAGGCTCTTAAAACAGAGACGGTTTGTTCTATATATTCTTTCTAATATGAATTTACCCCAGAAGTCATTGTTTAAAGATCCTGGTGTTTTAGTTTGGGGGTCACACTGAATTTGAATATATATAATCTACATAATATATCAATAGATAGTATCTAAATTTTATGTATCAGGAGAAAGCTATATACAGAAAACATATGGAATTTGGAGATGAATGGCAGAAGATATAGCAAGGGAAGTTACAAGAGGTTGCCTCTGGGTAGGCTGACCAAAGTATGGGGAGGGGTAAGGAAGGGGCTGCTGATTTTTGTTATAACTGCATTCTAGTGCAGTGTGACTTTTTAAATTATGTACTACATTACTTTGATTAAAATCAGTAAAAATTTTTTTCTATAGAGGAAAGTCTATTTTCAAAGCACCATCACTGTGCTGTTATTTACATATAATACCTCATTTAATTTAATCCTTACAAAGTCTCTGTGAGTTAGCTGTTGTTATATCTACTTCAGATGAAGCATGTGGGACTAGAGAAATTAAGTGACTTGTCCAAGGTTACCTGGTCTTTATGTAAGAGGCAGGGTCAAGATTGGAACCAACGTGTGTCTGCTTTCAAAGACTGTGGACTTAACCCCCAACCTGTAGTTTAATATTGAATTCATCTACTTAGTTAGAAGCTGAAGTTTAATCTGCTCTATACCAGAGACCCATGCTATTTTGTAGCCAACACAAAGGAACTGGAATATATGTATTTTTTTCCTGCTATCAAATTTTAGTTGCTTCTTAACAACAACTAGGCTTGAAATGGAAAAATAGCAATTGAGTAAATTCTTCCAGTGGGAATATGATGAATATCCAGCATGTATAAATTTTCTCTGAGGAAAAACCAGTTATTTAATAATTTGAATATTATATTAGATGCTTAGATTTTAGATATTGGATTATAATAACACCTATATTTAGATTTTTCTTGAAAGGTGTATTTATAGTATAAGAAAAGCATTTATAATTAGGAGTTTGATTAAGATGAACTGTTCTGTTTTCATGAATTTTCCAAGTTATCAGTGTCCAGCTATATTATCTTTAGGTGTTAAATTTGGTACAAACTTCATACACTAATTGCCCTTAACAGTTGCTGTAGATATTTATTGCAAAATGTCATTGAAAAGACAGATTTAATGTATTAGTTTAGTGCACATGGTGATTTAAAGATTAGAATATGTTAAATAAACTGTGTCAGAAATTATAAATAAACTAAAATGAGTAAAATTATCCTTAAATTGCTAGACAAGTCTTCACATTTAATGTTACGTTAATGAGTTTTGTACAGAGACTGTTTAGAATAAAATCCCTTTTTCATCAGATGTTGCACATATGCCTTCACTGTTTGTTTTTCTTCAAAGTAAAACTTAATGAAACAGCTAATAAAACCCAATTTTACTCCTGATTCTCAAAAGAAGCAAGCCCTTGAAGTGCGCCCACTGTTTATTCTTTTGCACTGGTTTTTGCTACTTTTCAGCATGTAAATTTTCCAGTAATGGAAAACAGTCAAAGGCCATTAAACCGTTTCTTCCAAGTCTTATAAACCCAACGTTTATTTCTTATTTGTAAAGCAGTTGCGCAATGGAAACATGCTTTGCACACATACAGAGAAATTTGGTCTCAGATCTTCATGTTCACCTCCTGCTGACTTCAGGAGGGTATAGTGCATGTGCATTTAAATGGATCTTTATTATGTAAATAATCAAGAACCAGAATAGGGATTTTAACTACCCTAAAAAAATGAGAGGTTTCAAAATGAAAGGTGTATATGAGACACCTAGACTGTGTTACTCTCATAAACCTGAAAGTGTATTCAATTGGTGAATGGCTTATGAAAAAGGATCATCTTGCATGAATTAGAAATCTATAGATGGCAGATGTGTGTATACCCCAAGTAGCTTTTTCACTAACCATAGCATATGGCATCCTCTATCTTCCTGCTTCTTTATGGAGAGGATTGTTTGGTGATAGGATGGAGGTAGATATTTGGGTTGGGATGAGAGAGCAGTGCTACTCAGTGTGGTCCTAGATTGGCAGCAATGCAAGGAGATAAGTAAAGAAATTGAAAACAAGTACTTAGAAACTTGTTAGTAATTTGACAGAGTAATTTTATGTCTGTCAAATGTAGATTAAAAAAAGATACTGACAATGGGGGAGGCTATGCATGTGTGGAGGCAGGGGATATATGGGATATCTCTGTACCTTCCTATCAAATTTGCTGTGAACCTAAAACTACTCTAAAAAAAGTTCTTTTTTTTTTTTTTTTAATTGGGGCTTGTATTTTGTATGTTTTGGATTTTTAAATGTAATTTTTATTTTTTTCTAGTAATCCATTTTTAGTGTTTTTCACAAAAGTATGTCTATGACAGATTGGAAATAAAAATCCTGATATTTCGCCACAGATGGCTTGAAAAGCATTTGGTCTAAGATGAGATTTTCAAATGTTGATTTATGTCCTTTTGCCCCATTACATAACATTAGATATTAAAATTTGAATAAAAAGGAAAGACCATCATTTATAATTCCCATACCCTAAGAGAACAGCTTGATGGTATTGAATGGTTAATGAGCTAAGGGCTGGATAGTAGAACCTGAAGTGGAGATATTCTGATTCCCATTAAGTGCAGGTCCATATGCTCTAGTGACCACTGAGTAAGAGTTGGTGTTGACATTGTCATAAGAAAATCTCATAAGAAAAGCCTGACTAGGATCTTGTGTCCAAATGGAAGTGGGCCATTGCCAAATAGATATTTTTTAAAATGAGGGTAGGTTTTAGGTGGAGGAAAGGAAAGAAAAGAGAAAGCTGAATTACGTACTTTGCGGCACTTTTGAAGGATCAGGAATTTTGGACCACCATGGGACATTATGTGGGCCTTGACAACAAAGGGGGAGTAGAAATGGGAGAGCATCAATTGACAAATTTCATTTACTTTTCAGTTTTACCTAGCGTATCTTAGTGCTACTAAAAATCATCACGAGGCATGCCTCTTTGGTATGCATTTTATTCATTGCTGATACCTGGACAAGCAATCAGAGTATAAAGCTGAGATTTATGTGTTATATAACCTCAAGTCATAAAAATGTTCATAAGTCATAGAAATAGAGGTTTACAGTTAGGAGGTCATATAATTCACCTTGTTCCGAATACTGCTTCTACTAAGGCTGCTTATGATGCATTAGTTTTTTTGTAGCCACTCTATGGGTTCTGCCCTTGAGGGTAGGGTGTGCTGGAAGGGAGATATCCTGGATGTAGCATGCAAGAAGCACAGGTCTCAAGCCCTGGTTGAGCTGGAATGAGACTTACCCAGAAGATTGTCCAAGAATATGCTGAGCTTGGGAGAGAGATAAGCTGATCCAGGAGAAAGCTGAAAGTTGACTACTGGATCAGAGCTTCCTAATTGCCATGCCATGCACATTGCTGTGCCACACTGCTGTGCTGTGAACAGGCTACAAGGGGCCTCAGGATACTACGGTCATAATTCATTAACAGTGTTTTGTACCATCATTCAGAAATTTATAGTAGTTGAAATGATATTTGAGTATTATTTGAATGGCTCCCTATGTAAACTAAATTCAGTAATTATTTTGGACCAAAAAGCTTTAGGTGTGGTACTTGTGGCCTGGAGGTCCTCTGTAGTATCCACGTCACATTGCACCTACCCGTGACATTAGACTTTGAATCATTCCAGTATGTCTGATTACACACTTGTGATATACTTGTCATTAGTAAGCTTTTTTTTTATTCTTAAAATTGTGATAAAATGTATACAACAAAAAATATATGTAAAACATAAAGTATACCATTTTAAGCATTTAAATTAAAATATTTTAAAATTATGGGAAAAATACATAAGATTTACCATCTTAACCCATTTTTAAGTGGTTCAGTTCAGTAGTACAGTTTAGTAGTATTCACTACATTCATATTGTTACACAGCCATTACTAGCATCCTTCTCCAGAACTTTTTCATCTTAGTAAACTGAAACTCTTTACTCACAAAACAACTCCTTCCGCCCAGCCCAGGCAACCACCATTGCACTTTCTGTTTCTATGAACTTGATTGCTACCTCATATAAATGGAATCATATATTTGTCCTTTTGCAACTGGTTTATTCTACTTAGCATAATGTCTTCAAGGTTCATTCATATTATAGAATGTGTCATAATTTCCTTCCTTCTTAAGGCTGAATAATATTCTATTGTATATATATTACATTTTATTTATTCATTCATCTTTTGATGGATATTTGGGTTGCTTTCATCTTTTAAAATTTTGGTTTTTAATGCATGTAAAATATTTGTATTTCAATTAAATTTTGCTATCACCATCATCATTTTATAATTTTTCTGACAGAACTTATGTATGATTGTTTTTATTACTTTTATTATCATTTTCTGATACTAAGTGTTGCTAAATAAAACATTGAATTTTGTTGCTTTTTGACTTATTTACTTACTTATACTTAGTTTTTGCTTTTGGTGTTAACAATTAGCCAAAGTCATATTCTTGTTAGAATTTTGTAACGAATTATTGTTTTTGGAAATTGTTTCTAAAAATCAAATAATCATTGAATTTAATTTAATTAACTTGATTAATTAAAAGGCTTTCTAGTTTCAGGAAATAAATTGTCAAAATATTTTAATCATATATCTACCAGTTTATGCATTATATATATTCTGTGAATATTTCAAGTTTTTAATTTTTGGAGTGATAAATGACTATTTGTTTGAATTTTCATGAAATTTGTTTTTAAAACATTTTAATGAACACAGATTTCTCATTCCTGTAAACAGGTTTTATGTGGTTGTAAAAGCCTATTGGCCCTATTCTTCATATTTAACAAATATTTAAATTTTACAGATATTGTACTTACTTTTCAATCTTAATGGATAACTTTTTATTAGAACTGGAAAGCCATCAGTTTCGCAAAGAAACACAGTATCGAAAAAAGTTGAAGTCACTAGTTAGGTAATGAAATGAGAATCATCTCAAACTTTGATGTATGTGCCTGTGACTTTTTTCCCCTTAGTCTAAATGCCTTCCTGGCAGGAGAAGTTATCAGATGAAGACACAGTACCAAGCAAACTGCACTGACACCTCACCCCCAACTATTTCAGTTTATTTAGATTAAGCTAAATAAACCAGTTACATGGTCACATCATTAAAAACTGAAGCCAAACTGCCTCCCACAAGGATGGAAGCCCTCATTTTACCAGCCAGGCTAGAAACTTAGGCCAGTAAAGCAAAAGAGATGGAGAAGGTGGCACTCTCAAATAATACTTGTAAATGTATTGATGATGTGTCAGATGGCATAAAGACAAAATTAATCCAGATTATTATTAAATCAAACAAGCTTTTATTTCAGATTGGTGAATCTACACATGTTAGAAACTGCCAAATTCCGGCACAGTTAGAATTCCTAAAGAGAAACGCTAGGAGGAATATTGGTTCTCTGTAAAGAAGTACGAAAACAAATTACCAGGGATGAAATATTGAAGGTGGTAAATTCATACTTTGAAATAAATAAGGTATTATGGAAACATGCTTGAATTTGTATTACTGGTAGTGCAGTGACAGGATGGCATAACGGCTACACATCAAGAGTCATGAAAACACTGAGATTCAAATAATACGATGTTTTATTCCCAGAGAAACTCTGTTGTGTAAAAGTTTGCCTGTATATGACTTTCACATAGCCTCATATATCAAAATGGAGAATCTAATGTAACTGAAGCTGCTTCACTCACATTTGTTTTTGGCTTCACGTGAAGAAATGGGATTGGAATACAACTTTCCACTGAAGGGCAGAGGATGTCCAACAAAGAGTTTTGTCAAAAGTTTATGAAAGAATTAGAAGTTGTTTTGGTAAGCAATTCTTACTTTGAAGATTTGTTAAAAGGTAGTTACTTGGCTTTAAAAAATAGCTTAGGGCTTCCCTGGTGGCTCAGTGGTTAAGAATCCGCCTGCCAATGCAGGGGACAAGGGTTCGAGCCCTGGGCTGGGAAGACCCCACATGCCGCGGAGCAACTAAGCCCATGCGCCACAACTACTGAGCCTGTGCTCTAGAGCCCTCGAGCCACAACTACTGAAGCCCGCACGCCTAGAGCCCATGCTCCACAGCAAGGGAAGCCGCCACAATGAGAAGCTTGCACACCACAATGAAGAGTAGCCCCAGCTCGCCACAACTAGAGAAAACCCACATGCAGCAACGAAGACCCAACGCAGCCAAAATAAATAAATAAATAACTTTATTAAAAAAAAAAAAAAAGCTTAGAGAATTCCTTGGTGGTCCAGTGGTTAGGACTCTGTACTCTCACTAGCCATGCGGCATAGCAAAAAAAAAAAAAAAAGCTTAATTAGCTGAATGAATGAACCTAATTAATAGAAAATTGCCAGGACCTCATGATACTGTATTCACATGTACGGACAAAATTTATGGATTCAAGTGAAAAATTCAGCCTTGGAAATAAGGAGTTAAAAAAGATTCACTTGTGGTATTTAGTCTGTGTCACCGTTTGAATAGTAAAGAATGATTATTAAGACAAGTAGAGCAACATCTTGTATACTTAAGGAAAAGCTGCTTCACTGGTTAAAGCAGCTTTTCAGTTGTATTTACAATTTATTCATACTATCATAAGAAATTTTCACATTTCATTTGTTGATGAAAGTAAAGGAAGACCTATTTGTTTTACTGAATGATGGCACTTTTGAAGTACAGTTTAGATTTGAATTATCCAAGTTGTGGTTAGTGATGAGAAAGGAGTTTCCATCATTTGGAGAAAAATGATAAATACTCCTTGCTATAGAGACAGAAAGTAGATTAGCCTGGGGCTGGGAGTAGGAATGGGAATTGACTGTAATAATTGTATGGTATAAAGAAAGTATATTTAAGATTTTTTTCACCAGCTTTCATATAGACACCACCAAATACCCTACAGTTTACTCCATTATACTGTTCAAATATGAATTTTTATGTGTCATGATGTGAAAAGGGTTAGGAAGCACTGGACTGAATCATATGACAATCTGGAAGGCTGAGGCAGGAATGCTAACTGTGATGGGTCCCAAATTCAATAACTAAGAGATATCAGAAAATGGAGTAAAAAGCAAGGACTGGGAGAGGGTAAAGTTTCAGAAAATATATTTACCAACTGGGCATGTGTGGTGTCTTATGTCTTACTGATATGGGGGATAAGGGCCAGCAGTAGTGGGATGCATAGATGGCAGGAGGGTGATGAACCAGACTAAGCTGGATTAAGCCAGATAGCTGTACAGATGGTTTCTGAACTCAGGCAGTGTGGTTTTCAAGTCTGTGTGCTTGACTCTATGCCATACTGCTTCTCAAGTCTGTAGTAATACTAACCACCCATCTCCTTCTAAACTCCCACCCCTGGTCTCAGGCAGATTGTTCTTATGGCGTGGGCCTTCTCCTGTAGAGAATGTGGCCTACAGTGGATGCTATAGTAGGGCCTCCTCCTAGACTGTGACTCGGATGTTGCTGGGTCCCACTTCAGTTGCTTGTTTGGGGGAAAGCTAAAGAATATAGTCTGATCTTAAAATGTTATCAGAACATTTACTCTGCAGCAGACCATCATTTATGTGCTGTGCCGTAGAATATGGTGGCCACTAGCCACATGTGGCTATTCAAATTGAAATTTAAATTAAGTAAAGTTAAATAAAATGAAAAATGTGGTTTCCTAGTTGCACTTGCTGCATTTTAAGTGGCTACTGCCTACCATTTTGGACAAAACAAAAAACATTACCATCATCGCTGCTGGTTTTGTTGGACAATAGCATTCTCACTGGTCCCCTTCTTCAAGTCTGCTCCATCAGAAGTGAGAGCTCAATTCCTATTGGCTTCTAACTCCTCAGGTTGCCTTACTTCAGTGGCTGGCCCCACTATTTCTGTCTTTCCTCATATTGTGAAAGACAATGATACCAGAAAATAATAGATTTCTGTGGTCATTAATTGCTGGTTCATGTAAGATTTACTATCTTAAAACAGTTCTGCAATACTGTTGACCTTGTTCTCCTTACTTTATCCTGCAAGTATAACAATTACAAACTGAGTTCTAAGAAATCCCTTCATGACAGCCTGTCACACTTTGGCTCCTATTGAACTTGAAGGCATCTATATCTTGTGGCTTAAAGGTGTGCTTTGCTGTTAAGCAAGAGCTCCTGTATTTGTGTAGCTGGATTTTTGAGCCTAGTTCTAGGATTTTGCTTTTATTCATGCCAAATATCATCCCATTTTTGCCTGACTGAGATTTTTTTTTAAATTAAATCTTGATTTGATCATCTGATAAACCATTATTATTATTACTATTATACCTAGCTTTTATAAGCATACCTTTGTAGGCTGGCTAAAAAGAAGTCATGTCAAACTAATCTATTTCCGTTTTAGAAGGTTACCAGATTGGCAGGATGCTATAGAAGGAGTGAGTTTGGTCTCAACCAGATAATTTAGAATGTTTTCAGGGGTGGGCCATTAGGTGAATAAGGACTGCAGAAAACATATCAAATTTGAAAAACCTGAGAATATTTAGTCTGGAGAAAAATAAACTATTTTAGATATTCAAAGGACTGTGTTGAGTGAGCACTGTTGATCAGAAGGAGAATTTATTGTTATCAGAGGAAGTTTTCAAGGTTAGTTATGAGAAATATAAAGTGTTGTTAGTATGTTCAGGGGAACACAAAGGTTCCTAAGACCTTGGAGCAGCACCACATAAGAAGGGGTAACTGCAGGATATTTCCATTCTTGCGACCACAAAAGTGAAGTGAGCCAAAAAACACAGTGGGAATTAAACGAAGTAGGGTTAAGTTTTCATTAAAGGCTGTGCTGTGCATTCACCACTCCTGGTTGCCCTGGCAACCAGGCTCCCTCACATGCTAATGACATTATAATGAGAAAAAACACATGCAAATGCAGTAAATAGTAATTAGAGGCACAGCCATACATGGAGTAGTGAGCTCTACCTTGGGAAGGTCTGGGAAGGAGCTGGTGAAGGGTTTGTACTGAAGACAAAGAAAGAAGTGATGAACAACATTGAGTTATGTACAAAAGACTTAAGTTGAGCCTGCATAAAGTATGCTTTAGTATTTGTCTCCTGCAAATACATGTTGTTTCTCCAAGCAGAATTTAGTCAAAGTCAGAAGTCATGCAGTTGTACATCCACATTGTCTTAACCATTCTACCTGTTGGCGTCATTAAATGGAAAGAATCTTAGCTGTATTTGCTTTAGATTTGGAGCAGCTGTAGCAGCCTGCTGCTTGGTTGGAATGCTCTCTCTGCCCACACTGGGCAGGGCTGGGCTCGCCCAGACAATGTAGTGGAGCCAGAATATGTAGCCAAGAGTCAGTCTTGGTGAAGAGAGAGTCTTAAATGTGTTACTTCGGATGAGACAAGTAGGACCAGTGAGGGACTATATTTGGTTAATATAAGGTGACACATGCTGTCTATGTCACTGGAAATGTGTCAGGAGACACTGGGTGACTGCCTCTCTCAGGTGATAGGTAGGGCTTTTGTTTGCCTGAATGGTTAGACTCAGAGTCTGTGAATCTGTGCTTGATTTCATTCTCTTCCCTTTATTTCATTACTCAGGCTCTTCTTTTCTGTCTTTTCTATTTTTATTACCACAAGTCTGTCTGTGTATCTTTCTTGGAAATGGCTAGAAAATGTTACATTACCTGCTTCACATTATCCCAATTCTTTGATTTATCTTTTTTGGTGTCAGCTGAATAGAAATTGCAATAGCTTTTGAGGTCCATACATGTTTACTGTTCTTTTTTCTTCTCTAAATTAAAAAAGTTTAAAAATTTCATGAGAAATGCACATATACTTTTGTAAAAATCTGCACTAGTATATTATTAAAAATGAAAGTAATTTAGACATATATGTCAAAATGTTTTAAGTGCCTTTCAACTACCTCTAACCCTCCTGCCAACTCCCAGTCCCAGACTTCTCCTCGGAGAAAACCAGTGTTAACAGTTTGGAGAGTAAACTTCAAAATCTCTTCCTATGCGCTTATATATGGTTATTATATATTATAATGTACACTATTAAGACATTATTCATATCTAACACTTATTGAGGGATTGCTATATGCCACTGATCTTTTTTGTATATTAATTCATTTAATCCTTAGAACCGCCATTTGAGGGATTTTATAGGAGAGAGGAAGGTCAGAAAAGTTAAGAAATTTGTTCACGGTAACAAGCCAAATTTATATCTGAGGAAGTCTGATTTGGAGCTCATGCTTTCTCTCATCACACTATCCTGCCTGCCCTGCAGGTAACATATACGTATATGTTTTCTTTTTCCATATATGTGGAATCAATCATTTCATATGATTGTTCTTAAAGTAGTTTTTTAACTTAATATCCAGAGGTTATTCCATATCAATAACTTCCATCTGCCAGGTTTTTTTTTTTAATTGTTACATTTTGTTCTCTTGTTCAGATGCACTATAATTTAAGCTTTCCTCTATTGATGGGCATTTAATTTTCTATGGCAAATGATACTTTAATAAATGTCCATGCAAAACAATTTTTATGTGTACTTATTCTTATTTCTGTAGAATAGATAAATAGCATTACTGAATGAGAGGGTATGCTCACTTGACATTTTGACAGATGCTGCAAAATTGGCACAGCTATCACTCCCGTCTTGAACTACTCGGCGCCTGAGATGCTGACCTTGTGGTTTCCTTCTACCTCTCAACCGTTCTTAGTGGCTTCCTCTGCTGCTTCCTCCTCATCTCCCAATAGCTCAACTCTGGAGTGACCCAGGGCTCAGTCTTTGGACTTCTCCAATTAGACACTTTCTCTAGGAGATCTTACCCAGCTCCTTGGCTGTAAATACTATATATGCACTGATGACTCTTGAAATTGTATTTTTAACACCTATTATGTCCCTGAACTTCAGGCTTTTATATCCAACAACCTGACATTACATTTGAGTGTCTATGAGGCAGCACATTTAACTCACTTTTACTTAACCTTCCCCCCTCCCTCACAACCTACTTTTTCCACGTATTTCCCTATTTCAGTAAATATTAGCTTCTAGTTGCTAGGGACAAGAGCCTGGCGTTCCCCTTGACTTCTCTCTTTCTCTTACATCCCATGTTTAATCCATTAATAAATCCTACTAACTCTATCTTCAAAATATATCCATAATCAACCACTTCTCACCACCTCCACTGCACCACTGTAGCCCAGGCTGCCATTATTTCTCGCCTGGCCTATTGCAATAGCTTCCTAACTAATGCCCATTAGGAATCTGGTCTCTAAACAGCAGCTACAGTGATCTTTTTAAACTGTGAGTACAATCATACCAGTCTGTGCCTCAGAATCCTCCAATGACTTCCAGTCTTTGTCAGAGTAAAATCCAAAGCTCTGACCATGACTTCCATGGCCTAAATTGTTCTCACCCCTTTCCTCTCTAGTCTTAAATTCCATCATTCTCGTGTTCCTTCACTCTGCTCCAGCCATATACTATCCCTGCTGTTTCCACTATGGAGTCTAAGTGCAGCTCATTCCCACTGTCTAGTGTGTTCATAAAGGTAGCTTTATGACTTATTCCCTACTTCAGTGAGATCATCCCTCACCTTATCAGCAAGGTCCTCCTGTCTGTCCACCCTATGTAAAATAGCATCTTCCTAACCCTATCACTTCAGTCCCCCTCACTCTAATTTATTTATTTTTATTGCACTAAAACCATCTACTGTACATATTCAGTTGTTATCTTCTCTGCCCTGCACCTGTTCCTCCAGAGTGCAAGCTGCCTGAGGGCAAGAATTTCTGTCTGTTTGGTTCACTGCTGTATTCCTAGGGCCTAGCACACCACGTTATATGAACTAAGTGCTAATATTTGTTGAATGAATAAATGAGTGAATGAGAAAGGCAAAATTCCTCTCCTGACTGGAGCAATTTATATTCTTAAATAGTATATGAGTATGCCCATTTTCTCATACTCTCTAGACTATGAGATATTACTGATCTTTAAAAATTTTTCATTCTAAAAGATGAAAAATGATATATTGTTTCAATTTGCATTTTCCTCATTACATTGGTGTTGAGCATATTTTTATACGCTTATTGGTCACTGATATTTCTTCTAGGAATTTCTTGTTTATGCCCTTTGTCTCTTTTACTGTAGTTGTTTATCTTTGTAATAGTGATTTGTAGGAGTAACTTACATATTACGACTATCAATCCTTCATTTCCTATATGTATTGCAAATATTTTTTCCCAGACTGTCACTTCTCTTTTAACTTTGTTAATAGTATCATTTGTCAAACAGGAGTTTTTTAATATTTAATAAATCTGCCAGTCTTTTGCTTTATGGCTTCTGGGTTGGTGTTTTGCTCAGGAAATCTTTCCTAACTTCAAATTAAGAAAATATTCTCTTATATTTTCCTCTAGACCTTTATTAGTTTATTTTTTATGTTTGGGGCTTTAATCCATCTGGAATTTATTTTAGAGATTGTGAGATGTGGTAATGTAGTTTGTTTATTTTATTTAATGGTGAACCTCATGACTTCATTTCATTATTGACTCATCCATTCTTCCATCTGTGATCCAAATTCTCTTTTTATCATATATTAAATTCCAACATATAAATGTGTCTATTTCTAGACTCCATACTCTAATCCCTGATCTATTTTTCTTTTCTGTCATAATAACATAGATTTTAATTATTACTAGTGCTCTTTAGTTGGTTTTGATATCTAATAATCCTATCATTCATTGTTTTTTTAAAATTAATTACCCCATGCATTTTCTTTTAAAAGTAATTTTAGAATCATTTTACAAGTTTCATAAAAAACTTGTTGGGATTATTTTCATGTCTTACAGTACAGTTATAGAGTTTTCTTGACATAATGATAGGTATTTTCCTGGATATTTGACAATTTGTGTTCGTACCAGGAATAGTGTAGTTTATCTTTATGATTTTAACTGATTATTGCTACAGTTGTAAAGTTACTGATTTTTATATGTTGATCTTTTTCCTGGCCACTCTCTGAAACTCTCTTATTTTATTACTTTTTCTGTTGATTCTCTTAGATTATTTAAACAAACAAATCATTTGCCATTCTAATCTTTTTCTTTGAGAACTTTCTTCAGGCAGTGAGCTGGGACACTTGTAGAGCTTACCTTGTTTATTTCCTTTTCCTCAGAGATCACTGTCCTACACTGCCTGTGTCCAACATCTGCAAACCCCAATTTCATATATTTTTTGTTTGCTTTTCTAGTTGCTTAAGATGGGAGAGTAGATCTAGTCTCTGTTATTCTATCATGGCTAGAAGACCAAAGAAACACTTAGACGAATGCAAAAATTCTTGAAGGATACCAATCTATCGCCTTATTATATGAAATGTAAATTTAATGAATACCAATTTTAAGCTAAGATTCTGTTAGATACATGACCATCAGTTCAGCTGGTCTGTTTCTAAACCTATGGTTGGGAACACAGCAGGGGGAGAACGTGATTAATTCATGGAAATGAGGGAAGACTCTCTAAGATTTGTAGCATAAGTGTGGGGTGAGGTGGTGAGCTTCTGCTCCTTCTCTATTGCATTGTGTCCACCCGGCTTTCACACAACTCCTGCCTTGATGCAGAGGCAACCTGCTAATGTCAAGCTATGGGAAGCAGGAGTTCTGATGGAAGATTCAGAAAGAGAGGGCATCAGTATAAGAGCTTTAAACACGCACAGGCTTGGAATGGAAATGACTATGAGGGCAGAGATTGTGACTCATTCTGGAAAATATGTCAGGAAACTTTTGTTACATCAATAAAAAAGGCTGAGTGGACAACATCCTCCCAGGCTGAGTGGACAACATCCTCCCTCTCTCCTTCCTCCTCTTCACTCTTCTCTGCCAGCAGTGTGAGTTTGCCATGTTTCTGGTATTGATCCAAGTAGTGGATATTGAATGCTCTTTTTGGCACGTAGGATGACTCCAGTAAAGTCTTCAATCTCTCATTATCCAGGTCCCATGCATAAAAACAGTGGGTGTACTACTGTGCAGCCTTCTCTAAAAGCTGTCAGTACTTTCATCCCCATTATTGGTCAAAGCCCTTTTGTTTTCCTGCAACAGCCATGAGAATCTGGCCTAGTATCTTCAGGCTGGAACAGCTTCTGAAACACTGGCCTCCCTCAGCTGTTCTGGGCAAACTACCCCTGTGTTAGGTGCAGGAGCTGTGGGACTGCCTTCCTCCCACCTCTTCCTGCCTCTTCACCTGTACTGGGCTGAATAGTGTCCCCCCAAATTCATGTCCACCCAGAACCTGTGAATGTGACTTTATTTGAAAATAGGGTCTTTGCAGATGTAATCAAGTTAAGACGAGGCCATACTGGATTAGCGTGTGTCCTAAATGCAATCTGACTGATGTCCTTCTAAGAAGAGGGAAATCTGGACACAGAGATACAGACACACAGGAAAGAAGGCATGTGAATACAGAGGCAGAAATGGGAATGATGTGTCTATAAGTAGGCAACAACCAGTACCCAGGAGGAGACAAGGAAAGATTCTCCCTTAGAGCCTGAAGAGAGAGCATGGCCCTGTCGATACCTTGATTTCACACTTCTAGCTTCCAGATCTAGACCCGTGAGAGAATTAATCTTTGTTGTTTTAAGCCACCCATTTTGCGGTACTTTGTATTCACCCATGCCAGGAAGGCCTTTCTCACCTTCCTTTCCTTCTTCCTGCCCGCACAGCAGGATCCTTCTCCCAGTAAAACTGCTTAAGCTCAGGCATCCTTCATTTCATGAAAAAATAGGAAACTTAATAAATTATTTGTATGGCTTTGCAAGGACAGTGCTTTGAAATGAAAGTGACAATTTGCTGCCCTGATAATTTGCTACAGTCTATAAAATTTCTTTCAATTTATTTTATTAAGTACAAAATTACTTTAATACTCTTAATTTTCTTGAATAATTCCCTTATAACAGGTAATTTTATAAAAATATTATTTATGAGAGGAATAAGATTTGGAGTAACTTTAAATTTAGAAATCAAGATGGAGAAGGTCAGAACTTGGGTCATCTTTGTTTTCTTATTTTATCTATGATATTAGAAAAGCAGTGATAAACCTTTGAGAACATTTCATCTAGAGCAAACAAACTATGGTAAAATCTCTACAAACTTAAATTGAAAGTAGAAACAAAGAGAAAAAAAATTTTTTCTACAGCAGGCCCCCATCTCCCCTCCAATCAGTTATAGAATTTGTTGGCCAATCCTTGGGCACAAATAAGCAGGAATGCTCTTGGAAGCAGAACCAAATTGTTTAATATAATAAAAAGTATGAGGGTACACATGGAGGTCCCATATTTATGAACTGAAAGTTGAAAAATCAAAATGGGCAATTTGGAAAACCTGAAAAAAAAATTATTAAAAGGTGAAAGAGGGGGGCTTCCCTGGTGGCGCAGTGGTTGAGAATCTGCCTGCCAATGCAGGGGACACGGGTTCGAGCCCTGGTCTGGGAAGATCCCACATGCCGCGGAGCAACTGGGCCCGTGAGCCACAACTACTGAGCCTGCGCGTCTGGAGCCTGTGCTCCGCAACAAGAGAGGCCGCGATAGTGAGAGGCCCGCGCACCGCGATGAAGAGTGGCCCCCGCTCGCCGCAACTAGAGACAGCCCTCGCACAGAAACGAAGACCCAACACAGCCAAAAATAAATAAATAAATTTATAAAAAAAAAAAAATGGTGAAAGAGGGAAAAGAGAATGAAATTCCACAAAAATGCTTAATAGTGAAACAACAATGTAGAGATATCTGTTGAAAGTGTTAATAAAGAAAATGGAACCAATGTGATCTAAACTTACTTTTGATGCTTTGGCTCCAAGAAAGAGAAGGGATTTAGCATTATTTAAACTATAACCATTTTTAAAAAATTTGCATGAAATAAGCAGGCTGTGCAAGTACACATCAACAGATATGCGTGTGTGCTCATCCCCGCCCCCTCTCCCCAGTAAGGTCATCAAATTGGTCCAGTAACCTCCTTTTCTGGGCTGACAAGTGGCTGATTTTCTTCTGCTCTTTATTCCCTGGGGTCACTGCACTTGCTGTGCTTTTTTTTTTCTTTGAATTTTTGAATTTTATTTTATTTATTTTTTTATACAGCAGGTACTTGCTGTGCTTTGACCTGTCTTTGGGGAGGGGGAGAGCAGTGTGTTCTACTGCTCATCTAGGAAGTCAGAAGGGGTTAGAGGTAAAAAGCAGAGGGACTTGGTAGGGTAGGTCTAAGAGTCCTGTCAGGGAAAGGGAGTAGGACTATTGTAGGAAAACTAACTAAAATGAGTACAGTGCTGGGGTTCTCAATATGTCTTTATTGAATGGAATTGAAAATTGAAGGCCCTAAGTGGTGTAAAACAGTGTCCACTTGAGAAGCAAAGTGAAGGTATACCATAATTAGGTAGTGACCTAGGAAAGAAGTATTGGCCTTATTTTGGCTTAGCAACTAGAGGGTAAGTTTAAAAAGGAGAGAAAATAAAAGTTAATATTGTATGCAAGAACATTTTATGGTTCTTAGAGTATTATTGATTGCAGAGAGTGGAAGGAAAGCACAGTATTACATTTTTCTTTCATGGATTGGATTTTTATATTTAATTAAATAACTTTTACAAGGAAAAACAATATATGATCATTGTAAAAATTCTAATAATGTATAGATATATAAAATACAGATGAAAATATTTCCTTCCCTCCCCTTTGACTCAATTCTGTAGTTTGTTTTCTATGCACATGTAAATATATGTACATTTATAACATATTTACGGAAGTGGGATCATTTGTTTTGTAACTTACTTTTTCCACCTAACAGTACATAATGGACATCTTTCTTTGTGAGCATATATAGAGCTATCTCATTATCACTGATAGCTACACTTTTTCCACCTAACAGTACATAATGGACATCTTTCTTTGTGAGCATATATAGAGCTATCTCATTATCACTGATAGCTACATAGTATTCCATCATATGGATGATTTAAATTTGTTTAAAGGAACCCCTATTGGTGAAGAATAACTCAGTTATTCTCACAGTGATCCCTGTAACCTTTAACAATATATCAATACTTTTAATTCCTGATTTTTCATTTTTGGATAGTAACTATTGATTCCTGCTGTGATAGATGAGGAATTTAGAGTACTTATACTATATCCCACATTCCTTTCTCTTCCTCCTTCTGATTTTTAAATTAATTATATTATTATTTTTACATCATCAAGATTTATAATATTTAGATTCTGTTCAGTAACTATAATTAGTCCTCTGTGCTTTGTTTATAGGTTGATTAGAACTTTAAACCTAATAAGAGTCTGTAATGAGTATGCTAATGTAAACAAGAGTAACTGCTGAACTAAGTATTGTAAGAGAAGGCAGTATAACCCTCTGACACACGGCTGCCTTGGAGAGAATATTTCAAGTTAAAATCCCACAGATTCTCTTTTAGTTTCATACCATGACGATGCTAAGATAAAGCTCTTTTAAACTGGGCAGAGCCAGAGAACCTCCAATCAAGGACCAATGGTCACCATGTTTTGTGGTTTAATTCCCAGCTAGTGAACCAATGTGTTCAGTATCATTCACACCTTAGGTCACACAGATAAAGGCAATAATCGTAACGGGTTATGTTGTGCAAATGGTGAAGCAAGGGGGTATGGGCCTCTACTGGATGCGACCACACATCCAGAAGAAGATTTAATTCTTTCCCAGAAGGACAGCCTCAGCTCCCTCAGCTGGAATTTATTTTTATCTGAGGTGTATCTCCAACCCTCTCCCCCAGAAAGTATGGTGAAGGTATTGGTGGACTGTTCAATTAATGGCTGTGTCATGTTTAATAAACTCCAAAATACTACAAGACCAAGGAGAAGACCAAGGTCTTTTTCAAAGGTGAAATATGTTACATACCTACTTTTACTTTTGGGTTTTTGGTTTCTTGAGTTTTTGGTCTTTTGAATTTTTGCCTGAGTCAAAGGCCGGCAGTTACCCATGAATCACTTTGACTGGATCTGGTCACTCTTGATACTGACTCAGAGGCATCAGAGTCAGCCATGGTCAACATCCACACACATATTGGGAAGGCGTAGCAGTATCGGTTAGTGAGATTGGGTGGAGATTGGGGCACGAGGAGACATTTTAATATATTCAAAATTGTGTTCTGGAGAATCTCTAAATCCTTAACAGTTACCTTCATACACCATCTAACTTTCAGGCTTTTAAAAAAATGAACAGATATTAGTTTAGTGTCTGACTTACCCAGTGTAAGCTTTGCTTTTCAGCAGTTTTTCTTTTTCTTTTTTTTGACCCCAAGATTAATTAGCTCTGGGCAGTTACTGGTAGTATCGGTTTGATCTCTTACAGAAGGAAAGAACAACCACTTCAGGTCTGTGGCTTAGGTTTGGCCTGTTCCTCAGGGTTCCATTGGCCTTGAAGGTCCTGTTGTTTGTTCAGTGCCAGCAGTGACCTAGAAACTTCCTCTTGTCTTAATTCCTCCCCAGTGGCCTTGACAAGCCCTTCCTGCAGCTGATCATTATGGGCAGTTAACTTGAGTTTTACATCCTATATGCAATCCTTTATTCCAAAGCAGGGCTGAGGCTCTTAGGTAACCACCTAATTTTTTAGACAGCAGTGTTTTTCTAGAGTAGATTGTTAAAAGCTTATTAAAATTCAGCTACAAGAGCCCCATAGTTATTTGGGTAGCTGGATTCCAGCAGGCATAACATAACTATCTGGGTGGCATAGCTTTTGACAGCTTGTAGGAAAGCAGACCTAAACATGTTCTGTCAGGAAATCCTTAGTATGCAGTCAGGACTACACTAGAAAACTTGGTTGTCTCTCTAGGGTTCTATAAGGCCCCCAGAACATTTTCTCCTGAGAAGTTCAAGTTGGAATTCACTGCAGCATTGCGCTGGCCTCGAGGCATATGTTCAAAAGGCAATCAATGAAGTATTTGTTTAACATGAAGTGTTTTTTATATATAGGCACAAAAGGGTTTGTACACTAAAAAAGTAAGTTTCCTTCCTAACCTTCCCACCCTCCTTACCCAAACCTCAGAGGTCATTACTCATACCAGTGTCTTGGGTGTCCTTTCAGATATCTTCAATGTATAGAAGCATATGCGTTTATATTTAAGCAAATGGTAGGATAATATACTTATATACGTGCTGTTCTGCATATTTCTAACTTAATGATCTATTTTGGTTATTATTCCATATGAATACTTATAGTCACTTTTTTATGACTGCATAGCATTCTGTTATTTGGATATACTATAATTTATTTAACCAATCCTCACCTATGGACATTTAGATTATTTCCAATATTGTGCTATTAAAACAATACTTTAATACATATCATTGCATGAATTTTACTTTCTACATGTGCAATTGTATCTGTACGATAAATTCCTCGAAGTAGCATTTCTGGATGGAAGGTATGTGCATTTTAAGTTTAGATAGTTATTGTCAACTTGCTCTACAGGAAGGTTATACTAATTTAAACTACCCTGCCCTTGGCAGTGTATGAGAGCGCCTGCCTGTTTTATCCACATCTTTGTCTACAGAGTGTATTTCACGCTTTCTGATCTTTGCCAGTCTGATAGGTAAAAAATGGTATCACATAGTTTTAATTTGCATTTTTCTTATGGGTAACATTGAACATATTTTTATATGATTAAAATCCACGTATACTTCCTGTTTAGTGAACTATCTATTTATATCGTTTGCTTATTTTTCTATTGGGCTGTTCATCTTTTTCTTATTGGTTTGTGAGAACTATTAATATACTGAGGAAATTAAAGCTATTTATATATTGACAAAATTAGTCCTTTTCTATGATTTGAGCTACAGACCTTTTTTTCACATTTTAATATTTGCCTTTTGACTTTATGGTGTTAAGAATTTTTTCCATGCAGTAGAATTTATCATTATTTTACATGACTTCAAGATTTTTATTTACTTTTTAAATATCCTTTAAAAGCTTTTAAGGAATTCCTTGGTAGTCCAGTGGTTAAGACTCTGTGCTTCCACTGCAGGGGGCACGGGTTTGATCCCTGGTCGGGGAAATAAGATGCTGCAAGCCTCGCAGCCAAAAATAAAAAATAAAAAAATAAAAATAAATAGATAAAAGAGTTTCTAATCTTCCAGTGTTTTCATTGAACACATTTATGGTATTGCTTTCCTCATTTAAATCTTTATTCCTTGTTTTGGCATAAGGTGAAGGGCATTCCATGTAGATGACCTGAGGAGTTTTGACTGTGAGGAAGTGTTCTCTTTTTATTAGTGGTGTCTGGGTTGCATACAGCACCTGCATTTCCTATTAGTTTCTCTTCTACAGTGACAATGTGGAGCAACCTGCTTTGTGGCAGTGGGCAGCAGGGAGTCCTGATGGCAGAAGTGTAGTTGGACATGGGAAGGTTTTAAGTTATGAGATTACTGGCTGTTACAGATGACCAGGTCAAGGGTGGGCAAGTTGCCAGAGAGTAGGGTTTGAGGTGGTAGTGAAGACCATATAAAAAGCAGTCTCAGCACAGTCGAGGCTCCAAGATGAGCATCCACAGAGGCAAGTTTAGTATATGCAGTGCTCCGAGTGAGCCCTGGAATTCCTGAAAGTTGGGAGCTGTTTGTGGCCTTTTCTGCTGAGGCAGCTGCAGAGTCTGTGGTTGGCTCTGTTCTCAGAGTTCAGAAGGGGACTCCAGTGAATTTAGTGCAGTGGTTCTCTACCCTGGCTTTTCATTAGAGGCTGCTAGGAAGATTCTCACTTCACCAGTCTGAGGGTGGACCCTAGCAACAGCATTTTGAAAACTCCTCAGGTGATTCAGATATGCAGCTAGGGTTGAGAACCACTGTTTAATGCAGTCAGTTTGCTGTCCCGCAGGGATCGCAGTGCTCCCTGCCTCAGTGCTTCCAAATGTGCACACAAAATCACCTGGGATCCTGTGAAATACAGATTCCAATTCAGAAGGTCTGAAGTGGGGCTTGGGATTCTGCATGTCTAACAAGCTCCCAGGTGACCCTGAGGCTGCTGGTCCCCAGACCACACTTTGAGTGGCTTGAGCTTGTTGTTCCATGTGCAGAGCCTGACGTCTACCAGTCCGCGAGCATCAGTAAAGATCTTTCTGCCATGATCCTGCTCTCTGGCAGAACTTGCTTAGTGTAGTAGAAAGAACACAGGCCAAGAGGCTTGCCTTCTACTTCTAGCTCTGCCCCTAATTAGCAGTAAGACAAGTCTGTTAACATTGCTTCAGTCCTTCACCTTCTTATCGCTAAATCAGGAGGGTTGAACTGGGTAAGCTGTAAGCTTCCTTTTGTTCCACCTCCTCCCATGCAGGTCTGGGGTGTTTTCAGACTCTGTGGGGATGAGGTTTTTATGTGGAGGACAGTCTAGATTCTACAGTAAGGACCCTGGCTTCCCTTTGCAGCCTTTCTTTCTCCAGGGATGGGGCCTAGGCCCTGATCTTAGGATCAACTGGAGGAAGTAAAACTAATCAATGTTAAAAAATTAAAGGAGGTTAATATTAAATTGTAAGTACAAAAAGAATGCAGGGAAGCTAGAGCAGAACGTCCACTGAAATTTTCAGGGGGAGGTTTGAGTTCAACTTTGTTTACTGGCCTTGATTGACTAGTGCCAGTTCAGAGGGCAATTTTCATACCTTTATGTTTGTTGTCGCTAAAAAAGCATCCTTCAACAGTGAAGAATAAAACATTTTCTGCCTTAAGTTAAAATGATGTGGGAGAAAGGCCTACTTCTGTGGAAGTAAATGTTTGAAATGCTATAAAACTCTCCTTTTTCTGTATTTAATTTTTCAAGGCTAATCTTGACTATTAAGAGATTGATACTGAAAAGAAAATCACCATGACCAATTATAGGCTGAGTCAAAAACCCTTTTGCACCTCCCTATAGACACTAATAAATAGTATCAGAAATTGCCTAAAACAGAGATTTAAATTGCTTAAATTATAAGTAATACTGAAAATAACGTCTCTATCTTAAAAGATACCAGATAATTTATTTAGATTTTATAACATAGGTGTACAGGAATTTCTGACTCACCTCTTTGATGTCAAAGGAGGTGTATTTTGCATTGTAATTAGAGTTTTACTAAATTGTAGCTTCCCTTAGGAAGAGGTTGTATGACCAGCACTCAGGTATAGAAAATATGAAATGGAACATTTTTCCTCATTTGATGAATTATACTCAGTACACACAGTTTAGCTCTAACTTTTCTCTGAATAGCCTATGATTTTTTTCTCTGTTGTTAGATTATTTTTATTTTTTTAAATTTTTTTTTGGAAAAGAAGTGAAACCGTCTTTATTAATAGATGATACAGATATTATAATTATAAAATCAAAAATAGTCTATAAACAAACTTAGCAAAGTTGCTGACTACAAAGTCGCTAGATTATTTTTAAATTGCAGACTGTGAGTACTTTTTCTCAGAAACACATACTATTATGGTTTTATTGAATTTGGTAAATCTTTTATATAATCAGGTATTGATTATCATAATGAGAGTGATAATACAATACAGTAGAAAATCTCGTTTTAAACTAGTAAATGCAATATAGGTCACTTTATAAAAAGATTATTTTGGTTACAAGTGACAGAAAATCCAACTTAAGTTGGGTGAAGCAAAGAAGGGACTTTTGGGGTCCATGTAATTGAAAAATTTGAGGGTAGAGCTAGCTTCAGGTATGGTTGGTATAAATAGTGTAATCAGGATCTGGTCTCTGCATATTATGGCCTTGCTTTCCTCTGCATTGGCTTTATTCTCAGGCTCCATTTAATCACACGATGGCTGCCGACACTGCCAGGGTTTTATCTTTCTGGTTCAAATCTAGTAGAAAAGAGAATAGCTTTCACTAGAATTTAAAACAATAATTCCATCTACAAAATGTAGAACCTTAGTGAAATAATAAAAGATGATAGTATTCGATGCCTAATAGCTTACTTTACAGGCAGGAAGGATATTCAAAATATTTAACAACCTATGGTAGTGGCATCAACCAGTCTGAATGAGTTGGCTGCAGTCAATCAGAACTAGTGTTGATCATGACCAAACAGCAGGGCGGCCCCTGTGTGAGTCCTGGTGGGATGACAGCCTAACTAACTGGGAGGTATTATAAAGGTGCCACCAGATTTCTCTGAAAATATAGTTTCTGTGTTAGTTTCCTAGGGCTGCCATAACAATGTACCACAAACTGGGTGGCTTAAAACACAGAAATTTATTCTCTCACAGTTCTGGAAGTTGGAAGTTGGAAATCAGGGTGTCAGCAGGGCCATGCTCCCTCCAAAGTCTCTAGAGAAGAATCTTCCTGTGCCTTTTCTAGCTTCTGGGTAGTTGATGGCAATCCCTGGCATTCTTCGGCCTGTAGATGCACCACTCCAATCTTTGCCTCTTTCTTCCCATGACCTTCTCCCATGTGTCTGTCTCTGTAGCCAAATTTCCCTCTTCTTATAACTACACCAGTCATATTGGATTTAGGGTCTAGTCTATTCCAGTATGATCTCATCTTAACTTGATTACATCTGCACAGACCCTATTTCCAAATAAGGTCACAAACAAAGTTCCCGGTGGACATGAAATTTGGGAGGATATGATTCAACCCAGGATAGTTACCTAATATCAAATGCTCTTACATAGTTGTCATGACACAAATTTTTAAAAATACTCAATATTAAATAGCTCACAAACACTCTAAAATTGTCTTATTTTATAGTTAAAAACTGGATATTTGAATCTTAGTAAAAGTATTTAAGTGAATTATGAATTTTTTATTTTGGATGCTGTTTTGTATTTTTTTTTTTACTACGTCAGATTAAGTAATCATGTTTTTCTTAATTATAATTATTTTAATTCTGTTAAAATATGAATGTTAGTGTGACATTTTGGTGGAGAATTAATAATATTCATTGATATGTGAGTATGTTTGTGCATGACGAGTTATTACATTTTTACACGACTTCATTAAGTTCAAACAAGTTTTGCCTTAAAAAAAATGAAACTGACCACAATTAGATGAACATCATCCATTAGTGTATTTAACAGCAAGTATAAAAAACAGGAGAGAAATGCAACTGGTGAAGGGCTTGGAAATCATATCTTACAACAAACATTTGAAAATGGTGGTAATTGTCTTCAACTCTTTGAATAATGGCTCTGTGGAAAAGAGTTTAGACTCCAGAGGGCAGAACTAGAACCAGTGAATTAAGGTTAAAGGGAGATATTTTAGTGCAATGTAGAACTAAACTTTCTCAATGAACAATGTGTCATACATGCCAAAATGGAGGTGGTAGTCATGTAAGGGAGTGAAGTGCAGGTTCCTGGAAGTGCTTAGGAAGGTGCTGAATGATTACCTCTTGGGACCTTTTAATGGAGATCTTCCCTTGAACAAGAAATTGAAATAGAGGGTCCCTTCTAGCTTCAAGATGCATGTCCTCCTAAAATTTCTATTTCTGTGTATGCCATGGACATCAGTATTAATTATGTGACAAGATATTTCTATAAGTTTAGATATTTTTAAACAGCTGCAAACCCATTGTGTTCTATGAATTCTATGCTTTGAAATGCTTGGGGAATAAAAGAGATTTAATCTAAGAGAAGAGGAAACATCATTAATAGGTGTGAAAAGTAGGGGATTAAAATTTCTATTTATTGAGTACCTACTATGTACAGGGGTATTGGATGAGTTTCTTTATCCATATTATCTCATTTAATATACTTAGTTTTTCATTGCTCGGTTTGGAACTTATGAGATGCTGTAGATATTAGAATGATGAGTTCTTACAATAATTGGCATTTTCTTATGTATTGTTTGGTGATGGAACACAGGACTGTTCTGATGGCTACATGTACAAAACACAGTTTCAAATTAAAAATGGGACTGCAGTGTCACATCGAGGAACATCTGCCCGTGTACAAACATGTCTTCCCATGGAGGTGAGTGATTTAACATGTCATGTTTTCCTTTTCAGTCTTTGTAAAGTATAAAGTAAAAATTTAAATCTGATAAATAATATATTTGAAAAATTAACTGCCATCAGATCCTGGACCTGCTGTAGGGGGAGAAGTGAACATCATTTGTAGGAGGTTATTTTCTATAATATTGAGAGCAGGAACTGTGGTAAAGTTAAGATTCACTCCGGGTCTATACAGATTGTAGTAAGCCTTCACCCTTTTGGTTTCTCTTGCATCTAAAGACCACAGATGCCTTCCGTTGCCTGTTGATTTTCTCCCAGTGAAATCCCTCCAGGATAATACAGGCCTATACCTCAGCTGCTTAATACATGGATGGAGATCTCTTTACCTAGTCTGCCTTTAATTTTTCTCCTATGTCCTTTAAAGTATGCTAGATCTGGGTCTCATTGCTTAGGCAACTTTAACCTTGACTTGAAAATCTTGCTAAATTAAAATTTAATAAGGTGCTAATAATGGTTTAATGGTTTTCTGGGCTATTTTCAATTTTCTTTTTATCAAATAGCAAATAGCCTTTATTGTTAATAGAATTTTTTATATATCTATCGTAAAAATAAACAATAGAGAAATATATTAAAAGAGTAAAAAAACTCCCCTATATCCTTCAACTGGAGGTAACCACTATTAATATTTTAGTAAGTATCCTTATACATATTTCTGTCATACACACACATACATACTTGTGTTCTGCAATGAACAAGCATAGCATGGACATCTTTCCATGTCAGTAGATGTAGATATCCATAGTTCTTTTTTAATAGCTCCACTGCATTCCATCCTATGGGTGCACCATAATTATGTGGAACCCATATTGAAGTAAAATACTTGAATTTTAAAATTGAATCGGTGGGAATCTAATTGCTTCAACATAAAGAAAGAACTCTAATGCTTAGAATTCTGAGTATCCTGGTAAAATGGGAAAGGAGACTTTTTTGTGAAGGAAGAGTCCTTTCTTAGGACCTGTTAAATCAGTCCCCTTGGGCAGTCCAGCACTAACCCCCTCTGCCTGTGTATGATGCTGGCCTGGAAGTAACTCTCGCCTGTACAATTTAGTTTGCAAGTTATTCTTGAGGGTATTGTGCTTGGTAATAAGGTAAGTGCCCCCGAGTAGGTGTTCAAATCTTGATTACTGTTTCCTGGTTCAAATAACCAACATCCTATCTGAAGCCAAGCATGTTAGGAAGCCTTTCAGTTCATTATATATTAGCTTTAAAAAATGCACACGGAGATGATGATTTAAAAGATAAATTACTAGTTTTTGCCTAACAAGTTGTCAGACATTTGAAAAGCACTAAAAAGTGGTGTTGACAGTGTGTGAGGGAACTGACACTTTCTGGTTGATGTTTTAACTTTACAAAGTTTGAAGATGTGCACGTACTATGAACAGTCTATTCCAATTCTAGGAATTTAGCTTCATAAAATATATTTTTTCAACATTTTTCATTTTCAACATTTCCCAACAAATTGCAAACACATATGAAAAAGTCGAAAGAATTTTGCAGTGAACATCCATGTACTCATCACCTGGATTCTGCCATTAACACTTTGCTGTGCTTGCTGTATTACATATCCATCCCTGATTCATCTATCAATACATCTTCTTTTTTGATGCAGTGCTTTTACATCAAAGTAAATTGCAGACAAATACTTATAAAATAATCAGAAATGTACACAAAGTTTTACATGCAAGTATATTCATTTTACCGTTATTTATAATAGGAAAAATAGAAACTAAAATGTTCAACAGTAGTGGATTAGTTACTTACAGCACATCTCTGTGATGGAGTTTGTGATTCAGTAGGTTTGGACTGGGGCCTGATAACTTGCAGTTCTAACAAGTTCCCATGTTATGCTGATGCTGCTGGTACAGGGACCACCACACTTTGAGAACCACTGCAGTACTTTATAATAGAATTCTTAGCATATTTGAGATGGTGTACAGCTGAGATGGTTAGCTAAGATGGTGTATGGTAGAGTTGATATTGCAATAATCTTGATGAGATAAAAAATGTCTTAGGTTGAGCCTGATATGGAGAGTCCTGTTAAAATGACTTATTAGGGATGTGTTCTTAGGAGAAAAAGAGTGCCAGAAGCAGGACAGAACAACGGATAAAAGCTAAGGAAGATTGTGGTCTCACTAGAGACTAACTTTAGTCTGATCTCCTTGAAGCTCTGGAGCACAGATACCCAGAATTAGTCCAACTTTGTGTCCTTGAGGCTGACCTTTTGTACTCTGTAAGTTATTGGTTTGTCAGTCAGTCATTGGCTGACGTAGAGATAGACATAGCTTCCCAAGCAAGATGGCTCCAGTATTACTGAGAAATTCTTCAGAGAAGGGGGCTGCTGTGTGTTATCAGCCAACAATTACACCAGCCTTAAGGAGACCTGGGTAGGGCACCAACAGCGTCTACTACCAAAGGGTAACCTGAAGCCAACAAAATGGCATCTGTAGGGAAATTTATGTATAAGGTCTGCATTGACATGACAGCAATTTGTTTGAGAAAGAGCGAGTGATTTTAGTTGACCATAAGCTCAAGATAAGTGAAAAGAATGCCATGGATGCTAGAGAAAATAACTGGAACCTAAGCTACACTAATGAAAGCATTTATAAATGGATTCCAAATATTGTCTGGGGACCCCTGGAGGGTCCCTGAAAGAGACCCTTTCAAGGGGTCCACAAGGTCAAAACTATTTAACAATATTAAAATATTATTTACATTTTTTACTTCCATTCTCCCCCAGTTTTCCAGAGGCTACCTATGTGTGATATTGCAACAGAATGAATGCAGAAATAGTTATAGGAATCCAGCTGTCTTTAATTGAGTCAGACATTAAAAATATTTGCAAAATGTAAAACAATACTGCTTTACTTACTCATTTATGTTATTTTGGAAAACGTTTATTTTTCATAGAAATTTGCTATTATATTACTATGTATTTTTAAAGTGAATTAACAAATTTTTTTAAAAATTCAATTTTAATTTCGAATATAGTAAATATCCATACACATAACTCTCGAACAAAAGTTCATTGGAATCCTCAATGAATTTTAAAAGTATAAAGGAGTATTGAGACCAGAAAGTTTAAAAATCACTGATCTAAAGGAAATATTACATTATGACATGTGAAGAGCAACATTGGTAGCTAGAATGCATAATGAATGAATCCATAAATAATAGTTGAAAATAAATCATAAGTAGGGTTTATCCATTCAAAGAAGCATGCCATGGGTGGGCTTGAAAATATATTATTATGAGGACTATTTGGGAGCTCTGAAGACCTAGGAAGGTTAATTGTCTTAAGATATCTAGAAGGCTTTCCTGTGGAAGACAGAGTAGACTCATTTTGTTTCTGAGGATAGAATTAGTTTGTGTCTGGAAATTATTATAGACAAGTCTCTCTACTGTTTAGAGTTGCCTACAGTGAAATTGGTCGACTTGCAAAGTTGTGAGTTCCCTTCCCTTTCATGGAGATGTTCAGCCACAGAGTAGATAACCCTTTCTCCAGAACAGTGGTCACTGATGGGGATGTTCAGATGCTTAAAGCACCAGGCAGATGATGAGTGAGTGAAGTGGGGTGATGGGAAGTGGTGGGAGCTGTGGAGAAGTGGAGAGGGAATGGCTCATCCAAAGGGGCAGTAGGAATGCAGCTCCAGGTGGGTTTAATTGAAAAACAAACAAACTGTGCAGGCCAAATAGACTATTTGTATGGGCTTCAAATGGTCCTTAGGCCACCAGTTTATAACCTAGCCTCTAACATTATAGAAAGGAGTCCTGCATTGTGTAGAAGACTGAGCCAGGGGACCTCTGAATTCTCTGTAGAATTTGAAGCCTGATCCATATCTGTATATCACATTTCCTATTTATTTGAAAGAATGCCTCTACTAATAGTTGCTTTAAAAAGATTTTAAAAAAAATTGGCCATGTATGAAGTGGGAAGTAACTCACTTCTTTGGTCTCACCAGAACCGGCAGTCTTGACTGTAGAAGGGTAGCTGGATTCATGATTTTTATGCCTGTGAGTTTAATCCTTTAATAAACAGGATTTTAAAAATCAAAGTGAAATATAATGGAATATATAAGTGAAGTAATTTGTGAAAATCATAAACTATGTCTTTTTTGAATTTTTAAAATATAATTTAAAATGATACTTAAAGGAGTGAGATGATATTCAGAAATCTACTGAATATATTGGGGTATCTTAGTTCTGGTTTTGGGGAACAGGAGTTCTTATAGGTTAATCATTAGATAAGACATTTATTGTTGAGAGTAGTTTATATGATTTGCTTGTGACATTTCTGAGTTTGTGAAATAACAAGACTGTGGCAATTTTTGAACAAGATCTTTTCTTTACCAGTGACCAAGAGAAATTCATTGCCTCAATTTAAAATTTTATAAATGTTAAGTGAATATTTTCAACAGGAGCCAACACAATCAACACTGGTTCTTGAATATCTTATTATATGTAACACTAACTTCTTTTTTTTTTTAATTTTTATTTATTTATTTATTTATTTACTTATGGCTGTGTTGGGTCTCCATTGCTGCACACGGGCTTTCTTTAGTTATGGCGAGCACTCTTTGTTGTGGTGCACGGGCTTCTCACTGCAATGGCTTCTCATTGCGGAGTACAGGCTCTAGGCGCACGGGCTTCAGTAGTTGTGGCATGCAGGCTCAGTAGTTGTGGCTCGTGGGCTCTAGAGTGCAGGCTCAGTAGTTGTGGCACATGGGCTTCGTTGCTCCGCGGCATGTGGGATCTTCCCCGACCACGGCTCAAACCCGTGTCTCCTGCATTGGCAGGCGGATTCTTAATCACTGCAACACCAGGTAAGTCCGAAACACTAATTTCTGTAAATGGATGTTGGTGCTAATACTTCACTTTATCAGCTTAGGACTTTTTGGATTTAACTGAAGACTTTTCTTACAGAAATTAAGATATCATTTAACACTAGTGAAAAACATGATTTAACATGTTAAATGCTTTAACAAATATGAGCTTATTGTGGAAAGTCTTATCAAAGCCTTATTTACATAAATAAAACAATAGTTTGAGAATGGAAGTGGGAGCAAAGGCTCTATATTCATGTTAGACAATTTTTTGAGGAAAATTAGTCATTATTAACCTTTAAAACTCATGTGAATATTATTGCAAAATAACTACTAAACTTTAAAAATATTTTGTGGGCTTCCCTGGTGGCGCAGTGGTTGAGAACCCGCCTGCCAATGCAGGGGACACGGTTTCGAGCCCTGTTCCGGGAAGATCCCACATGCCACGTAGCAGCTAAGCCCGTGCACCACAGCTACTGAGCCTGCGCTCTAGAGCCCGCGAGCCACAACTACTGAGCCCGCGCGCCTAGAGCCTGTGCTCCACAACAAGAGAAGCCACCGCAATGAGAAGCCTGCGTACCTCAATGAAGAGTAGCCCCCACTCACCACAACTGGAGAAAAGCCCCCGTGCAGCAACAAAGACCCAATGCAGCCAAAAATAAATAAGTAAATAAGTAAATAAAATATATTTTGTAAGGTTATAAATTAACTCACTGGCCAATAAAGACTACAATGACTAGAATGAAGAAACAAGGTGTAAGTTTTTTTTATCATGTTTAACATTAAACCACTCTAAATAAAAGGAAACAATGAGATGAATATTCAACATGGATATTGATTGTTAGTAATGAGTAGTAAAAATTATTAATGAATGCTTAGAAGAGGGAAATGCCTGAAAGTCCTTCCTGTAGAACTAGCTTTTGTCTGACATTGCTTTGCATTTTATTTTTATCTCTAACTTCTTCATTTATGAAATTCTGAATCATTTTCATAGAATAGAGATGGCCCAGATTTTGCCCTTTGATTCATTCAATTTAGATACCCATAAATATTTATTTTAGGTTGGTCAGTGATTTTTTTATATTATTGAAGTTTGGATTCTTCTGTCTGAAGTTCCATTTCTTCCTTTTGATGAGGTATCAGAGATGGGTATTGAGAATATTTTATTTATTCATTTGCTATCTTCATTACTTTAAAGCCTGAGGTTACACCTTCAGATTAAACTTTTTAAAACTATGAAAATGATAGATTCATAAAAATAGTAATAGTATGCTACTGGAAAAAGGGATTTTTGTCCTAGGGCCTTGTAGTCCACTAACTGGGACTTTCCTTAGTCCAGGGCAGGTAGAATATTATAGGGAGCCCTGAACAAAAAACAACCTATCATAAATTCCCTGAAGCGTAAAGCTGAGAATTAGTAACCGGAGATGATCTCAATTGCCAAAAGAACATATTCAGAGATTGATGATCTTCTGATGTAACCAGGTCTTCAAATATACACATTTGCCCTAAGGATTTTATTAAGTGGCTTCTAGGATGAGTTCTATTTTGTATGTCTGAAATAGACTCATATGTCAGAATATTGTGGGTTTTTTTTTTAATATATAATGGCTAAATGACAAGCTACTGTTCTCAGTGTTAACAATTTCTCTGTAAAGCAACTGCTGTTTTTAGACTGAAGTATAGACATGTTGATAAATGTGAATGATGAGTAATAAGCATGATTACCACTAGTATTTGAAAATGTAATTATTAAAGCAATGCTAACATACCAGAAAGTCTGTTATATTTAATGTGTGTAGATGCAAATAAAGGTACCTGTAATAGTCAGTCAGTATTTATTTATTGATTTAATGAATCTAATGCTGATAGATAAGTGGATTTTTAAAGTAAATAAATGTTAATACAGCAGACCCCAATCCCACAATACCATTTTTGTGTTTTTCTTGAGGTATTATGAAAATGTTCAAAGGCAAAGTAAATTTTAATTTTGTTTAATTTAGAGTGTAAATATATGCCACAGAGTACTGTGGTGTTTGAGAGGGGATAGTATAGGATATTCTGAAAACTAGTCAGGTCTGATTAGGATTTTCAGTTCTAATAAAATTGTGGGTTATTGCACTAGATACAGTATTTATTACACAAACTATATTTCTTTAACTACTGTATGACAGAAATGTGTGTTTACTTACTCATAGAACTCATCAGAAACCACATATAGAGATGTGGCACTAAAATTATTTGAATTACCTAATAAAATCTTAGGGGGTCTTAAAGCAACTTAGCATTTGGCTGTGAAAACCAAGAAGTCTTATATAGAGGCAGGGACATGCTCCATATTCTCCCGAATCTTCTTTCTTCTCTAGGCTCTTGGTACCTGAGTAATATCACTTTGCAAAACTCAGAGAGGGTATTGGGTGTAGTGAGAACCTATAACCTAATCGGCTTCTTTTTTTTTTTTTTTTTTTTTTTGAATTTTTGAGTTTTATTTATTTGTCATATAGCAGGCTCTTATTAGTTATCTATTTTATACATATTAGTGTATATATGTCAATCCCAATCTCCCAATTCATCCCACCACCACCACTGCCCCCACCCCCACCACTTTCCCCCCTTGGTGTCCATATACATCTGTGTCTCCATTTCTGCCCTGCAAACCAGTTCATCTGTACCATTTTTCTAGGTTCCACATATATGTATTAATATATGATATATTTTTTTCTCTTTCTGACTTACTTCACTCTGTATGACAGTCTCTAGATCCATCCACATCTCTACAAATGACCCAATTTCATTCCTTTTTATGGCTGAGTAATATTCCATTGTATATATGTACTACAACTTCTTTATCCATTCGTCTGTCGATGGGCATTTAGGTTGCTTCCATGACCTGGCTATTGTAAATAGTGCTGCAATGAACATTGGGGTGCATGTGTCTTTTTGAATCAGGTTTTCTCTGGGTATATGCCCAGTAGTGGGATTGCTGGGCCATATGGTAATCCTATTTTTAGTTTTTTTAAGGAACCTCCATACTGTTCTCCATAGTGGCTGTATCCATTTACATTCCCACGAACAGTGTAGGAGGGTTCCTTTTTCTCCACACCCTCTCCAGCATTTGTTGTTTGTATATTTTCTGATGATGCCCATTCTAACTGGTGTGAGGTGATAGCTCACTGTAGGTTTGATTTGCATTTCTCTAATAATTAGTGATGTTGAGCAGCTTTTCCTGTGCCTCTTGGCCATCTGTATGTCTTCTTTGGGGAAATGTCTATTTAGGTCTTCTGCCCATTTTTTGATTGGGTTGTTTGTTTTTTTAATATTGAGCTGCATGAGCTGTTTATGTATTTTGGAGATTAATCCTTTGTCCGTTGTTTCGTTTGCAAATATTTTCTCCCATTCTGAGAGTTGTCTTTTTGTCTTCTTTGTAGTTTGCTTTGCAAAAGCTTTTAAGTTTCATTAGGTCCCATTTGTGTATTTTTGTGTTTATTTCCATTACTCTAGGAGGTAAATCAAAAAAGATCTTGGTGATTTATGTCAAGGAGTGTTTTTCCTATATTTTCCTCTAAGAATTTTATAGTGTCTGGCCTTACATTTAGGTCTCAAATCCATTTTGAGTTTATTTTTGTGTATGGTGTTAGGGAGTGTTCTAATTTCATTCTTTTACGTGTAGCTATCCAGTTTTCCAAGCACCATTTATTGAAGAGACTGTCTTTTCCCCATTGTGTATCCTTGCCTCCTTTGTCATAGATTAGTTGACCATAGGTGCGTGGGTTTATCTCTGGGCTTTCTAGCCTGTTCCATTGATCTATATTTCTGTTTTTGTGCCAGTACAATATTGTCTTGATTACTATAGCTTTGTATTATAGTCTGAAGTCAGGGAGTCTGATTCCTCCAGCTCCGTTTTTTTCCCTCAAGACTCCTTTGGCTATTCAGGGTCTTTTGTGTCTCCATGCAGATTTTAAGATTTTTTGTTCTAGTTCTGTAAAAAATGCCACTGGTAATTTGATAGGGATTGCATTGAATCTGTAGATTGCTTTGGGTAGTATAGTCATTTTCACAATATTGATTCTTCCAACCCAAGAACAGGGTATATCTCTCCATCTGTTTGTGTCATCTTTGATTTCTTTCATCAGTGTCTTATAGTTTTCTGAGTACAGGTCTTTTACCTCCTTAGGTAGGTTTATTTCTAGGTATTTTATTCTTTTTTGTTGCAATGGTGAATGGGATTGTTTCCTTAATTTCTCTTTCTGATTTTTCACCATTAGTGTATAGGAATGCAAGAGATTTCTGTGCATTAATTTTGTATCCTGCAACTTTACCAAATTCATTGATTAGCTCTAGTAGTTTTCTGGTGGCATCTTTAGGATTCTCTATGTATAGTATCATGTCATCTGCAAACAGTGACAGTTTTACTTCTTCTTTTCCAATTTGTACTCCTTTTATTTCTTTTTCTTCTCTGATTGCCGTGGCTAGGACTTCCAAAACTATGTTGAATAATAGTGGGGAGAGTGGACTTCCTTGTCTTGTTCCTGATCTTAGAGGAAATACTTTCAGTTTTTCACCATTGAGAATGATGTTTGCTGTGGGTTTGTTGTATATGACCTTTATTATGTTGAGGTAGGTTCCCTCTATGCCCACTTTCTGGAGAGTTTTTATCATAAATGTGTGTTGAATTTTGTCAAAAGCTTTTTCTGCATCTACTGAGATGATCATATGGTTTTTCTTCTTCAGTTTGTTCATATGGTGTATCACATTGATTGATTTGTGTATATTGAAGAATCCTTGCATCCCTGGGATAAATCCCACTTGGTCATGGTGTATAATCCTTTTAATGTGTTGTTGGATTCTGTTTGCTAGTATTTTGTTGAGGATTTTTGCATCTATATTCATCAGTGATATTGGTCTGTAATTTTCTTTTTTTGTAGTATCTCTGGTTTTGGTATCAGGGTGATGGTGGCCTCATAGAATGAGTTTGGGAGTGTTCCTTCCTCTGCAATTTTTTGGAAGAGTTTGAGAAGGACAGGTGTTAGCTCGTCTCTAAATGTTTGATAGAATTCACCTGTGAAGCCATCTGGTCCTGGACTTTTGTTTGTTGGAAGATTTTTAATCACAGTTTCAATTTCATTACTTGTGATTGGTCTGTTCATATTTTCTATTTCTTCCTGGTCCAGTCTTGGAAGATCATACCTTTCTAAGAATTTGTCCATTTCTTCCAGGTTGTGCATTTTATTGCATTGAGTTGCTTGTAGTAGTCTCCTAGGATGCTTTTTATTTCTGCAGTGTCCGTTGTAACTTCTCCTTTTTCATTTCTAATTTTATTGATTTAGTCCTCTCCCTCTTTTTCTTGATGAGTGTGGCTAAAGGTTTATCATTTTTGTTTATTTTCTCAAAGAACCGGCTTTTAGTTTTATTGATCTTTGCTATTGTTTTCTTTGTTTCTATTTCATTAATTTTTGCTCTGATCTTTATGATTTCTCTCCTTCTACTAACTTTGGGTTGTTTTTGTTCTTCTTTCTCTAGTTCCTTTAGGTGTAAGGTTAGATTGTTTATTGGAGATTTTTCTTGTTTCTTGAGGTAAGCTTGTATTGCTATAAACTTCCCTCTTAGAACTGCTTTTGCTGCATCCTATAGGTTTTGGATCATCATGTTTTTGTTGTAATTTGTCTCTAGGTATTTTCTGATTTCTTCTTTGGTTTCTTCAGTGATCTCTTGGTTATTTAGTAGCATGTTGTTTAGCCTCCATGTGTTTGTGTTTTTTACGTTTTTTCCCCTGTAATTTATTTCTAATCTCATAGCATTGTGGTCAGAAAAGACACTTGATATGATTTCAATTTTCTTAAATTTACCGAAGCTTCATTTGTGACCCAAGATGTGATTTATCATGGAGAATGTTACATCTGCCCTTGAGAAGAAAGTGTAATCTGCTGTTTTGGGATGGAATGTCCTATAAATATCAATTATATCTATCTGGCCTGTTGTGTCATTTAAAGATTGTGTTTCCTTATGAATTTTCTGTCTGGATGATCTGTCCATTGGTGTAAGTGAGGTGTTATAAAAAAAACCCCCACTGTTATTGTGTCACTGTCAATTTCCTCTTTTATAGCTGTTAGTAGTTGCCTTATGTATTGAGGTGCTCCTGTGTTGGGTGCAGATATGTTTATAATTGTTATATCTTCTTCTTGGATTGATCTCTTGATCATTATGTAGTGTCCTTTCTTGTCTCTTGTAACATTCTTTATTTTAAAGTCTATTTTATCTGATATGAGTATTACTACTCCAGCTTTCGTTTGATTCCCATTTGCATGGAATATCTTTTTCCATCTGCTCACTTTCAGTCTGTATGTGTCCCTAGGTCTGAAGTGGGTCTCTTGTAGACAGCATATATATGGGTCTTGTTTTTGTATCCATTCAGCAAGCGTCTCTCTTTTGGTTGGAGCATTTAATCCATTCACATTTAAGGTAATTATCGATATGTATGTTCCTCTGACCATTTTCTTAATTGTTTTGGGTTTGTTTTTGTAGGTCCTTTTCTTCTCTTGTGTTTCCCACTTAGACAAGTTCCTTTAGCATTTGCTGTAGAGCTGGTTTGGTGGTGCTGAATTCTCTTAGCTTTTGCTTGTCTGTAAAGCTTTTGAGTTCTCCATCGAATCTGAATGAGATCCTTGCCGGGTAGAGTAATCTTGGTTGTAGGTTCTTCCCTTTCATCGCTTTAAATATATCATGCCACTCCCTTCTGGCTTGTAGAGTTTCCGCTGAGAAATCAGCTGTTAACCTTATGGGAGTTCCCTTGTATGTTATTTGTCATTCTTCCCTTGCTGCTTTCAATAATTTTTCTTTGTCTTTAATTTTTGCCAATTTGATTACTATGTGTCTCGGTGTGTTTCTCCTTGGGTTTATCCTGTATGGGACTCGCTGTGCTTCCTGGACTTGGGTGGCTATTTCCTTTCCCATGTTAGGGAAGTTTTCGACTATAATCTCTTCAAATATTTTCTCTGGTCCTTTCTCTCTCTCTTCTCCTTCTGGGACCCCTATAATGCGAATGTTGTTGCGCTTAATGTTGTCCCAGAGGTCTCTTAGGCTGTCTTCATTTCTTTTCATTCTTTTTTCTTTAGTCTGTTCCGCAGCAGTGAATTCCACCATTCTGTCTTCCAGGTCACTTATCCGTTCTTCTGCTTCAGTTATTCTGCTATTGATTCCTTCTAGTGTAGTTTTCATTTCAGTTATTGTATTGTTCATCTCTCTTTGTTTGTTCTTTAATTCTTCTAGGTCTTTGTTAAACATATCTTGCATCTTCTCGATCTTTGCCTCCATTCTTATTCCGAGGTCCTGTATTATCTTCACTATCATTATTCTGAATTCTTTTTCTGGAAGGTTGCCTATCTCTACTTCATTTAGTTGTTTTTCTGGGGTTTTATCTTGTTCCTTCATCTGGTATATAGTCCTCTGCCTTTTCATCTTGTCTATCTTTCTGTGAATGTGGTTTTTGTTCCACAGGCTGCAGGATTGTAGTTTTTCTAGCTTCTGCTGTCTGCCCTCTGGTGGATGAGGCTATCTAAGAGGCTTGATGGGAGGGGCTGGTGGTGGGTAGAGCTGACTTTTGCTCTGGTGGGCAGAGCTCAGTAAAACTTTAATCTGCTTGATGGTTGATGGGTGGGGCTGGGTTCCCTCCCTGTTTGTTGCTTAGCCTGAGGCAACCCAACACTGGAGCCTACTTGGGCTCTTTGGTGGGGCTAATGGCAGACTCTGGGAGGGCTCACGCCAAGGAGTACTTCCCAGAACTTCTGCTGCCAGTGTCCTTGTCCACCCCCCGCCTCTGCAGGAGACCCTCCCACAGTAGCAGGTAGGTCTGATGCAGTGTCTCCCGGGGTCACTGCTCCTTCCCCTGGGTCCCGGTGCTCATACTACTTTGTGTGTGCCCTCCAAGAGTGGAGTCTCTGTTTCCCACAGTCCTGTCGAAGTCCTGCAATCAATTCCCACTAGGCTTCAAAGTCTGATTCTCTAGGAATTCCTCCTCCCGTTGCTGGACCCCCAAGTTGGGAAGCCTGATGTGGGGCTCAGAACCTTCACTCCAGTGGGTGGACTTCTGTGGTATAAGTGTTCTCCAGTTTGTGAGTCACCCACCCAGCAGTTATGGGATTTGATTTTATTGTGATTGTGCCCCTCCTACCGTCTCATTGTGGCTTCTCCTTTGTCTTTGGATATGAGGTATCTTTTTTGGTGAGTTCCAGTGTCTTCCTATGGATGATTGTTCAGCAGTTAGTTGTGATTCCGGTGCTCTCGCAAGAGGGAGGCTAAGTGGCTTCTTAAGTTTACTCCTACCTTTGAAATTCTCTGTGCTCTGTTTGCCTTAGCAGAGCAAAGAGAGAATCTATTTTTTGAGAGAAATCAAGTTGAATCAATCCAGATAGGTAACTAATTCTTTCTATTTTTCAAGCCAGTAGAAAAGCCTTTGTAAAGGCACCTGACATAGCCATTGTATTTTAACTCAGCAGTGAGTTATATCACAAAGCTTTCTTTATGTATAGTCCTAATATTGGGGTGGTTTTCTAAAAATCAAAAGTATGATCATTGGGCTTCCCTGGTGGCGCAGTGGTTGAGAATCTGCCTGCTAATGCAGGGGACACGGGTTCGCGCCCTGGTCTGGGAAGATCCCACATGCTGCGGAGCAACTAGGCCCGTGAGCCACAACTACTGAGCCTGCGCGTCTGGAGCCTGTGCTCCGCAACAAGAGAGGCCGCGATAGTGAGAGGCCCGTGCACCGCGATGAAGAGTGGCCCCCACTCGCCGCAACTAGAGAAAGCCCTCACACAGAAACGAAGACCCAACATAGCAATCAATCAATCAATCAATAAAAAAAATGAATAAATCTTAAAAAAAAAAAGTATGATCATTTCTAGCAGCAAATGTGTACTTGAGAGAATATTGAGCTGATATTTTTTGTATGAAAATCTGACTTTCAATGTGGAATGCTTATGTCCAGTTGTAAAGGTCTAACAGGAACCAGTTGTTTCTGAGGAAGAACACTTAGTGTATTATTTTAATTGCTCTAATTATTTCTCCCATTTACAAAAAACAATGAGTGTGAGATGTTTTCCATGATATACCTTTAAAAAAGAAAGAATGGATTGATTGGAGCTTTCCATCTTTATGTGGATCTTTTTAAATGGAAAATTTCTGAGCAGGATATCTTGATTTTATAATCAAATCTAAAATAAATGAAAGTGAAACCACTATTTACTACTTCTTCCTCTCCCTTTGTTTTGTTTGAAGTCAGTGGAAACTCCATGTGTGGAGAGGGATACATTGGTTGGAATATATTCCAATGAGATTTGCTCTCACAAAAGATTAAATAGGATCTAAAATATTTGAGTCTTCAAGAGTATTTTATCAATTATATTTAAAATTCTTTTTCTTCCTTAGTTAATTTTGTTTGTTTGTTTGTTTTGTTTTATTTCTTTTGGCTGCGCCTCGCAGCATTTAGGATCTTGGTTCCCTGACCAGGGATTGAACCTGTGCCCCCTGCAGTGGAAGCGCAGAATATTTTTTTTTTAATATTTATTCATTTATTTATTATTATTATTATTTTTGGCTGTGTCAGGTCTTAGTTGCGGCACATGGGATCTTTCGTTGCAGCTTGCAGGATCCTTATTGCGGTGTGCGGGCTTCTCTGTTGTGGCATGTGGGCTCCAGAGCATGTGGGCTCTGTAGTTGTGGCCTGCCAGCTCTCTAGTTGTGGCACGTGGGCTCTCTAGTTGTGGCATGGGGGCTTAGTTGCTCCGCAGCATGTGGGATCTTAGTTCCCTGATTAGGGGTCCCCTGCATTGCAAGACAGATTCTCAACCACTGGACCACCAGGGAAGTCGTGGAAGCATGGAATCTTAACCACTGGACTGCCAGGGAAGTCCTCCTTAGTTAAATTGAAAAGGTTAATTTAAAAAATATTTTCTGGAGTGAAAGAAATGCCCATCAGCATAATATTCTATGCAGGGCTCAAAAAGTCTAAGGAAATTGAATGTTGAAATGGAAATGTGAAATATCATGAAAAACTGCAATCTTTGGATGTTTAAAAGATTGTTTTTTTTTGTTTTTTAGCTTCAATGAAATTAGCTACTTGGCAGGATTTTTTTTAAGTGTCAGATAAAGACTATTATATAGAATAGTGTTTTACTACAAAATTATTGCCTAGAACTAAGGGCAGTCATACATGTAGATTGCTACTTATATAATTGGACCAATATAGCTCCCAATATTTCTTCCACTAGTACCTGAAATGCTCCTATTAAAGAGGCTTTATTAAAAATGTGGATGGACTATTTTTACAGGGAGAGAACAAAACATTTTCAGACTGGAATAGTGGTTCTCAACCTTGCTCCTAGACTCTAAGCACTGACCTGTTTAGATCACTTTGATCCCCGCTGTGTCCTTAGCATCTAGCCCAGTGCCTGGCATATTAATGCCGGAAACTAATGTAGCCTGTATCTTGATTTTTCTGGATTGGAACTGTCTAAAATTCCCGTCTCTCTGAAATACTGTTAACTTACTAAAAGTCAGCAATGTTAGAATAAATATTTTGTCATTATCAATTTTTTTGTCTGTTTATTAAATGGTACTTATTAAATGAAGTGGCCAGTACTATTTGTTAAAGTTTATTTCTGTATTTACGTGCCTAAGGATGAAAAATAACTTTACATAAAATAAGTGGAAATATCCAAGTATTGTCTGAAATCTGTTGCTTGTAGAAGCATCAAGGTATATTAAGATGAAATTTCAATCGCCAGTTATCCCAAAGGACCGAAAGTGGCATATTTGACAGAAGATCTTTTTCAAGAAAAGTTTGCCAGCTTCCACACTGGAGCTTTTACATATAAGATGATTGGTAGTTTAGCGTTCTTTTTTAAAAATAATAAACAAATGAATATTTCAGGAAACCTCTGATAGACTGAATCAGGTGGAACTGATTTAATGTTATGGATAATTACATAATTAGTGCTGTAAAAAATAAACCATACCATCTACTTGATGGACTGGAGCTGCTGTGAAGGAGGTATGTAATTATACAATCAGCATCCTCCTCCTATGCTGATTCTAGGTAATCCTTTTTCTTCCTTGTCTGAGAAGGGGCTTCCTGTCTTGTGTTTCTTGATGTTAATTTTAAATGAACAGAGCTGAGCATTGAGTAGTTTCCAGTCCCTTGATAAGTCTTTCCATGCTCCAGGTCTGAGTGAGAGAATCCTCTGAGACCAGTGGCTTTCAGACTTTTTTGATATAAACCCACACTAAGAAATACATTTTACATCAGGACCCAGTACACTCCATACACACATACCTGAAACCAAGGTTCATGAGAAACAATTCTTATTCTTTTTGATCTACCTACTTTATTAATCTATTCTGCTCTATTTTGTTTTTTCAAGAATGCTGAAGTCCACCAGTTGATTTCAGAACCTCCTAACAGCTCATGACTCACAGTTAGAAACTGTTACTTAGATCCTTGATGATTGCTAATGTCAGTGGAAGGGATTCAGAGAGTAGCATAATGGGGCTGCCTTGGGCTTTGGGTAGCAGGTGGTGTGGCGTGGTTGAAAGAGCAAGGGCTTTGGAATTGGGCAAATTTGGTTTTAAATTCCTACTTTTCCTCACTTTAACTGTGTACTTTGAACATGTTACTGAACCTTTTTGAGCCTCACATCCCTCATCTGTAAACACAGATTCCAAATATTTGAGGGAGTCAGGAAGTAGGGAATTGGGGGCTCTATATTAAATGATGTCATGGAAGAAAGCACCTGACCATTGCTGAAAAAGTGGTAGGTGCTTCATAAAGTTTATGTTCCTTTCCCCACTTCAACAGCTGTTTTTCAGCTTCAAACACCTCACCTGGGGAAGGGCGTGGTAGTAACCCCTGCCTCACAGGGTGGTTGTGAGGATCACATAGGATAATGGAAGCCAAGGATTAACTAATGTTAATTTTTATCAGAGCATCCTTAAGGCAGCATCACTGTTTCAGAATAAATCTTTGTGCAAGTGGGATAGAGAGTCCTGCAAAGGTTACGTGACAACACTAGAAAACAAAACTGGTTCTGAAATTCTGTATTATGACTTAGTAGCAAGGATTGTTTTGAGATGTAGTGGTATTGCATGTGGATATTGGAGAACTGCTACCAACATTGCCAAAGGATGATTTATAGTGCCTATTATAAATTACTATATACAAGTTGTTCCATTTTGCATTATATATAGAATTTAAAGAAACTTTAAAATTATTCAACAGAGGATTTTGCTTCATTAAGACCTGGAAAATGAACATCAGAAGACAACTAATTACCTATTGTATAATATTTCTGTCGTTTTCTTTACCTTAACTGGAATGCAGTATAATAATTTAATTGTGAGACGTAGAAGAATGTAGCCTCCATCTCACAGCTTGAAATCTTGGGAGGAAGGAGAATTTTCATTGTATATTTGTATGTTTTTATAAAAGCACCTTCTTTACTTTAAAGGTGTTATAGTTTTTACTACTTCTAAGTTAGTTCATAACTTTGAAATGCTATTTCCTCACTAGTGTTAATTTTTTATTTTCTTGCCTGAAAGAAAACTCCTTGGTTTTGATACTGTCTTTGCTTCTCTCTTCCATTCATCTTTTCTCTAGAATTTTACTGATGTTGTAATTATTTAGTGGTAACCTGGGCTTTGCTGGTTGTGGGGAAGGGGCATAAATCAGACAAGGCAAGTATAAGGCCATGACAGATACAAAGCATCTTTTCTATATCTCTTATTCTCCATGGTATCCAGTCTCTGGTTGTTCTGAAATATTTCACTCTCATTTTAGGCCTGTGCTGGTTGATTGCACTTAATTTCTGTTTCATTTCTATGTTTCCAGTACCTTACATTGTGTTAGGAAATCACCTAACACTTTATGTTAAGTTCAAATCACACTTATATTCAGAAGAGGCGTGGCTCCTTTAAGACAGAAGTACCTTTTTCTCTGCCAGAAAGCTCATTTGGGCTTAACCAAAAAGGGTTTCAATGTAAATTGAATATTGATAGAGAAGGGAGGTTAATTGGCCTTAGTAACTTGGTTGCTAAGGAAGCATTTTCCTGATTGGGAGAAAACTCTCCTGGGTATTCTACAACTTCTTGTGGACCTAAGATGCTTTATTTTATCTTACTTTCTGTTTCTGAGTTGGAAGAGGAAAGAGCAGAAAGCTATCATAGGAATGAAAAGCTGTGGGAAGCAGATGGTTGCTCTCTCTTCGCTACAGAAAGAGAGAGCTAAATACTGACTAGCAACAAGCCAATGCCAGCAAGGACTCTTTGTGTAAGGCAGACAGTTGGAAAATACTATGAAGGCAAGATATAAAGAGCTTGCATAGGAGGACATAGAGAGGTTAGACTAGGGTTTTTTCAGTGACTGGAAACATGTAGGTGAGAGAAATTAAAGGATATTTTTAATGGACATCCAACATCCATGTTAAATAGCAGGATTAAATGTTTTCTGTATGGCTGAGGTTATTAAGAGGAGTTATTTAGTTTGTATTTAGTTATTTGCATTTTGAAGGTTTTGTACTATATTGTATATTAAATTTAGTTAATCTGTAATTATTTTAATAAAGAATGTTTAGTTACAAACATCTCTGTTATTGTGTAGTTTATCGCATAGTAGTACTAAAAGTAACTTTGGAGTAAACAAATTACACATTTTTCATTGAAATATTTTTTTTCAAAACAAAAATGCCTTTGAATATTGGTTATCCATATATGCTAAGCTTTAGGTAATACTTTAAGTAATTTGTGAAGTATTATTTCTGCATACTAAATTATATCCACTAACCTCAGTAAGTTAGTGCCTATATTTTTTTTTAATTTCATTTTTTTAACTCACCACTTCATTTAACAAATATTTTTTAGTGTCTAC
This sequence comes from Eschrichtius robustus, assembly GCF_028021215.1. Lineage (NCBI taxonomy): Eukaryota > Metazoa > Chordata > Mammalia > Artiodactyla > Eschrichtiidae > Eschrichtius > Eschrichtius robustus. The sequence goes on from NC_090825.1 coordinate 64,858,955, forward strand.
TGAGTGTTAGGCACTATGTTAAAGGATACCAAAAGGAATAAAACCCTCCTCGGAAGCAGTGACATAAGTCTCAGGAGAGTTTAGAAAAGAATATTTTTTCTGGCATTTTATGGTTTGTGTTAGGTTTTTTAGGTTTTCTCCATAACTAGTATTGAATATTATTATTTGTACTGAACATTATTGTTTAGTTTTTTATGACACTTTTAAATTGTAAAATTCTTTTAAATAGTATTATTTGGATCATTTTTATGGACATACTTAAAGAGACAACCAGAATTTCTTGGCTTCTCCTATAACCCTGAAGTGCTATAAGAGGATACATAAGTCCTCCTTGGGAACCTCTCTGGAATTTATCTTTAGTTTTTGTGGCTGTGTAGTTCTTCTCCTGTGAGTGTGACTGGAAGATCTTAGAGATAAAGCAAAATGTGATGATCCTTTTGAGGGCCTCTGATTATAATAATATTCTCAGAGAAACTAGTTTAACATAGATTACTTCAATATAACCAGAGGGCTAAATATATGGGTGGTCATCAGTGATGAATTTTACACTGAAAGGTCAGACAAGATGACCAAGTAACAGACCAAATTGGACTCCTTCAGAAGTATAGTATTAGAATAATATGAAGAGTACTCAGTGGTCCTCTTTCCTTTTTAATTTGGATGTATAAGTACATTCTGATAGTTAAAAAAAATTATATGCTAAGTCTACATTTTCAGATTTATCTGCTACCTAATTTTAATCTTGCTTCACAATTCATTGGTTTAGGCTTTTTATAACCTTTGTAAGTTGGATTGTCTTTCAAAGATTTCAGGTTTAGTAAATGAAAGGTGTCATTAGGGATAAAGGAGAGCAACAAATATGAGATTCAATGTTAAAAGGTAAATATTTTATAGATTTTTGAGCAGAATGATGAATAAATGATGAAAACTCGTGTTTGTAATAATAATAATACTTAGTGACTCTTTGGATGTCACATTTATTTTAACTTAGTATTCATTACTTTATAATAGGAGTATTGTTTATTTTTTTATAGTTGTGAAAGAGACTGCACTGAGCTGAGATTTTAAAAAATTGTTTTTTTTTTAAGAACTCAACTGCTTCTATTAAGATGAAGCTCAGCTAGTAAACTCATTAAGTAAGGACCCTAGGCAGTTCTCTAGCTGAGACTGAAAGCACAGTACTGCAGATATCTTTGCATTATCGCCATGAATGACCTTGAAGGAAGCCAGCACTTCATAAAGCAAAATCCTCTCTGTGCCACTTCATTCTGATTTGATTGATGCCTTAGAAAAAACTGCAAGATTTCCTTTCCTTTATAGTGTGGGGCATATACTCCTTATACTTCGTAGATTTTGCACTTGTCTGGAGTATTTTGTTGGCAGGTTCTTATAGGTTCTGATCTTTCACTGACTGCAGTACAAGTAAGCAGTGAAATCTCTCTCCTTTGATCAATTATTACTAGGGAGTAAGGTCTTGGTGCATTGGGATCATGGTTTTTAAGAAAGGAAATAAACTGACTTTCTAACTTGAGTGTAATACAGTCATTTTTCTTCCATCATAATCTTTCCAAGCATTTCAGTAGGTCGAAGGGTTTTAATACTGAGGTTTTATGATTTATATTATTCAAAGGATATAAATTCCTGTCTAGCCACTATTCACTGTGCTTTCTTAGATTGATAGTTCCCCTTCCTTTTAGTTTTTTACTTTAATATGCAATGAAAGTTTTAGTATACATTTTTATACTCAAAGAAGAAGGCACCAGAAATCTTAGAAGATAAAGTGATTATTTTGTCTCTTTGGAGTTCCTTGGTCATTTACTACGTAAGAAATTATAAGTAAGGATCATACAAAAGTGCAGTCATTTATTTGTCCACTCTCACCTTGCTGTAGGAACACCAGGAGGAAACTTTTCAATATTTTGGCTCTGAAAAGTGTGTAAAATCTACATTAGGATCCTTGAAGCTAAGTATTTAGGGATTAACACATGCATTACATTGGGTGGGGGTGAAGCTAATACCAGCTTCAACCTGGTGTATTGCAGAGACCATTTAGAGTCTTTTCCTCTCTACCAGGGAGCCTGGTCAGCCAGTGACTCCAAACTGCAGTGCCTCACTTTCCCTCTCTGAGATCTGAAACTGGTACTCCTGACCTACCTCTGCTAACCTGACTGAATTTTGCACCTTGCTTTGCTCATCTTTCTGCTTTTCTTTGTACTTGGTCCTGTGTGACTCTCCATTTATTTCTGAACTCAACCTTGTAATTTGATTCACATTCCTGGTCTCTTCCTTTGTTTCACAGTTTGGTTTGATGCTCCATGGTTCTGTCTGGACTAAGCCAGTCATTCAGTTTTCTTGATAAACTTCAAGTCCTGACCCCTAAACTTCTGTTTTTTGAAGATAAAGGGGTACGATGAGACTGGCTTTTTTTCTAGACCTCTTGGCCACAATGATTTATAACAATCTATACATCCTGGAATTCAGTGAAGTGACTGTGTGAGAGTTTTTGAAGAAGGTAGTAAAAATATAAGAAATATAATTAGGAATACCTAAACACCTATTCTTTTATATCTTCTCATTTGTTGAACCCAGAAATATCTCAGTAAATAGGAACTTAGTCATGCTGAGTTTTTTTTTTTTTCCTCCAATTACTTGATTAACATCATGTCTCAAGGGCAGCTTCATTCTGAAGACCCTCTTGAGAGTCTTTGAACATGCTTAATTTATTCTAAATTCCTTTTATAACATATTTTCTGACTGATGAACTTCTAGATTTTCTTTTAAAAGTGCATATGAGTGCATTGGGATTAAAATAAATTCTCAGCCTTTTATCCAACTGTTAGTACTTTTTCTTTCTTTCCTTCTTTTTTTTTTTTTTAACCAAGTTACTAAAATGGTTAGAAACTCATTCACTTTCATGAAATAGAAAGCAAATTAAGTTATGAAAGTCTTTAAGTCACATTGATTTACATGCGGCTGTCCAACTTTCCCAACACCACTTGCTGAAGAGACTGTGACACCATAAAACTCCTAGAAGAGATCATAGACAAAACATTCTCAGACATAAATCATGCCAACGTTTTCTTAGGTCAGCCTCCCAAGGCAATGGAAATAAAAACAAAAGTAAACAAATGGGACCTAATCAAACTTACAAGCTTTTGCACAGCAAAGGAAACCATAAACAAAATGAAGAGACAACCTACAGAATGGAAGAAAGTATTTGTAAACAATGCAACTGACAAGGGCTTAATTTCCAAAATATACAAACAGCACATACAACTCAACAACAAAAAAACAAACAACCCAATCAAAAAATGGGTAGAAGACCTAAATAGACATTTCTCCAAAGAAGAAATACGAGTAGCCAATAGGCACATGAAACGATGCTCAACAGCTCTAATTATTAGAGAAATGCAAATCAAAACTATCCTATGAGGTAGCACCTCACACCGGTCAGAATGGCCATCATTAAAAACTCTACAAATACATTCTGGAGAGGATGTGGGAAAAAGGGAACCCTCCTACACTGTTGGAGGGAATGTAAGTTGGTACAGCCACTATGGAAAACTGTATGTATTGATAGACTCCTCAGAAAACTGAAAATAGAATAACCATATGATCCAGCAATCCCACTCCTGGGCATATCCAGACAAAACTCTAATTTGAAAAGATATATGCACCCCTGTGTTCATAGCACAATATTCACAATAGCCAAGACATGGAAAGAACCTGAGTGTCCATCGAAAGATGAATGGATAAAGGAGATGTGGTACATATATATAATGGAATACTGCTCAGCCATAAAAAGAACCAAGTAATGACATTTGCAGCAACATAGATGCAACTAGAGATTATCATGCTAAGTGAAGTAAGTCAGAAAGAGAAAGACAAATACCATGTGATATCATTTATATGTGGAATCTAAAATATGACACAAATGAATCCATTTACAAAACAGAAACAGACTCACGGACGTAGAGAACAGACTTGTGGTTGCCAAAGGAGAGGAGGTTGAGGGAGGGATGGGATGGGAGCTTGGGGTTAGCGTATGTAAGCTATTATATATGGAATGGATAAACAACAAGGTCCTACTGTATAGCACAGAGAACTATATTCAATATCCTATGATAAACCATAATGGAAAAGAATATTTAAAAAATGTATGTATATATATGTATAACTGAATCACTTTGCTATACAGCAGAAATTAACACAACATTGTAAATCAATTATACTTTTTTTTTCCCTCTATGGTATTTTAATAGACTTTTTTTAGAGCAGTTTTAAGTTCACCACAAAATTGAATGGAAGGTACAGAGATTTCACATATAGCCCCTGCCCCTGCACAAGTTATGGCCCATTATCAACATCCCCCAGCGGAGTGGTACATTTGTTACAGTTGATGAACCTACACTGACACATCGTGATCACCCAAAGTCCATAGTTTACATTACAGTTCATTCTTGGTGCTGTACATTCTGTGGGTTTGAACAAATGTATAATGACATGTATCCATCATCAACTATACTTCAATTAAAAAAAAAGTTGTGGAAGACTGAGGTTTTACTAAGTAGAGATATATTCATAATTTTTACAGATAGTCACAATCAAGGTTTTTTTAGAAACCAATTTTTTAAACTAGGTATATAAAAAATTAGGGTAGAAAATTTAAAATTATTAATGATACATATAGAATATAGAATTGCAATAAATACTCAATAAAGGTTTAAGAAATTGTTATTCCATTAAGCTAGCAAAAAAAAAAAAAAAATGGATAGTTGCAAAAACTCGGTAAGAAGTTTGAATAAGGTTTTTAAAAAAGGTTTTTCTGGGACTTCCCTGATGGTCCAATGGTAGAGAATCCGCATTCCAATGCAGGGGATGCGGGTTTGATCCCTGGTCGGAGAACTAAGATCCCACATACCGTGGGGCAACTAAGCCCGTGCGCCCCAACTACTGAGCTTGCGCGCCACAACTACTGAGCTTGTGTGCCTCAACTAGAGAGCCTGTGTGCCACAAACTACAGAGCCCACGCACTCTGGAGCCTGTGCCACAACTAGAGAAGAGAAAAAAACCCCTACACCACAACTAGAGAGAAACCCGCGGGTTGCAATGAAAGATCCCACATGCCGCAACAAAGATCCCGTGTGCTGCAACGAAGACCCGATGCAGCCAAAATGAAAATAAAATAAATAAAATATTTTTAAAAAAATAAAGGTTTTTCTAGTTTGTTCAAAAGCTATATTAAAGGACTATTGTATTTATTTCTAATTGTTTTCTATTAGGCCCTCAAATACATTTAAAATGTTAAATTATTTTATTTTTATTTGTGAAGTGATTGTTGGTTAATCACAATATGAATTTCGGGGTAATAATGGATTAAAATGGATACTATGAGTTGGAATAAAAGCTTAAGACAGTAGATGCCAAACAGTTTTTAACTGGGTCAATGGTGGATTCAGTGCATGATGTTTATTGTATTTTTCACCAAACTATCATTTCCCATCACTCATCAATTAAATTTTCAATCTTTATTGAATAACTACTATGTACTATTTTGTATAGAGAAAAAATAATCAAGACATTATCTTGACTTTCAGTAAATGTTTAAAAGCCACATATTTTAATAAATAATCTGAGTGGATTCTACAAAGAAAATGTTTTCTGTTGTATTACTATTATTAATGCCAATTATAATTTATAATATGAAATAATGGAATAAAATTAAAAGTGGCAATAGAATTAACAAAAATAAAACCATGAAAAACAACAACAATAGACAAATAAAACAGTAATAGCTTTAGAGATATGACTGAAATAACATATGTATATTATAATTTTGTTTTGCATGTGCCTGAGTGATTATGTTTTAAGTATGTGTTTTGGTTCTATTATATATTGCTGCCTAAAAAACCACTGCAAAATTTAGTGGCTTTAAGCAATAACTGAGGCTAGAGTCACTTGAAGGTTCAATTGAGCCGGATATCCAAGATGGTTTGAGGTGCCAAACACTCATGTGCAATTGGGATGACTGGAATAGTTGAGGCTGGCAGAGCATCTCTTTCTTTCTATGTGTTCTCTCCACGTGGCAGTCTTGGGCTTCCTCTAGCATGGCTGTTTCAGGGTAGTTGGATTTCTTAGCTGGTGACCTTCTCTCCCAGAGAACATAGTCCAAGAGACTCTGGGCAGTTGAAGGACTTCTTATAACCTAGCCTTGGAAAGCATGCAGCATCACTTCCTCCACATTCTCTTGGGCAAAAGTGAATCTCAGGGCAAGCTCAGATTCAAAGGTAGAAAACCACATAAGGGCATGTGTACACTCAGAAGGCATGGTTTATTGTGGGGGGAGAAGGAGAGAGGGGAAGGAGGAGAGGTATCTTTAGAGATTAGCTATCACAATGTGAAATATTCATTCATAAGTGGACAATAATCATTTCACCATATTTTTGATATAATTTGTATCAACATACTTCCAAAATTAAAATTCACATTAATTTTATACATAACAGTATTTTATAGCCAAAATATACTTTCACCTGAAGATTAGTAAGAGATTTAGTTGCAATGAGAAAAAGAAATCTTTTAAAAATAATTGCCTTAATGCTTTCATTTCAGTTTATGTTGAGTATGTCCTGGATACAAGGTACTGCCCAAGTCATTAGGGGAAAGATACAGGGAATTATAAGACCCTGTCTTATAAGACCCAGCACTCAAGCAACATTAGTTTTTGAGACAAGTTTTACCCATCAGGGGTCAAATAGAACTCCAGAAGCACTGACAAATTTTCACGGAAGAGAGAGATAAACATGGTCTGAAATTATTTAGGAAGCCTTTATAAAAGACGTTCATAGGCCTTGTATGCTGAAAACTACAAACCACTGATGAAATAAATCAAAGAAAATCTAAATAAATGGAAAGATACACTGTGTTCACAGATTGGAAGATTCAACATAGCAATGATATCAGTTCTTCCTAAATATATATATATATATATATATATATATATATATATATATATATATATATATAAATTATATATTATTATATATTATAATGTATTATTATTATATATAAATATATATGTTTACATAGTTCCTCTTAAATTTCCAGCAAGATTTATTGGGATATAGAAAATATTGTCCTAAAATTTATAGGAAAAGGCAACGGAACTAGAATAGCTAGAAGCACTTTTAAAAACAAGAATAAAGTGAGAGGAGTCAGTCTACCTGATTTTAAGACTTCTTATGTCGACACAGTAATCAGATTGTGTGGTATTTGTGGTGGGACAGACACATAGAGCAATGGAATAGAGCAGAGAATCCAGAAATAGATGCACATAAATATGTCCAGCTCATTTTTGACAAAAGTGCATAAACAATTCAACTGAGGAGAGATAGCCATTTAAATAAATGGTGCTGGAGCAATTTGGACGTCCATAGGCAAAAAATGAACCCTTACCTAAGTCTCACATCTTATACAAAAGTAACCCAAAATGGATCATGGACTTAAAGACAAAATATAAAACATACAAAGCTTTTAGGAAGAAAATAAGAGAATCTTTGGGATCTAGAACTAGGCAAAGAATTCGACTTGAGACCAAAAGCACAATGCATAAAAAGAAAAATTGATAACTTGGACTTCCTTGAACTTTAAAACATTTGCTCTGCAAAAGACCCAGTTAAGAAGATGAAAAGAGAAGTCACAGAGTGGGAGAAGATATTTATAAACTACATATCCAACAAAGGACTACTATTGAGAATATATAAAGAACTCTCAAAACTTAACAAACAGTCCAATAGAAAATAGGCAAAAGACATGAAGAGTCACTGGAGAGGATATACAAATGACAAGCACATGAAAAGATACTTAACATTATTAGCCTTTAGAGAAATGCATTACACACCTATCAAAATGGCTAAAATAATAATAATTTAAAAAATGGTTATAATACCAAATGCTAGCAAGGATGCAGAGAAAACAGAATCACTCATATGTCATTGGTTGGAATGTAACATGCTATAACCACTCTGGAAAAAGTTTAGCAGTCTCTTAGAAAAATTAAACATGCAACTACCGTATGACACAACAATTATACTCCTAGGCATATCCCAGAGAAATGAAAATTTATGCTCATACAGAATCATACACAAATTTTTAATAATAGTTTTATTTGTAATAACCAAAACGTGAAACAACCCAGATGTCCTTTAATGGGTGAATGATTAAACAAACTGTGGTACGTCTATACTCTGGAATACTACTCAGCAATAAAAATCAACAAAGTATTGATACACACAGCAACCTGGATGAATCACCAGAGGACTATGCTGAATGAATAAAACCAATTTCAAAGGTTACATAATATATGATTCCTTTTATATAACATTCTTAAAGTGATAAAATTATAGATTGGAGAACAAAAAACTGATTGCCAGGGTTAAGGAGAAGATGGGGTAGGAGGGAGATGAGTGTCACAAGGGATCTTTGTTATGATGGAAATGCTCTGTATCTTGACTGTATCAATGTCAATATCCTTGTTTTAATTTTGCACAATAGTTTTGCAAGATGTAACCACTGGGGGAAATTGGGTAAAGGATCTGTATTACTTCTTACAATACATGCTTATCTTACACGTGTGTTTATAATTACCTTGAGATTAAAAGTTTAATTAAAAATGATTTTAGATTTCAAAGCCAATAATGGGGAGAATGAACGTACTTTTTAATATAATTAGAAAAATCCTGGTTCTTCAATACAGGTGATTTCCATAATCTATTAGAAAAATCCAATGAAAGAACAAATTACACAAATGTGATAAGCTCTTAAACATCTTAGAGATTTTAGTATATTTTGGAAAGAGGATACTTATTGACTGAGGTGTATTGATGTGATTTCAAGCAACAGGACCAAATCAACTGGAGCAATACTAGCAATGTGGGACATTTTTTGGAAAGGAGGTAAGGTGTAGGCAGGCTATCTTTTCTAGGGACCCCATTTAGAAATCAGCTTCTTTGCTATTTCTACCTTTTTAAAGCTTTTTTCCTTCCTCCAATTCAGTGGCTTTCATGAAACTTGCAGGAGACCTGCATGTTGACAAAGTCCTACCTGGAATTTAACGAGATCTGGGTTTTTTTGCCATATTTTTGTAATGTGGAAAAAATTGACTTGAATTTTATCCCATATTTGCAGGTTGCAGTGAAGTCTTTTCAAGAAGCATTTTCTGTTGGATTAGAGCTGACTTAAGGTCATTTGGTTAATACATAGTCAGGGAGCTGTAGAAACCACATTACAAGACCAGGGTTAATTAGTACCAGCAAAATCATATTACAGTCAATATAATCTAAAAAGCTTTCTGAATAATAAGACTATTTTCATGACAAAATGTTGGAAAACATATGTTTCTGATTTTCTTCTTGAAATGTAGAAAAATAATATTTATAATAAAGTATGCATATACATACTTAAAATGGAAATGTGAAATTTTCATATTTATGAAACACTACCAATTTTGCTTAATAGCTTCTGTATTTGAGGGTGGGTTTGACATTTTTCTTTTGGATTTGTCTCATTATGGTGTCCTCAAAATTTAATATACAGTAAAAGTAGCATTCAAATCAATGGAGGAAAATGGTTATTTATTAAATGTCAGGATAACCAGATACCTATTTGGAAAAACAAGATTGGATACCATCTTCCTATCATATGTCAAAACAAATTGAACTGCTAAATGTACAAATTCAAGTATTAAAGCCCTAGAGGAAAATATAGGTTTATATTTTTATAATATGAAGTGGCAAGGGCTTTCTAAACATGACAGTAATAACCAAAAAATGTGTGTTTCTGATATCTATTTTTCTACAATAAACCATCCCCAAACTTAACAGCTTAAACCAACAATGATTTATTATTTCTCAAGATTCTGTAGATTGGTTAAGTTATTCTTCCATGGGTCTCACCTCTCATTTATAAGGCTTCTTTTATCTGGTGGCTGTGACCTCTCCCTCCCTGTAGTGTCTTATTCAGTTGTCTAGCCCAAGCTTCTTTACATGGTGGCTGGGTCTTGAGAGAGTGAAAGCAGAAGCTGTCAGGCTTGTTCTAGACTCTAGAACTCATATTCACTTCTGCCACATTTTCTTGGTCAAAACAAATTGCAAGGTCAGCCAGATAAAAGGGGGTGAATAAATAGACTCTACCTCTTGAGCAGCAATATCAGAATGCAAAGAGATGCAGACATAATGAAGCATAATTCATTGGGAACCATTATTATAATCATCTCCCTCAGAATCTCTTGCTGTCTAAACACTCTGTCTAAAAACAGGAACAAAGTAGATCTGGATAAAGTTTTGGATAAATCGCTTACTCTTGTTCAGCTACTTGCTGTCTGAAACTTAAGATCTAAATAGATTTGGATAATGTGGTGACCTTGCTCTCTGGATTTGCCAACTATATATGCACTATCCTAACTTGGAAATGTCATAGCTTTATCACTGGCTTTAAGCAATTTGATTATGATGTGCCTTGGTATAGTCTTCTTCATGTTTCCTGCACTTCAGTTTTATTGAGCTTGAATATGTGGGTTTATACCTGCATAAATATTTATATGCCGCCCCTTCCACCATTCCTTTCCTTCAGGGACTGAAATTACATATATATCAGTCTACTTGAAGTTTCCCCACAGCTCACCAATGCTCTGTTTATTTTTTTAATTTAGTCTTCTTCCCTCTGTTTCATTTTGGATAGACTTACTGCTCTGTCTTCAAGTTCGCCAGTCATTTCTTCTGCAATGACTAGTCTTTCTTTAATTCTTTCTTAGACATTGTAGTTTTCATCTGTAGAAGTTTGGTTTGAATCTTTTTTTATATCTTCAGTGTTTCTACTTAACATGTTCAGTCTTCTAGCTCAGGGGATGACAAATAAGAGCTCATGAGCCAAATCTGGCCTAGCAGATTTGTTTTGTAAATGAAGTTTTATTGGAATATAGCCATGCCTATTTGTTAACCCATTGTTTATGGCTGCTTTTTGCATTACAATAGCTGAGTTGAGTAGTTTTAACAGATTCTGTGTAGCTTGCAAGGTCTACATTTCTTACTGTTAGGCCCTTTATAGAATAAAAAATGCTGACCTCTGTGCTTCCTGAACATATGTGATACCATTATAATCACTGTTTTACTATGTTTATCTACGAATTCTACCACTGATGTCATTTCTGAGTCAGTTTCAATTGATTGATCTTTCCTTTCACTACAGTTTTGTATTTTACTGCTTCTTTGCATGCCTGGTAATTTTTAATTAGATGCCAGATATTGGTGGATTGTTGAGTGCTGGATATTTTTGTATTCCTATAAATATTCTTCAGCTTTGTTTTGGGATACAGTTAGGTTTTCTGAAGGCAGTTTGATTCTTTTCAAGTCTGACCGTTAAGCTTTGTTTGTTAAGTGGGACCAGAGCAGCCTTTTGTCTAGGGCTAATTTTACCCCGTCACTGAGGCATAGCTCCTCTGAGGAATTTATCCAATGCCTCAAGAATTATGACTAGTAGGAACCTGAATTATTTCCAGTTCTATGCAAATGTCAGCTATTTCCACCAATCCTTTTGGATGGTTGTTTTCTTGGCCTGTGTTGTTTCCTCATACACATAAGCTACTCTGTACTTAGCTGAAGATGAGAGAGACTTCTTTTTCTGTGTAACTCTCTCCTCTCTGATTCTTTGCCCTGCAGACTTTTAATGTGCTTGGCCTCCCGGATTCCCACTTCTATCTCCTTAACTTGAAACCTTGTGGGCTCTGCCTGGGTTATGGCTCTGTCCTGTGGCTCGAAAACTCTCTCTTGGCAATAAGCTGGGGCAATCTTAGAGCTTACTTTGTTTGTTCCCCATATTTCAGGGATCACTGTCTTTTGTTGCCTGATGTCCAATGTCTTGACAAATCATTCTTTCATATATTTTGTCCAGTTTTTTAGTTGTTTCAGGTGGCAAGATAAATCTCTTCCCTGTTACTTCCTCTTGGCTGAAATGGTCTTCAGAAACCTAGTAACTTTAGATGGCAAGTGACATTTGTATTTTACTATATTAAAAACAAATAACAATATTGTAGAGGATACTGTAAACTAAGTTGAAAGACAAGGTGACAAACTGGGAAAAGTATTTGTAATTATTGTGCCCTCCTAAGCATTGAGAGCTCCAATATAGAAGCAAGTCTCGTAAATCAATAAGAAAAAGATGAACATTCCCAATAGGAAAATGGAAAAGGGTATTTTTGTTCATTTATTTACTTTTGTTAGTGGGCAGTTGATAAAAGAAGAAATGAAAATGACCAATAAATACATGAAAAAATTTCTGTCACAGTGCTAATCAAAGAGATATTAATTGAAATAACCAAGAGATACCATTTTTCACCTGTCATATTCTTAAGGAAGAGAACAAATGATGATACACATGGATAACAAAATAGATACTAATACACAGTAGGTAAGAATGTAAATTGTCACAATTTTCTTGGAATGCAGTCTGATAATATGTATGAAAATTTAAAATAGTTAACTTGATTTAGTGATTCCAAATCTAGATGCTTATCCTAAACAAATATTCCTGCAAGTTTGTAAAAAAAAATTATTGTAGAATCACCGATAAAAACTAAAAATAACTTGAATGCAAATTATTAGTCAAATAGTTAATCTTTATATGTGCAATTATTTATTATTTTTTAATTCTACAATAATTATCTTTACTATTTTTTGCAATTATTTCTTCAGTGATTAAATATATGTATGTATATACATTCAGGATATCACTATTCTTTTACTGTAAACAATGAAGTAAATATATGTTTATTAACAAAAAAAGATGTCTTCAACATGTTAAGTGAAAAAGGCAGGTTATGAACTAGTACGTATAGATGATATCTGGGAAATATACACATACAAACACATACACATGTATATACACATACAATATTTCTTTGAAATATAGAATTACAGGGAATTTTTATTTTTTATTTTCTCAGTCTTATATATTTTAATTTTTCAAAAAAATAAGCATGTAAATAATGAGCTTGTACATTCAGGAAAAAAAATATTCAGGAAAAAATTCAGGAAAAAAAAGGAAGATATCAGAAAGGAAACCTTCACAGAGAAGCCTTAGAAGGTTCCAAGAAACCAGGTTGTAAAATGGAAATGACACCTGTGATTTGTCAGTTGGTAGATCTGGTTAGTAGAAAAAGCAGGACCCAAGTTTGAGTCCTGGCTCTTTCCTTTATAGGTGGGGTGATTGTGGGCAAATTACTAAACATCTCTAATAGTTTTTAAAGTCTTTATTTTCAAATGTAGTATATCATATAATTATTATATTTATGTCACAGGTAATAAAAAGTGCTCAGCAAAGAGTAGTTTATTAAATTTTTTAAATATAAAATAAGGGAATGAGAATAGTTTTTACCAGGCATAAAATCTATTCGGATGATGGGATGAGTTTATTATTATCATGCTGCAATTAACAAATACTAATTATCTCTGTATGAGAGCTGCTATCTTTAATTTCAATTAAGCTCAATTTTTGTCTAAAATATGATCTTCAATTATGAGAATCACAGAGTATTTTGTTTCATTTCATTTTAGCCAGGAGTGGTGTCTGTACTTACAGCTGGTAGTTCCTCTTGTCCTATCTTTCCTCAGTGTGCCGCAGCCCACCATGGCTCCTACTTCTGGCTGGGGAGAGATGGCTTTAGGCAGGAGGTGCAAAGACATATTACTGCTGAAGAAGTGGGCCAAGTGACTTGGTACCCTTCCTCCTGGGGATCTCTCTGCCTTCTCTCTGTTTCTAACCACTCCTTCACTCCCAGAGATAGGCTGGCTCTGAAGAACAAGAGGAACCTTGTGTTTCTTAAAATGAGGTGTATTACTTTAGTAGGAAAATTAATAGACATTAATGATCTTGAACTCTTCAAATAAAAAACATTTCTTTACCCTTATGCACCCTTATGACAGCCCAGCTTTAGAGACTTTACAGAGGCAAGAAGTCTATCAGTTTCTTTCCTTTCACTTAAATATAGTTTCTTGCCACTAATATTGTGAAATAAGAATCAGTTTATTTCCAAAGACATTACTAATCTTTTAAATGAAAACACTGGCACATCAGTTATCACATGGATGTTGTTTTATAGTCAAATAAAGACTCGTAAAGCCTCAGTTCTACAGTCTTTCTGGGTTTGAAATATTTTTATGCACTGCTGTGAGAAGAGCAGGTGCACTCACACATCAATTTCTAAGATTTGTCCATTTTATCAGGTGATTTGGGTTTAAAATTTCTGCAGATGTCAATTTCAGTCATTTTTGCTGTTAGTAGAGCAGCTTAGAAGTTAGCTCTTATAAGTCTAACTTCATATTTATTTTAGAACAACTTATACCTGTAACCTATTTTATCTCTCAGATATGTTTCCTATGGAGTGACTTAAATCCAAAGTTAGCTCAAAATGGAACCCTCCCCCTATTGGAACATTGCTGTTTCAATATTTTGCAGTCTTTTCTAGTCCGTGGTATCAACATTGCTTTGCAATTTCTTTTGCTGCCCTCTAGCCCTTTGGCTTTACCCTCCATTATTGTATTTCCTTGATGAGTGCCTGTGTCAGGCTCTGAGGTGTTAAGGGGAGGGTGCCATAGGTTGTGGGCTAACTATGCCGGCTTTATTATTAAAGTCTTGAGAGCTTATAATGGGGCCCATCTATCCAAAATATTACAAAGTTTGTTTGCTGGTGTTAGTATCCTAGTGAGACGTGGGGGCAGGCCTGGTAACTTAGCGTTTCATCCTAAAGTCTCTATGAACACATTATGTAGACTAATGCCCTTACTTAACAAAAGAAATCACTAATTAGTAACTTCATATACTTTCTATACTGTGCTCTGCTACACCCCACTGCCCCAATTTTCTTGATAACATCATCTGATCAAATAATACCTTCTATCCCTGTCTTTCATGTTCATATTATTATATATATTTTTCTTAAACTACCTACAAAGAAGTAATTACAAAGAAGAGATACCTATGAATTACCTACAAAGAAATATCTTCTGAGTTACCTCAAGGTTAAGGTAAATTAGCTGCATTTACTTAGTAGTCGTGTATGCTTTTTGAAGCAATAACATAATCTATTATTAACTTTAGCAAAAGTAAATCCTCTGCAAAATTATATTTAGTTATATCTAAAATATCTTAAATTGTTATGTGTTCTGTAAAACAGAATTTTCGGTCAACCTTGATTTTTTTGGTTAAGGAAGGAATTTTCTTTCTTGAGGAAGAATACTAGGTAAATACTAAAGTATTATTGTTATATGGACGCTAATGACCTTTATCCCTATAAATATTAGCATTAAAATTTAAAAATACCTTTCTTTTTGCCAAACCCAAACATTCCCGAATAAAAGATCAAAGGTCACAGAGCTATGATGATTCAATACTAAAATATCAAAGTATTTAGAAAGTCTGTTTCACAGTTGCTTAAATTATGTGAAAAGGTTTATCTAAAGGTCTAGGACCATCTTAAATTACAGCATAATATTTGCCCAAAGAAGTCTCAAGAGAGCTTACAATAGATCCATGCCACAAGAGTTTCAACCTGAGCAACAAAATAACCATGTTTAAACACTAAGTCAAACTAGAAACATGAATCATTTTCTTCATTTAATTTAAAAAGAAATTTCCAGTAATTTCCCATTATATTAGCTTCGTTTTAATAATTGAAGATGCCAGACATATAGGGTACAAAATAATGGGCATATTTCTACTGTAGCAGATTTTTTTTTTAATATTATTCATATCTCTCACAAAACAATCTTGTAAAATTGTAAAATCTTGTAAAAGCAATCTTGTAAAATTGAGGTGTTGTTTACCCTACCCCTGTGTTCACAGTGATGTGGGTCTGGGAGAGAATTGTTATATGGAGCTGGAGAACTAGAAGGAAGGGAATGGACATCTTAAAACTGGTTTAATAACATCAACAAAAAACAATAAAGATGCCATATGGAAAAGGATGAAGTATTGCTCTAAGGAAATCTTGTTTCCCACTGTGGCATTTAGTCTGGATTTTCTGTAGTCTTGATGGTCAGGAAAGTTATCTTTCAGCCCAAGCTGTCAAAAGCTAAAGCTTTTGAATACTAAGGTGTTGAATACTTTTAATTTAGATTAATTAATCAGTTTTGAGACACAAGAATGAAATATTTAAGTCTTAAGTTTAGTATTTTAGTATCTAAAGAAACAGAATATATGGTAATAGTGAACTTAATTTTTTAAATTGAGCTCAGCTTTTTCTTTTAAATTATTTGCTCATGTTAGTTTTAACTAACACTGTGCAAATAAAGGGATCATTGTTTCTTGACTTCCATACTTGATTTGACCTAAAGACAAAGCTCTTAGTTAATGGGACCAGTGAAAAATTTTCAGGTCACTTAGAATTGAGTAAGATTTATTGAAACAGTCCTAGCCGCGGCAAGAACAATGTGAGTTTGCAAGTGCTGTATAGTTCTCCTTTATATGGTCCCCAAGAAGTCAGCCTGACCAAATTACAGGGACCTTTGCCCAGCTTACCCACAACCCAGAGCCTTGTTGACAGCATTGAAGTAAAATAGAAAAATGAACCATATAAGAGCAATAAAACAGCATTACATCTTGAATTTAATTTAATTTAGATTTAAGTAGGGACTTGAACTGACGTGAACCGTGAACCAAAAGAACTAGACAAACCACACTAATTTGTAGATCTTTCTTTCACCAAAAGGAAAAGAAAAAGCTATCCGAGTGATCAAACTGCAACTTCACCTAGATTTATATTTTCTCAGATTACTCATTGGAAAAAAACGAAAAACCAAACTAGAACAAATATAAATATTTGTCAGCCAAACCTAAATATATTATTTAATTGGGAAAAAAAAAAGTTTAGCTCCCCAAAGAAAAGAATGGTTGCAGTTTGTTCTCTATTTCATGGTAGTTAAGTGAATTTAAAAAGTACATTGATTAATAAAAATATTTAATAGTTAATTTTAAAGCAGCAATTGTTTATATATTGAATAATTTTAGTTAAGAGATAACTTATTTAAGGGATATTGGTATAATTACTAATTGACAAAGTACTATAACTTACTATATATGATTATCTTTTTATATTTAAATATTATTTCTGTGTACTTTTTTTATAAATGGAATGACATTTATAGATATAGAGAATTGTTAATTTACAGTGACTACATCAAATTAGCAGGAACAATGTAGTCAAATATCCAAATGCATTGTGTATGTTAGATTGTGCCTCTTGTTCAGAAAATAGTGATATAGCTCTTTTAAAGTCAATAATAGTAATCATAAACAAGATAATCCCATCAGCACAAGTCAGTCTTACTCTGCGTGTAGTAATTTAGCACAGTATTGCACTTAATAAATTATCATTAATCATAAATACATTTCCACATGTGCATATTTAAGTTCTTTAACATTTGCTATCTTGGTTTTTCTGTAGGGCTAAGGTACAAGACACTCATTTGAAATCTGAAAAGCAGCATAATCAGTCTTTTGAAGCCCACTGCAATCAATATCTATGCAAATGAGGTGGTTATGGAATTTACACAGCTTTGTCAATCAATCACTAGTCAAGTCTCCACCCTACACTCAAAATACTAATAGATTTTTTTCTTTTTAAAGAGACAATGACTTACTTCTTTCTAAGTATTTGTTATATAGGTTAGTGCTATTGCTTTGACTGCCTCCTCTCCCCTAACACCTTTTTCCTGCACACTTACCCCCTGCACAGTGAGGCAGCCCGTGCTGCCCATCTCTCTAGGTGGCAGGTGTTAAGATCAGGGGCTTCCTGAGTGCCACCCACGGGCATCTTATGGCCCTGTCCTTGGCCCTGAGTTCTTGAAGGAGCACATCGTGGGACTCAGAGCTTGTTGGACCAGCATCCTTAGAGTATTGATCAGGTGTTACCTGCCCACTGAGAGAGAGGTCTTCAGTGGATCACTAAAGGGCTCTGTCTTTACCTTGATCATGTCAAATTCTTACCAAGGACTTGGTGGGAACACAGAACACTTGCTAACCAAAAAATCAAAAGATAGAAGCTAAGAAGGATAATTAATTAGGTAGGCTACTAAAATTGGGGTTCAAAGTTTATTTCTGTTATATGGAGTAATGGAATATCTAGATTTTTTTGGCTGCCTATAACCACAGTATGAATCTTTAGTCCTGAGGATAGCTGAAGAAGGTAATGCATAAGTCTGTCTCGGAATGGAAGCAAAAGGAAGTTAATAATCCCTCTGTTCTCTACTGGTTAGATCACATCTGGTGAATTGTAGAGTTCTATTCTAAAAATTTTAAGGACTCTGAAAAGCTTGAAACTGTATAGAAGAGGATAACTCAGATGATGAGGCAGCTGGAAATTTTAAGTTTAAAGTAGAGAGGATACAGGTAGAATGTGATGTTGCTTGTCAAATACTGAAAGTGTATCTGCAAACTCAGTATGTGAGTTAGGAATTAAGTTCCTAAGTTATGGGTACCAAGAGTGCTCACATATGGTTATTTTCTTGTGTAAATAAAGTCTGGGGACAGATAGTCCAGGGCTAGAGAAGCAGCTCCACAGAGTCATTGAGGACTCTCTGACTGGTATCTTCAATGAATGATTGTTTCTGTTTTCAAGATCGCGTCATAGTAAGTTGCTGGAGCTCCTGCAATCACATCCCTATTCCAGACAGCAGGAAGAAGCATAGGTATGATGTGGGGGAAGGGCACACCTTCTGCCTTTTAAGAAACCCTCCCAGAATTTCCAAAAACTCTTCCACTTACATCTTTTTGGCCATAACTTAGTCTCATGGCCACACCTGGCTGCTATCGAGGCAGAATAGAACCAGTAGGTAAAAGTTTCAAAAGGGCACCTTTTTAGAGGTACTGATGTTACTGTTGTTGAACATTCAAAAGCAGCTAGGAAATTGCCTATCAGAGAAGTTTTAGGGGAAGACCTGATAGGTACAGTTTCTTCCAATACTATGTGCTAAGACTATTTCAATATATGTGTGCATGGGCCATGCTGAGTTTTAGTTTGATTAACTTTTCTTATAAGAGATTTTGATAAAATCAGATTTCTACTTACTACATATCAATAATGACGTGTTCCTTAAAGTGAATACTCAGTACACAAGTCTTGTTATCGTGTTATTCAGAAGCCAGCATATTCTTTAAGTGGAAGGCACTCTAGTGAAGTAGGATTTTGTGGACACATAACTTCACGCATTTAGCAATCTTTCTGATACATGAAGTGTTTTGCCTTATGAATTTTGTTATTAATTAACTTGCCACAGGAAGTATTGATCAACTGATTGACCCAAATTTCACTCAGTATAGCTATAAGACAGATACATTTTAATATTTGTGGCATATGAAATGTGTAGGTCCAGTTTTATTTTGTGGTGGATTTTTATTTTCCCTTGGTGTCTGAATTACATGAGTTTCTTCAGAAAATATTAAGCTGTTGATGTGATGTGTATTTTGGATTTGTATTCACAGTTCTATAATTAAGAGATCTAAATATTAAAGTTATGAGTTTTGTAATTTTAGACTATAGTACCCTGCCTGGACCGTAAGTCTATAAGAAGTAGACTGAAAACACTCCAGTACTTCTAGGCCAGTGCTTATTCTATAGATGCAGGTAATATTAAAAAGTTATACACAATAGTTGTTGGATAGCTGCTCCATTAGAAACAGAAGAAGAAAATCTATTGCTTGCCAAACCAGAAAAATGTCATATAAAAATGAAACTTTCTTTTCAAGATTCCAAATAGGTAAACCAAATATCAGTAAGAATGCAATGGTAAACACTGTCAAATTGTGCTCTTTTAGAGACTTAAATGAATTTTCCAGTACATAAAAATACTGTTACGTGTACATAACTTGGCCTGTACACATTTTCAAGGTATAGTTTTGTTTTAGTTACTCACAGAGAACAGTTCTGGAAAACATTTTTGCTTCAACCTAGAGTTTTTATGGTGTAAAGCATAAAAGGACAGGGTTGGGGGGCGGATGCCCTGACCTGATATGTATTAGACCATGGACAGCTCAGCTCTGCTTTGTGGAAGCAACTGTGGGATCCCAGCTGTTTGGTCCTCCTTTTGCTTGGCATCTAGGCCTCATTTCACACCCAATTTGAATACTTTTAGTTTGAGGACCCTTAACTTGATCTTCAGGTGGAATCCTTAACTAATGTGATATGTACTGCATTGAACTGACTTGAGCCTAGCCTTCTAAAGACCACAATTTACTTTGCTGGGAGAAGGATTAAAGTGGAGGGATTGATTACCTTTGCCCCTTTCCTTCTTTCTTCCCAACTCTTCCCCAAGAAAAAAAGGACAAATCTTCTTCCGCCACTTGCTTTTTCTAAAACTTTGCACAAATAACTCAATAGGCCTCAGGTTCTTTATCTGCAGATAAGGATAATAATGCTTATTATGTAAGGATTATGGCAATTAAGTTCAATAAACATCTGAGTTCTTTCTGGGATCTTGGTCTAGTAAAATGTAAAATTATTTTGTTGTAAAGCTTTTAGCACAGTACATAATGATCAACAATTGTGATTCCCTTTGCATTCTAAAATGAGGTCCTCATATAACAGGGACCCCTATGATCCTGTAGTCTCAGCCGGTATTCCATGGGCCTCTCAGTTTAGCTGTGCTTGCTGGGTTGAGGTTCACTCTTACATAAACCTACCTGCCCCTTTCTCTTCTTTTTCTACTGCATGTCTATGGCTTGTTACTAGGTCTATTCCTCACCTTCCCTCCCTTGTCCTGCTTCCCATTTGTCTCCCTTCCCTGCCCCAGAAAAAGACTTATCTTTCTTTTAGAAATTCATGCTAAATTGCAGTATATGTGTGTATGCCTGGGGTGGGCTTCAGTGGCTCTCCCATTTCTTCTGCCTACAGGTTTCTAGGTTGGTTGGTTTGTTTGATTTTTAAAGCTCAAGAAGTGTTCACAAGGTGATCACACCTATGTATCCAATACCCAGATAAAGAAGAACATTACCAGAACCACAGGATCCCCTCTAGGCACTTTCAGTCGCTATCTGCTCTCCAACGGTTACACTAATCTGACTTCTGATACTTCACATTCATTTTACCTCTTCTTCTTAACCTTATATAAATATATCATACACCACATATTCTTTTGTGTGTGTCTTCTTTTTTCAACATTTTGTTTGTAAAATTCATCCAAGTTGTATGTAGTTAGTTGTTTGTTCATTCTACTTGATGTATATGGTTGCATTGTGTGAATTTACCACATTTGTTTATACATTCTTTAGAATGATGGGGATTTGGGTTCTTTCCATTTTTTGACTATTACAAAGAATGCTGCTGTGAACAATCGTATACATCTCTTTTGCTGAGTATCTGGACATATTTCTGTTGGGTTGTACTTGGGAGTGGAATGGATGGGCCAGAGGGTATGTATATGTCCATCTTTAGTAGATTATACCAACACAGTCTTCCTAGGTAATTGTAATAATTTACACTCCTACTTGCTTCATAGTTTCAAAAGAGCCTACTCTCTGTCCACAAGGTGGAGTAAGTTAACTCTCTGTTGAAATTTTCTCATCTCCTCTCTTCAAAATTAACTGTCAATTTTTAGATAATGCTAAAATGTTTCTATCAATTTGGGATCAAACTTTGAGCAATTATAAAATATCAATATATTGGGTTGGCCCAAAATTCATTTGTTTTTTTCCGTAAGATGGCTGTGGTAGCACTTAGTTGTCTTTAACTTCATTCGAAACAGTTTTGTTAGACTGTATTGTGACAGCTGTCATTATCAGCATGCATTTAAAAAAAGCATCAAAATTGGTGAATTTTTTTGTAGCCATTTTAATATTGAAAATGGAAGAAAAACAACATTTTCGGCATATTATGCTTTATTATTTCAGCAAGGTAAAAACGCAACCGAAACACAAAAAAAGATTTGTGCAGTGTATGGAGAAGGTGCTGTGACTGATGGAACGTGTCAAAAGTGGTTTGCGAAGTTTCGTGCTGGAGATTTCTGGATGGTGCTCCACCATTGGGTAGACCAGTTGAAGTTGTTAGTGATCAAATCGAGACGTTAATTGAGAACAATCAACGTTATACCACGTGGGAGATAGCTGGCATAGTCAAAATATCCAAGTCAAGCATTGAAAATCATTTGCACCAGCTTGGTTATGTTAATCGCTTTGATGTTTGGGTTCCACATAAATTAAGTGAAAAAAAACCTTCTTGACCGTATCTCTGCATGCGATTCTCTACTTAAATGTAATGAAAACATTCGGTTTTTAAAACAAATTGTGATGGGCGATGAAAAGTGAATACTGTACAATAACGTGGAACGGCAGAGATCGTGGGGCAAGCGAAATGAACCACCACCAACCACACCAAACGCCGGTCTTCATCCAAAGAAGATGGTGTATCATGTATATGGTGGGATTGGAAAGGAGTCCTCTATTATGAGCTCCTTCCAGAAAACCAAACGATTAATTCCAATAATAATAAGTACTGCTCCCAATTAGACCAACTGAAAGCAGCACTCGACAAAAAGCGTCTGGAATTAGTCAACAGAAAACACATAATCTTCCGTCAGGATAATGCAAGACTGCATGTGAAAATGAAAAGTGTGTCTTTTATTTTTATGTAAAAACCAAAGGAACTTTTTGCCCAACCCAATAAAAAAATTAAGTACAGGTAATCTGTTTTTCTGTATAATATTCAAGGAACTGATTTAACATTTGATTTTTCAGCCGACTGAGTAGTAAGTTAACTGACCAGATTCTGTACTGGTTTTGGCTGCCATATTGGGATTAACTGAAGGCAATAGATAGAAAAGAGTTATAACAATTTAATAGTTTTTTTCTTAAACACCATTGTCTTATTAACTTTTAAGCAAGGGTTCCTGAGCTTTCTTGGAACAGCTCACAGGATGAATAGCTGACCTTTATGAAGCACTTACTGTGCAAAACAGCTCTCATTTCCTCCCATGGTAACCTTCCTAGGTAGGTGTTGTCATCACTCTTTGTTTTTAAAATGAGGAAATTAAGACTCAGACAGGCTAAGCTACCTGTTCCCCAGCGCTGTGTTGAGCCTCTTGGACTCCATTCTCACCCATCACACCATCCTGCCCCCAGCCCTGCCACATGGCCAACATGGCTACCAGAGTGACATTTCTAAAACTCAAAGCTGAGCATGGCACTCCCCTGCATAGCAGTGTTTGACTTGCTATTAAATTAACTTTTAAGCAACTTTAGAGACCTGCTTATCTTAAAGGAGACAATTTAATCTTCATCGTTGAAGTTCTATGTGAGATTATATTGAATCATCATAGATAAGGCCTTTTGTTATTGTTATTTTCCATGGAAAAAACATCTGGAATATAAAGTTATATTCATCTATATGTATTCTTGTTTCAGAATGTCTAGTGTTTATTGATGTTGTAGGTATTTTGAAATCAACATGAGTTGATTTTGTTATCAGTTCATGCTGCATCATAGAGTCTAGAAAGGATTGAGTTATTATGATGAACACGTAATAATGTCAGTGTTTGATGTCACACACTTGTGCATAATGACATCAGCACAGCTGGAGCTTGATAAATGGACTTCCCTGATATTTTCTCTACAGAAAATGTTCAGTAATTTCAATCAGAAATGAAATTTTCTTTACAGAAACGTTCAGAAATTGTTCAGTAGTTTACTGCACTGGTATTGGCTAATAGGAATGCAAGAAACATAACTATCACTGGTTACTACTGTTTCCATTTTGCAACAAACCACATCATAAGTTGTTCATTCATCACTGGGTATATATTATGTTAAATGAAAAAGAATTACATATTCTGAATATTTTTCTCCCACACTTCAAAATGTCCTTTTCAGATATTGTCTAACTGCCAGCTAATTTACAGCTCTGAAACCTTGTTGTTGTAGCATTTCAGAATAGAGTATTCAATAATTTAAAGTGAAATGAATCACTGTGTGATGAAGAACTGCTGTTAAATCTTTTGTGATGTAAGTGTTTCTTTGCTACAGTCATATATGTAATTGTACATTTCAATGAGCTGCCCTCTGAACATTAGAGGACATGTTCATGAGCTGAAATTCCAAAAACAAATCTAGCGATTTGACAGCCCTGCTCAAAAGACAGCAGCTCAGCATTTTAGAGGTGTCCATGTATTAGATGACAGAGTTGGGATGAGCCTGGGAACATCCTCTGTTCTCTGACCTTCTGCCTACTCCTCTGTGTCGGGCTTCCATTGTCCTATGGTCCTGACAGGGAGGCACCCACTCACCAACCAGTCTCTCACTTCAGCGATCTCAGTGGCAGGGGGTGGGGGCAACAGTCACGAATCCCAGCACAAGAATGCCAGAAGTAGCTCACTGTAGTGGCTAAACCCTTGTTCTTGTTCTCATGGTGATTTTTTTAAGGGAAAATAATTTCCAGGCTCTGCAGAATGGATTTAACATACTATTTTGACGCTCTCACAGCTGATTTCAACAAAAATTCTTAGTGCCTAAATGTTAAAAATGGAATAAATATTTTCATAAATTCTTTGAAAGTAACAATAAGCAGATCCAAATATATTGACTATTTTTCCTATTTGGCTTCTTCTGACTAGACTAGTGCTTTTAGTATTACTGCACTTCATTTTTATGGATAATCGAGAATGTGCATGAAACCTTAATTTCCAGCACAGAAGGATAATTGCTCAGTGATCATTTACTTTCTTTAAAACATAACTGAATATAAACTAAGACAGAAACTAAGGAAAAGAGCTATTTTTAAACATGCCATTGAAATGGTATATGAAATCAAATGGCATATGAAAACTGTACTCACCTTGGTGTTTTTTTCTGACCTACACCTGTAACTTTAAGTGGACCTAGGATCTGGTTCACCTATTTAGTCATGGAACCATAGGAAGCAACTTGCTGATCACTAGTAGTCTGAATCCTTACTTGAGAAGTTGGGAAAGAGAGCCAATCCTGTTAAGTGATTAGCTCAATAACAGAGGTAGCTCCAGTATCCACGCCACTTACATGAATTCACTGCTCTTTCCACTTGGCTATGGTTTACTGTTGTTTTTGGTTTCAGCAGCAACATGTTTTAGATTAAAGAGATTTTACAGTACAGTTAAAAGCATAGAAAACATGAATTTAGTAGAAAAGACACTGATCTTTAATAGTGGTGGCTCTGCTGGTCTCGAGATAATCTTTCTATGGTATCGGGTCATAATCATTTTTTAAAAATTTGACTGTCATTAAGTCGTATCATAGCTCTTGTACAAATATATGCAAAAACAACTGAATTATAGTGTGTGAATAAACATTCCCTGACCCCCAAGCTGATTTTCTTACCACTCTTTCTATGAGCAAGCAGAGGACCATTTAAAGTAAGAAAAGTGGAGGGAAATAGAGAAGTATAAAGGGCAATTTGAACAGTAAATGCACTGTGGTATCCGTGGGACCCTTCTCCAACTTTATGTGATAGCGTACAGTATAGAAAAGGTTCTTTCAGCAAGTGTTTAGGAAAATATGTTCCAAAAGATCTGTATAACATTAGTGTAACCAAGTGTTCCTCTCTGTGGCTTCCTGTTTTGGAATTACATGCCTTCAGGGTACTCAGAATAACTCTGTTTAGAAACACAAGAAGAATTTAACCTCTTATGTTCCAAATCAGTTTAAGAAAACTATAGGTTAATTAGAAAACAAAAATATCTCATCCTACTTTGTTTCTCAATAGTTTCAGCTAAACTTAAAAAAATTTTATACATAAAGTAGGTGGTATAGTTAGAAATCAAAGTTACAAGCAGGAGTTCTTACAGGAATTATTATCACCAAAATTGTAAGATCAGTTTTGTTTCCTTATAAACAATTTTCATAGACTAAACCTTTTTGCAGATAGGATTATTTCCAAATGAACTCAGTGAAAAATTTCTACTCTTGTTATTTGAAGGAGGTTCATACAGGGAACAGATAAGCTGAATCTGTGTTTACTTCTTTGTGGTGTTATTGTTCAGCATTCTTAAGTTGCTGCTGCAAAGCCAGCAGAGGGAGCACCAAACAATATTTTTGTTTAGCTTAAAGCTTAATAATGTATTTTTAAATTCTTTTCTCCATTTTCATTTAAAAATATATCTACAACTAATCATTTATTGATTATACATTTTTTACTAAATAGATTTAACTTTCTCTGTGTTTCTAATTCTTGTTTGAAATTAAAAGACTTAAAGGGTACTATTTATGCAATTCAATTCTGCGTATGTCCATTAAATGTCTAATGTATATAAGATAAGTAATGGAGAGTCAAAGGTGAATACTCCACAGTCTCTGTCCTTTAGGTATTTATAGTCTAGTTGGATAGAGAATTATAAAGATCCTTCTATTTACAAGGTAGAATATGGGCCACTTACCTTGATAAAGAATCATTGGAGGTATTCTTGAGAGGGTGATATTTGAATTGGACCTTGAAGGAGAGGTTTCCTAAAATGAAAATTCTAGATTGGAGAGAACAGCATAAATGCAGGGTGTATTTGGGAAAAGGAAACTATAAGGGTGTGGCTTGACAGAACATGGGTGATAGAGGGGATGTACTGGGAAATGAAATCAGAAAGCTAAGGTAGAGTCAGATACAGAGCACCTTGAAATCCATGCTTAGGAGTTTTGGTTTATTCTTTTGGCAAAGGAGAGTAAATTGCAGACCATTAAGAGGAAACAAATTATGTTTTTCACTCTGGGTAAAAGGTTGCCTAGAGAACTGAGAGATTAAAACTGGACTTTTCTGTACTAGTTCATGGGGGGAATATTCTATAATAATAATAATAATAATAATATCTTTATTTTGTATTTGTATGTATACATATCACACATGTGTATATGTAGACACCGATATATATGTGTTTGTGTATATATTTTCACACACATACAATTTATACAACAATACTGTTCCTAAATCATATATGTAAATATATATCCCTCAGAAGTATCCTGTGATTTAAAGATTTGTACTAAAAATGTAACGTGTACATTTAGGTAATGTGTACCAGGTCTCATAGAAGATTCAGAGCAAAGCTGGTACCCAAAAGAACGCCCAGGTTTTCAGTCTCTGTGACCAGGAAATTGAACAAGTTACCATTACTCCCATTGGAGATGTAAGGGATGACAGAGGCTGGAGTGGAGTTGGAGGGCAGGGATTATTCAACACTGGTGTATCAGACTGGAGATGCTGGAGGGCATCC
The DNA here is from genome assembly GCF_028021215.1 of Eschrichtius robustus. Taxonomy (NCBI): domain Eukaryota; kingdom Metazoa; phylum Chordata; class Mammalia; order Artiodactyla; family Eschrichtiidae; genus Eschrichtius; species Eschrichtius robustus. The sequence continues at coordinate 64,886,221 of NC_090825.1, forward strand.
ATCTTTGTAGAGATGTCTAGCACATACTTCCAGTTTTAGGTTTGGAGCTCAGAAGAGAAGCCAGAGCTAGAGTTTGGGAGTGGATGAGATTATTCAGGGCAATTAGACGGAGAAGAGGAGTGAAGTGAGAACCAAACCTTGGGGGATGCCTACATGTAGGAGGGTAAGGAAAGGAAGAAGTGTGGGAAGAAGCCTGCACAGACACTGATAGAGCTGAGTAGTCAGGAAAATGCCCCATTTGTCACTCAACAATATGTGCTTCACTGCTGTGTGCAAAGCACTGAAGCCTCTGTCCAGAGTGTAAAGGAGGGGGCCTGAGCAGAGTCAGCTGCTGCAAGGGACAGTTTAGGATGGGGACTGATGGGAGGGTCATCGGGTTTGTTTATTCAGGAGATCAGACTTCCTAAATAGTTCCTTTAGTTGTGTACTAAAATACAAAGTAGACTTCCACCTCACAGCTCTGTTTATGCAAAGTTAAAAGATCCAGAGGACCGCCCCTTGGCTCAAAATTTGTGAACTGTAACTTTGATATCCAGGTGTGTTGTTTGTGGGTCAAACTCACTTGTATAGCTTTCAAAAGATGTACAATGCCCTTGTAGCCTTGATTACTTATCTTTATTTTATGACTACTTTGTACTTGATTTTTTATAACAGAGAAAAAAATCACCATTATCTTTGCATAAGTTCATTGTAAAAAATTAAAATACAGAGAAGAAATTTTAAAAATCACCCCTTAAATAACCACCATAATACATTAGATAACCAGAAATAGAACTTCCTTCCCTTTCTACTTCCTCCTCCCTCCCTTCTTTCTTTTTTTCCTATTGCTTTGTTGATTATAGTATGCCTTTTATTTTAAATAAAGAGGATTAAATTTACTTTTACTTAAATTTATAAAAAGGAAAAGAAACTAAAGGTACCTAAGAGAATTGTAGAGCTTCCAAATAAGTACTTCGTGACTACGAGGCGTAGTATATATTTTGGAAGATCTGTCTACAGTTAAGAAATGAGATTATGACAAACATAACGAGGTTAGTTGCTGTTTTATGATACACGTTTCTGCTGAGACCATATAGATTGATTGTTTTTGAAAGATTCACATGTATGCTCTACCTTCCTGTCCCCTCCCAATTTGTGTTTGTTACATTAGTTGCACTTGTTTAAGCTTTATGACATTTACATCATTTTGTAATTAAGGCCTATACTTGTTTAAATCTAGTTCTATATTTAACTGGAGATCAGTACTCACCATGATTTTTTTTTTACCCTGGCGTTTCCATCCTTGAATTTTAATTTTGATTCATATTTTAGTTGTCTAGTTTCCATCAATAAGTGGAATTATTTAGGAAGGGCTATAGACAGCTCTTTCCTGTTGAGAACATATTTTGTTGTATTTATCCTATGCAGACATCTTGGTTAGGCAGACTGCTCTGGGGACATGGTTTCTTTCCTTCAGAACTATACAAACACTGGTCAGTTGTCCTCTGCTGTTGAAAATTGCTGTGGAAAAATCCAGTGCTGGCTTCATTGTTCTCAGATTTGTGCGTGATTTCCTTTTTTTCTTTTCTTCTCTCTTCCTTTTCTTTCCTTTAAATTTTTTTCTTTTGGTATCCTCTGTTCAACTTTAATGTTATAATAAGCATGTGGAAAATGAATTAAATTGAACCTTTATTTCACAATATGCCCCAGAATAAAATCCCAGATGGGCTGAATAATTCATTTTTTTAATAAGACCCATACAACTAGTAGATGAAAACACTGGTGGCCCTCTACTCTCTCTAAGAATCTTCAAGATAGAAAACATGAAGAAATGATCTATAGGTTTTTCTGCATCAGAAAGAAAAAAAAAAAAACCTCAGAAAACAAAAACCAACAATAAATACGAATAATGTTAAAGGAAAAATTGCAACAGGTAAAACATTCACAGTAAATGATGGATGATAGATGTTTGTTGTGTATGTGTTTTATATATGATAAAACCACTGCTGCAAAAGAAAAGTGGGTAAAAGGCACATAGAGACATTTCACAAGTGGAAAAATTCAAGAGACTAGAAGACTTCTAATCATTTAGTGTAGGCATAAAGGTGAACTTTTAAGAAAGCACAAAGGAATTCCCCTATTTTGAATACAGATACTCTCATATGTAGTTACCTATGTTGGATTAAATAAACTTAAATATCCCTTCAAGCTGTGAAATTCCATGTTTCTGACATGTGTATATCAGATCCTTGCTATTAGTTTTTCTCCTTGATAAGTTCAGGAACGATGTCTTATGCATCTTTCTGCTCTTCGTTGGTGCGTAGCTCAAACCGTATTGTGTACTTTGCATGTACTGGTCCTGAAATAAATATTTAAATATTGAATAACACTTGTAATGAATTTTTAAAAATTAATGTTTGTTAACTTATTTTATAAAATATGAGGGGGTTTAGACTCTTTTGTATAGATACTTTAAAATTTATGGTGATTAGTCTTATGCTTAGAATTTTGATAAATGCATTTTGTAACTTGAATAGAAAGATTTATTGTTTTATCGGGTAATTGTATACCTAAATCTCATTTTGCAGAATTCAACTGTTCTTAATTTCAGTGAATGATCGTATACAGAATTGTATTTTTAGACCCTGATTCCTGTGAGCTGCAAAGAATTTTGTTTGCTATGTACATGGTTTATTGGACATTAATGCTAAAATTATTTAAAAACCTTTGAAAATGATTTTAATGTGAAATTGTGACATAAAATGCACATTGCATATATGATTAAAGGTTAGTGATAATTGATCATTCTTGTTATATTGATTTAAATAGGGAAACTGAAGTTTTTCGCAAATAAAGGGGTATATTCAAAGTGATAGAATGATTTTATAGGCTATTTAACAGCAAACTTTCTTTGGAGAACCATATTGTGGTTAGTGATATTAAAATTGGTATCAGCCTTGGGATATCAAATATATTTATTTTTAACTTTTATGTAGATACAGTTATTTAAATGTACATTTCAAGTACATTTCAAGTGTCTTTCAAAGTAATTTTGAATGAATTCCATTTGAGAAGTGAGGAGCTAGGTTTGTTAGTTATTAAGCCAAATATAGTAATATAGCTTATTTTATTGATCTGTGATTTTTAAAATTAAGAGTGAGAAAAGTCACAGATGTAGTTTGTTGACATATTGCAATCCATATGTGTGCTTTTCTGATAAGGAAGGTATAGCATATACCATCTCTCCAGAATATTTAGCACCAGATTTATGATTTTTCTGATTTGGTTTGTAGCTTGCCAAAGAGCATGTGAGTGCATATTTGATCAGAAGCATATTTTGCCTTGAATCAGATGAAGAATACTTAATGAGTCAATGCCAAGAAGCAATGCAGAGATGATGCAGACAAGCAGACTAAAAAGGCTTTAAAATGCCTTAATGTGAAATATAATAGAGATAAAGTAATGTTACATAAAAAGTCCAGTTTTTCAGTTTTTCATGCCCATCTCCTTAATAAAATTCTTCACCATAACTATTAGGAGTGATATTTTATATTTATGTGATGCATTTTGCATTTCCAGTGGGGTGAAGACTTATTTCAAGTGTATTGTACTCATTCTCTCTTGAGGGCTGAGAAAGACAGGAAATGTACCTTTAGGTACCAGTAGCTCTGCTCTCTCTAGCAAGCCTCCCTCTAAGAGTGAGCGCTAGAGATTACCAATTTAAATTAATTTTTTTCTTTTGCTCGTTTGATAGGAAAAAAATTATCTTTGTGTCGATTTGTATTTCTTGCCTTATCGGTGAAGTTAGAAAATTTGCCTGTTTATTCTGCCACTTGTATTTCTTCCTTTATAAATTGCTTATCCTTGTTCTTTGTCCATTTGTCTATTAAGGTACTCACTTCTTACTGGTTATGAAATTCTTTATTTGTTAAGGAATAAACAAATACACTTTGTTGTGTATGTTACAAATATTTTACCTAGTATTTTTGTATTTTAACTTTGTTTGCAGTGGTTTTTTGGCATATATAATTTAAAAAATGATTATAGCTAAATCTAGTAATCATTTAGTCTATGCTTTCTTTCTTTGTTAAGATTTGAAAGACCTATACAACCCTAAATTATATAAAATTTTCTTTCTTTTGAAACTGTGATGTAAGAGGGAGTAATCAGACAAAGCCTTCATATTGCTTAGTTTAAATAAGTTATAAGGAATTACCTTTGTTGGACTGTGTGATTTTTTATTTATAATGACTCATTTACAGATATCCCATAGATATGATTGGTTGTTTTACCTCAGGTTGTGGAGGGCCCTCTGTGTTCTTAGTTGCTACCGTAACACTTCTCCACTGCGGAAGAAGTGGAGAAAGGAGAGTGAGGGATTAGACCTTTCCAATGACACTCTCTTCTCTTCTTCTCTACTTGAAGAGCACTTTTACGTACAGAAATTATAGAAATGCATAATTATTTGATTTCCAGGCTAGTCCACAATAGCAATAATAGTTTTTTTCCCACTGTTCATTGTATAAAATGTCAGCCATGTTTTGAGTTAATTGTGGTTTTAAGGGTAGCCTGGGAACCTGAACAAAAAATGGTTTCAAGTTCAAAACAGGTTACAAATAAACTTTGGAAGCATAGCCCATTTGTAGCTTGTGGTCTGCCGGTCAGTCTTCTTGAGGAGCCATATCTAAGGACCCTGGACCAGGAATGGTCAGTTGATCTTGGATGACTCTAACGAGTCCTCAGTGATTCCGCACAGTAGATTTACAGTAAGACTTGTTTTGTAAGTTCTGTGAGGTGAGAGGCAGTCTGACTGGTGCATAGGTATGTCTTCTGTTTAGGATCTAGAGCAGAAATACCCAGTAGAATTTCCTGCAGTGATGTAAAATGTATACCATATTACTGTTCACTTCCTGATCAGAGAAATGTTCTGTATCTTTGCCATCCAATATGGTAGCCACTAGCCACATGTGGCTCTTGAGCACTTGAAATGTGGCTAGTGTGACTGAGAAACTGAATTGTTGGTTACTTAATTTTAATTAATTTAAATTTCAGTTTAAATAGCCACATGTGGCTAGTGGCTCGTGGCTCTTATATTGAAAAGCATAGATCTAGAGGTTTATATTGAGTGGAGTGCAGTCCTGAGTTTCACTAAATCACAGAATTGACAAGTCAATTTAATGCCTATTAGAGGCTTTCTCCCTTATTATCTGATAAAAAATGTCGTGGAATGTGTAGCTCTTACTTGGATCCTGTTTAGAAGAAACCAACTATGAAAAGTTTAAAAGACAGTTTTGAGACAATCTGGGAAATTTGAACCTGGATCAGGCATTAGGTGGTTTTATGGAATTAGTGTTAACTTTGTTAGGTGTGATAATAGCAATGGGCTTGTATTATTAAAACACAACAGTGAAGTTTTCAGATGAAATAATATGATACCTAGGGTTTGCTTTAGAGAAAAAAGTATTTGCCGGGGAGTGGCTGAGACAAGATTGGCCAGTGTTCACAGATCTTTAGCTAGCTGAACGGCATATGATGTTCACTATACTGTTTTTATGCTTTTATATGTGGTGGAATGTTTTCATAATAAACAGTATTGAATTGGGAGAGCTCCTTGTTTGTCATAAAGTTCAGCCGGTTTTCCAAGTTCATTTACTCAGTCATTAAATGGCAGAGTTAGGATTCAGATCTGTCATTTGGCTCTAAGTTCTGTTCATTTTCTATGACATTGCACTGTATCATATTTTGGACACATGGTTCTTCATCCCACCTGCTCCATGACCCTTGATGAGTTGTCTTGCACATTTCCCTCTCATGTGGATACGGCTAAATTTGGTAGCAGAGCTGGCCACATAGGTCAGCAGAGGGTAGAGTTTTCCATAGCAAGTTGGATCAGGTTGGAATATTACAGAATCCAGATTTGAGGGCTGAATATAAAAAGTAGCTTGGGAGCGAAACCAGAGGAGCAGTCCAGTAGCAGATTTGAGAGGATAGGAAGAAGCAAGGTCCAAAGAGATCTGGAATGGATAAGATGGGACCAGGTCAAAAGGCTGAGAGCATAATTTATGTAGAAAGTAAGGATGATGACTGTTAATTCTTACTGGGAGACAGCTGCATAACCTGCAAGGGCAGGTTAACTGACTTGGCATATAGCCATATTGACATTATTTATTATGAAATGTATATACCACTATACCTGATAATCTCTATTTATTTAATCTAAAATAATTGTAATAGTATAGAATTTTTATCTGGAAGGTGCTGTTGAGGTCATTTAATTCAACCCATTTATTTCTAAGTGTTACCAAATTCATATTGCATTTCCAACGGGTAGTTGACGTTGAGTTATGTACCATAAAGATTACAAAATTACAGTTATGTATGCTCTCAAGATTTTGAGTTGAGTAGATAATAGTTATGATTATTCAAGTAATGCAAATATTTGGTTAAATTGATTATTGATTAAAGTAGAGAAGAATAATTTTATTTATAAAATAAAATTTATTTTATTAATACAACTTATGAATTGTATTTACACTTATGTTTCTAGTCTCAGGGCTATTGTTGAGCAAGAATTTCTCACATCAATAAATGAACAGCCACATAGTGTACATTTTAACATTATTGCAAGTGTCCTTTTTTTATATTTCATACCAGGAATGGGGACGGGGGGAGTTCAACAAACAAACCATTAATGCAGGAATAAATTAGTGAGTGGAATGTTTGTTATACAGTTGCCTCACTAGGACATGACTATTTAAAAGCAAAGTAAAACAAGACATTATTGAATAGCATTGTATTGGCATTGTGATAATTTTCTAATTGTATTTATTTGCACCTTTTATGGACTAGTTGAATATTTCTTTTTGAGTTCCATTTCAGAATTATTTAGTTAAAGCCAAGAAAAAATTGTTTCTCCTCCTGTACCCAAACTATTCTATAGTCAAAAGCAATAAGCTCACAAAATCAATTTCTAAGTTTAATGGCAGATATTTGAATTTATTAGGTACTATTAAGTTAGGACTACTATACTCATTTGTTTATTCATTGATTATTTCTTTATATTTATTCATTAATTTTTTTTTTGGCCACACTGCGCAGCTTATGGGATTTTAGTTCCCGCCCAGGGATTGAACCCGGGCCATCAGCAGTGAGAGCGTGGAGTCCTAACCACTGGACCACCAGGGAATTCCCTTTATTCATTAATTTAACAAACTTAATATGTGTTCCCATTGAGGATGAAAGTATAAATAAGACATAGCCCCTACCCTCATGCTGCTCACATTTGAGCTGAATAAACAGTAAGTAATTGTGATTGAGTATGCCGATTGTTATAGTGGTGGTAAATGCAAAGGGCCATGGGAATATTATGGAGAAAAGGATTAGCTAGGAGATGGAATGGGGTTGAGGTACAGACATTTTTCATGGTAAAGAACCTTGAAGAATAAATTGAGGTTGATTATATTTCTTGTTACATTAATAATGGCAACTGTGAGAATCAGGTTTTTAAAGATCAGTAGGTGTCATCTCTCCTTAGCTCTGAAGGTACTTCTGCTTCCATTTTTCCCTACTGTCTGCTTCAGATGCTTTTTTGTACTGCAGCCTTTGATCTCTGTCCTATCTGGTTTTATTCTTTGGATCCTGGTTGACATCTGGTCCATTTTAGATTACTGACCTGGCTTTCAGCTATCTACTCTTAGTCTGATCTGGCACTCTCAAAGTACTCTGCTTCTGGTAACTGCCCCTCTCCTTGACCTACTGCAGCTTCAGGCGAGAGGAGCTTTGTTCACATGATCTGGCCAGGCATTCAGAATCCTACTCCAGCCAAGGACTCCAGTGTCTTCCAGCCAATTTTATTTTTCTGAGATGGCGTATTAGAAAAGAAAGGTCAGAGAAAATGCAGGTGTGATGTGGCTCAAGACCAGGGTGCAAGAGGATTGAGAGGGATGTTTGGAAAGGCAAGTGAAGGTTGGACTGTAAGAACCATAAAAAACTTGGATTTGGCGCTTTATTTTTCATGCCAAATGGGACCCATAAATGGTTTTCAGGAGGACTGTGACACCATCACATCTATACTTTGGAAAGATAATGGTGTCATGACTGGACCATAAAGAGGAGAGATTGCAGTCAGGGAGACCAGTTAAAGGAAAGAGATGATGAAGCCCTGAATTGAGCAAGACAGTAGTGATAGAGAAGAAGAAATCAATCAGAAAAATGTCAGAGATGGGACTAGTAAGATTTGGAAACTAACTGGAAATTGAGCAGGGAAGGAAAGAAAAATATTCAAGATATTTTCCAAATTTTCTGGTATGTGTGATTAGATGGGTTATTTTTTCCTTTGTCATTATAATTGTAATTAATGTAAAAAATTAATTACATTTGTAGCTATTTGTTTAATGCCTGTCTTTTCCATTGGACTGAACTCCATGAGGGCAGGGACTTTGTCTTTCTTGCTTATATCCATATTCCCTAGTACTAGACACAGTGTCTGGCTATACTGATACACTCAATAGTTATTGACCAACTGACTAGTTTACTTGTTCAATACAATTTATTGACTACCAGGCACTGTTAAAGATGAATTTTAATACCTTTAACTAGAACATGGAATACATGAGGGTGAGGAAGATTAGTGAAAACATAAAGGATTATATTTTGGACACATTGAATTGAGATGCCATGAACATCTAGTTGGAGATTGAATCTATCTAAACTTCAAAAGAGCGATCTTGGTAGTAGGCAATTCAGATTTGGGATGAAAGTGAAACCTGAAGCCATGGAATATTTGAGATTAATAGAGTAAGAAAAGTGAGGCATAATAATGGCTGAAGACAGAATTCCGGGGAATACAAATATTTAAGAGATAAGTAGAGAAAGAAGAGTTAATTAGGGCAACTGAGAAGGGTGTCCAGAGTTTTAGGAGAAAAATCAGGGGACAGTGTTGTCACCAAAGGGAAATGAGGAAAATCTTTCAAGGAGGAGTATGTCTTGGGACATAGTATTTGTGAAATTTGAATCCCTAGAAGAGTTCTTGGAAGTCAGGGCTTCCTGAACTATTCTCTCTCTCTCTCTCTTTTTTTCTGTGCCTCAGAATTTATGTCTTAACTCTTTAATTTATGGTCAAATTACTTTAAACTGTGGATACTTTCTATTACCTTATAATTCCCTCTACATGAGTAGTGTTTAGGCAATAGAGCCTTAAGATTTTTGCCTATGAACTGCAAGAGGAAAAGACAAAAATTTAGAAATAAATTTTCTGCTTTTAAATGAAGTCTATGTCCTAAACTAATTTTCTCTTCAAATTTTTATGGTCCATTGCTCCTTTCATTCAAATAAATTTTACTTTTCAGTTGTGATAACACTTTTAAAGCAATTAAAGACAAATGAATCATTATAAATGATTCTTAATGCATAAGGTTATTATTGTAACATTCGTGAATACACTAACGTGTGAGGTAGACTGGGGAAGCTGTTATTCTTTGGTTTGTAAGGCTTTTTGAGTTACTGTGAGTTTTATTTTAAACAACAATGAAAATCACAATCTCCCTTTTATTCTCCTGATTTTCTTTGGAAAAACAAATTATTTTAGCAATAGCCTGGGTTCTTTACCATTCAATCAGTCAGAGAGAACTAAAAGACAGACAATATAAAAACTTTCTTTGGAAATTAGAAACACTTAAGAATTATTTGGCTGCAGGAATCCACTGCTTATGATATACAAGTGTATGTGCCCATAAAGATCTGTTTTGTATCTCTAAATTTATAAATTGTATGGGATGTTACTCATTTAGTATGACACATTTCCTTATAAATAGACCCCATCAATACTGTACTGTGCTTCCACTAGATGATCAGTAAATTTGGGTTGAAAGATTAATTGTTGACAAGATTTAGAAGCTACCTAATGTTTAAAAAATGCTTGACTATGGGTGGGGGGGAAGGGTAAGCTGGGACGAAGTGAGAGAGTGGCATGGACATACGTACACTACCAAATGTAAGGTAGCTAGTGGGAAGCAGCTGCATAGCACAGGGAGATCAGCTAGGTGCTTTGTGTCCACCTAGAGGGGTGGGATAGGGAGGGTGGGAGGGAGACGCAAGAGGGAGGAGATATGGGGATATATGTATATGTATAGCTGATTCACTTTGTCATACAGCAGAAACTAACACACCATTGTAAAGCAATTATACTCCAATAAAGATGTTAAAAAAAAAAAAGCTTAATATAAAAAAAAAAAAATGCTTGACTTCTTGAAATTATATATTGAGTTGGCCAAAAAGTTCTTTTGGGTTTTTCTGTACAATCTTACCAAAAACCCGGACCAACTTTTTGGCCAGCCCAATACAAAATCGAGAGCCTTCTGGTTCTCCAACAATTGTTGCACTTAGTAGAAACTATCCTGGCCATTGGTAGTCAGGTTGAATCCACTGATGTTTCTTGGCCAGGTGCCAGGAAAGTCTTCAATAACGCCATATCTGCCCAGGTGCCATTAGTCCAGCAGGAAGTTTCAGAGCCTGTGGGATATACATGGGGAAAAAGTCACAAAATAAATGGATGGAATATGTATTTAGGAGTAGTCAGGCAGGCAGGGAAAAACTGTAGAAAGAACATTTGCATTTTTGATTTAGGCAAATCTTACCCAAAGTAGGATGAAAGTAACTTAATTAAGGGGGATTATTCTAAACATTTTTTCCTTGGCTTCTTGATATAGAGATTGATTTTGGTAATGGATAAAAGAAGTGACACAAAAGAATCCCTGCATTTACTTTTTCTGTTTGTTTTGTTTTTATTCGCTTCATCCATTTCCTCTAACGAATCTCACTGTCTTTGTTGATACCATACTCTCTTTTCCAGGCAACATTTTAACCTCTCATGGCTGAGCAGAAAAGTAATTACTGGACCCCAAAGGAATGATTGTAATGCAGCCAAGATTTAAGCCAATAGGCAGTAAGGTGATTTAGAGGTCAAATGGCCTGGATCAGGCTGGAGAGTAGAAGTATTATCTACCCATTTAGGTTTAAAGGGTTCTAATATTTCTGGCAGGAAGATCTGTATTTATTACCCTGAATATATTTGAAATCTTAATAACTTGTGCTCATAAGCCTTCAAAGTATTCATTAAATGAGTGAAATGATAAAATTACATTCTGTAAGATGGGGTTCGGTAACCCTGGACCTAGGAGTAAAGGTTATACCATCCTAGAGCCTTTTTCCTTGAGAGGTCACATCACCATTTCTATAGTTAATTCTTCAGATTGGTGTAAAAAGAATTGTTAATTTGGGGGTATCATGGCCATAGATGGCTGAAGTCCTGTGATCTTGCTAGCAGGAGACACTGAGAAGGTGACATGGGACATAAATGCCCTCTTCAGGCATTTCCTAATTTGTGTGGGCCCTTTGCAAAGCTGTGAAATAGACTAAGTTTCTTTTGGAAGCTGGACATTTTTGCTTTATTTATGAAGACTGCTTTTTACAATCAGAAGTTGGAGGCAGTGCCTGTACAGCCTAGTCTAACCCTAAACTACTTGTTAAAACAAAAGGAAATGGTTAGATTAAAAATAGATTATCTACTTTTTGTTTTATTCCCCTGATATCTGTGGACCCTTTTTTAGTATATCCAGAAGATGAAATATTTTTGGCATGTTTGTAGAAAGTATATTATCAATAAAATATTACTCTTTAAATTTTGGGATACATTTTGGTAAGAACAGAATTTGAAGCCATCTACTGAGAATTACAATTAGAGTAGGATATAGGAATTAATAACCTGTAATTTAAATATTTTTGTTATTGAAGCCTATCATGCTTTAAAGGGTTTCTTTTTTTTTTTTTAAAGGGTTACTTAAACTGATATACCCAATTTGAACACAATCATTACTAATTAAGCTAATTAAGAAAATTGCTTCTGAGGGTTCAACTTTGGTGTGTCCTTTTCTTAAAGTATCTGTGGACAGTACAGAAAATGCCTGACACCCTCTTTTGCTCTCAAGTCATAATCCTAGTTTGGAAGGGGGCATAAAAGTGAAGAGATAATGCTAAATTATTATCTAAAAGTTATCAGTCACCATGTACCCAGAAAAGACTGAACAGATGAAAAACAGATTAAGCTAAGTTGGGCGAAATGCCCAGAGATGCCAACAAATGTAGCTTACTTTAGACAAAAAAAGAAAGGAAGAAAGGAAGGAAGGAAGGAAGGAAGGAAGGAAGGAAGAGAGAGAGAGAGAGAGAGAAGGAAGGAAGGGAGGGAGGGAGGGAGAGAGAGAGAGAGAGAGGGAGGGAGGGGGGGGGGAGAGAGAGAGAGAGGGAGGGAGGGAGGGAGGGAGAGAGAGAGAGAGAGAAAGAAAGAAAAGAAAGAAAGAAAGAAAGGAAAGAAAGAAAGAAGAAAGAAAGAAAAGAAAGAAAAGAAAGAAAGAAAGAAAGAAAGGAAGGAAGGAAGGAAGGAAGGAAGGAAGGAAGGAAGAAGAAAGAAAGAAAGAAAGAAAGAAAGAAAGAAAGAAAGAAAGAAAGAAAGAAAGAAAGAAAGAAAAGAAAAGAAGGAAGGGAAGAAAGAAAATAATAATGAATATATAAAAATTATGCTTAAGAGTCAGGAATTTCCTTTCTTTGATTAAGGTAGTTTCTTCTGTCTTAAGGATAATCTATTTTTATAACCCAAAATTCTAATTAAGGAGTGTAATTACACACACACACACACACACACACGAGTAAAGCTATTAAAAAAAAATAGCATGAAAGGTCCCAATTGCCTACCGGATAGCCTCATGTTATAGTCTCAGCTCCGAGGTGGTACTGGTTCTACCTTCTTGCCCTGTCACTTTAGCCTAATTTTAAAAACCTTAAATTGCCCTTAAATTTTACAAAATGCCGTGTTTCATCATTAAATATGTTACCTGAAGGATTTTTTATATGCATTTTATTGGATTGAGGAAGATTCCTCTCTTCCTAGTTTGGTGAGAGTTTTAATCATCAATGGGTGTTGAATTTTGCAAATGCTTTTTCTGCATCTATTGAAAAACTGTATGGTTTTTCTCCTTTATTCCGTCATTGTGATGAATTAAATTGATTTTTGAATGTTGAACTAACTTTGCATTCTTGTGATAAACCCCACTTGGTCATGTCTTAACATTTTATATATTGCTAGAATCAGTTTGCTCAAATTTTGTTAAGGACTTTTGTGTTTATGTTCATGAGGGATATTTTTTTATAGTTTTCTTGTATTTTCTTTTCTGGTTTTGTTATCAAGGTAATTCTGTCCTAATAAAATGAGTAGGCAAGTATTTATACTACTTCTCTTTTTGTAAAGATTTTGAGTAGAATTGGTACTATTTCTTCCTTAAATATTTTATGGAGTTTACCAGTGAAGCCGTCTGGGCCTGGAGTTTTTTGTGAGAAGGTTTTAAACTATAGCCAATTTCTTTAAAGGTAGAGAGCTACTTAGAGTATTTATTTATATGTTTTGTAGTGAGCTTCGATAACTTGTTCTTTCATGGAATTCATCTATTTCATGTGAATTGTAAACTTTTTGGTGTACAGTTCAGAACATTTTCTTGTTATACTTTTAATGTCTGTAGGATCTTTAGTGATAGTACCTTTTCATTTCTGGTTTTGATGATTTTTGTTCTTTTTTTCTTGATCAGTTTCACTAGGGCTGCGTGGATTTTATTGATCTTTTCAAAGAATCAGTTTTTTTGGTCTATATTTCCTCTGATTTGTCTATTTTCTCTTTTGTTGATTTTGCTCTTATCTTTGTTATTTCCTTACTTTTATTTGCTTTGGGTTTACTTTGCTCTTCTAAAGGTTGAAACTTAGGTCATTAATTCTGGACTTTTCTTCTTTTTTAATATAAGCCCCTAAAGCTATAGTTTTCCTTCTAAACACTGATTTGGCTGAATCACACAAATTTTACTTTGTTGTATTTTCATAAAGAATGAGGTATTTTAAAATAACCTTTGTGAGTTTTTAAATTTGACCCATGGATTATTTAGAAGTGTGTTGTTTAATTTCAGAATATTGAGAGTTTTCCTAGATATCTTATTGGCAGTGATTTCTGATTTAATCACATTGTGGTCAGAGATACTCTGTATGGTTTCAGTCCTTTTAAATTTATTGAGACTTGTATTGCCGAGCGTATAGCCTATCATGGTTAATGTACCATGTGTACTTAAAAAGAATCAATATTTTACAGTTTGGAGGGCATACTATTCTAAAAATACAAGTTAAATCATAAATCCTCTATGTCTTGACTAAAATTTAGTTTAGTTTTTCTATCAATTGCTGAGAAAGAGGTACTAAAGTCTCTTACTATGGTTGTGGATTTGTCTGTTTCTTTTAATTCTGTCAGTTTTAGGCTCTGTCATTAGGCACATATACACTTATGATTAAAAATGTATATATGCCTAATGACTTTGTTGAAAAATTGACTCTTATCGTTACAAAGTATCACTTTTTATCTTCAGTGATATTCTTTATCTTATAGTTTACTTTCTCTGGTACTAATATATGTACCATATATCTACTCTAGCCTACATGTTTATTGTTTACATGATTTATCTTTTTCTACCTAATTATTTTTCTCTTGTAGACAGAGACTGCTTTTTCTTTTAAAAATCCATTCTGATAATCTCCACCTTTTAATTGAAGTACTTAGTGCATTAACATGTAATGTAATAATTAATATGACTGATTTAAGTCTGACACTTCTTCTGTTATCCCACTTTTGGTTTTTGTTCTTCCATTTCCTCTTGCCTGCTTTCTTTTGGATGAATTTTTAGAATTTCATTTTAATTTCTCTATTAACTTTTGGGATAAACCTCTTTACACGATTTTATGACTTATTATGTATTACAGTATACATTCTTAACTTTCTGCAGTCTAATTAGAGTTAATGTTATGCCACTTCACAAAAAATGTAGAAGCCTTGCAGTTATATACATCCATTTACCACATCCCTCATTTTATATGCTATCCTATATGTTATATCTACATACATTATAAACCTCACATGATAGTGTTATAATTTTTTGCTTTAAGCTCTCACAGGTAGTTTTTAAATATAAGATAAAATTATACTCCTTAATATTTACCCAAATATTTACCATTTCCAGTGCTTTTTATTCATTCCTCAAAACCTGAATTCCCTATGGTATCATTTCTCTTTACCTTGAACAATTTCTTTGTCATTTCTGTAGTGTGGTCTGGTGACAATGAATAGCCTTAGTTTTCCTTTATCAGGAAATATCTTTATTTCACCTATATTCTTAAAGGATATGTTCACAAGATACAGGTTTCTTTAAAGATATTGTCTTATTGCCTACAGTGTTTCTGATGAGAAATACATAATAATTCTAATTGTTGTTTTCCTGTATGTAGTGTGTTGTTTTTCTCTTGCTACTTTTAATATTTTCTCTTTATTTTTGGTTTTCATCAGTTGATTATAATGTGCCTAGGTGTGGATTTATTTGCATTTATTAGATTGTGATTTTCTAAACTTCTTGAATCAGTAAATTTATTTCTTTCACCAAATTTGGGACATTTTCTGCCACTGTTTCTTCAAATCTCATTTTTCTACTCAATTCTCTCTCTCAACTATTCTTCTGGTAACCCAGTTTTATATATCTGATGGACAAGCCTCAGATTCTCTGTTCATGTTCTTTCAATTTTTTTCCTTTTTAAGATTGGCTGATTTCAATTTGTCTACTGTGTAGTTTAATAACTTTTTCCTCTGTTGTCTCTAGTTTGCTATTAACCTCATCCGTTGATTTTTTTAAAAAATTAATTAATTTATTTATTTATGGCTGTGTTGGGTCTTCGTTTCTGTGCGAGGGCTTTCTCTAGTTGTGGCAAGCGGGGGCCACTCTTCATCGCGGTGCACCGGCCTCTCACTATCGCGGCCTCTCTTGTTGCCGAGCACAGGCTCCAGACGCACAGGCTCAGTAATTGTGGCTCATGGGCCCAGTTGCTCTGTGGCATGTGGGATCTTCCCAGACCAGGGCTCGAACCCGTGTCCCCTGCATTGGCAGGCAGATTCTCAACCACTGCACCACCAGGGAAGCCCCCATTGAATTTTTAATCACAAATATTTTTATTTTTTTAGTTCTGATATTTCCATTTGGTGTTTTTTGTTTGTTTGGTTGGGGATTTTTTTGTTTTGTTTTTTGCATTTCCTCTTTCTCTCATGAAATATCCTGTCTTTTTAACTAGTATGAGCATATTTTTCTTTACATTACTGAGTATCTTATAATAGTTTCTTTAAAGTCCTTATTTAATATTGCTGACATCTGGTTCAACTTTTCTCAGCAGATTGAGTCACATATTCCCTGCTCATCCTATGTTGAATAATTCTTGAGTGTATCTTGGATATTTTAACTGTTATGTTTTAGAGGCTCTGGATTTAGTTACATTCTTCCAAAGAGTGTTGATATTTCCTTTTAGCATTCAATTAACTTGGATTCAAACTGCAAACTGTCATGCCTATAGTAGGCAGTGGCTGAGATCTCAGTTCAGTTTTTTACAACTTAGCTCCCAGCTGCTTTCAGTTTGTTCCACACATTCATGGCTCAGGAGTCAGCCAGAGACTTAGACTGAGTTTGAACATGGAATTTAAGGTTCTTTTTCTTTATCTCCCTCATTTCTGGGGCTTCCTCCATATTCTCCAGCAGCTGTGGTTGCTCCAGGCTTTTTCTCCCTGTTTCTCTACTCAGAGAGGTGATAGGACTTTTAGCTGATTTCCTTCCCCCCATTCCTTTGCCACCACCACTTCCACTGCAGCTGCTTCTAGAGAAGAACAGCAAAAAACAAGTCACTTGCTCCAGATGTTGACTCCCCTCCAAAATCTGTCTTCCTTAGTTGAGTCTCCAAAGCCTTCAAATAGGTTTTCCCCCCTGGAATGTATATCTGTTATTTAGAGGAGGATTGGTCTATTAGGCACTCTTCCGTACTTTACCACTTGGGCATCCTCTGCTCTATCACTAAGTCTGAGTCTCTTAGCATGTTCAGTTCCTCCTTCTCAACTGACTCATTCCATTTAACTTCCAGATAAACCCAATTTCAGATTTGCATATATATTTTTTTAAAGCTCTCACTTTCACGTTGATATCACCTCAAGCTACCTATATGTTAACTTTTTGTTTTTCTGTGTCATTTCTTAATAGGGTTGTCTATTTTTAATACTTATAGTTCCTCACCACAAGTTTATACCACTCTTTATAGTTTTGCATTTTCTCTTAGTATGCTTTTGATATTTCCCTCTTAAAAGACATCGGTGATAACTGAACCATCAATTCAAAATTTCTCCTCAGACTATCCTTCATGTTTCTGTAACATTCAAGGCTGTTGACCATGGTCAGCTGGAAGCTTTTCCTTCTGTGACTTACATGTCATTTTTCTTTTTTTTTTTTTATTTTTAGAAATAGCAGTATAGGCATGTTATTTATATATTTATTTTAAATTTTATTTATTTATTATATTTATTTTTTGGCTGCATTGGGTCTTCAATCCTGTGCATGAGCTTTCTCTTGTTGCATCGAGCGGGGGCTACTCTTCATTGCGGTGCGTGGGCTTCTCATTGTGGTGGTTTCTCTTGTTGCGCAACATGGGCTCTAGGCATGCTCAGTAGTTGTGGCTCGCGGGCTCTAGAGCGCAGGCTCAGTAGTTGTGGCACATGGGCTTAGTTGCTCTGTGGCATGTGGAATCTTCCCGGACCAGAGCTTGAACCCATGTTCCCTGCATTGGCAGGCAGATTCTTAACCACTGTGCCACCAGGGAAGCCCTCGTATCATTTTCAAATCTTTATTTTTCTTCTTTATCTGTGAAGTTCTCATTGCCAGCTCCCCTTGTCCTCTATCTCTGAAATATGGTATTCCTCAAGGTTTTTTCTTGGCCTTGTCTTATTTTTCAATTAGAAATCTCATCTACTACTACTGGAGTTGTTCCAGTCACTCCTTTTATGCTGATGACTCAAATCCAAAGTATATTCAAGCTTTAAAGTTATATACATGGGCAGAATTCTGGCTCTACATCTTACTAATTGTGACCTTAGGCAAGATGTGTAGCCAAGATCTTTAGGACCCACTTTGGGTAAAATACTAATACCTTATAGGGTTGCTTATCACATTAGCATACATAGTTTATAGTATACATATAACTTATGGTTAATGCTCAAATGTTGGTAACAATTATTAAAGCCATTTCTACAGTACCCGTCTCTCTTCAGATTTTTGCCCTACAAATTCAGTGGACTATAGAATCCAGATGTCTTAAATCAGCATCTCCAAAATAGTACCTAGTACTGATGTCCCTTTTACAGTTAATGACACTATCATCTTCTCAGTTATTCAGGCTCAAAACATTGGTATTGTCTAATGGATGGGCTTCATTTTGGCCCCTTCCATTCAACAGTAATTTGCTTAGATAAATAAATACTCTCTTAGACCATCTCTCTTATTTGTTCCCTCTTTCCCAATACTATTTCTAACTATTTTTTAAAAAACCTCTTATGATCTCTCTTGAGGATAATTCTATTTAGATAGGCTTCTAACTTATCTCACCAGGTCTTTTCTCTCTAATTTCCCATTCATCCTTCAGTTTGTTTCCAGATTATCCTTTTGAAGACAAAGCTCTAATCATATTACTCTACTACATGGATAATCACCATCGTCATCGTCTAACATTATTTTCTTATGTGCTAAGCAGTACCCTAAATGTTTTACATGAACTGTTTCATTTAGCCCTCCCAGCAGCTCCATAAACCAGATATTATCATTATCATCTCTGTTGAACAAATGAGGAAGCTGAACCTTAGAGAGCTTGATTAACTTGTGATGTCACCCAGCTAATAAACGGTGCAATCAAGTTCTAAGCCCAGGCAGAACAACTCCAAAGTCTGCCCTCTTAATTTGTTAGACTGCACTGCTTCACAACTACTTCCTTATGATCACCAGTGCCTATCAAATATAGTTTAAGTTTGACACTACCTAACACCATACACAAAACTAAACTCCAAATGGATTAAAGACTTAAAGGTAAGACCAGACACTATAAAACTCTTAGAGGAAACCATAGGAAAAACACTCTTTGACATAAACCATAGCAAGATCTTTTTTGACCCACCTCCTAGAGTAACAGAAATAAAAACAAAAATAAACAAATGGGACTTAATTAAACTTAAAAGCTTTTGCACAGCAAAGGAAACCATACACAAGACAAAAAGACAACCCTCAGAATGGGAGAAAATATTTGCAAATGAAACAACAGACAAAGGATTAATCTCCAAAATATACAAACAGCTCATGGAGCTCAGTATCAAAAAAACAAATAATCCAGTTAAAAACTGGGCAGAAGACCTAAATAGACATTTCACCAAGGAAGACATACAGATGGCCAAGAGGCACATGAAAAGATGCTCAACATCACTAATTATTAGAGAAATGCAAATCAAAATTATAATGAGGTATCACCTCACACCAGTCAGAATGGCCATTATCAAAAAATCTAGAAACAATAAATTGTGTAAAGGGTGTGGTGAAAAGGGAACCCTCCCGCACTGTTGGTGGGAATGTAAATTGATACAACCACTATGGAAAACAGTATGGAGGTTCCTTAAAAAACTAAAAATAGAACTACCATATGACCCAGCAATCCCACTACTGGGCATATACCCTGAGAAAACCATAATTCAAAAAGAGACATGTACCACAATGTTCATTGCAGCACTATTTACAATAGCCAGGACATGGAAGCAACCTAAATGTCCATCAACAGATGAATGGATAAAGAAGATGTGGCACATATAGACAATGGAATATTACTCAGCCATAAAAAGAAACGAAATTGAGTTATTTGTAGTGAGGTGGATGGACCTAGAGTCTGTCATACAGAGTGAAGTAAGTCAGAAAGAGAAAAACAAATACCGTATGCTAACACATATATATGGACTCTAAAAACAAAAAAGAATGGTACTGATGAACCTAGTTGCAGGGCAGGAATAAAGAGGTAGACATAGAAAATGGACTTGAGGACATGGGGTGGGAGGGCAAAGCTGGGGCGAAGTGAGAGTAGCATCGACATATATACACTACCGAATGTGAAAAAGTTGGCTAGTGGGAAGCAGCAGCACAGCACGGGGAGATAGGCTCGGTGCTTTGTGATGACCTGGAGGGGTGGGATAGGGAGGATGGGAGGGAGGCTCAAGAGGGAGGGCATGTGGGGACATGTGTATGCATATGGCTGATTCGCTTTGTTGTACAGCAGAAACTAACACAGTATTGTGAAGCAATTATATTCCAATAAAGATCTATTAAAAAATTAAAAAAATATATATATACAGTTTAAGTTCTGTACTTCAGTCCTCTACAATCTGACTTCAGACTAACAATTCTATCCTATATTAAATCTCTCATACAACTATGTTCCAAACAAACAGGGTGACTTGCTAAACTGGCCATGAGTTTCATTTTCTTGTACCTTAGATCTTGCCATTTTTTCTGCCTGGAATAACCTATGCCTCATTTCTACCAGTTGGAATCATTCATTATTCAAGCTAAATGACACCGTTTAGGCTGAGACTTCCTGCATCCTTGTAGGATCCAGTTAGGATTGAGGTCTTCATTTGTAATCCCATAAACACTGTTTACTTCTTATACAGGCATTATAACAGTTTGATGTGTGTTGTAGTCACTTGTGGAAATGACTCGTGGGTTTATCTGTCATGTTTTTATTTTTGAATCTACTTAGTATTACTGTTTTAGGTATACTAGATGCTCAGTTAATGTTTATTGAATGAATAAAAGTTTGTGATTGTGGACCTCAATAATTAGGATTATTGCTTTGGATTTCTGAAGTATATGAGCTTGAGAGGCAGATATGGAAATTATAAATGTATTAATTTAATGAGATCACCTTTTTAAAAGGACTGAGACCTTCCTCAATATTCATACTTTAAAATATTTGCCTCTGAGTTGGGTTTTGATGTTCCCGGGGGAGTTTTTGAAGATGTAAAGTTCTAATATTTTAAATGGGAATTTTAAAACTGTTCCCCATGGGTGGACCATGGTAAAGAGAGAGCTCCAAGAATCCCAGTGAATAAAAATACTCACATAGCTAAAAAGTTTTCTAGGAACTATAGCTGCCATTCCAAAATAAGCCCAGTTCACAGAGACTTGAACATACAAATATAATAATTGCAAAATTTTATTGTTAAAGAGATTTGGTCAAACATTAGGCTGATATGGTTAATCACTGAAGATGTTCTAGGACAGAGGAATTTTAAGCCAAAATTTAATAAGTTAAATTTAATAACACCCTATGTTCTAATGGTGAAAGGAGACTATTCTTGCACAGGGATGGATTAGACAAAGATTCAGATGTAAAATAGAGCTGATGAGTCAATGATGGTTATAGAACAGAGGCGTGATGTATTCCTTCTGGGTGTATGGGTTGTGATCTCCTTTTGAATATTGATAAGTGTCTCATCAGATCCCTCAGGCAGTTCTTAAATATTTCAGCCATGTGCATAGTCTCTGTTTTCTTTCTGTCTCTCTTTTATCTTTCTATATAAAAGTTTGGGGACTAGATTTTGGCAACAATATAATTGGAGAATAGAAGCATAAAGCTTGTTTGTGTTGTTATTTTGTTTAGTCTTACTCTAGCTTTCACTTTTTATTGATGCTATTGGCTTTTTATCATAATTTGTCTTGTCTCTCTTCTCTCTTCCTCTGTCCCCCTTCCTCTTCCTATTTCTTTTCTCTCTTCCCCCCTTTACCCCTATTCTCTTTTTCTCCAATTTTTTAATCTAGTTTTTGCTCAGGAATTTATTTAGTGCCTTTTGTTCAAGGAGGTCAACACACTTCTATCTATATTATCTTGTTTATGCTCAAGACAAATCTAAAATCAAACAAAGGCAGAAGGTACCAAAAACCTACATTCCTACAGTTCTTGAGCTACAGTGTGTTTTGGAATTCAGATTTGGGGGATTTAAAATAGTAGTGTAATTTTGTAAAAGTAGATTCTGTATTATGTTACATTCCCAGCGTTGTGTGAATGAAGTCGATCTCCAATGGTGAATTCTCTGGCTGATCCATGAGGAGGTGGTAGAGTGGTCTGGTCTGGAGAAGCCTTTTCTGGACCCTCAGATTTCATCATGTTAGGTGTAAGGCTGGGTTTGACCCTTTGTTATTTATTGCTGTAAATGATTTTCTGTTCACTTTCTTGCAAGAATTGCTTGAGTTAAAAGTTGAAATTCGTGACACAACTTTAAATCCATTTTTTTAAAAAAAGTGAAGTTCATTTATCGAGGAACTGAAATCATTAATTACGTTGTAGCTCCTTATCTTTTTTATGATACACGTATTGCTGTGGGTATAGTGCTCTAAAACATCTGCTCAATAGTCCGTTATAGCGGTACAAGAATGCTTTTACATGAAGGCAATAAAGTAGCAGATGCTTCTTAATGACAACTTCCCAGTTCATTTAGGAAACAAGTCAGTTCTGGATTTGGTTTTTCCTCCACGTGTGGCACCTGTGCAGGCAAACGATTCTAAAGAGGTTAGAACTGACAAATCAAGTCCCTCTATATAATTATTTAGGGTGCTCTAAGTTAGTCTAAAAGCCTTATCTAACAGCACTTTAATGAAATTAGCATTTTCCTTACTATGCAAATAATTCTCTACCATTGTAAGTAACCAGGAAAATACATTAATTCAGTATTACCCGCTTACGCTTCTTTTATTTTATTGTTTGGAAACTTCTGTTGCATCCTGACTTATCATTAGCATTACAAATAGAAAAAGTGGTTGAATGCCTATGCTTGGTAACAGGGAAAATGGGGGTCCAGCATTTGGAAGTCACATTCCTTCCAGGAGCAATTTCTGTTACCTCAGAGACAGATCGTGAGGCTCTGGTCATGTCCACATGCCGCTTTGCACCATCCTTGTCCTTGGCAGGTCTGGCCTTCTCCTCAGTACAGTAGGCAGTCAATCCCCTGGGTGTGTTCTGAAGGGTGCCAGGGAAGCCCCCGCTGCTGCCCCTCTCCCCCCATGTCTTGTTCTCCTTTACAGTAACTACATGGTCAGTGATTCATTAAGATTTTCCCGTTCAGGGAAACTTCTTTTCAAAGGAAAAGACTCTTGGTAAGATGCACATTTCTAGCCTGTAACATTTACTGTAAATGAGTTTTTCAAGTCCCTTTCCTCTGAAAATCAGAAGGGCTGAATTTGGAAGTCTTGTGCTGAAAGAGGAAGACAAGGCCATGAAAAGCTGGATATAGGAGATGCTAAGGATCAATTTTGTCTTCTTCATAATTTTTTAACAATGGTCTGGGTCAACAGCATAGTCTTTAAAGTGGATACATGCACCCAGGGGGCTTGCAGAACAATCCATTGAGATGTGGGAAATAATATTAGAACTACTTTTATACTTTGTTTATTTTTTTAAATGAAGCTTTACTAATATTTAAACATGGACTCACACTGGGTCTTCACGCAGTTCATTTGTCAGAAGACCAGGAGTCCTATACGTTACTCAAGGCATCCGAAAGGGAACGGGGAGCCAGATGCTAGGAAGGGGTCAACAGTGGTGGTTTACTCCTTCAGGCTTTTGTTATGTATCACAGCTTATTGTGCCCTGGATTTAGTGGGATGATCTCATCCAGTTTTAGTTAACACAACTCCTACTTGTCAGACTAGGGACTTTAAAGATCCCTGCCAAGAAACTTTAATGAACAACAAAATGGCAGTATGTATAAACAACAATATAATCCGATCTTTCAAAAAAATTGTCTCTCCAAATTTGAAGTTAAGATTTCTTGAGATAGGATTTATATTTACTGTTATTAATGATGACCCTCAACCTGTGTGTATGTTGTGCCTAACGATCACATGAAGCTCTCTGTGTTGATTGGCAACTCACTGAAAAGCATCCAGAACATGAAGACAAACCTCTTAGGACTTGGGGAAATGACTGAAATGTGTGTGTCATGATTTACTAGGTGCAGCCAGTGATATATGTCTTCCATGTGGATCTGTGTATCTTTTTCAGCTGTTGCAACCATTAAAATCACCTACCAAAAAAATGGAGAAAAAACTGAAGCCAGACTTTTGAAATGCCATGTCATAATTAAGATTTAAAACAGAACAAACAAAAAAGTCTGTAGCATATTCAGTCAAATTGCTGTCATCAAAATATTACTGGCCAAAAAAACGTGTCTGTACCATTAATAAATAAAATAACGGTTTTTCAATAACACTTTATTTACTGTGTTGATTTACACATTTGGAACCCAGGGCTCTTTGTCTATGTGCAAATTAGAACAAGATTCTTTATGAAGAGGAAGGAAGTCACGCCCGGTTCTTCAGAGTCCGTTTTGAATTAAGGCTGTGCCCCTGTGCTGGAGAGAGAGGCAGGACTGCCGGGCAGCCAGGATCTGGGCGTTTGGTGTCTGGGTGTCTGGTCATCCAGGACTGTGACCAGGGCTGGCTGCTCAGCAGCACGGGCTCTGAAGCCAGGAGCCCAGTGAAACGCTGGCAACTCTGTGCTCATTTGCATGTGATTTACATGTGTGACCATTTAGGTGCTAACTTTTGCAATGGGTACTTTAAAATCAACATTTCTGCAACTTTATTCAGCCACAGCCACTGCCCCAGAAAGCTGAGGGCAAAATGGGCAAGATGCCCAAAGAGGAGATGAGGGCAAGGGGCCAGTGAAGGTCCTGTGGTGCTCAGAGCAAAGAGCAGGGTGGGACGCCTACTTCTCTCAGTGCCCAGATCATCACCTAACTAAAATAATCACTGGGAAAATATTTTTCCCTCAACTTTGTCTTATCCATGAAGGTTTTCAACTTTAATCTTTTAAAATGTACATAGTATATTACACAGAAATACACGTTCATAACTGATCAGAAGGTAAATATACACACATTAAAGATGAATGCTTAAATTTTTTGACTCTAGGAATCACAATCAAAAAAGTTGAGAGACCCCTGATTTATAGGACAGAAATGATAACAGAGAGTTTATGCTCATTCCATTCACTTATTTCACTTAACAAATATTGATTGAATGCCTACTATTTGCCAGGTACTGTTCAAGATGCTTGGGATACCTTAGTGAATAAGATAGGCAAAAACCATGCCCTCGGGGCACTCACGTCCCAAGGGATGTGTGTGTGCCATAGCATAGCCTTTCCCTGACCCCAGACCAGATAAGGCCCCAAGATACATTCTTATATTTCTTTAGCACTTGCAACACTATAATCAAATAATTGTTTATGGAATGATTTGGTTTTTTCCTGCACTCTCCCTCCAGTTACAAGCTCTCTGAGAGCAAAGACTGTGTCTGTTCCGTTTCACCACTAACTCTCCAGTGGTGGCACCATGCCTAGCATATAGTAGACGCTCATTAATGGTTAGTGAAAGAATATTTGCTCTGTCTGCACACACTGTGTACATGTGTGCACATGTATGTGGGTTTGCTCAAAGCTGAGAAAGAAAGGCATGGGGCATTCTCAAGCAGAAACTGTTGCTGAGAGCAGGACATGTAGTAACAGAATGAAGTGTGCAAGGAGAATTTTTAGTGTCTGCAAGAAGAGTTTGTTAGGAAGAAGCTTGGGTGATTAGAGGTGTTCCTAAAAATCTATCTGGGTGGATGATATGGTCATTGGACTAAAAAATAAACCTTGGGGAATGGGGATTAGGATATTAAAAGGGTCAATCCTACATAAAACTGTTTTATATTTGAAAGAGCTGAAACAAAAAAGGTAAAAACCACACACACAAAATTTATAGATGTAGTAAAATTATGTGTACTCTGGGACTCTGTGCATTTTCTCTAGTAGCACTTATTGTGATGATAATTTTAATGATTTGTGTGATTATTTGTTTATCATATCTCTTCCCTTTAGGGCACAATGTCTGCTGTTGTTCTCCCCTCTGTTCCCAGATCCTAGGACAGAGTCTAGAACAAGGGTTGGCAAACTGTGGCCAGCTTCCTATTTTTGTACAGCTCAGAAGCTGAGAACGGTTTTTGCATTTTTATATGGTTGAGAAAGAATAATGTTTCATGACACACTAAAATTATATGAAATTTAAATTTTAGTGTCCATAAATAACATTTTATTGGAACAAAGCCACAGTCATTAATTTACATATTGTCTAGGCTGCTTTTGTGCTACAGTGGCAAAGTTGAGTGGTTTTGACAGAGACACATGGTTCACAAAGCTTAAAAAATTTACTACCTGGCCCTTTAAGAAAATGTTTGCGGACCCTTGATGTAGAACATAGAAAATACCCTATAACATTTGATGAATGAATAAATAAACTAATCAGTATACCTACTATGTGTCAGATAGTTTTATAGTTTATCTTGTTTAATACACTTTAAACAAGGAGAAAGTGCCTTCATTTGACAAATAAGGAAACTCAGGCTCAGAGGGATTAAGTGGTCTGCTCATCCAGAGAGTGCAGTCAGGAACTGAACCCAGGTCTAACTACAGATTCCATGCCCTTTTCCACATTTGACTATACTCTGCTTCTCTAATATCTAGATGTTTTTATCTGAGATTTGAATATCACTTCCACTTCAGTAGAAAGGTGAGAACGTTCACTGTGCTCTCCTTGCTGCTGAAATAGTATTGTTTAACCACCCCTCAACCCCTATCTTTGTCCTGGCACAAGCACATGGTATGCACTTGTGGAATTTTTTAAGGGGTTCTCCTAGTAAAAGAGCCAACAAGCAAACAAATAAAGCCTATTCACATCCACATAATCCAGAGACAGTTTTGAGGAAGGGGAAGGAATTCAGGCTCACTTGAAGGTCCTGTAGAGCAGTTCACAGCTGATTCCTAGACATGTTGTTTCTTGTGCACATACCGAGACAGCCCCTCCTGAAATTACTAGTGCTTGCCTTTTGGTCTGTTTATCAAGACCTTATCAGTTTCACTCTTTGGCAATGAAATTTACTCATTTCTGGATTTGAGTGTAGACGTTTATTCATATGCTGAAGGAATTTGCAGTTTATTCATCAAGACAATTAAAAATCCCACTTGTTTAAATTAGTGTAGTGCCATCTCTTACCTTAGAAAATTACTTCAGCCAAACTTCAGCCTGTTGGATTCAATTATCATCATTCTTTGAAGGCTTAGAATTTATCATCCCTTCAGGAAATCTAATGTAACATTCTAAGATAGAAAAAAAATAGAAAAGGGGGAAAGTTCACCAAATGGAGACACAGGTCCTTTAATAAGGTTCTGCTTACTACTTATAAAAATACAATAAAATGAAATTAAGGAAAGCCTTAAGACAGACTCGTAGGAGTGGGCACACCAAGGTCTATGGACCATAGCTTGTTTTTGTAAATACAATTTCACTGGAGTATGGCCACCTCCATTTGCGTTTGTCCCAGAACTACTGAGTTCAAAAGCAGAAGTTTGGGAGTGGAGCCCGAGAGTCAAATGTTTAACATCCCCTACTCCCCCAAATCCCATCATCCGTGCAGAGTGAAGGAATCCTGGGCCTGGAGCCTGGGGGCTTAAATGTGTGCTCTGGCTCTTTTTCTTACTTGCTGGGTGACCTTGGGCCTTCCTCTAGAGAAGAGGAGCAAATGGCATAATGCACACAAATGTTCTTAGAAAAACTGTGAACTGTTGTAACTGAGGCTGGTCTTTCTTATGTAGCATGCAAAGGGTAACTGAATAGAAACACATTTGACTGATTCTGAAGCTCAGAATACTAGGTAAAAGTCTTTCCCTTTTCCTTGAGTCAGTCATGATTTCCATAAGGAATTTCTGGTTTTCATATCCCTTATCCTGCTAATTCTTTTGCATTTAACTTCTCAGAAATCTTAAAAAGTAGATGAGAAGAACCTGAGTTTTCTTTTAAAAAGTCCTTCTGAGTCCTTATTTTTTTCTAAGAAAATGATACTTTTTATATATTGTTCTGATGTAAGGACTAATCATCATTGACATATGTTAGGTACCTCTAACCATTATTACTATTCCCTTCTGCCAGGGAACCTGTGTTCTCTGGCACGGAATCTCAGAGTTAGCCTCTTCTGCAGTCCGTCTTGCACTCAGCCTAGTTGCTAGCTGCCCAACTCTGGGTTCAAGCTGTCTTGCTGTCTCCTGCACAGTCCTAAAGGAAACATGGCCTTCGAAGCACAATGGAGCCAGCAGTAAACATCCAGAAAACTGCCAGATGTGCTTTGGCAGGTTTCTGTGTCCCCTCCCTACTGCCTTGCCCTTGAGCATGCCAGGATGCATCGGATTTAATCCCACACAGGAGACAGATTCTTTCTCTCAGTGAGAACCCACATTGGCCATGCGGATGCTAATTCGCTCCCCTCTGATGGAGCTTGGAGAGCAAAGAATGGCACCCCTTTCTTTCCAAAAAAAATCAGGAGTAGTGATAGTGTTCTGGGAAAGGGGGAACCTCACTGAGATGCTATCCTTGGGATCATCTTGGTACCAGTGTCACCCCAGATGCTGTCAGACACACGCCTGCCTGGTGTTGAACTCTCTCTTATGTACTGGATGCAACATTTACAGTTGCTAAAAGAATGCCATCACTTGCAAAGTTCTTGTGACAATCACGCACTCAAAAGCCACAGAGATCATGAAAAAAAGAGTCATTCTAGGAGTAAAAATAGTGAAAAAACCACCCCACTGTAAAATAATGAGCATGTGAAGCAAAACAAAACAAAACAAAAAGGGCCTGCTTACTTAGAGTCCCACATAGGTTATTTTTATAATTCATTTAAAATGTTTTAATAATTAAAACTCTTTCTTTCTTAAGGAATTGATTTTTCAACGATTTGTCCAAAGGCTTTGTCAGTCTTTATCACTTCTGAAAATATTAAAAGGATGTTGGCTCAGGAAAATCAAGCAAAGTTTGTTACACAGTCCATCTTTCCATTGTGATTAGATGGTTATGTGTCCACTCGTGGATGCAGCTGAAGACTGTCCTGAACCAGTACTGTCCCTTTGTCACTCTTTGGCTTCTTGGCTATGATTCTGGCCCGTAACTGTTAGGTTTGAATTAAGAACCTGATTGGTGGAAGAGAAACAAATAGAATCTCTTTTCCTCAAGGGACATTATGAATAAATCTCGTTGCTTATATTTGCTCAGTAATAGTAATAGAGATTTCTAGTGATAGAAAAAAAGTTTTTCTTCCTCCAGTTACTTTTCCCTGTAGGCTAAATAGAGATATGGATCTCATTTCCTAAGCACAGTACACTATTTGGGTTTGATTTCAATAAAATATCTATGAAGTGTCTTTAGCATGATCACTATTTAATGAGATTCAGTTGTAAAGCTTAATTCATATCAGATTTTCTAAATGAGAGATCACTGTCAACTTATTGTTAATTGAATTCAATAAAATCAAGGTTTCTATAATTAATGTGAACTACTTAATCTTTTAGCTCTTTGAATGAATGTAATTTTCTAAACACAGGTATCTTCTCATTTAATGAAATAGCAACATTGTGAGGAAAATAAATGTACACATGACTCCTTTTTCTATTAACTCTTAATATCAAATTAAATATACCCAAATCCTCTTTAAAACATAATAAAAGAAAAGTAATAAAATATTAACAAATGTACTCAAAATGTTAACAGTAATCTGATGGTGTCTAGAACATCAGTCCAAATTAAGTATATAACAGTTAAGAAATGGCATTCTCCAGTACAAAGAGCAGTGGTTTCAGGATCAGTAGATATGGGTCATAGGCCTGCCTCTACCTCTAATTATCTGGGTGACATTGGGTAAACCACTAACCTTTTTGGGCCTTCTTGTTTGGATCAGAAGGGGAGTGTTGGGCGAGATGGAATGATTGAAGTTCCTTTCACTATTAGAGTTCTGTGATTCTGTATCCTGTAACATGGTAGCAGAAACTTTTGTTACCTTAAAAAAATTTTTATGAGAATTAAAAATATTCAAAAAAGTAGACTGAAAGGTGTAAAGAACCTGCAGACCCATCAATCAGCCCCAACAATCATCACTCTGTGGCCAACTGTGCCCCTTCCACATCTCCATCCACTGACACCCCTCCTGTGTTATTGTAAGGCTAATTCCAGACATCAGCCTCTCTTTATCAATGTAATCCCTCTGCCATCTGTACTGTTAGCCCTGAGGTCTTAGATATTGTATTTTGTTTTTAACGAATCTCAAATTGTCTAGCTATTTTTTCCTTTTCATTTTTTAATTGACATTTTAAGATAAATACAGATTCACAGGCAGTAATAAGAAATAATCAGAAAGATCCCACGTACCCTTAACCCAGTTTACCCCAGTGGTAACATCTTGCAAAATTATAGTATAATATCACAACCAGGGTATCGGCATCGATATAATCCACTGATCTTATTCAGATTTCCCCATTTTATTTATACTGATCTCTGTGTGTGTGTGTGTGTGTGTTTGGCTGTATACAACTTTATCACATGTGTAGGTTCATGTATCTACCACTGTAGTCAAGATATAGAACAATTCCATCATCACAAGGACTCCTCATGTTATTTTGTAACCATACCCACCTCCTTCTGCCCATCCCCTCAACACTAATCTGTTCTCTGTTCTTCATTTCTAAAATTTTGTCATTTCAAAAATGTTATATAAATGGAATCCTACAGTCTGTAACCTTTTCAGATTGGCTTTTATCACTCCATAAGTACCGGGAGATTCACTCAGGTGATTGTGTGTATCAACAATTTGCTCTTTTCATTGCCGAGCAGTGTGGGATGATGTACCACAATTTGTTTAACCATGACCTGCTGAGGGACATCTGAACTGTCTCAAGTTTTTGGCTATTCTGAATAAAACTACTATGAACATTCGTGTACAGGTTTTTCATTTCTCTGGGATAAATGCCCGAGAGTGTAATTGGTGGACTGTATGGTAATTACATGTTTAGTTTTATAAGAAACTGCCATATGGTTTTCCAGAGCGGCTGTACCCTTTTATACTCCAAGCAACAATGTATGAATGATCTAGTTTCTTTGCATCTTCACCAACATTTGAAGATGTCACTGTTTGTTATTTTAGCTATTCTGATAGATGTGTAGTGATATCTCATTGTAGTTTTAATTTGCATTTCCCTGATGGCTAATGATATCGAATATTTTTTTTATATGCCTGTTTGCCATTTGTATATCATCTTTGGTGATCTTTTGCATTTTTACTCCTCGATTTACTTCTTTTCAGAATTTAGGGTCGGGGTTGGCTTGCTGGTAAATCACCTATGATGTTTGTTATAGTATACTTAAATGGGAGGAACCAGATCTGCAACTGCTACAGAAAATATTGCTTACCAGTGTTCTCAGCTCTGTGTTAGAGTCTCTGGGAATACAAAGATGAATAAGACAAGAACCTTGGTCTTAAGGTTCTAAAACCATCTGGCACTTTGGGAAAGGGAAGCAGAAAATATGTAGAAGTCCGAGATTTCCAAATTGCATGACTTCACAGGATGATATTTGCATGGGCATCATAAAGGTGACCACGAATGATGGAAAGATCCTAGCAGAAACAGGCCAAGAATTCAGTTCATTTAATATGAGTTAAGGATGCAAAAATGTCTTTGCCTGTAGATGGCTGCTCAGAGCAAGGGGCTGGGTTGACATAACAGCACTCGCAATTAGAGCACAGGTACTCCAGCCTTCAAATCCTACAAAGGTACTCAGCTGCCAGTGAGAACAGTGACTGGAGTGAAACTTCTAATAGCTCTTGAAGAAGCTTTTCCTGTCCCCTCTCTCTTATTCCAAGAATCTGAATCTGTGTCTAATTGTTGCAAGAACCTGGTGTCAACCCCAACACATTACCTGAGTGCTTAATTTGAGTTTGGGTGAAGGACAGTCTTTCCAGGAATTTTATCCTCCCTAGCAGGACTGAGTCTCAGGCAGACTATTTCTGCAGTTTTGTGCAGAAATTAATGACCAAATTCAATATTTACTTACAAACTGTACAGTGATGGTCAAGAAGAGAAATAGCTTAATAGAGAAGAATAGGGAATAAATACACACATACACACAAATCTAATTTATGGTAAAAGTGGCATTAAAAATCAATGGGAAAATGATGGACTATTAGAAATCATCTGGGAAAAATTCTTACCTCACATCATACACGAAAACAAAATTCAGATGGATTAATGATCTAAATGTCAATTTAAAAACATGTGTGTATGTGAGAGAGACAGAGTATGTGTGTGTAGAATAGAGGAGTTTAACATTTTTATAAGTTTTAAGGATGAGGTGGGACATAGCAGGAGTCCTTCTAATGAAGACAGATAACTCAGAAGCTGCAAACAGAAAATGTACAGCTTTGACTACATGAAAGTAAAAAAAAAATTTCATGATAACATGTACAAGAAACAAAGTCAAAAGAAAACTGAGTGAAAGTGTTTTATACACACATACATATCACACATACACTTGCACACCTTTGTTTTTCTATGGTGCAGAGATGTATATATTTCCAGTAATAAGTTATTATTTCTAATATACAAAGAGTTTGTATAATTCAATAAGAAAAAATGGAAATTAAATATCAGAAAAATAGGAAAGGAATAAGAACAGGCACATCACAGAAGAGTATAAATTACCAATAAATATATGAGTAGATGTTCACTTTCACTAGTAATTAAGAAACTAGAAGCTAAAACAAAAAACTGACATTTAAAAATTCATCAAATAGGCAAAAATTAAAAACAAATAATATTCAGTATTTATGGGAATTGGGAAAGGGCATTCTTTTACATTTTTGCTGGGAATATAAATTGATACAGCCTTTTTCTGAGGACAAATTGGCAGAATCTATTGAAATTTGAAATGTACGTACCCTCTCATACATTAATGTCACCTTTAGGAATCTGCACCATAGAAAAACAGGGTGTATAAAATATATTTGCTAAGATATTCGCGGCAGCATTAGTTGTAGTAGCAGAAAATTATAATTAACCTAAAATATCTAGCAATATGGAAATGTTTAAAAACACACACACAAAACTATGGCATAGTCATATATTGGAATGTAGTGAAGTCATTAAAAGAAGGAACAAAATCTGCAGCACTGACATGGCAGCACGTGGTAGTATGTTCATGAGTGAATAAATCAAATCAAGGAACATGTATATATAGCATGATTTAATTGGGGATGCAGAGGTGGGAGGGTAGGTGGATGTATGTGTATAAACGTGTTTGTAGACCAAAAAATAAAAGTCTGGAAAAATACACAATGACCTTTTGAAAATGGTTACAAATCTGAGGTACTGAAGTGCTGGGATGAGGGGAATTTCACTTTTTTTTTTTTTTTTTAATGTACTTGTGCAGTGTCTGCAGATATTTTTAATCACAATGATTTTATAATGTTACAAAAGAAAAGAAATTATAAATGCTAAAGAACCCAATCTTTGACCAAAAAGAAAGAATTTTGGTTAGAAGAATTGCTTTAAAAGAAGACGTATTTATCTTTGCCTAATGAAAATTTAAATAAAAAAATGGACAAAACTCTTCCTTGCTATTGTATTAATTTTCTGTATCTGGAATATTTATTTTAGTGGTTTCTCTTTGGTTATTTAATTCATTGTGTTTAACTGATAGTGTTTACTGGAGTTTAGTGAAAAGCTATTTTGTAAATATCTTCAGTTGTGATTTACCTAGTGTAATATCTCCCCCAGTGAATTGACTGTGAGTGGGGAATTAGTAAAGCAGATAACAGATCTGGAGAGTAGTCTGTGGCTTTACTTATCTCCACAGGAAACCGTATTTCATATTGGTAAAGTTTGAAATCTTTCCTGTAGCTCCTCCCGATTGTTCATTGTTGTTACCGTTTTAATGAGAGGTAGAAATGAGCCAAACCAACCTGCTTCTTTCCTTCTACTAAATTAATGTCAAAGGAAATTCTTCAGCCCAAATAAATAAGTGAATGTGGATGGAATCAGATTCTGACTCAACATGTCCAATTAATTGCTTCCAAACGTTAAGATACATTCTTAAGAAACCCCACACATAATGAAAAATCAACCAGTGGAGAATGATTACATGAGAAGTGAACTAGCTTAGAACCATCTTTGTTTACAAAACCCCATTTAAGTTGACATTAATATTTGCTATCTACTCTATTATAAATCAAGATTTATTGTAGAAATGTACCAAAGATAGCACAATAATAAAGAAAACAGATTCATCTCAGGTTTTGAAATGTACCTAACAAATTCAGCCTCTTGCAAAATAACTTTCTTATTCAAAATGGAACTGGGAATTGTTCAGCACACAGTGAATCACCTTTTGGCAAGTACAATAGAATCTTTAGGGACATTTTGCAGTATCTTGTTCAATTGTTAGGATGTTTTTAGCTTTCACAGGTAGGGAAGAAAGTAGCTTGTATAGCCATCATCTTGTTGCTAAAATTGTACAGTAAAGATTTTTCAGAGTTGCTGTTGCAATAGATCCTTTTGCTTTTTTTTTTTTTTTTTTTTTTTTTCTTCCTGTTTCTTTACCCAGAGCTGCTTTGTCTCTCAAAAACAATCTGGAATTACTTAATGCTGTTTTCTGGTTTTACTATTTACCCAGGACTCAAATGTTAAACATTAATGTGGGAAACTCCCGTTTCCTTACCTCATAGTCCTATATTTATTTAACTGTTATTTTGCAAGAAGAAAACCTCATCTTTCTCTCTCTGTGTTAATGTACTTCTTTTTATTGACAGACACATTTTGTTTTTGTATTTGCTTTTTTTCAGGAGGCTTTAGAGCCACCCCTGGATGATTTTGAGGTGACAGAGACCACCACGGCAACCGAAGTGATTAAATATGAGTATCATGTCTTATATTCCTGCAGCTACCAAGTGCCTGTGCTTTACTTTAGGGCAAGCTTTTTAGGTAAGACCATGTTGGAAGCTAAATGTAAATTCATAGCATTTACATATAAGGCAGAAAGCAGATTTGGAAAATTATTCTTGAGAGAAAAAAATAGAGTTAAAAATAAGAAAACTGTGGGTGAGGTAAGGTTTTACCAGTAAATTTTCTCATGCTTTAGAAAGAGTATCAAGACTTCAGAGTGAATGATATCATCCCAGCCTTAAGTCTGATCTTCAGATTCTTGGCCTCCTGCCCAACGTTGACTAAGCCCCCTGGCCCTTTTTCTTTTCTTTACTTTAAACAAGTAGGAACAACTTAAAGCTACAATGTTTATTTACTTCTAACTTTACAGTAAAAATTTCTTTCAATCTCAAGTGATCCCATTAACTCAAAAGTCCCCATGTCTCCTTCCCCAAGCACTAATTATTATTTCAGGAACTGTTCATCAATCCATTTAAGCTATATTTAAAAATAGCACTAACATTTCCTTCGGCCATCTATACATCTCCAATACCTCAGCTTCCTGCGATGCTGTTACTCAACTCATCCCCCTTGCCAAGAAGGTGGAACACCCTGTCTCCTCTGAGGCCTTGGCTAATAAAGCTTATTTAATGAGCAGCCGCGTGGAGTCCTCACCCTGCAGCGCAGCCGGGACTCCCCCCCTTCACGTCCTATGACTTAACCGGGTCAACATTTTGAGGCCCCTCCACCCTGGGCTCAGAGACAAGAGGAGCCACCTCCCCAGCCCACCCCTACCCTATTTCTCCTTTTCTATCTGGACTTAGCAGCAGCATTTTGCATTTTTAACAGGCTTCTAACATTTTCTGGATAGCTAAGACATCTGAATTTAGCCAGTGATATTTTATTTTTAATTAAAAAGTAGCTTAAGCTGCTTTGAATGTGTATTTGGTAGATTTAATCACTTGCTGCCTTATATTGTTTAATGGTCTCTAATTTTGCAGTGTTGGTGGTTTGACAAGCACTTAGGATTTAAAACACAAGAACAAATTCTCATAGACTCCCTGGTGAGAAGATTTTACTCTGAGGTGCAGCTCCTAAGAACTGACAATTTGGGGTAAATTTTCAACATGGAACATGGGGAGTTGAGGACACTGATAGTTCACCAATTCACAAACTCTTGCTGCAGATTTATCCGTATGATTATTACAGGCCTTTAAAACACTCACTTTATTGTAATTCTATTGGGTTTGGAGCCCAGGGGTTAAAGGAAGTTTCTTGTCAGTGAGCTGTGTTATACTAAAAAGTAGAAGGGGATACATTTATTTACCAGAGGGAAGAAAAATGTCCTTCTAGGTTTTGGTTTGCGAGGGCTCTACCCAGTACCTTCTGGATTCAAAGCCATGTCAAGGCTGCAGGTAGAGGAAATAGGACACTACTTCAATACTGTACTTTCATATAATTAGTATTCACCATAAGCAGTTAATCACCAGAGAAGAGCTCCCAGAGACAAAACAAGTTGTTTAGCTTGTCAGCATTAGGGAATCGGAGGTGCTGAAACATGACTGCTTCTAGCTGGAAGTGGGTCTTGCCGAGGCCGGCGGATGAGCTCATACGTGTACTTTGCTCTTATGTGCCAACAGCTCCCCTTACAGTACAGCACAGTAATTGTTCCTGCAAATCCATTTATATTTTAATGAAATTTGTATACTTCCTAAGATCTTTTCTTCATGACGGTTTTCTATTTCTTAAAAAAAAAACAAAAAAAAACCCCTAGCCTTTTTGGATCCTATTTGTATATTTTTAAGATGCTCTTTATTTATGTTTTTATAAAGGCAATCAAAATGAGTCATTTATTTTGTGTGGAAGCATTTCTTGTTCTCCACCCTCCCTACTCTGTGTTCTATAGAATGAGCATTAGGAATTTTTAAATTCCGGAATTCACTTAGTGGTTTTTCAGGGACATTAAAATACCACATTTAATTTTTTTAAAGCATACTGAATGTTTTCTTGTGGAGAAACATGAAAAATGGTTCTTTCCTTTATCATAGTCTAATAATTTCTTTTCTCTTTTCTACCTAACTTAACCTAATGAGTATTCTAAAAATGTATCGTCCTTTACTCTGGAGTCAGAATTTTTCCTTTTTTCCCCTCAGTCCATTCCCTCTTTATTTGTTACGTGATTACTCTGGCCCTTCATCTGTTAAACAAATCTCTGTCAGTGTGGTGAATGGATTCCTAACATCTTCCTCTTATTCCAGGTCCAGATTTTTCTTTGTCTCATTCTAAGAGAGTTCCGACCTAGAAAAAGGATGGCTATAAAATTTCTTGCTCAGGGGTCTTTTTTTGTTGCTTCAAAAATAGTTCACTTAGCCTTGTTTTTGACAGATATTTAGGATTTTTTTTTTTTGCATTTGACTCAGTAAAAATTAGCTTCTCTGCTTTGCTCTAAATTTTATTTCAGTACCTCTTGTTTTAGGTAAAGCAAGTGGTAAGTAATTCCCATTTAAATTGACATTACCTTTCCTTTTATCGACTGGCTTAGGTGCCAGAGGAGATCTTTATTTTGTTTCTTGAAATGCAAATCATTGGACTGTGATTACCTCTTATTCCTTGATATGTCCAGTGTCCACCAGGCCAACTACTGCCTAAGACTCAGCTTACATGCCACTTACTGTTGTCACCCCCTTGTCATATCATATCACATTATATTATATATCATGTTGCACAATATCAGAAAAATATTTGTTTACTTGTCCCCTATAAAATGGTAAGCTAGAATATAGGGGTTTAAGGCAAAAAGAGGGAGGAAGGAAATTAATAGTGAGTACTTACAACCTACAAAGTGAACTTTATTCATAGCTCTGTGTGTGTGTGTGTAATACATATATGACATATGTATTCTTTGTCTTACTCATTTTTATACCCACAGTATCAACAAGTATTTATTGAATGAAACAGTGAGCAGGAATTTCTAACCATTTTTGCATATAGCCCAAAGATGGAAACCTTGTGATGGTGCCTTATTTGAACTTTTCTGATGAGTTATATGGAAGGGAGTAATGCTGTTGTCTCCAGGAAACTCAGAACCTAAACCATCTATATATCTTTACTGTTTAGCCTGGTGCTTCCTAGAGACAGCAGGAATGCTTGACTAAGGAAAATAGAAAGTCCTGAGGACTCAAAGGTGAGCATCTAAGCTAGGTGGGCAGCCCTGCCACTTCTTATAAACACATATTTTTATTTGATCCTTGAAGGCAGACAGCTAAGGTGAGACAGCATTCTGTTTCTGGGCATACGCAGAAACATTTCTACTACTTGGCCATATGGGAACTCTGTTCCCTAGGGTTTAACATGAATTTAAGAGAAGAAATAAGTCCTTTTTTCCCTAACCACTCTTGCCATTTTAGGTTTGGGAGAGGTGGTGGGGCACGCTTAATACCATTTGCTACCCAGCAGTGGGTGAGAGGTAATTGCACTTCTCTCAAGTACTAATAAATAGCCTACATTCAGACAGTGCTTTGTAGTCTATGAAGTCCATTCTCACAAAGCACTTTTGTCTTCAAGTGCCCACCTGTTTTTCTCCCCCACTATTTTTTTAAAAATAAATTTATTTATTTATTTATTTATTTATTTATTTTTGGTTGCGTTGGGTCTTCCTTGCTACGTGCGGGCTTTCTCTAGCTGCGTCGAGTGGGGGCTACTCTTCGTTGCGGTGCGCGGGCTTCTCCTTGCGGTGGCTTCTCTTGTTGCGGAGCACAGGCTCTAGGCGCGTGGGCTTCAGTAGTTGTGGCGCAAGGGCTCAGTAGTTGTGGCTCGCGGGCTCTAGAGCGCAGGCTCAGTAGTTGTGGCACACGGGCTTAGTTGCTCCACAGCATGTGGGATCTTCCCAGACCAGGGCTCAAACCCGTGTCCCCTGCATTGGCAGGCGGATTCTTAACCACTGCGCCACCAGGGAAGCCCTCCTCCAACTATTTTTGAAGCTCACCGCGTTAAGGAATTATTTGTACCGTGCTAAAGGCTTCTAACTGCTGCTCATCATTCCAGCACCTTTTTATGTCCCAGTGTTCCCTTTTGAGGGCTTGACTTGGTCAAAAGCTGATGGTAAGTGTTAGAAATGTGGTGTAAACCTTAGGCATATACATAATGGCTTTGGGCTTCACCAGACTCCTAAGTTTACCTAGTTTTACCTTACAACTAGAGATTTCTATATTTATTTCAGCTTGAATTCTGATTAATTTCTTTCCTGTCTCTCTTCCTTTCCTTTGTCCGTGATCTCTATTGAAAAATAGGCCAAGTGGTTCTTCTCATTTTCAAAATATTTAATTCTTTGGTGCTGACATATGGGTTCTTCTTGGGAACTGTTCTGACATATTTCTTTAATTAGTTAGAAGGGCTGCTTTTGAATAGGGAAGGAAACAACATTTCTTCCATTCAGCGACTGAATGTCTGTTTTTTCTGGAGATCCATTCTATTATTGGCCCAGGGAGTAAGAGTATAGAATTAAAAATGTAACCCAGATATTTCACGTAGAAGATTTATCCACTTGTTATATGCTTGAATGATGCTCATGGAGAAACAGGGCAAGAGAAATAGCCAGAGAATAATTTCTTCTTAAAGGCAGCGTAACCAAACCAAGATAAAGCCCAGCTCACAGGAAGAATAATGAAAAGGTTGGAATTAGAATAGTATATACATCATCAGGCAGGAGGAGGAAGAGGCTTGTCCCTGGTGTGGAACAAGAGGGAGTCTTTGGACCATATAGAAGAAAATGACAGGAAAACAGGAAAGATGGGGGTTGGAGGAAGTTGGAGAATAAAAGTAAAATATTCATAGCTCTGCCCAACAATTTTCAAGGGAACATAACAGGTTGGCTTTTCTGAATAGGCTGGGAAAAGCACTGGAGAAGGGGAGATGGGTGAGTGCCAAGCTGTAGGGCTGGAAAGCATGGCATATTTGGGGAACAATGAGAGGCTGGTTTGAGGAAAACCTCTATTCCAAATTGTAGAAGAAATGGTTGGAAAGATACGTTGAGGTAAAATTATGGAAGAGATAATGGATGGGATGGGGTTGGAGGATATAATGAAAGGGTGAAAGAGGTTGAGCAAAAGTGAATGGGATCAAAGGAGGGGTTTTCTAGAGCAGAAAGTATATGACTGAGTAGAGCAGAGAGAGAATTAATGAAGGATGAGAAGAAATTATGAAGAGTGAAATTTAGGAAAAGGAATTTGTCTTTTTTTAGTATAATTGTTAGAAATATTAAAAAAAATTTAATAGTCTCTTAGAATGAACTGGAAAGAACATATTTTCAGGGAAAATAGAGTGAGTGTTAAGGCTGCTTGTTGAACAGGAAAGAAAGGTGGATTAGAGGGGTACTTAAAGATTAAAGCAAAAATGATTCTAGTTAATTATTATAATGACCAGGAAATAGAAGATGACTTGGCAGACAATTTAGAGTCTTATTTGATAGTAGAGAATCTTTAAGAAAGTTCATATATGCCACTTATATTTACATAAACCATAGGTCTAGCCAAAGTCATAATAATGCAATGGCACATGAATTTTAGTGCATTAAAAAGAGATTCTAGGGGTTGAAATGAAATTTGAAGAGCAAATGGTAAAAGTTATTAAGAAAAATAATGAAAAATTATTTAACTAATATAAATATATTCAAACCGAAAAGTTTAAATAATAGAGGGAATTTAATGAGAATTATTTGTTGAACCAGGTAAATGTTTGAAACATTATGGGGAATTAGGGTACAAGTAGGATGCTGGGTTAGAACACATAATGGGAATAGAATCCCATTGAAAAGTCAAGCCCTAATTTTAAAATGTATTAAAGAAAAGGTGCAACAAAACTACAGGGACACCTAATTAGCTAAAAGGTTTATTCAAACCTGTGTTAGTACAAAGCATCACATACACAAAAAGCAACAGATTTTACATGGATTCAGAGGACAGGAAGAGAACATGAAAAGGCAGACAAATTTATTTTGTTATCAATAAGGGACTATACTTTAGCTTTCCTGGACAAATAAATGTGCTGTGGACCATAAAGAAGAAACATTTCTTTGCTTACTCTTGACAAAACAAGCCCTGTTTGAAACATCCATTAAAACGTACATGAGTGCCTACTGTGTGCACAGCACAAAAACTCATTAGCCTATTTAAAA
The DNA here is from genome assembly GCF_028021215.1 of Eschrichtius robustus. NCBI lineage: Eukaryota > Metazoa > Chordata > Mammalia > Artiodactyla > Eschrichtiidae > Eschrichtius > Eschrichtius robustus. Next base: position 64,927,169 of record NC_090825.1, read on the forward strand.
AATATGCTGACGAAAATTACTGCCTAACTGGAAACTAGTATATTGGTTTTCTCCTCCTTTAAAGTCACCAAAGCAGAGTTTGTTAAGTCCATATATTAGGTGCTGTGCTGAGAAGGTGATCACGGGAAGGAGATCACGTTGGATGGATAGTCAAGGTGCTGCTGCAGGTGTTAACAGGTCCATGTTCTGTGGGGTACTGAGATTTGAAGAAAGCCAGGAGTCCAAAATGCTGAGTACTGGTGTGCCAGAGCAAGAGGTTGGAATCAAAACCTCAGAACACTTTGGATAGGATTGAAAGTAGAGTGCATTCTGCTTTAGAACCAGCAGACCTAATGTTGTAGATATTCATCTGGTGATGTGGTCTTCGGAGTTCTGATGAATAGCTGTATCTCAGAGTTGGTGTCTCAGGTACCTTGTAGACCCAGTGTTGCTTCCCTTGGAACATTTTCTGATTCAGAGATTCTTCAAGAAGGTCTTGTGTGTACTTCTACTAGGTTAAGTGTTTAATTTAAATGAGAGGTTATAGCATCACCTGCATTATTGTAAGTTCTTAACAGTGTGTGGACAGTTTAAGGTGACCCCCAAATTGCTCCTCTTTGTGCTCTTGGGCATATTTCTCATAAAGATGGATTGCAACGTACATAAACTTTCTCATGTAACTGAAAGATGTCTTACATTTATTTTCCACTCAAAATTACTAGACAAATATATGACATTTAAAACATCGGGGATGATAATTTTGAAAATTGATAAATATTAAGCAAGTCTTATAAGCCATTTATCTGGGGTGTATTAGTTAGGTTAGCATATACTTAGTTGCAAATAATTGAACCTGCCCATGATAAGCAGAAAAGGATTTATTGGAAGGGTAGATTGTAGAGTCAACTGAAGGCAAAAGTGTTATGATGTCTACCTCTCTTTGGCTTTAGTGGTGCGGAATGGGGTTCTGCCTACCACTTATTTTGGAATTTATCTCCCAAGTAGGAACTATGTTTGGATGCTGAAAAATCAAATATTCACTATACCTTTATCTACTTAACACTATAGATTTATATGAGTGTTTTACATAAATGAAAAGCTTTTAATCAATGAATTTTTAATCATGATTGTTCAGTCTTTATTCTTAGTAATAATTGTGCTAATTGCTCTAGAAATAATATTGAACATCTATCTATCCAAGCACTGGAAAATATTTATGCACAAGACATGAAAATGTTTCTGGAGTGCATAGATGAATAAAGGAATCAGAGATGATTGATGCCCTCAAGGAGCTTACAGTCTCCTGAGGGAAAAAAGACAGGTTTGAAATTCACTGTAACAAGTAGAATATGTTAAGGGCCATAAGAGAGGTAAAAATTGTCACCGGCAGAGAATAGGTTAGTGGTTGACAGAGGCTGGGTGGGGGTGTGGGGGGTGTGGTAGAAATGAGAACATGTTGGTTAAAGGGTACAGATTTTCAGCTATAAGATGAATAAGTTCTGGGAGTCTAATGTACAGCATGGTGACTACAGTTAACAATACTGTATTTATACTTGAGAGTTACTAAGAGAGTAGATTTTAAATGTTCTAACCACATTAACACATATACACACACACAAATGGTAAATATGTGAGGGGATGGATGCGTTAACTAACTTTATTGTGGTAACCATTTCCCAATATATACATGTATCAAATCATCATATTGTACACCTTAAACTTACACAATGCTGTGAACCCATTATATCTCAATAAAGCTGGGGGGAAAATTACCACCAGACCTCAGAGGGCAGAGATTACCTTGAGCTGGAGTGATCAAGAGAGGCCCTGGTTGGACTTGGGATTTGTCCATGCATTGATGAGGGAAGGGGCAGGCCTGGCCTACTAAGAAACCTAGGAAAGGCAAAATTCTAGATACTCCTAGGTTAGGCGATGCTGGTAGAGAGTACTAGTGACAACAAAAACAACACCACAACTAATATGTGTGTATCACTTTATAGTTTACAAAGAGCTCCTGGGTACTGGTCAGAATGCAGAGTCTGGAGCTGGAATGCCTTGGCTCTGATTCCTCACTCTGCTAATTACTAACTATGTGACCTTGTGGAAGTTACTGAACTTTTTGTTTCCTTTCTTTCATCATCTAAAAAAATGAGATAATAATAATAATACCTACTTTATAGAGTTTTAAAGTTTGTGAGCTAATACATGAAGTGGGGCTTGGCATGTAGTACCTTCCAGTAATGCTGGCTGAGTTCTGTGTCTTGGACCTCACAATAACACCGTGAGATAGGAACTGTTACTATCCTCAAGTGCAGTCATACAAACTGAATGCTCAGCGGGGTTAAATGGTGTATTTATTCAAGGGTACATAGAAAACTATGGAGTTAAGACAAACTCTGTAGCCTTTTTATGTTACTGCACGATGCAGTAACCAAAATTTAAGAAACATTAAAGAGAAGTTGCCGTAATCTATACTTTTGGAATGTTCGTTCAGATTTCTTGAGGTTAATAAAGACTCAAAGTGCAAAAAATGTATGTAGGAATAAATAAACGTTATAGAATTAGCCAGCATAGTAGCTGATGTGAATGTACATGAACAGTTAACACTCATGTCCTATCACAATATAATTTTCTCACTGAAGCAAAACTGAATTTTCCCCTTTGATGGAGCATCATCTCTGCCTTACTGTGGAGTGTGAGATGAATTTTTACAGACTTCAAAGCTCTCTTGAAGACAATATATTGACTAATGACGTATTTCATTGTGGAAAATCCACCCTTTCCTTTTTATTTCTAGTGACCACATTCAGAACGTTATTCTTACATTTACTCTAAATAATTTATCCTCTCTCATCTTCTTTTTAGGAGTTGTGAAATTTTAGTGAAAGCGTGCACCGCAGGTTAAAGGTGACTTCAGCATGCTTACACTAGAGTTAGGTAGTGCTAGTGAAATATCTCACGCTGTTATTTGATTCATGAAAACTAATAGCCCTGAGAAATTTAATTTAGAAAGCTGAACATTTTGAGTAATATATAGATTACTTGACATGTAGGTTATTATTCAATTGAGAGATTTTATATGAAAATGTTAAATTGAATGCTACTGGCAGTTGCTAAAGATTGTACTTTTTAATTATTCTATTTTTCATCCAATGTCTCTGCCTCTTTTGTCATTGACATTTTATTATAGGTTGCTGAGAGAATATTCCTTTAGCTCAAATGTGTGCTATCATTCCAAGTCATAGAAGCACATAGTAGGCACTCAATAAACACTTGTGAAACAAATGACCTTAATTTGCCATGCTCACTTTGTAGGTTGCTGCTGAAATTATTTCAGCTTCTACTTCTGTTTTTCAAGTATGCAAGGGATTTTACTGAGCTTCTCAGCTTCAGTGTGATTAATGAGATTTCTAAGCATGTTGAAATTGGTGCTATCGAATATCTTGGGTCTGAAACTAGGGAGTTGTTGATTGAGTAGGCTTATGTCTCCTCTGACTGAGGCCAGACGGAAAAAATAGACCCTATAAGCAGGGCTTAAAGTTCTTGATTGAAGATAACTTCAACTGAACATGAAGGCACAAAATAATATGTTTCATGAGTTTAACCAAGTATTTGTTTATGTCCACATTTTAATTTTATTTTATTTTTATTAATTTTTATTGGAGTATAGTTGCTTTACAATGTTGTGTTAGCTTCTACTGCACAGCAAAATGAATCAGCCATACATATACATATATACCCTGCCCTGTGGGTTTCCCTCCCGTTTAGGACACCACAGTGCATTAAGTAGAGTTCCTGTGCTTTACAGTATGCTCCCATCAGTTGTATTTTATGTATTTTATACATAGTATCAATAGTGTATATCCACATTTTAATTTTAAGTTAAAGTTTTCGGTCTTCAGTTTTCATAAATAGATTCAAAATCACAAAATTCTTCATGTTTCTGCCATATTTAAGGTTTTATGATGTGATTTAAAAAATATATTTGACTATCTCATTTCAATGATTTCAGTGGGATATCTGAAGGCTCCATTTTGGTTTTGTAGTACAGTCATATTTGAATACGTTTTGCATGTCAATTGCATATGTCATGGTTTTGAAGATATTGCTGATCAGGTCAGCATTTTTGGTCTTTGAATAAAGGATCACAAAACTAACTTTTGTATGTTTTTGCTCTTGAAGGTGTGAGCTATGACTAGGCAAACCGGTGACGAGGGCTTAGGGAAAAGAATCCACATCATACTTCATTAAATCATTATTGTCATATCTGTATGTGAGAGACAAAGCTATATTACCCAGATCTTCTGTAGTGTAAATGGTTGGCGCAAACTGGAGAGATTGACACTCTTGTCAAAGTAACTTGCGCAAGCACTCATTTGATCATCATTAATATGTATGTTTCTAAACAGTTTTCTAAATACATTAGAGAATCCAATCACATCCATTCACTTAAAAAACACTCTTCTCTTCGTAGCAAGCAGGTAGCACTCTTATAGACATACATAAAAGAGTATCATGCATCTTTCTATGTTTTGAACTTATTTTTTATTCCTTGTGATTGTCTCTTACTCTGAGCTAACCAGGTCATTTTTTAACTCTTATATTTAAGGTGTTAAATTTTTTTCTCTAAATTAGGTGTTGCCTGAAAACTTAAGACACATACCCTTAATTCTAGCATCAAATCTGATGAAAATATTCTATAACATTTGTTTTGGGTCTCTCCACATTGTTGCTAGGCTGCTGATTATTGCATTTTGTATGAATGTTTCCAGCAGAGTGTGCAGGGTTTTGACAGTGGTAATAGCCAAACCATTTACTCCATCCTTAGATTTTTAGCTGAAATATTTTAAGGAATAAAATTGAGATCATTACTGATTACCAGATTTTAAACCCAGCATTCTTCTCTAGGTATGCAAAGCCTTTCCCTGTCTTAGAGGAAATAAAGTTAAGGAAAGCATCCTTTCACTTGTCATTTATTCAGTCAACATATAAAAAGCATTTGCAGTGTGTGAGTGAGGCTTAGAACTGCACAGCAGGGCTGCTGTGGTGAAAGGACAGATGCAGTCTTCACCCTCAGAGGCAGCACGGAATAGCAGGAGGAGCACTGAACTGTGAGTCCTGAGATTCCAGCTCCAGTTCAGTCATGAACTGGCTCCATAATTTTGGCAGATGTATATTTCCCAAGACCTTGGTTGCCTTATCTATAAAATTAGTAATTATACCAGCTATAATATTTTATTATCCTACAACTTGATTTCTTTTAACTTTGACATCTGAAAATTATTTTAAAAGCATGTCACCTTTTAATAATTTGATTATTTGGTTTGCTATCTGACACTGACGTACCTAAGATGCTATTCCCCTCTTCCAACATCAATACACACACACACACACACACACACACGTATGTGCATATTTTGAAGATGTGTAGCGCTTGAAATTAAAGTTTGGCCCTATTCTGTAAATGTGTTCAGAAAATAATATAACACAGATATTGAAGGCAGCTTGTTTTAAACTTGTAGCTAAACATGACATTCAAATGTTAATTGGATGAATAAATCTTGTTCATTTTACAGACATGGAAATGTCAATGGAATAAAACAATTTATCACACGATAATGGTTTCCTGCCACCAGATAAATGCCAAGATGAAGATACTTATTGAAAATGTATCAAAATATTCTATTGCTATTTATTGAAAATAAAGGTTGAGAAAAGTTCAACTTTTCAGGTCAAACATGAGAAATGCCCTGCTTATGGTATTAGTATATTACTGTATCAAACACAATGTGCAAGGTGTAGCAACATGAGAAAATTCTAAGAAATAATGGTCTATAAATGAACCTTTTAGCTTTAAGGTATGAGAATTACTGGAATGGTGCAATGGGGGCTAGGAGGAGATACCTAATATATATTGAACTCTTGTTATGTGCGTGACACAGTCCTGGTGTGTTCACTGATGTAAACTGTTCACAAGAGCAGGATTTTTTTTTTTTTTTGGCTGCGTCGGGTCTCTCTTAGTTGCGGCACGCGGGCATAGTTGCCCCGCGGCATGTGGGATCTTAGTTCCCCGACCAGGGATTGAACCCGCGTCCCCTGCATTGGAAGGCGAATTCTTAACCCCTGGACCACCAGGGGAGTCCCAGGAACACGATTTGAAAAGGATTATTATCCTCATTTTTTCAGGTAAAGTTAAAAGCAAAATAGTAAATCAACTATATTTCAATTAAAAAAAAAAGAAGCAAAATAACTTGCAGTCACATACAGAGTAAGTGCCAATACTAGGATTCAAACTCAGCCCGGACTTCAAATTTCGCGCTCTTCTCCTACACCCCACATCTTTACTTGTACTCCGTAAGTCTGAATGCAATACCTTTTGGTTTGGGGGGCTTTTGAGTAGTTTATTTCCCCAAGTTTTGTTGTACCTGATGACCAAATACTTCTTTGGATCTAATATGCTGATGAGTCTTCTTTAAATGATATTGTCTACTTGCCTAAAGAAAAGAGCACACCCACAGGTCTTGAGGACTTGGTTAGCTCTAAATGGGCCAAGTAGCACTAAATTCTAATGTTAAGACCACCTTCTTTTCAGCAGTGTGTGGTTTTAAAGTCCTGAGGTAATTCCCTCTTTCTGCTTTCTTTTCTGAACCTAGATGTCTATTTCTCCACTTTACTTACCTTGTGTCATAGTATTCTTCGTAAAATGCATTATTTGGGTGATTACGAATATAGGCGAATAATTGAAGTTGCTTAAACAAAGAAAAGGAGGTTTATTGTTCACTAAAGCTCTTACTGATCTCTTCATGCCAAGCCCTTCTCAAGTCCCTCCACCCCTAAGATCTCTTCTCCACCTGCCACAAACAGTGGGTGTTAATGTCTCCCTCCTCTGGACTCTCGAGAACTGCAGCTTTCCTCTGGCAGTGACCATTCTACCTAGGATTTTAGTATCAATATTTACTGATATACTTGTCATAATTTCCCTAGTAGGGAAATACTCCTTACTAGGAGAAACTGTGTGCTTTCCTCCTCTCTATTCCCCATGATACCCAACAGAGTGATTTGAACATTACAGATATTCAGCCAACAAAAGGGTGAAAGAAGCATATGTATGGTCTCTGATTTAAGGATTAGAGGAAGTATTAAGACTTCAGAGGTATCTATAGTACACCCTTGTGAATATGTGAGTCTACCTGGTCCTTTGCCGATGCTTCTGTTTATCAGTTCTCTCTAAAACACATTTATATCTTATTTATTTTGTAAAAATTCCTTGAGGCAATAAATGAGCAGATAATTTAACTGCTAGATGGTTACAAAGGGGACAAGTTTGAATGTTTACATTTCCCTCAGGAAGAAAATAGTAATTCATACAGCACTCTTTTGATATATAAATAGTGTGTGTACTAGTAAAGATTTTTTTAAAATCATAATATTCTTTCAGTAGTTTTAGATAGACATCAAGCATCATTGTGTCAAATGGATTACTAACTGGCAGTCTTTACCATGCGCTTTCACAGATGGAAGCCCTTTAGCTCTGAAGGACATATGGGAAGGAGTTCATGAGTGCTATAAGACTCGGCTGCTGCATGGACCGTGGGACACTATTACCCAACAGGTTAGAGAGTATTTTCATTGTATTATATGTGTTTCTTTCCCTCTGCTCGTCTTTTCTTCTAGTTCTCTCTCCTACTTTTTTTTCCTGTTTCACTCCTCTACTTCCTTACAGATTTCAGTTCAAAGACAGTCTCCTTTAATACATCTTCCCAGATCCAGGCTTGGTTTAGCCTATCTGTTATAAGCCCTCATAGCACCCTGTAATTTTCCTTCATAGTGCATCTTACAGGTTTAAATTATCTATTTGGATTTTTTGAAAAAAATTTAATGTCTGTCTTTGCCATTATACTGTGTGCTCCCATGTGGGCAGACCCTGTTTTTTTTCCCTCTTCACTGTATACCCAGCACCAGCACAGTATTTATCATACAGTAGGTGTTCAATAAAAATGTATTAAGTAAATGATAATAGAAACAAAGTTGGCATATACACCAAGAGATAGATGATTTAGCTTGTGTCACCTATAATGCTTCAGAGTTCTACTAATAGGTGCATTTGCAAAAAAAAATTAACTTTTGATTAATAATAAGTTTGCAGTAGTGATCTGAAAAAGTTGAGAAAATAGATCTACAAAAGTAGATATAAAAAATAGATTTGCAAAAGTAGAGAAAAATAGATTTGTCAATCATATAAGTCATTATTACTGCCCTGCTAAAATCAGTAATTATTTTAGAAATTTAAAAATACTCATCACCTTTCAACCAGTCATGTTCTCTTTAAAAATAACTTTTACTTCTATCAAAAATCTTATTTTTTCCCAGCCTCTGTTAAGCTTAATCAAAGCTTCCTTTAAAAATGACTTTATCAGCCATTAGAATTTTTATGCCCTCTTAACGTGTTTGATCACAATAATGACAGTTTACCTCCCAATCAACTTCAGAATCCTTAGCATCTCATAAGTAGTTCTTTGGCAATGACTGCAAATGACCATTTTCTAGGTTTTAATTGAGGACGAAACTAGTTTTTAAGTATATGAATCACACTGCCCCTCAAATTAATCCTTTTCTTTCTCTTCCTACTGTCACCTTCCTAGTTCAAGCCCTGTTGCCTCATCTGGAACAATTAGTAAAACCTCCTACTTTGGTCTTCTGCTCCTTTCCTCCCTGCTCCTTCCCTCTAGTCAATTTTTCCTAACCATGCTGCTCTTATCTTACCCATGTGCAAACCTGCAATAGCTGTCCAAGGGGCTATGGTATGTGGTCTAAATGCCTTGCTGGGGTTCCAGTGGCTGCCGTTCCCTGGGTCCCACCAGCCCTTTCAAGCTTTTCTCCTATGCCTCCATGCTACACAGTTTCAGCTCCTGCCAAGCATGGCTGTTCACTTCCCCAAACCCATTTTGTGCAGTTTGTTCTTGGAATTCTTTCCAGGTTTCATGCTTTCCCTGTTGCCTTTGTTCTATCATTATATATCCCCCTTTTTCTTTCATATGTTCCTTTCTCGGAAACCACTTCAGCTTACAAAAACGGCCCCCTCTGAAATGCCATTTCTGTAGACCAGGAGTCAGTTGTTGCTCTGAAGAAGGATAATATAATGAGATATATAAGCAAATCCATCATAAAGATTTTTGGCAAGAGCATTTTATTTTATGCAAAGTGTTTTAGATTAACCTTTAAGTATGTCAAGGTAAGTGCTAAGCGTTTCAACTTCCAGTGTCTTGTAAGTGACCACAAACTGTCCAAAAATGTAGAGTCAGAATCCACAGGACCCAGAAAATGTTTAGTTGTGAGAGTCAAGGAAGACGGCAAAGGATAGAGGAAGGGAGCATCCGAAAATATATATGTATTTAACTTCAGGGCCTTTTTTCTCTGCTCCTTCTCAATCAAGTTTTACATTGTGCACCTGAGCCCGAGTCTTATCTTTTTCTTTTTTCTGTCACTAGCATCCCTATTATTAATCTCCTCAGTGCAAACCTATAGCACAATTCCAGGTGGTCTGTGTCATTTGGGTTTTAATTCCACATGTCTCCGTTCTGGCATGTGACATATGAATAAGATTTTGAAGTCAACCGTATTTTCTTAGTTACCTAATATGATGTTGCCAATAGATTTCATTCCATTGATGGAATTCCTAAGTTGCTAAACAAACTACATGAACCAATCTGTATGTTGATAGTTTTTAATGAAATTGACTAGTATCTTTTAGTTTCCAGGCATTTAAGCATCATACAGACAGCCTGTTAGCAGACCATCTTTTTCCTACTTGTCAAAGTATGGTAGTAATGATCAAATCCTATCACAATAAGCATTACTATCTCAATACCAAGTATGATGCCCACTTATTGGGAGGGATATTTGATATAACCAAACTACAACATAACTATAACATTTAGATGTTCCTTTGGGATTTGTCTTATTGGGATTGATCTTGTGGACAGGTATCCCCACTTGTGATAACACACTTTGTTTAAGCTTTAGAATTGCTCATCACAGTGTATGTCCAGGCATTGAGGACCTAGCAAGGGAAACTCATTTGTTGTCATTGTACTAACTTGGTATTTGAAAGTCATTATGAATATTTACTTTGGAGGTCTTAGCTTTTAATCCCAGTTTAGTTAATGGGTTGCTATTTATGTGCTGTTCTTTGCTTGAGATCTTTGAGAGAGTGTGTCCTCAATTTTGTAAGGCTCCATGTGGAGAAAAAATAGGGTGTCCTCAGTGCTGTGAAGGGGAGGGTGTGATACAGCACTGGGGAAGAATGAGCTGATAGAATATTGGTGGCACCAAATAGTAGACACCATTTTGCAGGATTATACTAAAGAACCATTAGGTTGCAGACTGAACATGATAATAATATCCTGTCCTCCAGAGTGGCTTAAAAACAAAAGTAGCCTTTGCATAATATAACATGCATTTCACTTCATTTTCAGGCTTGACTGTGCTCATGTAGTTTATTGCTCTTCATCTTTAGTAATCACACTTCTGTTCTCTCAGCATTTGTCTTGATGATAAGGACCTATTCATGTCAGATATGAACTCTCTCTTTTGAAGACAAGCCACTCATGAATCTCATACGTTTGATTATGGTGATTACTTACCTGCTTTTGTCCAACATTACGGACTACCTATTATCTCAACCCTGCAGCCTAATAAAGGACTTCCAGAAGAAGAAAGTGAACAGATGCCTAGATTGGATCTGCCTAAATTTGGTACAGTGAACGTTACAATAATAATCACTGGAAGGTGTGGGCTCTATGTTTCAGGTAAAGAACTCCTGTAATCTTGGCATGAGCTAAAATTAGATGATAAGAAATCATACTTTCAATTTTACTCAAAGATATGTGTAAGTACACATATCTTCAGATAAGTGTATCAGATAAGTAATTTTTTCTTACCGTCTCCTTTTTTTAACTTTATATGGAAAAATACAGACATAATACAAAAATAGAGGTAATAGTATAGTACACTTGCAAACTAATGACCAATCTTATTATTTTGGTATCTCACCCAATCTGGAATTTTTTGGTAGCAAATCCTAGACATCATATTATCTCAACCATTCTCATCCATGAGTATTTAAGTATGTATCTTTAAAAGATAAGGGCTCAATATCAAAAAAACAAACAACGCAATCAAAAAAATGGGTGGAAGACCTAAATAGACATTTCTCCAAAGAAGACTTACAGATGGCCAACATGAAAAGATGCTCAACATCACTAATTATTAGAGAACTGCAAATCAAAACTACAATGAGGTATCACCTCACATTGGTCATAATGGCCATCATCAAAAAATCTACAAACAATAAATGCTGGAGAGGGTGTGGAGAAAAGGGAACCCTCTTGCACTGTTGGTGGGAATGTGAATTGATACAGCCACTATGGAGAACAGTATGGAGGATCCTTAAAAAACTAAAAACAGAACTACCATATGACCCAGCAATGCCACTACTGGGCATATACCCTGAGAAAACCAGAATTCAAAATTACACATGTACCCCAGTGTTCATTACAGCGCTATTTACAGTAGCCAGGACATGGAAGCAACCTAAATGTCCAATGACAGGTGAATGGATAAAGAAGATGTGGTACATATATACAATGGAATATTACTCAGCCATAAAAAGGACTGAAATTGGGTCATTTGTAGAGATGTGGATGGACCTAGAGTCTGTCATACAGAGTGAAGTAAGTCAGAAAGAGAAAAACGTATAATATCGTATAATAACGCATATATGTGGAATATAGAAAAATGGTACAGATGAACCTATTTCCAGGGCAGGAATAGAGACACAGACGTAGAGAATGGACATATGGACACAGAGGGGGAAGGGGAGGGTGGGACAAATTGGGAGATTACGTTTGACATATATATACTTCCATGTGTAAAATAGATAGCTAGTGGGAACCTGCTGTATAGCACAGGGAGCTCAGCTCCGTGCTCTGTGATGACCTAGTGTGGGTGGCACTAGGGGCGGGGTGGTTGGGAGGGAGGTCCAAGAGGAAGGGGATATATGTATACATATAGCTGATTCACTTCGCTGTACAGCAGAAACTAACACAATATTGTAAAGCAATTATACTCCAATAAAAAAATAAAAGTGATTAAAAGATAAGGGCTCTACAGAGATGTTTATAGCAGCCTTATTCGTAATAGCCCAAATGGAAACAACTCTGAAGTCCTTTAGGAGGTGCATGGTTAAACAAACGGTGGTCTATCCTTAGCAGGATACTACTCAGCAATACAAAGGAACCAACTATTGATACACGTAACAACCTGGATGAATCTCCAGAGAATTATTGAGTGCAAAAAGTCAATCCCCAACGTTTGCCTAGTATATGATTCCATTTAGCTAACATTTTTGAAATGAGAAGATTATAGATTGGAGAAGAGATTGCAGTTTTCAGAGGTTATGAGTAGGAGGAAAGTGGGTGTGGTTATAAAAGTCAACAAGGGAACCTTGTGGCAGTGGAAATGTTCTGTATCTGACTGTATCAATGTCAGTGTCTTGGTTGTGATAATATACTATAGTTTTGCAAGATGTTACCATTGGGGGAACTGAGTGAAGGGTATGAGTGATCTCTTTGTATCATTTGTTACAGCTGTATGTGAATCCACATTTATCTCAAAAAAGTTTATTTAAAAAAGGTAAGGATTCTTAAAAAACATAACCACAATTCTGTTATCACAACTAAAGTTGTTAATAATTTCTTAATATCATTAAATAAGCAAATGTTTGAATTTCCCCAATTGCTTCCTCTTCCCTCCCTTCCTTCCTCCCTCCCTCCCTCCCTCCCCTCCTCACCCTCCCTCCCCTCCCCTCCCCCGTCTCCCTCCCTCCCTCCTTCCTTCCTTCCTTCTTTCTTCTTTCCTCTCTCCCTTCCTCCCTCCCTTCCTTCCTCTTCTTTTTTAAAATAGTTTCTTTGAATCAGGATCCAAATAAGGTTTATACATTAAAATGGTTAACATCTCAAGACTTTTGAAACTAAAATTCTCATTCCTTCCTTTTTTTTTTCTTGTAGGTTTTGTTAAAGAAAAAAGGTTGTTTGTCCTGTAGTATTTGCAGTCTGGATTTTTTTTTTTTTTTTGATTGTGTCTCTGTGGTGTGTTTACTATGTTCTTCGCTATTTTTTATATACACTCCTAGTTAGATCTGGAAGCTTGATCAGATTCAGGTTTAGTATTTTAGGGCAAGAATACTTCATCGGTGATTCTGGGTACTTTTATAAGGAGGCACATAATGTTTGGTTTTTGCTCTTTTTTGTGATGTTAGCAGCCATTGATGATTATTGCCTAGACCCATTAATTCATTAGAGGGGTTGCAAAATGGTAATGTTCTAATTCTATCATTCATTATTTATTAGCTGGACTACTTCTATAATGACAGAGTTTCCCTCACCAGCTTAGTTACTTGAGGTGTGCTTTGTATAGAAAAGGCAGGATAAATGCTTGATTCTTTCTCTTTATGTTCTAGCTTTCAAGATAATGAGTTGGTTCTCTAGCATCCTCCAAAGGTGACCAAGAAAGTTTTTTTTATGAAGTCATGGATATAAATGTTTTATGTATTTCAATTCATTGTAGTGATTACCTTTATTGATGCTTGGTTTGTCTCATCTTTGGCCAGTGTAAATCTCTCTCTTTTTTTTTTTTTTTTTTTTTTTTTTTGGGCTACGCTGTGTGGCTCGCAGAATCTTAGTTCCCCGACCAGGGATCGAACCCAGGTCCACAGCAGTGAAAGTGCTGAGTCCTAACCACTGGACTGCCAGGGAATTTCCATGGCCAATGTAAGTCTCTAAGTTGACTCCTGAGTTATTTTGATACAACCCAAGTAGCTTTGATGGCTTCTTGCTTTTTGATATGACAAGTTGATGCCCAGACTTGGGCATTCTCCAAGGAGGCTTGCCCCCTTCCAGAGTCCTTATCTAGGTGCTGCACCAGACAGAGTGGATTTAACTTTGGGCACTACCACTTACTAGCTGTATGACCTTGGGTAAATTACAAAAACTCTCCGTGTTTTATTTTTCCATTAAAATTAATGGCAGCATCTACATAGAGTTGGTGGGAAGAGTAAGAGAGAGGGTTGTATACAAAACTCAACCTGTGTCATCTCCTTTCAAATATATTCTTTCTAACACCTGAACTGTGTGCTTTAGATTTGGAAAACTAAGACTTTTGAGGTACTTTGTTTTCTGATTTTACATGTCTGGGGAAGGCTGTCCAAGTACAGGTAAATGAATGGGTTTGGGTGGATAGAAGTGGAAAGAAACTCAATGATTATTTTTCCATGTGATCCCACACAAGTACTGTGAGAGAACTGGACTAGGAGGAGCCTTGAATACACATTCTGCATGCCCCAAATACCACTAATTTCATTTTGAAGATTTTAGCATGTCTAAAACATGCAAAGGTATGATAATTAATTTCAGTGATTATTTTTCCATGTGATCCCACACAAGTACTGTGAGAGAACTGGACTAGGAGGAGCCTTGAATACACATTCTGCATGCCCCAAATACCACTAATTTCATTTTGAAGATTTTAGCATGTCTAAAACATGCAAAGGTATGATAATTAATTTCAGTGAGTTTTCATATTTCCATGATAAATCTCTCAGGGTAAAAAACCAAAACACACACACACACACAAACACACACACACACACAACAAAAATCTAAAACTCCTTAGGTACCCTTTGGTAGATAGATTGCTTTTGACTCTCAGTGATGCAGGAAGTCACTGGTTAAGAATTCTTAAATAATGAAGCTTGATATGTTGCCTGGTGATTTATAATGATGGCTGATAAACTCATGATTTAATTGTGCTTCCTCTAGTAATAATCTTAAGTGCTCAAGTGAAGTTCCAGTGATTGGCTTTTTTCTGAGCTCAGTCTCCCTAGTGTCTCTAGGCATCTCTTTTACACAACATCCGATAACTGACTTTTAACTGTTCCTATTTTAAATAATACAAATCAATTAAAACACCCAGCTGTTTAACAGAACTTCTCAGTGTTGGTATAGGTCTCGGTGGGTATTTCCTGATGGCTCATAATGACATCAATTTAGTGCACCTGGTAGGATCAGTGTGAACTGGAAGTGGCTTAATTCTTAAATGACAAGAAAATTAAGAAGCCTTTATGGATTGCTGCTGCTGCTTCAGAATCACTGCCAGCTCCACTGCTGGCTCTTTCACGGTAGAGTTTTATTTAAATGGGACTGCAGACATCATGTGATTGTTTTCTCTGTAATTTGCTACTAATTTGTTGATTCTGAGTTTCTAGGTATTTATTCTGGACATTAATTCGTCACCTTAGCGGGTAGGTTTATAATCCTGTAGTAATTATATCTATCTTGCAGACTTTTTGTAGAAACCCTCCAATGTTTTAACAGTACTCAGTAATTCTACCACACTTCCCTGTTTTAGGAGAGTGAATGCTTCGTTGTGTGTCACTTTGTTTGGTATCCTGGGGTAATGATGACAGTGCTATTTTCCTTTGTTGGTAATTATTTTTAGATTGTCGATCTGCACATGCATTGTGACTTCTAATGTTTATTGAATGTTGATGCTGTGGATTCCATACATCGTCAGAGTACTTCACTCTCTGTATTCATTTTTTTTTAATCAATTCAGAAATATCCTCTGTCACTCACAATCTATTGTGCTTTTCTTGTTTGGGGGTAAAAAACACATTTTTGTAAGTTTTATTTGTTCCTCAGACTTGCCTTACATTAAAAGGTACATGAAAGTTCTTTCTCATTATCTTTGACTAAATAATTAATTTTTCTCAAAATTTTTTTGACTTTACACCTTGGAGTGTTTTAGAAAATCTTAACTTCATACTAAATGCTATTTAGGTATTGATATAATATTACTTTCTCATCCAGCTTTTGATTACTAAGTTAATTTCTAAAATGTTTTGTTTTATTCCATTTCAATGAGAGTTCAAGATACATAGTTAAACAAGGAATGTATTTCTTATAATAGCCAGCTTATTCATTTATATTTGGGTCTTATTTCTTTAAATTGAAATTTATTTCAGTAGACAATAAAAACAAGAGACTGGTTAGTTAATGTTTTTTGTTATATGTATATCTGGTTGAGCAGAATATTGCTTAGCTTTTTACCATCAAAGTTGCACTTTTGACTCAGCGTATGAATTGAATTTATATGAGGGCTTTCTTTAAAGAATTTTCCAGCATTTCATTGATCCTTAGAACTTTTATTCCTAAAAAAGGAGCAGCTTAAGAAATAGAGACATAGATGTAGAGAACAAACGTATGGACACCAAGGAGGGAAAGCAGGGAAGGGGGTTGGTGGTGGTGGGATGAATTGGGAAATTGGGATTGACATATATACACTAATATGTATAAAATAGATAACTAAGAATAAAAAAAGGAAGCAGCTTATAAATGTGAAAATAAAATACCATTTAAAATATTTAATAATTAATTTTAATATTACTCATCTTACATTTCATTTTGATAATTACCTACCATCAATTTTTAATAAACATCTTAGTTCCAAAACTTCAAGTTTGAGGAATATTTATATTCTCATTTTTAGTTTTTGAGAAAGAGGTTATTGATGGGTGGGCTGTAAAGCAGCAGCTAGAAGCAGGTAGACAAGCCTGGGGGAGTGGAAAGGCAGGCACAGGACCCAGAGGGGATGGAAGATGGACTCTGCAGACAGGCTTATCCAGATATCTGTAAGGGTATAAGCTTCCTAAGAAAGATGCTATTTGTTTTATCTTGTTTTTGGCACAGTGGTTGCTGCACATTCATATTCTGTAATACAATATTCCACCTTTAAAGAAAATTCTACTTCCTACCCCTTTTGCCTTTTCTTTTCACCTGTTGTTTTCCTGGTTCTTTTCCATGTCAGCTGTTAAATTCCCCATATTACATTTGCAGTCTATATTTCAAAGTTTAAAATTTGGCAAATAAATAGAGATACTACCAAAGTATATAAAGTGTGTTTGCAAGTCATTACAATTATTTTATTGCATGCTGATGTTATTTTTTCAGTACATTAACTCATTTCTACTTCCCTCTATCCAATCTGAATTTCAAAAATATTTAAAGTCGTGTATATACATACACTCAAATGTAAGATTAATACATATACTCTAAAGATCAAAGCAAGTGAGTAAGAACTAAGTGATAGAGGGGAAAAGACAGTTTTACAGAAAACTTAGACTAAGGGACATATCTGAGCTTTCTAGAACAAAATAGGGAAATAAAAAAGGGAAAGCCAATTAAATATGTTGCTTTCCTTCTGTTATGAAATGAAAGTTTATCAAGAGAGACAAACCTTTTTCTTATATTAAATTTTAGGAAGATAATTTTAACAAATATAAAAATATAATCTCCTTTATAGATACTACTTAAGCCACCTTTAGAAGATGGAGAGGGAGTGATGTTCAGTTGTCATTGTGTGGGAGAGTTATAGTAATATTCTGCGTGTGTGTAGATTTACACTGTAAAGGTCCTTATTAGCAGCTTGCCATTCAAATTCAGCCTGTCGATGTATTTTGAGTGCTTGGAAAGTTTTTTGAATTTGAAAGCCTTTGGACTGGTTATGTGCTCTGTAGTTAATCATGGTCACTTCCCCTTCCTATCGCCTTATACCCTATTTCACTTACTTTGCCCACCTGTCTTCTAAAGGCATATCGGTTTGCCTATTCCAATATTGATACAAGATACAAAGAAAGTTTAGAGATTATGTATGATTATGAATATATGAATCTTAGTACATATCTTGGACTATTTTCAAATAAAAGTGCTATCACTTGAGCATAAAATTTTTTAATAACTTACTTTTTCTGAGTAAAAAAATAATACATATGGATCATTTTTAATAAAATACAGAATAGCATAAGGAAAAAATAAGAATTGCTCAATCTCAAGCATTATAAATTACCACTGTTAACCTTCCAGTGTATGGCTTTCTAGAAATATTATATATATATTTTTATATAATTATATATATATAATATATATTCATACATATGTATACATTATATATAAATATACACAAACACAAATGAGATCATACTATGCGTCTGGTTTTTTGAAATTTATGTCACAGCTATCTTTTCATGCCAATATTTAAATACATCTAAATTTTCCTTCTAATAACTGCTTAGAATTCCATTCTAAAGCTATATATACCATAATTGTTTTAACCAATTTTATGTTGTGAACATTGAGTTCTTTTACAATTGTTTGTATTATAAACAGTTCCTAAGTGAACATCTTTGTATATACAATTTATGCAGTTGTCAGATTATTTCTTTGGAATAAATTCTTAGAAGTTGAATTGGTGAGTCAGTAAGCATTCACTTTTAAAGATTTTGTTAGTTATTCCCATGTCAATCTCAGAAAAGATGTACTAACTCCTCCTACCAGCAGATATTAAAGAACCCTTTCCCTAAGTGCTGGCTGACACTGGCCATAATTGTTCTCTTTAACATGTTTCAGTCTGATGTCAACCAGGCTTCTGATTGGAGACATGTATCAAACAATCGAACACCAAAGTTACTGATGAACGAAATGTAGGTTTTTCTCGCAGTTGATTGGCACATACATTTTAGACACCGAGGAAGTCGATGTATGGTCAGAATTAAAGGGTCTGCTTTGCATTCTTGCCAAGACATAGTCTTGTTTCTGCCGTCCAGAGAAGCCTGTAGGAGTACCTGCCAGCAGGGCTGAGGCTTTTCTTTGTAAGCTTTATTAGGTTTGCACAAATGATTGAGCAGAATCCATGGAAGCACGGAAGTCCTGCTCCTTTAAGCATGGAAGTTAAGCTCTTGGATGGCAAGATTTTTGCAAGCTGGAGGTGTCAGTCATCCACCTCACCCAGATAACAAGACAGGAGTGGAATATTTGATAGTAACATTGTATCGGAGCAGGCCTGCCAGGATGAGGTTACTATTAATACACCTCCCTCCAAACAATAAAAGGGTTAGCATTTTGAATACTTTCAAAATACTATCCATTTGGGTCCTGAAGAACATCTCCTAAAACTGACAAATTTGGTTTTGGCACAGTTGTGCTTGAGCTGTTCCCCCTGGCAGTAATTGGCTGTGAGATTAATGTATTCTTTAAGTAGAACCAGGTCATCACCATATAGACGGGTGCTTGTCTTTCTGTTTGCTGTCACAGGAAATCAAGTACTCACTTCTAAAAGCTCAATCAAATTGGAAATGAATTTAAAAGTGTGGGGCATGAATGCAACTCTATTATATAACCTTTTAAGATTAGAATTTATCTTGTCTAAAGGTTTTTCAGTCCAATAGCTAACACTTAGGGAGCATTTCCCAAGTGCCAGGTATTCTAAATATTTTACATTTATTATTTCACTTAATCTTCTGAACACCCATATTAGGTTGATTCTATTCTCCACATTTTAGAGAAGGGGAGATCAAGGCATAAGGACATCAGATAACATGCTAAAGGTCTAACGTCTATTAAGTGACAGAACCAGGATTTGAACTCATGTTCATGAACTCATGAGTTTGAGAACTCCATCATTAACCACTATGCTTTAGCTCCTCCTGCAATGTTTATCTTATTCTCAAGATGTTATCATATAGATCTGATCCGTTTTTGTGTCATGGACCCCTTTGAGAATCTGATGAAAAATCCAGGACCTTTTCCTTGACACAAAATTTTGTAACCCTATTAAAGAAGAACATCCAAATCTTTGGAATTTGTAGTGGCTGTCGTGGATTAGAACTCAACATCCATTCCACCCTCCTTCTCTTGTTCCCTTCCTGTATTGCAGACATTGGAAAGTTAAAACACCATTCTCCATTTCCCTCTTTAAGAGGGGTCTGAATTTGATTTAGGTTCATCATATTGGTTGCATTCGTGCAGGATTTGGAAGGCAGAAGTGTTGGAGGCTGTACTTTGTTGGAAGCACTGTGGGTCATGAGGATTGTCTGTGTGGCTCCAGTGTCCAGTCACTAGCTTTGGGTGTGTCAAGAGGCAGTGGATGGGGCGACCATTTTGCTGGTGTGAATTGCAGCAGGTGTAGCATGGCCCTGGAGGTGGCCACAGTAGAGGCAAGTTTCTGATCATGGGAGTTGGGAATATGATTCTGGAATGGCAGATTCCTGATCTGAAAAGAGGCATTATGTCCTATGGTCTCCAGGTCTCCAGTTCTCCAGGGAGGCTCTGGGAATTGTTCCTGGAAAGTAATCTAGAATGTGTTTATTCAGCTCTCCCAATGAGGGCTTCAATTAGACAGAGGAGACTCCATTTTTTGCAACTGAATCTTGACTGATACAATATTATATAGCTTGACCTAAGTATAGTTTTTTCAACAGGTTGGGAGTTTGGCTCTGAATTCAGAAACATTTGGGTTCTTATTCAAGTTCTACTTATTAACAGTGTGACCAAGGACAAATTATTTGACATTTCACCTTTCTCTTTCACAAAGTGGGAACTTATTTCTATAAGGGGACTATTAGAAGGACTACTCCATTGGGTTGTTGTGAGAATTACTTGAGTTAATTTATATGATGTGCCTAGCATAATGCTTGATACATAGTGGGTGCTAAGAATGTGAGCTCTTATTTATCATTAATCCTTAAATACTGTGAAAAGAAAAAGCAGTGGGCACAATTTGTGTTTTGGATAAAATACAGCACTGCAGTGGTCAATAGAATAATTGTTGAACTTCAAGTTTCCTACAACAATATATTCACAGGCTCAAACTGATAGTTTATTGAGGAGGAAGCTGTATAGAGTACTTAGGGGTCATATTCACTTAGTTAACTAGATAAAAAGTTTGGTAGTTCTCATTCAAATAGCATTCAAAACCTTCTGGCAGCTAATCTCCTTCCTCAGGAGAGACCTTCAGCTTTAGATGGCTATTTCAACATGCTGCTTTTTATGTGATGTGGTTGGCAAATCATGGGAGGGATGTCCCAAGGCTGTTAGAGCAGAAGTCGCCCATCTGGGCCTGTGAGAATCCATCCACAGTGCTGCTCTCCGAGCCATGCCATGAGCACTTGCACTCTAGAGACTGTAGTTGTTATTGGGCTTGTGGCTAAACCTACAGCTTCCCATAGAGATAAAGAAATGTCTTAACATATCCTACAACACATCTAGAATTGATTTAAAAAAAATTGTTTTTTAAAAAGTAATGCTGGGGGCTTCCCTGGTGGCGCAGTGGTTAAGAATCTGCCGCCAATGCAGGGGACACGGGTTTGAGCCCTGGTCCAGGAAGATCCCACATGCTGCGGAGCAACTAAGCCTGTGCGCCACAACTACTGAGCCTGCGCTCTAGAGCCCGCGAGCCACAACGACTGAAGCCCGCGTGCCTAGAGCTTGTGCTCCGCAACAAGAGAAGCCACCGCAATGAGAAGCCTGTACACCACAACGAAGAGTAGCCCCCGCTCACAACAACTAGAGAAAGCCCGCGTGCAGCAATGAAGACCCAACGCAGCCCAAAATACATACATAAAATAAATAGATTAAAAAAAATAGTAATGCTGGGAATAAATATTTTAAAAAATTGCTGCTACGTGTAAGAAAGTGAGGTGGATATTAAGCCTTATTTTCCAGTAGCATTAAAGGGTAAGGAAACACAATCCAGGTACAGTTTGTTCAATTATACTGAATAGCTAACAAGGCTAACTAAATTAAAAAATAAAAGAAATGTTCTTCAGTTTAAGGGCAAAATGTCTCCAGAAATTTTGCACCCTTTGTGCAGTAGAAACTGTTTCATTAAATCGCTGCAATATCCCCAACATTGCACTAGTAATTGTGGTGGAGCCAGAGGAAGTACAGGGTATTTTACCTGACTAGAAAAACTTGTGTTATATACTGAAGAGAAAAGGGTAATATACATGGACACTGTGAGATAAACCACTTCCTGGTTAAAGGAGTTAAATGGAATAGGTGTCTAAGTAGCTTCCTCTAATCAATATGCTCCTTTCTGCCAGGCTTTCTCCCCATCCCCACCCCACCCCCACCCCCAGCCTTATTCAGATAGGCTTCAACAGCCAAGAACACCCTCACATGGCAGTTCAGGCAGGTTTTGAAAACTTAGACTTCTTGATATACAGCCAGTGGGGAACTCCACGACAGGGCAGCCAGACACTCAATGCTGTAGACCTCAGAAGGTTGCTTATGTAACCCGTTTAAAAGTTCTGAAAGCCTTCCTCCTCCACTGTGATTTGAAGGTGGTCATAGAATCAAATTAATTGCAAACAGCTGTTAAAGGAGAAAATCTGTTTAATTAAGAGTCCTGTAAAATGATCACTTTGAATCCTCGGAAGCCCATCTCCTAGGTAGAAATAATCAGCAAATTGCAATTATTTTCCACATTTTATTTGAATTTCTTCAAAGGCATGTTTGACATCAGTGTCACCATCAGGAAAGGCTAAGTAATCAAAAGCGCTGTTCTCTTGAATATGTGAATGATATTTCCCCTTGGACTTTAATTTAGGAGATTTAAGTTATAACTTTAACACAAGTTTGGCTGTTGTTTTCCCCATTGATCAAAGTGGCTATCCCTAGAGGTGTGGACCATATGGAAACCGGCTTCTCAAAACAGGCCCTTCTTCTACCGATGAAGCTTTAATCAAATCATTATCATTTCATACACTCCCATCTCCTAAAGTTATTGTGTCAGCTAACTTGGGTTTCATACTGGGTTCAGGGAAGTCCCATGTGTGAGTGGGGGTATCTTGGGGCTATTCTATGTGTATGTTAGGGTGTATATGAGGGTGTGAGGGGGATGAGGGGACATATTTGGAAGAGGCCAAGTAAGGTAGATGGGTCTTTGGAGCTCTGCACCTTACTTCAGTCAAAGCACCTCCACTTTCTTCTGTTTTTTAGTTCCTTGTAAGGTTTTATTTGCAAAAAGTGTTCTGCTGCTTTAAAATGTTTGAAAACGTCTGAGCTAGAGGACATATTGCCAAGGTATAATTCAAAAGACTGTCAAGTTAAAGCTATACAACTAACAGTGCTTTGTTCCTTGACAAGGGGAATTTTAAACATGTCAAGTCTATCTTTTGAGAGAGTTGAATCAGGAATATATAAGTCCATATTATTTCCAGCAGGTTGCTCAGAAAAAGATCCTTTTGGTCTTAACTGAGATCATTGTGGCCAGACTTACCTTTGCAGCTGCTGTAGTTATTTTTTGTGGAGCATTGAATAAAAATAGTTCTTAGAATCCACAGCCTTGGATATGACAGTTCATTCTGTCAAACTGAGGCAGATTCTAGCAACTAATGATATGGCCCAGAAGGAAGGTGATCAGGGTATTTGAACTGAGCTCTCCATCCTGGCTCTTCATAGGAGACAAACTTTTGGCCCTCTGGGTATTTTCTGGAGCTCCTTTATAATCAGAAAATGTAGCCAGTTAACTTTGGAAACTAAGGATATTAAGTTTCTACAGCTGCCAATAGTGTCTCCCTTGCTAACTCAACTTACCTGTACTTTAGATAAAGCTCGCCAATCTGTATACACACCAGTATAGTTCAGGGAGATCATCCAGGATGCCCCTTCTTCCTTGCTTGTGTGTAGTCTGCTTTCACCCTTGTCTCATTCGTGCCTGGTTTCAAGTACTTTGTTGTGTAACCCTAGTATCGACCTTTTGTCCTATGACCTTGGTACTTGAGAGATGTCTTCCTGATGCACAAACCTCAGCTCTCTCTTGTGAATATTGGCTTTGGTCTTGTTACCTGAAGAAGAATCCTCCTATCTTCTTCTGGCCCACAAACAACAAATTTGGCAGGACCTACCTAACCATCCCAAACTCTTCAGCCAAGATGGGAGGTTTTCCAAACCAGTCTAAGGACAGCGGAGGCTTTCCAGGTAATGGTTTGGAAATCTTAGGTGCCCCTTATTTTATGTCTATCTGTCTGTCTATATCTATTGATAAAAGGATCCATATGCCCATATCAAGTTCACATTCAGGGGTTCAGGGGACTAACCTCAGCTGAATCGAGTGCCCTGAGCACTCTTGCCAAGGGCTGGTGTTTAGCAGGAAGTAAAATCCATTTCCTAATGTATGAATGTTCTGTCAAGGTCCTGGTTACTGCATGATGTTACATGCCCTATCCATGGAAGGAGAAGCCCTCACATATTTTGGAGTGAAAAATATGAGGAAAATTGGGAGAGAGGGAGGGACTGGGTCTGGGGAAGGTTGATTAAGGGGATTCAGCTGTTAATGTGGTATATTTCCCTCTAGGTTTTCATTTAATTCACCTGCTCAATTCTAGATTTAATTTGTAGACACTCTAAGTAATATTAGATCATATATAAGTGAGCAAAAAGAAACCAGATTTGCATTTAATAACCAATAAAGAAGGCTAGGATAAGGATGCATATTTTCTACAGGTTTTCTGTAGTTTTGATGTCAACTTTGGACTCACTCCCAAAAGCAAAGATTCCACAACCTGAATTCCTGGTCTAAGAGGTTATTCTTCTTTCATGTTTCAACATTCTAAGGACAGGCAGCTATTTTTTTTTTTTTAATTTTTATTGGAGTGTAGTTGCTTTACAATGCTGTGTTAATTTTTACTGTACAGCAAAGTGAATCAGCTATATGTATACATATATCCCCTCTTTTTTGGATTTCCTTCCCATTTAGGTCACCACAGAGCACTGAGTAGAGTTCCCTGTGCTATACAGTAGGTTCTCATTAGTTATCTATTTTACACATAGTATCAATAGTGTATATATGTCAATCACAATCTCCCAATTCATCCTACCCCTCCGCCCCTTTTCCCCCATGGTATTCATAGATTTGTTCTCTACGTCTCCAGAAGGGAACAGTACTAGAATAGTTTCTTGGGATTTGGGGACTTCTTGAAACTTTAATTGCTGTTTTGTTTGACTTTTCACATTGACTTTTCTGAAGACCGAACACCCTAATTTCATCCGTGGAAGTATTACTTAATGGTTTTTCTTTTTTAAAATATTTTATTATTTATTTATTCATTTAATTTATTTTTGGCTGCATCGGCTCTTAGTTGTGGCACACAGGATCTTCATTGAGGCATGCGGGATCTTTTGTTGCAGCGTGAGGGCTCTACGTCACCCCGAGCAGGCTTCTCTCTAGTTGTGGTGTGTGGGTTTTCTCTCTCTAGTTGTGGCGTGCCAGTTCCAGAGCGCATGAGCTCTGTAGTTGTGGCGCGAGGGTTCCAGAGCCCATGGGCTCAGTAGTTTGTGGCATTCAGTCAGCCTCTCTAGTTGAGGCACATGAGCTCAGTAGTTGTGGTGCACGGGCTTAGTTGCCCCATGGCATGTGAGATATTAGTTCCCCGACTAGGGTTTGAACCCATGTCCCCCACATTGTAAGGCAGACTCTTCATCGCTGGCCCACCAGGGAAGTCCCTACTTAATGGTTAATATGATTATTTTCATTTAATGTCCTATAAGCAGCATGATATGTCTTAAATGTTTTCAGGTGCATGTGCACATTCAGCTCACACTGACATGTTATATAGCTAATTTTCCCCTAGTTTTTCCTGCACGTTTCAGTTCAAAGCAGGCAAGTTCCTCTGATCATTTATCTTAGCTGCAGAGATTCTTCAATTCTAAATGTTAATATTGATTTCTTTTTATAGGGAAATCTGGTAGAAATTTTGAAATTTAGGGTGGGATTAATGGATGACTTCTAGTATTATGAAAGAAAACAAGGAAAGTAATCTCCAAGTGAAACAAAAATTGTTTCACCGATATTAAACATTTTTTTTCTGAATATTTACTGACTTTTCTCAAAACATAAAAACTGCATTATTTCATGGTAGAATTTGTGTGCTTGTGAGAGAATGTCTCAAACTTTTCTTTTTTAATTAATAAATTTCCTACATGTTAATAACTAGAATGTGCATCATTAAGATATATTGAAAACAACATAGAATCTATAGCAAGAAAGAAGTGGATTAAAGGTTGAATCTGCCTCTTACAAGTTATATGCCTTGAGGCAAGTTACCTAAAAACCACGTTTCCTAGTATAATATAGCAACAGCAACTTTCTTTTGGGTAGTATTTGTCTGATAAACTTTTCTCTGCCCTTTAATTATTCATCTTTCTCTGTTTGTTGTTCTTGATAAATAGAACATTAAAAAAATTATGTACAGTAAAATTCACTTTTTTTTTTTTTTGCTGTATAGT
Organism: Eschrichtius robustus; assembly: GCF_028021215.1. Taxonomy (NCBI): domain Eukaryota; kingdom Metazoa; phylum Chordata; class Mammalia; order Artiodactyla; family Eschrichtiidae; genus Eschrichtius; species Eschrichtius robustus. The sequence continues at coordinate 64,953,328 of NC_090825.1, forward strand.
TCTGTGGATTTTGACAAATGTATAGAGAAGTGTAACTCTCACTACAATCAAGATGCAGAGCTGCTCCTTCACACCTGCCCCATATTCCCTAGTGCAGCCCCTTGTCCTCGATCTTTTTGCCTGCCGCCCCGACCTTTGTCCTCTGTACCTATGTTTTCCTTTTGCAGAATGTTGTATATGGATTTATACAGTATATAGTGTTTTAAGTCTGGCTTCCTTCACTTACCACAATGCATTTGAGTTCATCCATGTTGCTATATATCAATAGTTTATAACTTTTTGTTGCTGAGTAGCATTCCATTGTATAAATGTACATTTTCTTTATTCCTTTACCACTTGAAGGACCTTTGAGTTGTTTGTACTTTTCATTGATTAAAAATAACACCCCATTATAAAATTCTTTAACGTGGAAACACTGTAAAATTCATTAACATGGTTTTTGGTTGATTTAAGTTTTATTTCTCTTGGGTAAATACTTAGGACTAAGATTACTAGTCCATATTATTTTTATAAGAAAACACCAGACTGTTTTCCAAAGTGTTTGAACCACTTTGCATTTCCACCAGCAATTTCTGAGAGTTCCGGTTGCTCCACATCCTTACCAGCCCTTGGTATTGTCAATTTTTAAATTTATTTTAGCTATACCAATTAGTGTATTATAGTATCACAGTGTGGTTTTATTTTGCATTTGCTTAATGACCAATGGTGTTGAGTATCTTTAAATGTGCTTGTTTGGTGTTCCTATATTTTCTTTGGTGAAATGTCTTTTCAAATCTTTTGCCCTTTTTTTGATTGGATGCTTTATATTCTTATTGTTGGCTTTTGAGGGTTCGTTACATATTCTAGATACAAGTCCTTTACCAGAAGATATGTGATATACAATACATGCTCCCACTATGTGACTTCTCTTTTTATTCTTTTAGCAGTATTTTTCACAGAGCAAAAGTTTTAAAATTATACAAAGTCCAGTTTATCAAAAAACATTTTTTTAATGTACTGTACTTTTAGTATTATATCAAATAACTCTTTGCCTAGCCCAAGATCACAAAGATTTTTTATAGACATTTTATAGTTTTACTTTTTATACTTATGTCTATGATACATTTTGAGTTACTTTTTTTTTTTTTTTAATAAATTTATTTATTTATTTTTGGCTGTGTTGGGTCCTCGTTTCTGTGTGAGGGCTTTCTCTAGTTGTGGCGAGCGGGGGCCACTCCTCATCGCTGTGCACAGGCTTCTCACTGTCGTGGCCTCTCTTGTTGCAGAGCACAGGCTCTAGACGCGCAGGCTCAGTAGTTGTGGCTCGCGGGCCCAGTTGCTCCGCGGCATGTGGGATACTCCCAGACCAGGGCTCGAACCCGTGTCCCCTGCATTGGCAGGCAGACTCTCAACCACTGCGCCACCAGGGGAGCCCCTTGAGTTACTTTTTGAGTAAGGTGTGAGGTCTGAGTTCTTGTTTATTTTATTTTTTACATGTGGCTGTCCATTTGGTCCAGCAAATTTGTTGAAAAGACTAATCTTTCTTGATGGAGTTGCCTCATACCTTTGTCAAAAATTAACTGACCATATATGAGTGGCTCTATTTTTGGACTTTCTTTTCTGTTCCATTGATAAATTTTCTATTCTTTCACTAATACCACACTGTCATGCTTATTGTAGCTTTATATTAAGTCTTGAAATCAGAGTGTAAGTCTCTCAACCTTGTTCTTTGACAAAATTGTGTCAGCTATTCCTTTGCCTCACAGCCTTTCCTAGGCTGGTTTGGATCTATCCTGGACATGCACTGCTTGGGAGTGAGCTTGGGACTTCTGTTTGTGTGCAGAATTAGGGGATCCATTTCTCCAGCTCTCTACAGTTTCTCCCACACTCTCTGGATCTCAGAGGCTCCTTTTCCTGGTCTTCTGGCTAGAAAGAGAGGGTTTCTCTTGGAGTTTTAACTTCTTGCTCTGCGTGTAGTTTCATATTACTAGGACTACCCTTGAGACAAAGCAGCAGAAGAAAGAGAGAAGAAGGAAAAAAAAAATAAACCCAGATATTCCCTCACATCTTCAGCCTACCATGTCTCCTTTTCCCACAGAAATGTGTTTTTTTGTTTTGTTTGTTTTTTTTTCGAAGTTTTAGGCTGCCACTGCAGTGCAGGTAAATGACTGGGGCCATCCTTGGGGCAGGACTGTGAGAGAAGAAAGAGGGAAAAAAAAAATCACATAGATCTTCTCCACCCTCTTCATCTCACAGGGACCCCTTTTCCTGGCTGTCTGGCCAGTGTTTTTGTTGCCTGCACTCCTTGCACAACCCCACACTGGGCAACCCCTGGGTCAAAGCCAGGAGATAAAAGAGGAAAAGCCAGGGAACTTACTCCCCTGGAAGTTTTTCTTCAAGTTTTGGCTTCTCTTTCCGATCTGCTACTACTGTTAACTTTTCAGAGTCCTAGAGTAGTTGCTTTTAAAAATTTTGTCTTTTTTTTTTTAGCTTTAGTCAATCGTAGAGATAGGTTGTAGTGGGCTTACTCCATCTTGGCTGGCACCAGAAGTATAGAGTCCTTATGTTTAAGTGCTATTTATATATTTTTCTCATATTGCTGTACTGAAAAAATCCAGTCTATAATTTTTGTCTTTAAACCAGAGAGTTTAATCTGTTTACTTTTATTGTGATGTATTTCAGTTTTTTTCCTACATCTTATTTGTGCTTCTGTTTGTCTTCTTTCTTGGTTTCCTTGTATAGCATTCTTCTAATTTTAAAGAGTGATGTAACTTTTATGAGATTCCTAATTTTAATCTCTAAAATGGAGATAAAAGGATCTAACTAGAATGTTATTTTCAAGATTAATAAGGTAAAATATTTAACGTATCTAGCATGTCCCAGGTACAGTAAATATAATTTAATAAGATTAATTGAGCACCTATTATGTGTTCAATAACAGAACAAATATAAATTACTGCTCTTATGAGCTTACATCCTTGCAGGGGAGACACCAATAAACAAAATAAATAAGTAAACTACATAGTCTGATAGAGGACAAAAATTGCTATGGAAAAATTTAAAGCAGGGAAGGGGTTAGGGAGAACAGTGGGAAGGTAGAGTTGGCAGCTGTAAACTGGCAAGTTAGTTCCCTTCTGTATGAGAAATAGTACTGCTTTGTTCTTTGCACATTTCATTTGCATAGCACTTTATATGTCATTTTGCAGAGCAAGTTAATATCTCATATTTTGTTTTTATTCTTATTCATGGATTCAACAAATGTAGGCCTGATTTGTGCTAGACTCTGGGGTACAATGGAGAGCAAAACCAGACCTGGCATCCCTGTGAAGTCTTAAGGGATTTTGCTACATTATTTTCATACTAGATGAAGTCAACGATGCAAATGTATTTATCTCTTCCATAGTGTTTCTTGAATTTTACTATGTAATAGGACACTGTAGTAATTGATAGTTTAGCAAGATAGACATGATCCATATTCTCATGAATCTTACAATCTAATGAGAGGACAAATCTTTGAACAAACAACTGAATCGTACTCTGGCTATAGTATGGAGAAGATTGGAATGGAGCAGGACCGAAGGCAGGAGACCAGTTAGGAGAAAGAAGTAACCCAATAAAAATATGATGATGGCCTAGATGGGGAGTGGAGGTGTGTGGAGATAAAGAATGATTCTAGAGATAAAGAGAAAGTTTATTTTAGGAGGTGGAATTGACAGTGTTGGGGAAACTGGGTGATGGATGATGCCAGTCACAGAGGAGGGATGGGATGAATTCAGTTTTCAAGATCCTTAAAGTTTAAAGATCATGCAAGACATCCAAGTGTCATATCTCTGAACCTCATGAGAACATATCAGGAATATATATATGGATTTGGAAGCTATCAGTAATAAATAGTAATTGAAGCCATGGGAATAGAGGAGGTCATCCAGCCAAAAGTAAAATCAAAAGAGAAAATGGCCTAAGAGAGAATTCAGAAGCATACCATTATTTAAGCGAAGAGTAGAAGACTGCCTATGAAAGGCATTGAGAAAGGGTGGCCAAAAGTGTAGGAGGAAACTCAGGAGATTCTGAGACCCTGGAACCTAGGGAGGAATGGGTTTCAGCACTGTGAGCTTGTATTCAGAGAAACCAGGTAAGAAAAGGCTGAAATGTGCCCACTGAGTTCAGTAACGACAAGGTCATTTGTGTACTTGTGATGAGTAAACAGATTATTGTGGTTTGATGCCTCAGTGGGGAGATGAGGAAGTAGACAGAGTTAATAATTGTTTCATTAATTGGGAGAGAAAGATAGGATGATTCTTGGAGAAGAAAATGAAGGGGAGGGAGGGGTTTATTTTTCATTGTAGTTGATTCGTTTGTTTTTAAGATGGAAAGGACTTGAGTGTTTTAAAAACTCATAGGAGAGAGCCAACAGAGAGAGAGGATATAGAAGGAGAATTGAGAGAGCAAAGTTCCAGAAAAGGTGGGGGTGATGGAGGGACAAGAGATGGCTCTTCCTTTTTAACAGAAGTTATAGAGAACAAGATATGGTTATGGATTCAGATGTATTTTTAGTTTGGCAAGAAAAATATATTTTTTGGTTTCTAAATTTTCTGTAAAGTTGGAAGCAAACTCATCTGCTGACAGAGAGTGATTTCAGAGCTTTAGAGAAAATGGAGATTTGACTTCCTTCTATGGGGATGGAAAAGTAGACTAGAGAAATAGGACAAGGAGGAGGCATGGTGGGTCCACTTGAGATGTGCCCAGTTACATGATCTTCTCAAGCAGTGCAACCTGGGTGGAAGTGCAAAATAGAGTCAGCCAGAATTGGGATTTTGCCAGGTGTTAAAATGGAGAGACAGTAGACAAGAAAATTGAGAATACTGGTAAGAATGTGATGGAAGTGACAAAGAATAGAATTTAGGTTTAATAAGGAAAAGAGGAGGTGAGCTCATAGAAAATGTGGACTAGAGGTTCCCATGATATCAAAGAACTGAAATCTTGGGGATCTTCTAAGAGATCAGAAAAGATAGGATATTTTGATCTGGAAATGGTTTTAGAGCGGGAGTGACTCTTGGTGTTGATAAATTCCTCAGTGTGACTTTTGAAGTGCTTAGCTGAAGTGGAAGTCAAGAAAGAGAGGCCAGAGTGTTGCATGGATCATCCACATGGATATAAAGTCAACTTGGATGATGGCGGGACTTGAAGTAGAAGGAAAGACTATGAATCAAATGCTAAACTCTTAGAGGCTACACCAATAAATAATAGCAATGAGTATAACTGATTCACTTTGTTATAAAGCAGAAACTTACACACCATTGTAAAGCAATTATACTCCAATAAAGATGTTAAAAATAAATAAATAAATAAAATAAAATGGTGAACAGGAAAAAAAAATAATAGCAATGAGAAGGGGGAACAAATATAGGAAAAACATTTAGGAACATACATAATATTTCGATGATATTTTATCACTATGTAATATTGTTCCAGGAGTTCTATATATGCTATAAAACAAAACACTGACATCTAACAATTAGAGTAAAAAAAAAATTTGAGACAGTGGAGAAATTTTGAATTCTTGTGGATATTTGGTGATATTTAGAAATCAATGTTAATTTTTTTTAGATATGATAATGTCATCATTAACTTTGAGAGATATATACTGAAATATTTATGGAAATATTTATGAAATGATGTCTGAGATTACCTACAAAATAATCCAGGTGTAGGGGATAGGGAGTGTAGAGTAGGTGAAGGTATAGATGAACCAAGATTGTACAAGGGTTTATAATTGTTGAATCTAAGTAATGGTTATTAGAGATTCCATACATGATACTGTCTACACCTTTGTGTGTTAGAATGTTTCCATAAAAAATTCTTCCATAAAAAAAGTGAAATATACAAACAAGACCAAAGGCTTCCTAAAACAAAACAAGCAAACCCAAACACTTTCCATCACCCTCAGAATATTTAAAGAAATCTCCAAGAGATATCTCTATATAAATTTTTAAAAATTAAAATGGCAAGAAATGTCCCTTACTTTTGTAGTCTTGATTTTGCTAATAAAATCAGTATTCTCCTTGTTTACACACTACAAGATTTCACAAAATTCATTTATATCCTCTTGAAACTTTCATTTCTGGCTGATTTCTTGCTATTTTTGTGTCCTTCTAAAAGTTCTTCTGACATGAATAACTCCGGTAGCTTGGACATTTAACTGGCTTGCTTTTTCTTCATTCAGCGACCCAATATGTATTTCTTAATGAATGTGTATCAGACAATAAACAAAGGAGAGCAAGGGGAAAAATAATAACAGAAATGGGGAGGAGGTAGAAGGTATGAGAACCCAATGGCATGTGCATCAACGGAGCTGATTTTTAAAAAATATTTTCTTATCGAGGCATAACATACATTCACAAACATACACAAATAAAATGTATACAGATCATTATCATGTAGTGATTCTACCTGTGTACCTACCATTCAACCAAGAAATACATTCTAAAATCTCAGAAGCTCCCACCTCATACCTGCTCGCAGTCACTTTCCCTTCCCTGTAAATGAAGCCATTGTCTGACTTCTCAAACCTTCCATTCGTTTTGCCTGCTTCTGAATTTTATATAAATTGAATCGTATACCATGTATTGTACTCCTTTTTTTTTTTTTTTTTTTTTGGCCGCTCCATGTGGCTTGTGGGATTTTAGTTCCCTGACCAGGGATTGAACCCACGCCCTCGGCAGTGGGAACACGGAGTCCTAACCACTGGACCGCCAGGGAGTTCCCAGTATTGTATTCTTTTTTTTTTTTTTCTAACATCTTTATTGGAGTATAATTGCTTTACAGTGGTGTGTTACTTTCTGCTTTATAACAAAGTGAATCAGCTATACGTATACATATATCACCATATCTCCTCCCACTTGAGTCTCCCTCCCACCCTCCCTATCCCACCCCTCTAGGTGGTCACAAAGCACCAAGCTGATCTCCCTGTGCTATGCAGCTGCTTCCCACTAGCTATCTATTTTACATTTGGTAGTGTATATATGTCCATGCCACTCTCTCACTTCGTCGCAGCTTACCCTGTCCCCTCCCCATGTCCTCAAGTCCATTCTCTATGTCTGCGTCTTTATTCCTGTCCTGCCCCTAGGTTCTTCAGAACCTTTTTTTAAATTTTTATTTTAGGTTCCATATATATGTGTTAGCATACGGTATTTGTTTTTCCCTTTCTGACTTACTTCACTCTGTATGACAGACTCTAGGTCCATCCACCTCACTACAAATAACTCAATTTCATTGCTTTTTATGGCTGAGTAATATTCCACTGTATATATGTGCCACATCTTCTTTACCCATTCGTCTGTCGATGGACACTTAGCTTGCTTCCATGTCCTGGCTGTTGTAAATAGAGCTGCAATGAACATTGTGGTGCATGACTCCTTTTCAATTATGGTTTTCTCAGGGTATATGCCCAGTAGTGGGATTGCTGGGTTGTATGATAGTTCCATTTTTAGTGTTTTAAGGAACCTCCATACTGTTCTCCATCGTGGCTGTATCAATTTACTTTCCCACCAACAGTGCAAGAGGGTTCCCTTTCCTCCATACCCTCTCCAGCATTTACTGTTCGTAGATTTTTTGACGATGGCCATTCTGACTGGTGTGAGGTGATACCTCATTGTAGTTTTGATTTGCATTTCTCTAATGCTTAGTGATGTTGAGCATCCTTTCATGTGTTTGTTGGCAATCTGTATATCTTCTTTGGAGAAATGTCTATTTAGGTCTTCTGCCCATTTTTGGATTGGGTTGTTTGTTTTTTTGATATTGAGCTGCATGAGCCGCTTGTAAATTTTGGAGATTAATCCTTTGTCAGTTGCTTCATTTGAAAATATTTCCTCCAATTCTGAGGGTTGTCTTTTCATCTTCTTTATGGTTTCCTTTGCTGTGCAAAAGCTTTTAAGTTTCATTAGGTCCCATTTGTTTATTTTTGTTTTTATTTCTATTTCTCTAGGAGGTGGGTCAAAAAGGATCTTGCTGTGATTTATGTCATAGAGTGTTCTGCCTATGTTTTCCTCTAAGAGTTTGATAGTGTCTGGCCTTATATTTAGGTCTTTAATCCACTTGGAGTTTATTTTTGTGTATGGTGTTAGGGAATGTTCTAGTTTCATTCTGCTACATGTAGCTGTCCAGTTTTCCCAGCACCACTTATTGAAGAGGTTGTCTTTTCTCCATTGTATATTCTTGCCTCCTTTATCAAAAATAAGGTGACCATATGTGCGTGGGTTTATCTCTGGGCTTTCTATCCTGTTCAGTTGATCTATATTTCTGTTTTTGTGGCAGTACCATACTGTCTTGATTACTGTAGCTTTGTGGTATAGTCTGAAGTCAGGGAGCCTGATTCCTCCAGCTCCATTTTTCTTTCTGAAGATTGCTTTGGCTATTCGGAGTCTTTTGTGTTTCCATATAAATTGTGAAATTTTTTGTTCTAGTTCTGTGAAAAATGCCATTGGTAGTTTGATAGGGATTGCACTGAATCTGTAGATTGCTTTGGGTAGTATAGTCATTTTCACAATGTTGATTCCTCCAATCCAAGAACATGGTATATCTCTCCATCTGTTTGTATCATCTTTAATTTCTTTCATCAGTGTCTTATAGTTTTCTGCATACAGGTCTTTTGTCTTCTTTGGTAGGTTTATTCCTAGGCATTTTATTCTTTTTGTTGCAGTGGTAAATGGGAGTGTTTCCTTAATTTTTCTTTCAGATTTTTCATCATTCGTGTATAGGAATGCAAGAGATTTCTGTGCATTAATTTTGTATCCTGCTACTTTACCAGATTCATTGACTAGCTCTAGTAGTTTTCTGGTAGCATCTTTAGGATTCTCTATGTATAGTATCATGTCATCTGCAAACAGTGACAGCTTTACTTCTTCTTATCCAATTTGGATTCCTTTTATTTCTTTTTCTTTTTCTTCTCTGAGTGCTGTGGCTAAAACTTCCAAGACTATGTTGAATAATAGTGGTGGAAGTGGGCAACCTTGTCTTGTTCATGATCTTAGTGGAAATGGTTTCAGTTTTTCACCATTGACAACGATGTTGGCTGTGGGTTTGTCATATATGGCCTTTATTATGTTGAGGTAAGTTCCCTCTATGCCTACTTTCTGGAGGTTTTTTATCATCAATGGGTTTTGAATTTTGTCAAAAGCTGTTTTCTGCATCTATTGAGATGATCATATGGTTTTTATCCTTCAACTTGTTAATATGGTGTATCACATTGATTGATTTGCATATATTGAAGAATCCTTGCATTCCTGGGATAAACCCCACATGATCATGGTGTGTGATCCTTTTAATGTGCTGTTGGATTCTGTTTGCTAGTATTTTGTTGAGGATTTTTGCCTCTATGTTCATCAGTGATATTGGCCTGTAGGTTTCTTTCTTTGTGACATCTTTGTCTAGTTTTGGTATCAGGGTGATGGTGGCCTTGTAGAATGAGTTTGGAAGTATTCCTCCCTCTGCTATATTTTGGAAGAGTTTGAGAAGGATAGGTGTTAGCTCTTCCCTACTTGTTTGATAGAATTTGCCTGTGAAGCCATCTGGTCCTGGGCTTTTGTTTGTTGGAAGACTTTTAGTCACAGTTCCTATTTCAGTGCTTGTGATTGGTCTGTTTATATTTTCTATTTCTTCCTGGTTCAGTCTCGGAAGGTTGTTCTTTTCTAAGAATTTGTCCATTTCTTCCAGTTGTCCATTTTATTGACATGTAGTTGCTTGTAGTATTCTTTTATTATCCTTGGTATTTCTGCAGTGTCAGTGGTTACTTCTCCTTTTTCATTTCTAATTCTGCTGATGTGAGTCTTCTCCCTTTTTTTCTTGATGAGTCTCGCTAATGGTTTATCAATTTTGTTTATCTTCTCAAAGAACCAGCTTTTAGTTTTATTGATCTTTGCTATTGTTTTCTTCATTTCTTTTTCATTTATTTCTGGTCTGATCTTTATGATTTCTTTCCTTCTGCTAACTTTGGGATTTTTTTCTTCTTCTTTCTCTAATTGCTTTAGGTGTAAGGTTAGGTTGTTTATTTGAGATGTTTCTTGTTTCTTGAGGTAGGATTGCATTGCTATAAACTTCCCTCTTAGAACTGCTTTTGCTGCATCCCATAGGTTTTGGGTTGTCATGTTTTCATTGTCATTTGTTTGTAGGTGTTTTTTGATTTCCTCTTTGATTTCTTCAGTGATCTCTTGGTCATTAAGTAGTGTATTGTTTAGCCTCCATCTGTTTTTAGATTTTACAGATTTTTTCTGTAATAGATATCTAGTCTCATAGCGTTGTGGTCGGAAAAGATACTTGATAAAATTTCAATTTTCTTAAATTTACCAAGGCTTGATTTGTGACCCAAGATATGATGATCTATCCTTGAGAATGTTCCATGAGCACTTGAGAAGAAAGTGTATTCTGTCATTTTTGGATGGAATGTCCTATAAATATCAATTAAGTCCATCTTGTTTAATGTATCATTTAAAGCTTGTGTTTCCTTATTTATTTTCATTTTGGATGATCTGTCCATTGGTGAAAGTGGGGTGTTAAAATCCCCTACTATGATTGTGTTACTGTCGATTTCCCCTTTTATGGCTGTTAGTATTTGCCTTATGTATTGAGGTGCTCCTATGTTGGGTGCATAAATATTTACAATTGTTATATCTTCTTCTTGTATTGGTCCCTTGATAATTATGTAGTGTCCTTCTTTGTCTCTCATAATAATCTTTATTTTAAAGTCTATTTTGTCTGATATGAGAATTGCTAGTCCAGCTTTCTTTTGATTCCCATTTGCATGGAATATCTTTTTCCATCCCCTCACTTTCAGTCTGTATGTGTCCCTAGGTCTGAAGTGGGTCTCTTGTAGACAGCATATATATGGGTCTTGTTTTTGTGTCCATTCAGCCAGTCTATGTCTTTTGGTGGGAGCATTTAATCCATTTACATTTAAGGTAATTATGAATATGTATGTTCCTATTACCATTTTCTTAATTGTTTGGGGTTTGTTATTGTAGGTCTTTTCCTTCTCTTGTGTTTCCTGCCTAGAGAAGTTCCTTTAGCATTCCTTGTAAAGCTGGTTTGGTTGTGCTGAATTCTCTTAGCTTTTGCTTGTCTGTAAAGGTTTTAATTTCTCTGTTGAATCTGAATGATATCCTTGCTGGATAGAGTAATCTTGGCTGTAGGTTTTTCCCTTTCATCACTTTAAATATGTCCTGCCATTCCCTTCTGGCTTGCAGAGTTTCTGCTGAAAGACCAGCTGTTAACCTTATGGGGATTCCCTTGTATGTTATTTGTTGTTTTTCCCTTGCTGCTTTTAATATTTTTTCTTTGTATTTAATTTTTGCTAGTTTGATTAATATGTGTCTTGGCATGTTTCTCCTTGAATTTTTCCTGTATGGGACTCTCTGCGCTTCCTGGACTTGATTAACTATTTCCTTTCCCCTATTAGGGAAGTTTTCAACTATAATCTCTTCCAATATTTTCTCAGTCCCTTTCTTTTTCTTTTCTTCTTCTGGGACCCCTATAATTTGAATGTTGGTGCATTTAATATTGTCCCAGAGGTCTCTGAGACTGGCCTCAATTCTTTTCATTCTTTTTTCTTTATTCTGCTCTGCAGTAGTTATTTCCACTATTTTATCTTTCAGGTCACTTATCCATTCTTCTGCCTCAGTTATTCTGCTATTGATTCCTTCTAGAGAATTTTTAATTTTATTTATTGTATTGTTCATCATTGTTTGTTTGCCATTTAGTTCTTCTAGTTCCTTGTTAAACGTTTCTTGTATTTTCTCCATTCTATTTCCAAGATTTTGGATCATCTTTACAATCATTACTCTGAATTCTTTTTCAGGTAGACTGCCTATTTCCTTTTCGTTTGTTTGGTTTGGTCGGTCTTTACCTTGCTCCTTCATCTGCTGTGTGTTTCTTTGTCTTCTCATTTTGCTTAACTTACTGTGTTTGGGGTCTCCTTTTCGCAGGCTGCAGGTGTGTAGTTCCCGTTGCTTTTGGTGTCTGCCCCCAGTGGGTAAGGTTGGTTCAGTGCGTTGTAGGCTTCCTGGTGGAGGGGACTAGTGCCTGTGTTCTGGTGGATGAGGCTGGATCTTGTCTTTCTGGTGGGCAGGACCACATCTGGCAGTGTGTTTCGGGGTGTCTGTGATCTTATTATGGTTTTAGGCAGCGTCTCTGCTAATGGGTGGGGTTGTGTTCCTCTCTTGCTAGTTGTTTGGCATAGTGTGCCCAGCACTGTAGCTTGCTGCTCATTGAGTGGAGCTGGGTCTTAGCGTTGAGATGGAGATCTCTGGGGGAGCTTTTGCCGTTTGATATTACATGGAGCTGGGACGTCTCTGGTGGACCAATGTCCTGAACTCGGCTCTCCCACCTCAGAGGCACAGGCGCGACACCTGGCCGGAGCACCTAGACCCTCTCAGCCACACGGCTTAGAAGAAAAGGGAGAAAAAAAGAAAGAAAGAAAGAAAAAAATAAGATAAAATAAAGTTATTAAAATAAAAAATAATTATAAAAATGAAAAAATTAAAAAGTAATAAAAAACAAAGAAGAGAGCAACGAAACCAACAAACAAATCCACGAATGATAACAAGAGCTAAAAACTATACTAAAAAACAAACAAGCAAACAAACAAAAAAACGGACAGAGAGAACCCTAGGACAAATGGTAAAAGCAAAGCTATACATACAAAATCACACAAAGAAGCATACACATACACACTCAGAAAAAATGAAAAAGGAAGAAAAATATATATCATTGCTCCCAAAGTCCACTGCCTCAATTTTGGAATGATTCGTTGTCTATTCAGGTATACCACAGATGCAGTGTACATCAAATTGTTTGTGGAGGTTAATCCACTGCTCCTGAGGCTGCTGGGAGAAATTTCTCCTTCTCTTCTTTGTTTGCTCCTGGGGTTCAGCTTTGGATTTGGCCCCTCCTCTGCATGTAGGTCGCCTGAGGGCATCCGTTCTTTGCTCAGACAGGACAAGGTTAAAGGAGCAGCTGATTAGGGGGCTCTGGCTCACTCAGGCCTTGGGGAGGGAGGGGTACGGAATGTGGGGTGACGTTGCACCAGCCTGAGGCGTGCCGTGTGTTCTCCCGGGGAAGTTGTCCCTGGATCACGGGTCCCTGGCAGTGGCAGGCTGCACAGGCTCTAGGGAGGGGAGGTGTGGATAGCGACCTGTGCTTGCACACAGGCTTCTTGGTGGCTGCAGCAGCCGCCTTAGCGTCTCATGCCCATCTCTGGGGTCTGCGCTGATAGCTGCGGCTCGCGCCCGTCTTTGGAGCTCATTTAGGCGGTGCTCTGAATCCCCTCTCCTCACGCACCCCAAAACAATGATCTCCTGCCTCTTTGGCAGATCCAGACTTTTTCCTGGACTCCCTCCCAGCTAGCTGTGGCGCAGTAGCCTCCTTCAGGCTGTGTTCATGCAGCCAACCCCAGTCCTCTCCCTGGGATGTGGCCTCTGAAGCCCGACCCTCAGCTCCCAGCCCCCGCCCGCCCCGGCACGCCCTGGCGGGTGAGCAGACAAGCCTCTCGGGCTGGTGAGTGCTGGTCGGCACGGATCCTCTGTGCGGGAATCTGTCTGCTTTGCCCTCTGCACCCCTATTGCTGTGCTCTCCTCCGAGCCTCCAAAGCTTCCCCCCTGCCAACCCCTGTCCCCGCCAGTGAAGGGGCTTCATAGTGTTTGGAAAGTTTTCCTCCTTCACGGCTTCCTCCCAGAGGTGCAGGTCCCGTCCCTATTCTTTTGTCTCTGTTTTTTCTGTTTCCTTTTGCCCTACCCAGGTACGTGGGGAGTTTCTTGCCTTTTGGGAAGTCTGAGGTCTTCTGCCAGCATTTAGTAGGTGTTTTGTAGGAGTTGTTCCACATGCAGATGTATTTCTGATGTGTTTGTGGGGAGGAAGGTGATCTCCACGTCTTACTCGTCTGCCAGCTTGAAGGTCTCTGGCCCAGTATTGTATTCTTTTAATCCTGGTTACTTAAGCAAAATATTATGTTTGTGAGATTCATCCATGTTGTTGCATATAGCAGGGATTTATTGATTTTCATTGCTATGTAGTACAGTATTTCATTGTATGACTACACTACAATTTACAGTATTTATCTTTTACTATTGGTGGACATATGGGTGCCCCCCTCAAGTTTTAGCTGTCTTTTGATGCATATACATATGCATTTCTCTTGGGTATGTACCAAGAATAAAATTGCTGTACCATAAGGTATGAATATGTTCAACTTTAGTAGGTAAAGCCAAACAGTTTTCTAAAACTATTTTATCAGCATACACTCCCATCCGCAGCATAGGGATTTCAATTCTTCCATATTCTGACTACTGTTTGAAATTGTCAGTCTTTTAAAGTTTAACCATTCTGGTGGATGTGTTTTGGTATTTCACTGTGGTTTGAATTTGATTTCCCTGGTGATTAATGAGCTTGATACATTCTTTTATGAAGTGCCTGTTTAGGTCTTTGCCATTTTTTCTATTGGGTTACCTGTCTTTTTCTTACTGATTTGTAGGAGTTTGTAATATATTTTGAGTATGACTTCATTGGTGGATATATGTATAGCGTATAGCTTCTCCTGCGTGGTAGCCTGACTTTGGATTTCCTTACTGGTATCTTCTAATAAACAGAAGTTTTTAGTTTTATTGTAAGCTAATTTATGAATCTTTTCCTCTATGGTTTCTGCTTTTTGTAGCCTGTTTGAGATAATTGTCTACTACAAGGTCATGAAGATAGTCAATGTCCAGTGCTGTTCAATAGAACTTTTTGCAAAGATGTAAATGTTTTTTATCTGTACTGTCCAATGCAATAGTCACTAGCCACATGTGGCTGTTGAGCCCTAGAGATGTGGCAGCTGTGACTGAGGAACTGGATTTTAAATTTTGTTTTAATTTTAATAAATTTAAATAGCTACATGTGGTTGTTAATTGTGCTACTGGGCAGCTTTGTTATTTAGATGGTTTATTATTTTACCTTTCAGATTATTTTGGTGAGCCACTGGGAACTGCTTTTTGTTTATGGTATGAGGTATGGGTCAAATTTCATTTTTTTCCATGTGGATATTTGATTGGAGCAGGACCATTTATCAAAAGATTGTCCTTTCAACAGTGCTCTGTCACCTTGATTACATGTTAAGTTTCCACATATGCATAGGTCTGTTTCTGGAATCTCTGTTCTATTCAGTTGTCTGCCTTTGTGCCAATACCACACTATCTTTATTACTGTAGGTTTATATTAAGTCTTGATATCTAGTAGAGAAAGCTGCCTAATTTCATTCTTCTTTTTCTTAGGTATTCTTAACTTTTATAAATTTAAACTTTATAAGCAGCTTGTCAATTTCCACAAAAATCATGCTGGGATTTTGGTATTAAATTGGATCTAGAGGTCAATTTGAAGAGAGTGGAAATTTTTACAATAGTGACTCCTCCTATTCATGAATATGGTATATCCCTCCATTAATTTAGTTTAAAATTTTTTCCTTTAATATTATTTTATAGTATTCTACTTATAGCTCTGACATATCTTTTGTTGAATTTTCTTAGCTTCTTGCTTTGTCTAGGGCCTCCAGTACCTCGTTGAATAGAAGTGGTGATATGGGTATTTCATTCTCCATTTCAGAGGAAAAACTTTCAATATTTTATTTTATTTATTTATCTTTACTGAAGTATAGTTGATTTACAATGTTGTACCAATCTCTGCTGTTTGCATTAGGTTTTATTTTAGGTATTCTTTATCTGATTAAGAAAGTTTCCTCCTATTCCTAGTTTACTCAGTGTTTTTGAGATGTTAATTTTTTTAATCAAATGCTTTATCTGCATCTTTTGAGATGATCATATGATTTTTCTCTTTTATTCTTTGATATGGTAAATTACATTGATTGATTTTCAAGTGTTAAATCAACCTTACATTCCTGGGAAAAAAATACAACTTGGTTTTAATACACTGTCCTTTTAATATATTGCTGGATTTAGTTTGTCAATATTTTGCTTAGGACATTTTCATCCATATTCATAAGAGAAATTGGCATTTTTCTTTCTTATAGTGTCTTGTCAGTTTTGGATATCAAGTATATGTTACCCTCATAAAATGGGTTGGAAAGGGATCTTATTTTTCTATTCTCTGGAGGAGTTTATGTTATGTTGGTGGTATTTTTTCTTTAAATGTTTGGGAGAATTAATCAGTAAAACGATCTGGGTCTGGAGTTTTTTTCATGGTAAGGTTTTTAATAAAAGATTTGATTTTTTTAATAGATATGATATTATCCAGCTGTCAGTCTCACTGTGGCTCCTTTGAAGGTAGTCTTTCTTTTTCTCTGGATGTTTTCAGGATGAACTTCTTGGTTTTTTAACTATTATATATCTATGCATTATAATCTTTATATGTATCTTCCTTGAGATTTATGATTCCTTTTGAATCAGTGGCTTGATGTTTTTCATTGGTTTTTGAAGTTTCTTGGCCATTTTCTCTTTAAATATATTGCTCCTGCCCCAGGGTCTCTATCCCCTCTTGATGACTCCAATTACAGGTATTTAGACCTCCTTACCATATCTTGTATGTCTGTTAGACTCGTCCTGCACCACACCCCCACCCCCACACACACACTTTTGCTTCTCTGTGCTTCATTCTGGATTTTTTTTTCTGACCTGTCTTCCAGTTTCATCTGTGTAAATCTGCTCTGAAAGCCTTTCAAT